>NC_134733.1:19394100-20019100 GCF_049634645.1 Pelodiscus sinensis | reverse complement strand
CAGAGTCGTCTCTTCTACGTGTTAACAGAATGCGAATCACGGATCACTCCGCATCAACTCCCCCTTCTGTACATCTTTCTTTTCCCAATGCACACTGGTCTGGCACGAACACCTCTGCAGCCCGTCTGCTGTTGAACAGTCGGTACGCCAACTCTCAAGAGGGTAGTGCTGAGTTCTGCTTTTGGACTTTTCCCATGCCTAGTAGGCTCACTGAGGTTCAAGAAACAGCAAGCAAAGAAACTTGGAAGCCAAGAACTCCTCACCTCATGGTTCTAAATCTGCAATCAAAGAGCAGCTGCAAACATGCTTTAGAAATATGCAGTCTAAACCTCGGTCACTGACCACTTTGGCAGCCATTAATTCAGTTTTGCCTCCCTGCAAATCCACGTGTAAATCCACCAGGCCAACAGCCCCTAAATGGCAACACCAAGTCATTTCAGTCCCCTGACTGGGGAACACTAACCCCCCCGCACAGGAGAACTCCTTGTGATGTCAGTAGCTGAGCTGATGGGAATTATAGACGCAAGACCAAAATGCTCCGGTTCTTTTCCTGCATGGTGGTTTGGTGAAACCCTTACTTGCCTTTGCCATGCAACAGTGCTCTGATGGGAATTACTGGGCATATAGGTCTGTGAACCCAACGAGACAAAGGGAGTCCCCAGCTGATCCTGGGCTCCAGGGAAATGCCGCGAGGAGCCAGGGATCAGCTGGGGAGTTCCCTTTGAATTGCGCAGAAGCAGCATTTTAAAAGGGGCAGCCCACCGCACAGATGATCCATGGATCAGCTGTGCAACAGCCACCTTGGGGTCTCAAAGTGACTTCAAAGGGGTACACTTTGAAGTACCCTTCCCCCCCTTTGCTGCCTCTATCCCAAAGAGGCAGCAGGGGGGGATTTAGACTAGTCGACTAGTCAAAAGACTATCCGATAAGCAAATGCTTATCAGATAGTCGACTAGTCTTTAACATCCTTAGTTTGCACAACACCTAGCATCATAGGGACCTAGCATCTTGGTGCTACGAAAATGTAGGGAATAAATCACAACAGCAGCGATGGGACAGGCTGCCCGTGTGGCACAGGTAGCTGGGCAACAGAACCGGAGGCCATGTGAAAGCAATCTGGCCGTATGCCATAGTGTTATTTCAGAGCAGGTTCATTAAGGCTTGTATGCGATAGCTCACAGATTCTGCTCATCATTCATGACAGACTGTGTCCAGATTCCATTTGTGAGGCTAATCCTAATCCCTACCGAACAAGCGAGTTATCTCCATGGCTGACTTTCGACAATTAATGTTTTCTATGGACGGTATATGGCACAACGGACTAATGCCCTCCAAGCCAGCTCTACGGAGAGTTAATTAGGCTAGAAAAGCTGACCCAGATGTCACATTTGGCAGTGAGAGGAGGCAAGACAAGTCAGAGTTACAGAAACCCTTAGAACAGTAATGTATTAAGAATCTGAAACTTATTTGGCACGCTCAGAAATGTTAGTGTTCCATCCAGGGCAGCAGATGCTTTCTTGTGAACTCCCTATAAAACTACAAATAGTGGCTCTTAACAACCACAGCTCTTAAATACAGGCTCAGGCCCTACATACACCTTCCATCAGCCTGTCTAATACTCCTTTTACTTACTTTTCAGTGATGGCATTTGTATCTTTTCAGCTCTGATGCTGCCTGCTCGAGCTACATCCCAATTTTCCCAACAGTGCTGCTGTTTGACTTTGTGTCTGTACTTGGGCAGTGACAGCTTTATCTACTTTGTTGCTGTAATCTTCCCAGCAACCAGTCCTTAAATGCATCTTTACATTCACCTTGAAGGTCTGCATTAAAAACAAACCAACCCTAAGCCCCAGCAAAGACAGAACTCAAAAAACTGTGACTCTATTAGCATCTGATACTGAGTTTTGAGAAAGCCCTGTTAAAGGAAAAAGTGTCTGGAATATCTCCTGGATGTCTGCTACGCTCTCCTGCACTGCCTTCTGCTGCACAGGGTTACTGCCTAGATTTGATGATTCAAGGTCATTTTATTAGGACAGGTCTACACTAGACCCGGAAAGTTGGGTTAAGGTACGTAACTCCTGCTAGGTAAAATACATACCTGAAGTCGGTTTACCTTAAACCAAGCTTGGTGCCATCTTCACAGTGGGAGGCCGACAAGAGCAAATACTCCCATTAACTTCCCACAACTGCGAGGCGTACCGACGCCAACTGGAGCAGCCCTCAGCGTTCGATTTAGTGGGTCTCAACTAGACTCGCTAAATCGAACGCCAGAAGCTCAATCTCTGGCACAGCAAGTGGAGACGTGGCCTCAGAGGCTGGCCAAGGGTGGAGCAGATGGAAGCCTCTGGAGACCTTTGCTTATCAGTGAGATGGGACAGGAATCTTGTCCCCGTCTCTGGGGGACACGGCACAGTCACAAGCCCTCCAATCAGGATTTAGATGCTGGGGAAGAGTGTTGCATGCCATGAGGAGGTGTTACATGAGACAGTCTGGACCAAACCTCACCCCGCTAACTTAGCAAATGCAGCGTGGGTTCACGCCACAAAGAGGCAGGATTTGAGGGCCTCTTTCTTATTAGCTGCTGGCAGGGCCATCCTTAGGATTTCTGGGGCCCTATGCAGAAACATTATGTTTAATTGATTATCCAGTTAAAGGGGGTGTGGGCAGGAGAGACTGTGATCCGTGCAGACAAGCCACAGCCAGAGACAATGTGAAAGGATTCTTCTCTTTCCTCCAACTCCCACAGGAGTCTTCCTGAGAAAGCCTCAGCTCCCCGCCCAACCCACTTGGGATGGCTGGGCATTGGTACTAGGTCTGCCCTTCAGTGCCGGGGCCGCTTGCCTGGCTCCTGCAGACATTTTAATTCCCCGTTTTAACAGGCCATCACGTTTCCACACATGCGTGCCGACAGACGAGTCGCGCATTATTGTCTGTATCTTTATCAAGCTTGCATGACCGCGGATTTGGCCCCATGCCTCTTGTCAGCTGGGCTCTGCACAGATATGCCACCTGAGGAATTAGCTTCCCAAAGCTCATGTTGGAGGACTCTGCACCATGATCCAGCGAGCCATTTTTAGACTGTTCCTTTTGAGAACTGGGGCAAAGCAGAGAGAGAAAGAGATGGGAGGAGCAGAGATGATGAGTTTGTCTCCTCATTGATGAACTGTTGCCCCACACCCCAATGCTTGTGCCTGTATGCACACACACACACACACACACAGAGCCTTTACAGGAGAGGCGATCATTAAAAACCACACCTTCTATCCCAAGTGCCCTACAACTCCCCTTTGCTCACCCCCACTGAAACTCTGCAATTTCCTTATTTGCAACTGGGTCCACCATGCTGACGCCTTAATTCCCTGAAATCTCAGCTTTGCCATGAATCATTCTCCTGACATCTCTCTTATTAGTCCATAAGCAAAGTGGTGACTCCATAAAGATGCTGCCACCTCCTGAATACATTAACACACTCGTTTCTAGTGAAACAATACATCAATCTGTCACAGAGCTAGAAGACTGCCCAGGAAACGAAAACACAAAGAAGCAATCATCTGAATCAGCTTCCCAAAACTGGCCTTCGAGCTGCAGGGAAAATTAACTTGGGGATAAACTGCTGCAAAACTATCTCCATTATGATAGTTCTCGCCTCATTCAGATTCTGACTTTGAGCGTTAAGTGCACGAATTAAACTGAGCTGCTAAACACAGGCTACAACCAGAACTTTGGTAATTAAGAGCTGAATAATCCACACTGAGAGCTCTGGACAGCCTCAAAACTCTGGGTAGGCCCTGGACCAACGCCTGGCTCATAAACCCTGGCTTAATTTTAAGCAGGTGACTAATCCCATGAGTATGCACTAAGTGCTGGGTAAACCAGGGCTTCCTACACAGCTCCTCAATCCTAACAGGGCATATTGGGAGTTACATAGACACACGCAAAGCCAGCCAATCCTGCCTGCCCAGAAAAGGGCCGGGCTGGACGCAAACACTTGTGTAAAAAAAAATCGAACTTGCAAACTCTAGCTCCGACGCCTCCTTGCTGGGAATAATGCCGGTAACAAATGGGAAAAACCGAATTGCCACAATGGGCAAAGCTCAATTTTTCAGATGTCTCTGTGGGATTTTATGTTTTTCCAGCAAGGAAAATCCCAGTATGCCCTCTTAGACATCAAAAGTGTCATGTTCAAAGCAAAGTCGGCAAATTCCCACGCAAACCTGCAAAAATGTAACAACACTCCTAACAGAGACTGTTAGTTGCTTTCAGCTGTGGCTTCCCTTTCCATACAATTCTAGAGGACATACAATGAAGGTTCAAAACCTAAGCTAGGTCACCCTCCTCTTAGGGAAGAGTTCTATAGGATGTAATGGAAAAGAGTATCCATTTTATAGAGACTTTCCAGCCACCATCTAGACCAGTGGTTCTCATGATCTATTAACATTCTATATGTTAAAGAATTTCTATAGGAGCCCAAGTGGTTTAATTCCTATAAATGCAAGAGGGACGTTTCCATTTGAGTAACTGGGTTAGTCCATGTCGAAAGCCAAACAACTGGTGACTAATTAGGATTAGATTGAATCGCTCCGTTGTGGATCTGTGCAGATAAACTGACTCCTGATTTTCATTGAGAAAAAGGTCGATATGCTTTGCTGGCCAGGGACTGGCCTAGTTGAAATCGTTATGCTCTTGGTTTGCATCCGTGGCATAGCCAGAAGGGCCCAGTTGAGTGGGCCCCAATTTGGGTGGGTGGGCAAGAATTGGGGGACAGGGAAAGCGAGTCAGGAGGGGTGAGGGGACATAAGCCCCTGCTCCGCTGCCCAGCCAGAGCAGAGGGGAGCAAGGCCCGGCCCCTTCCCCTTTGGTTCCCCGGGTGGACTGCAGGGGATGGACATGGGGAAAGTGGGTGGGGCATGGCCCACCTCAGACCCAACTGTGGCTATGCTCTTTGTTTGCATTCATGTCACTAAGCATCATGTCCGCACTGTGGCATTTTCCCTTTCCATCAAACGTCTCGCCTGGAAACAAGCAATCAGGCCCAGTAATAGCTCTAGCCACCCTACTTCCCCCACGTATTTCACCCTATTTGGCAGCCTATGGGGGACGCATTCTAGTAAGGAGTCACTTTCAAATCAGCAGGCTCACGACTCCTCTAGCCATCACCAAGACCCAGCAGTGTCAGGCCATCTTGTAGGAGAACGGAATAAACCCTGATTGGCACGCCCCCTCCAGCAACCCATTCCCATAGCTTGCGTAAAAGCAGGCGGCTACCCGAACAAGATCAGCCAGGATGAAAAATCAATAGGATGCATTGCAGACGAGCAAAAATACTACCAGCTGCTCAGAGCAAATTAATCATGCCCTCATTCTGGAAGATAGATGCGACTGCCGAAGGAGCGGGCCTGCGTTTCGCTAATTGGGCACCCTGTGAACTGGCCCCGTTGCTTGTTTCGTACACTTGCTGAAGTTTAGTGCTGAAATTGCCATAATGAGCTAACACTAACTGTGTCAGTCGGCTCCGGCATGAAGAGAAAGGATGGCCTCGGGGGGCGGCTGGCAGTGTGAAACAGACCCCGAAACCTTGGCTCCATTCCCCCAAGAGGAAAGCCTCTTGCCACACAAGGGGGGTTATTTTGCTCAAGAGCAAACACTGATCCTCTTAAATTAGGATCATCTCAGGCCGGTTCCTAGCAGTCAGGTGCCACGTGAGAAGAAGCATCCGCTACGGAGGACACAAACGAGGGCCTTACGTGGCAATCAGAGAACCGCAGGAGCTAACAGGCCCTCCAAGGCAGTGGCAGGGAACTTGCACTGCATTGTGTGTGGCCGTATTGCTTGTGGGGGCAAACAGTGGTCTTCTGTCTTCAGTGCTGATACAATTCAGCCTCTCTAGCTTAGCCCTCTTAGCCTAGGTAGAGGGCACGAGAAAGCTAATGTCTAGGTAACAAAAAGCCATGATAAGAACCACTCTGCACTAGAATACATACATGAAGCGGTGACGGCGTGACGGGGAGCCCCCCGACCCTGCACCCCGTCTGCAACCAGATGTAACTCTCCGCCAGCCAGAAGAGTAAAAATGAGTTTACTGCTTTTCAGAGATACTGCACAGCATAGGCTCGATGTAGGCATAGGATAGGCCGACAGCCCTAGTTCCCTTGGGGGGAAGGGGTTCACAGGCCCCTGAACCCCCTAGACTGGGTTTAGTCTGCCTCCTCCATGCTTCCCTATGCTCAGACTGCCCCTTCTCCAAACCACACAACACTCATCCCCCGGGTAGCCACACCCCTTCCTTTGTTCAAACCCCTTCCCCCTGGCCAGGTGAGAAGCTGCTAGCTATGGCTTGTCCTCAGGGAGACCCCCGCTGGGCAGTGCTTACATACACAGGCCAGTAGGGGTCACCCACAGCACAACACAGCAAGCAGGGAATGCCATAGCGGGCTCAGGGCCACCAGTGTGTACAGCACACCCCACTACGTCACAATGCACAGGCTGAACCTCTCTAGGTTGTCGCCCTCGGGACCTGACCGGTGCTGAACCAGAGAATTTGCCGGATCACAGGAGGTCAATATTGTCTGGCAGCATCACCAACCCTTCCCCTGCTTGCTGGGCTCTTAAGAGACATTCAGGGGTAAATTAGAGCTAAATAACAGCCCAGAACACTGAGAGCCAGGACTGGGGGCTGTAAACAAATTTTATGGGACCGCTGGAACCTTGGCCACGCCCATGATAAGTGGACGTCCGGCTAACTCAAATCATGCCGGACCAGGGATGTTGCCAGACTAGAAACATTCAATCTGCAGCAGCGTTCGGCAGTCTAAGGAAGTTATCAGATAATACAAGTCTCTGTGGGAGGAGCCATGTGGAGGACACAGGGCTCGCTAGACATGGACACATGAACTTTTCCCTGAAGAAGATGCCAATTTAAAAGAGGCTGTGGAATAAGAGGGAGAACGCTTGGGAAAAACCAGCGCTACATGGCCCTCTTCGGATGCTGCCTGAGCAGTAGAGCGGGGCTTTGTCTCCTCTATCCCTCCGTCAGCCTAATGAAGAATAACTCCTGGAGCTCACACATTCTTCTCAGGCATGGCTATTGCTAGATTGTGCTGAAAATGGGCAATTTGTAAGGTGTGTTCTCAACCTCCTCCCCAGCCCCAAAATATATTAACTAGTTGATTAGGTGCACCCAGCCTCTCAAAACCAAGGCAGAGGATAAGACATGGGTACATGAGATGTGCAGACCAGCAAAAACAATTGCAATACCTGCTCCCCATGCCCACAAGAGGCCTGGATGCCTACGGCTTGTCAATCTTTGGCACATTTGAAGACAGCGGCTGGTGTATTTCCTTGATCTGCAGCCCAGACAAGACATTTCCCAGACTTACTCACTCTCTCAGCAGCTTCTGACAGGCCAAATGCTTGGTCAATACCAAGGAGGATCTGAGAACTGCAGCCAACTATCAATAAGCAGTGGTGGGGTACGACAGCATGTTTTGTCATAAACCCCTGCAGCTCCCCAAAGCACTCGCACGTGATTTTCAGATCCCAACAACAGCCAAGGGCAATGCTCTGTGTGCTTCTGCAGGGCCAGGATCTCACAGTGCTTTGTAAGAGGGTAGCAAAGCCAAGCTTTACAGCCTCCTAGGAAGACTCAAAGTCCCATTTGCAGGTGGGTACACTGTTGCAGACTGATCTAAACCCACAGTCCCAGATGACAACAAGGAGTCCTGCGGCGCCTTGGAGAATAACAGATTTATTAGTGCATTAGTAGATTTATTTGTGTCATGGGTAAACCCCACTTCATCAGAGGTATTGGAGTGGGAGTTACAGAAGCAGGGATCTATATAAGGAAGAAGTTGCTTGTGTGAACGAGGCCAATCAAGTCAGGGTGGAAGTGGGTCTTTCACGGTACTTGGTCTGAAGATGTGAATATCCAAAGAGGGGAAATTGCCCTTGTAATGTGTGAACCAGTTGAGATCCTTATTCAACCCTAAGTGGATTGTGTTGAACTTGCAAAGGACGCCAGTTCAGCTGTCTCCCTTGGTAATTGGTTTGTTAGTCTCTAAGGGTATGTCTACATTACCCCGCTAGTTCGAACTAGCGGGGGTAATGTAGTCATCCGCAGTTGCAAATGAAGCCCGGGATTTGAATTTCCCAGGCTTCATTTGCATGAAGCCGGCCAGCGCCATTTTTAAATACTGGCTAGTTCGAACCCCGTGCCGCGTGGCTACACGTGGCACAGAGTAGCTAGTTTGGATTAGTGTAGCCGCGCGGCACGGGGTTCGAACTAGCCGGCATTTAAAAATGGCGCCGGACGGCTTCATGCAAATGAAGCCCGGGAAATTCAAATCCCGGGCTTCATTTGCAAGTGCGGTATGCCTACATTACCCTCCTAGTTCGAACTAGGAGGGTAGTGTAGACATACCCTCTGAGACTTAGTTTCCTAGGATCTCAGAGCAGAACCTAAATCTGACTCCCTGTTTTGTGCCCTGAGCACAAGAGCATTGATTTTTTCCACCCCTAAGACAATGCAGCTCTATAAAAGACAGACACGGGAATCATACCGAGCTCCTCTGCAATAACTTCTCAAACGAGGCCCAACCTACCGGGTCCTGTGTTAGGCTTCAATTTCATGGTAGAATAACAACTGTGCTCCGAAATTTTCTCTCCGCAGCGCAACCAGCCGTGAGTAATGTAGTTGTGTGCCTCTTGTCAAGGTCACCCCGCAATATACGCTTTGCCTGTTATATGTAAGTACTGTTGCTGATAGGCTTGACTTCTCCGTACACAATGCTTATAGAACCGAACATGCAATACCATAGAGCTAATATCTGTGCAATCTGTTTTTGGAGCACAGCGACAGATTGCATTGGAGTCCCCGCTCACGCCACTTTGAGTTCAATGTGGAAGAGAAGTGAAGTTAAAACATAAAGTCAGATGTTCTCCCTCACCCAGACAACCTGGGCTCAATGCAGGAATGAATCTGCTATGCAGGAAGGCAGATAGATAATCACACTACATCTCAAGATCTCTGATAGGATCCGGCTAATGTCCAAACGCAAGGAAGCCAGCCTGATGGACCAGATTCTCCATTCCCACTCCCACACATGGAGCGTTCCCTTTGCTCTAGTGTAGAAGAGAACACAAGGCACAGGGAAACAGAGCTGTCAATCCCCAGAGCAGGGGAGATACGGGGTCCATCTGTCATCAAAGAGGGGACTCCAGATATTGGAAACTACCTTGTCTAGTCGGGTAGAAAAACAGACTGTATCAATTCATACGTGGCCATTCGGCTTCCGTTCGGCACAGCCACACAAGTGGAGGCCACGTTTATTAAAATGACGCACGCAGCTCAAGCCCGTCCCGTACAATGTATAACCAACCACCATTTCCAGGGCCTAACTAGGCTTCTTCCACGCTCTTGGCGTTGATGGGACCACTGTGGAGAAGGGGCCATTATACTGAGTAAGGGATTCAGACTCAGGCTTCAAAGCACCATGTACCGCCCAGTCCCCATGGAAGTCTTGTTCAGCAGCACCTGGGGCTCAGTGAGCACCCCTCAGCTCCAGGCCGACTGAGAGCAGAGGTCTTGGGGGCATTATTGATCAGCCCCACTGAACATTTCAAGACGTGCTCACACCACGGGGCTGCTGGGCGGGGGGAGATTAGCACTTTGCCTGGGATTGTCCCCGATGCCTAGAGGAGTGAAGGGCCTAATCACACTGCATTTCAATGCGGGGTGAACCTCTGTGGTCCGGAACTCTCTGGGCCAGCAACATCCGGGGTCTGGTAGGACCACGAATGTCGCTGGATTGAAGAACCCCAGCGGCAGAGGCTGCCAGAGGCTGGGAGTGGAGCCAGCTGGCTGGGCCAGTGGGGCAGTGGAGCCTGGGGGAGCTGGAGCTCCCAGGGCCACAGAGCGTGCAGAGCTATCACAGCCCGGGGGTTGGGCGCAGCGGTGCCAGATGGCTAGAGAGAGAGCCCAGCAGGCCCTCCCAGCCTTCCTCTGGTCCAGCAAACTCCCTTGTCCGGTACCGGTCAGGTCCTGGGTACCAGACCAGGGAGGTCCAACCTGTAGGACCTGCAGAGAGACTTTCAAAGGCCCAGACAGACACCCAACACCCATTGATCTGAAATGACAGATGCCGCCTCCCTCCAGGTGTCTAACTCCCTTAGGCTCCTTTGAAAATCCCAAGCCACGTCAGTAACTGTAACAGCAAAGCACATACAGCATCTCCCCATGCAAAGTGACATCGTCCCGCACTCAAACATGGCTCAACTTCACACCAGCCATGGGCATTTTCCATAACAGCAGGAAGAGCCAACCTACCGTCAATTCCCAGTGCTCCCTGCTTCTTGTTCTCCGGACACGGTTCAAACTGGTTGATAATTTCCAGGCAGTACTCCTTGGTCACATTTGTCATCTAGAAAGGGAACAAAACATAAAGCAGAGAGCATCTCATTAGCGAAATAACCGTCCGCTGCTCCCCTTGTTCTGTTCTCTCCACGCCGTTGGAGAGCTGGCTGTATTTTCCACACTAGCACTACAATTTTTCAGCTGCCCACTAAAATTCCCACTCCTGCCACTCAGTGTCAGGTCAGATCAGAATCAGGCTGCTCAGTGAAAAGTTATTGTCCCATTGGCCACTGCCTGATCACTCACAATAACACACAGAGCCCGATTTCTGCTTTGTAGGTCAATTTTTGTTTAGTGTTTTTAAGCCCACAGGGCACTCAAACAGCACATGTTTTGCTACGGCCCAATAGGGCCTTTTGGCTGCAGGATTAATTTGTGTTGTCAAAAGGTTTTCACTTTAGAGGCATGCAATGAAACAGAACTCCAGTGGAGAGACGAATGAATTATAATATTTGTCAAGGTATCAGAAGGATGGGAGATTATTAGAAGCCTTCCTTGGTCACCCATTACTTTGATCAATGGTAGGATTCCATTCTGGTCCTCAAGTTGTGTGCAGAGAACAAATTCTGCATGTTCAGAGACGTTGGCAATTAAAAGTTAGGTCATTTCCGGTCAGCTTTGTTTATGTTAAAAGAATGATAGAGCCCTGCATTCTGTAAACAGAGCTGGGTGGCCATTGATTCACCACTGCTGTCACCAGGATTGCTACAAGGCAGGGTCACCGTGCGAGGGGCTGCACACACACAGCCAAATGGAGTTGCCCCAAGGAAAAAGACAAGCAGACTCTCAAAACTACACCCGTAAAACCAAAGGAAAGCCTAGAACGACAGGGACGCCGAGTTAAGGTCTCACGGAAGATGCCTGGAGATGGACATTCTTCATTCAGCCAAAGAGCTGCTGCCTGGCAGTGGCAGGACAGGCATCTTTCGAAGTGCACAAACAGCCATGGCAATCCTGACCTGGAGAAACCACTGGCAAGGGGACTTCAGAGGGATCGGATCTTTCTGTCTTCATGCCCTCTGTGGAGCCTGCTGACAAGGAGCTAATTGTGCTGGCCGTTTGGGCAACAGGAACTCAATACTTTGGGTCACGGAGCAGAGCCTTCTTGTGGGGAGGTTCAAAGCACAACAGCTCAAGGAGGGTGGAAAAAGTATTGTCCCTCCACCGACTGTCCTGGTGAAGCCGGGCTGAGACACAACAGGCCAAAAGTCTCCCCACCAGAAAACCGTGCTAGCAGCATTTACATTTTTGGCCATGCCCAGCAAAGGTAAGATAAGAACAGAAGCAAATAAGAACGGCCAGAATGGGTCAGACCAAAGGTCCATCTAGCCCAGTGTCCTGTCTTCCCACAGTGGCCAATGCCAAGTGCCCCAGAGGGAATGAACAGAACAGGGAATTATCAAGTGACCCTCTCCTGTTGTTAAGTATCAGAGGGGTAGCCATGTTAGTCTGAATCTTGCAAAAGCGGCGAGGAGTCCTGTGGCCTGACGAAGTGGGTCTCTGCCCACAAAAGCTTATGCTCCAACACTTCAGTTAGTCTATAAGGTACCACAGGACTCCTCTCCTGTTGTTCATTCCCAGCTTCTGACAAACAGAGGCTAGGGACACCATTTCTACCCATCATGGCTAATAAGTATTGATAGACCTAACCTCCATGAATTTATCTAGTTTTTTTTTTGAACCCTGGTCTTCACAACATCCTCTGGCAAGGAGTTCCACAGGTTGACTATGCACTGCATGAAGAAAAACTTCCTTTTGTTTGTTTTAAACCTGCTATCCATTAATTTCATTTGGTGACCCCTAGTTCTTATGTTATGGGAATATGTAAATAACTTTTTCCTTATTCACTTTCTCCCTACCTGTTGGTTTTCATGAGACTTCTAGTCCCGCTGCCATAGCAAGGCCTTTCCCTGCGCAGCAATGCTGCAGCAGGCTTTTGTTGTGGTTTTGACAAGGCTCAAACCTAAGTCTACAACACCTGCTCGCTCTATCCCCGTGGAATTCAAGAGGAGAGCCTGAGCGGTTTTTGCTCTCGGCATCAGTGATCAGCTGAGCAGATCGAGTCTTGTGGCCGGAGTTAATTTTCCTCTCTCAGCATGAAGAGGATCAATAGGCCCAGTGAAACAGAAACAGCGGAAGTTGTTTTGGGAGACAACAGGCACAAAGGGGAGGGAGATGTATTCATTTATTTCCTTTGCCAGGGACCCTTGAGACTCTATTCCAGTACAAAAAGCAGAGGCACCTGGACAGAGATAGCCCGGATTAGGTGTTCTCATGCTGACTTCACCATTGCTGCCCATCACCTTGTCTTCCCCACCCCATCGACTTCCCAAATTCCACTGAGAAAAAAGTAGTCCTGGCCAAGTTACCAGTTTGCTGCCTCCCCGTGCCACCTATGACCAGAAACATCCCAGCCTTGTCCTAACAGGCAGAGGGACAGGAGAGATCTCGGGGATTATATCTGGTGGGTCGGGATGGGACAAGGGGCAGCTGAAATGCTCCCTTTCCACAGAGGATGTCGACTTGGGGAAGAGAGAAACCAAACGATGACAAATTCTCAGCCTTAGTGAAATCTTGAAATGATTCCACGGGAATCTCTCTCTCCGTACGTTCTGAATTTCCGGGCTCTTTGGATTGGTTTTACCTAAGCGCTACCAAACTCATCCACCTCTGGGGTCTCGCTGATCCAAGAGCATGTTTCCTTCAGCTTCTGCCAGGTGCCTCCCCACTGCCCCTTCACTGAAGCAGCGCAAAATGGGCATTCATTTCCTGTTCCTTCCGTTGGTCTCCCTGCCCCCACTGCTAGGGGCACTGACTACATCTCTCCCCCTTTGCCAGTCGACTTGAAAGGATCAGCAGCTTCGTCACTGCAATGGGCTTGAACTTTCCCAGAAGAGACTCAGCCCACAGCCTGGCAGGCCGAAGGGTTCGGACAGCTACGCGTTAGGAGCCACTCAGAACCTGGTGAGAAAAAGTGGCAAGGCCCAGGTACGAGTAAGGACCATTCACACTAAGCAACAGAGGAGTGGGTCACAAAGTCTGTGTAGCTGGCACCTCCGGCAGGGCATGCCAGCTCTTTGCGGCAGTCATCGGCACATACAGGTGTTTGCAGGGAGAGATGCCCTACTGTGCAGTGCCCTTTGTCCAGCTCCTATGGCCGCCAAGGGAGTGGTGATTTTATCTTTCAGGCAAGGTCTACACTAGACTTGGAAGCTTGGCTTAACGTACGGACCTCCAGCTACATAACTGGAGTCAGTTGACCTTAAGGCGAGCTTGATGGTGTCCCCACAGCAGGAGGCCGATGGGAGAAAACTCTCAAGTCGGCTTCCTTTACTCCTCACAAAAGCAGAAGTATCGGATGCCAACAGAGGTGCCCTCTGAGTTCAACTTAGCGAGTCTTAACTAGACTCGCTAAATCAAACTCCAGAAGATCAATTGCGACAGCGGCGATCTTCCATTTACTAGACACAAGGCCTCAGAAAACATTTATATTTTTCGTCATTCAGAGCTTATTTTAAAATGATCAACCCACTGATGCTGCCCATAACCAAGATGATCACTTAACTGACAGATGAGTGTTCCCAGCAAGGTGAGTACAGTTGAATTGTGATGCAGAAGATGGCATCGATCAATGTGCTTGTGTACACGTCAGTACGGATGCGTGGAAGATGCTTAGCTTGAGCCATGAGAAAACAAAAACATGCGACACCTCAATTTGTGTCTGTCTCACAAAAGCAGTACAGAGCTGTCAGGAAAGAGAGCCAGCGTCTTCAATCCACAGCAGTGGCTGATGGATAGATGTGACTACCTTGCATAACAAATGCCAGCCTCCTTGCTGAGCCCTTGCCTCCAAGGAACAAATCATTAATTCCACTGTAAGTACCAGCTACTGTCACCGAGTGCATGGAGATGAGTTGGCTGCCATTTAACTGACACCCCATAAAATAACTATGATGAGGGCATCTAGGCAACATTCAACACTTGACTCGTAAAGCCTATAAGCCCTGGAGTTAACGTTTCTGAAGACCTATGAAAGGTCAGGACAGCATTCGGTATTGGCCAAGAATAAAATTCTATTCGAAGAGAACCACTTCTAGTTCTAGTCGCTCATGAACTCTTCTACTGTTCCAAATCAGATGACCGGACATCACAGCATGTGGCGTCTAATACCCACTATGGTGGCAAGAGAAGGACTAGAGAGTTAGCCCTTTCCGTCTTCAAAGCACTTCCCACCGCAGCAGCAACTCCTCTCGATAGCTCTGGGCAGCAGGCCCAACCCCAAACTGAGGGTAATTAAGTGACCTGCCCACGGCCATGCAGCAAAGACACTGAGAGCACAAAAGACAGCACCATTGGATCAGGAACCTCATGCTGGGAAGGGGAAGGCGTTCACTGGAGAGATGTTAACAGGTTGCTTCGCCTGGACTGGTCCCTTGAAACATGTATTAGCTACTTGTGCTAAATTTGTTCCACCTGATACTCAGTACCCTTCCCAATCCTGAAGAGCTCTCTGGATCTTGAAAGCTTCTCTCTCACCAACTCTCTCCCTGGCCCAATAAAAGATATAGCCTCTCCCCTGCTCCCTTGTGTCTCCTACTGTTAAGAGTCAAATGTCTCCATCTAGCCATATGGCCTCAGGATTCTTCTAAAGGAACGAGTACAGGGAAGGAAGGAAGCTACCGCAGAAGGATCTGCATTAGGGAGACAGGGAGGGAATAAGGAGCTTTCAGGAAACCGTCACACCAGGGTTGAAGTGGGACCAGCAGTCATGTTACAAATTCAATTGCTTTTGTCCAGGACATCCGACTGCCTGAATGCCCCACCTACTCCTGGATTGGAGTGGCCATGCGTAGGTAGCTACTTAAACTTTCCAATCATGTCTCAGAAATGCTCTACTTGAAACAAATTAAACATTCATCCCACGGCGCAGTCAGAGCTGGTCAGAAACCTTCGTAACGGTAATGCTTAGTCAGAAAGCCAGCCCTTTATTTTTTCAGTAATGAGTATCTAGTGGAGTAAAAGCCATTGTCAACCACACTTGTGAGGCAGTGGCCACCAAAGCAACTGGTAGGTATGATATTGCAGAGGAGGGTGGGGAAGCACTGGAAGGGTTCCTTCAGGAGAGGGTGGATCTCCACCCCTCGAGGTTTTTAAGTCCCGTCTTGACAAAGCCCTGGCTGGGATGATTGAGTTGGGGTTGGTCCTGCTTTGAGCAGGGGGCTGGACTCGAAGACCTCCTGAGGTCTCTTCCAGCCCTAGGATTCTATTCTATGATTCTATGCTCCTACGGTGACAATTATTGCTCGTTCCACAACATTATTACAGTCATCAGCACGAAACTAAGTCTTCATTTAGGCTATGTCTACTCTGCCGGGAAAAGTCGCAATTTACATAGCTTTTTCCGCTTTTTTCCCCGAATGAGGCTTTTACAAAATTTGGCCCATCTATACAGGACCAAATTTCAGAAACAAGCCTCCTCTTTCGGAACATTCCTTATCCTCTCACCAAGAGGAATACAGGGATGCTGAAAGAACACGTCCGCTTTTTCGTAAACGGTTATCTCAGAATCCAGCATCCTGGAAAAGCTCTGCAGTCTAGACATAGCCTCTGAAAGTCACTGGAAATGGGGAAGCTGAATTCAGTGTCTGAGGTGGACAGCAACTCATTTCTCTAGCCCGTATGGAATTTGTCCTAATCAGAAGGGGACACCTTGTGATACATAGTCAGACATATGAACGGCATGTTTCTATAGTACCTGCCCAGTTTCAGCCAGTTCTATTTGTCCTTCTCTTTTACAATCGCTGTATTTACATAAAACAGTATTAGGGAGAGGCCTTGAATCAAACACAGGGCAAGAATTAAATCTTGCTTGGATTATTCCCTCTGCCATGAGGAGTCATGCCCATGCTCTGCTGTGTGCACCTGAAGCACTCCATTAGTATTGCTTTAAAAATGAATTTAAATTAAAAAACGAGAAAGCGCCACTTAGCACTCAACCCACAAGCTGTCCCCTGCATGCAGAGTATGCTGTGTACAATGACATCCAATTTGAAGATTAGGTGGGGCGTGCAAATTATGATCATTAAGAAATCAACATACCTGGTGAGCTCTGCAGGAATAAAACACAATCCATCTTCCATGCTAAATTAGATGGTTAGCCCATCTTTGCTCTCCTGGCTTATGGAGAGTATTCATTTCTCCTGCGTGCCCTAAATGAGTAGGCCAATCATTCACCCCTCTCAAGGGTGCTGTACGTAAAAAGAAAATGAGCCAGCACTAGCTTAACAGAGTCCTCTTTCCACTTTAAGACCTCCAAACCAAGATCTCAGCAAGATACATCATACTGAGTGGCAACAGGCTTTAAGTTTCTGTGCACAAGGTTTGGACAAGCTCCAAGACCTTGGCAGGTAACCTTGTTATTGCATAAAATGTCACGGTTTGATAGGCTTTCAATCCACCTTGGGATGAAGCCATGAGGGAAACATTAAAAGGTCACCTCTGAATGGAAGGTTGGAACATTGTAGCTTTTCTAAGGGAGAGTAACCAGGGGTCTGCGCAGCCCACCTTTTGCTCAATCTCAAGGAAGCGCTTCAGGTCGTCAGCATCCAGGTAGTCCTTGTGGTTGCTGTAGGTGAGCATGAGCAGGTACAGATCGCGCCGCGTCGACATCATCTTGTAGAAGGCGCAGAACTCGTCGAAGCCCAGCGTGCCCTGGTTATCGTCCGTGTCCGCCTCCTGCAAGAAACAACCACACAGAGCCATTAGGGTGCCCTGGTCTGCAGCAAGATCATTACACCCGAGGGAGTTGAGAAAGAAACTGCAACCACAACTGAACCGCGCAAACCCTCGCATTGTAGCACAAAGTGGGTTTTCACCTGAATGCAGTCTCACCGCGTACTGCTCGGCTCAGGAAGATCGGTTCCCTGGGCTGCAACTGGCCTCACGAATGGCTTGTAACCCCCACACCCACCCCGTTTAACCTTCCTACAAACATGCATCAGTGTGAGCTCCCAGGGCTTGCTTTCCCAGAGGCACCGGCATCCACTAGCCCCCCCTCATCTGAGAGGTTTCCCATCCATGGCAATGAGGCAGGGCACTGTGTAATGCAGGATAGGGGAGAGGACATGCAGCTGTTGAGAAGGTCACTAGAAACAACACCATCCCATCCAGAAGCCCCTCACGCAGGAGTTCACCTGTGAATTAATAGAGCAGCGGTACCTACACACACACACACTTTAATTTAATAGGGTCCCACAGAGGAAACTTAGGAGCGGCAAAACACACTGCATCCAGGCTAACAAGTACATGCATTTCAGCGGTTCTCAACTCTGCCCCACTGCACCAGCCTACCAGGCACAAGACCTTCCCTTTGATGCATGAGCAGGGCAGCAGTGAGGTCAGCCAGATGTCTATCACTGTGTCCTCAGAGCACCAGCAACTGAGTGAGGCCTTATCTACACTGGCATGTTTTGATGCCCAAAACTGCCTTTTGGCAGCAAAGGAGTGAGAGCGTTTTCATTGCAAGGTGACTTTTGTTGGAAAAAACACCCAGTTTTGGCAACAAACAACTTCCAGCCCTGCAAGAGACTTCTCTTTATTGTCCAGCCCTCTCTTTATTGTCAACAAAGAGCCAGTGTGGACTCTGCTGTTTGTTTTGTTAAGAGAATTGGCTTCCACCAGTATCCCAAAATGCCTGCCTCAATCAATGTGCTCAATGTTTTGTGATCTCTGCTGCCCTGCAGGAATGCACCCCTCCCCTTTCAAAGCTCTGGGAAGTATTTGACAGCTAAGTGAGCTGCTCCCTTTGAGGAACAAACAAAGAACAAATAATTGGCATGCTCCTGCTCTGCCCTGCTAGGAACACAGCGGCAGGCAGACAGTTGCTGCAGGAGGAAGGCTGGAGAAACTGCTGTGCTGCCTTGACATTCCTTAGCACGGACAGGTCACAGAGCTATGAGGGAATTCCAAGGACAGGGCTCAGCTCTGCCTTCCCACTACACTGCACTGTGGAATGCTCACCCACATTGCTTCGCTCTGTCGACAGGGGAGCTAGCAATGTGGCCATGAAATGTCAACAAAGAAAGGTCTGACCAGTTTTCACTTTTGGCGACTTTTACATGTTGACAGCACTTTCAGCGCCAAACCTTCCCAGTGTCGACATACCCTGAGTGTGTTCGTAGCTGGAGGCCACTGACATGCATTCTGTATGACAGTAGTGCCGGCCTACAGGTCCCAGCAGAGTTCACGGACCCATAATGCTAGGTGCTGTGCAAACCCATGATACAAGAGACCGTCCCTCCCTACCCAGGGGTGGCTTAGAATCTAAACAGGCCAGACAAAATCTGTAACAGGAAATACCTTCCCCATTTTACTGAAGAGCTCAGGAGAGGATCCTCTGCATCCCAGGCCAGTGCCTTAACCATGAGGCTCTGCCTCTTCTGTCTAGTGGCAGGATTCAGCCCATTATCCACTGAGACAGTGAGTCATGCCTCTCCCCCATCTCCAGAGAGGCTGTTCAGTCATTCAGCATGTTTCTCCCTTGGCATTCTTTGTGAACAACACAACTTAAAAACCCAGCTCCACTCCAAGTCTTCCACAGAAGTGGGTTTTAACCCCAAAAGCTCCTGACATACTATATTTGTTAGTCTCTAAGGTGCCACAAGACTACTCAATGATCTATCGGAAAAAGGTATGCAAATTGTGCTCTGCAATTTGCGTACCTTTCTCTGATAGTTTTTCCGAAAGAAGCTTTTCCGAAATTTGGCCCATCAACACTGGGCCGAATTTCGGAAAAGCCTCCTCTTTTGGAAGAGCCCTTCTTCCTCATGGGAAGAGGAAGACAGGGCTTTCGAAAGAGCACGTCTGCTCTTCCACACAAAAAAAAGACAAAGAGCAGTCGCGTTCCCTGGATGTGGCGGAGTTTTTCCAAGATGCCTCCAGTATCCTGGAAAATCCCCGTAGTCTAGACACAGCCCGAGACTTAAAAACAGTTATTAATCAATTAGAAATACACAGAGCTACAGGAGTGCGAAAATGTCCCATGAAATAAAATATCCATTAAAAACCTCACACCACAGAACACAACTCAATTCTCTCCATTACGTTGTCCCCGATTATTCACGGATGTTTCAAAGGGGGCAAGTACTTTTCCCCTTTGAGACCCAAACACAGTAGGATTCTTCACAGGGTTTTAAAGTTGGATGAAGTTCAAATATTAGCAGAGGCCATTATATCGGAGCCTGTTGGAATGCAGCTTCAACAATACAACAACAAAAAATCAATTTGGATTAGCAATTTCACATTGTGTCTTAACTGGATCACTGAGCTATTAAGAGTTGTTTTACACCTCTAACTCCTTTAAGTGCAAAAATCTGATTCCATTTTCACTTTGCCATCACCTCGCCCTCACGCTCCATTAGTGTTCATTTGTGCTAATGACACCGGCCGCCTGTGCGATAACGCTTTGTGATGTCCTCTGGACTATAGATCAGCTCTCATTCCTGTCACCCATCAGCCCCAAGAAGGATTGCCAGGGTTGGTCCTCTCCGTCACTTCCATCCTCTTACTCCATGCTAAAGGGAACCCAAGCTTTGGGGACTAACGCAGCCGTTCTCAAATTGTGGGGCATGACCCAAAAATGAGTCTTGACACCATTTTCTCCAGGGCTACTTGGATTTGAACCCTCTGGGGTTTGTAGTATTTTTTGTGGTCAGAGAGGAGTCGTGGTGCAATGGAGTTTGAGAGCCCCTGTGCAAATGTATCCTAAAATGAGAGGGGAGCATGATAGGATAAGTGTAGAAAATTACAGGCAAGAAATTTGGCACCTGGACTGCCACCAGCAATGCACCTCTCCCGCTCCTTCCAGCCAGCAGCCTCAAAGGCACTTTCCAGGCATTAAGCCTCCCAAGAACATGGTAAGTAGATAAATTACAGCCAGCAGTTCCACAGACGGGTAAAGCGAGCCCCAGGGATGCTTATGGAGTCAGGGAAACAACCATGATCAGAACTAAACAAAATCCAGCTCTGTGTCCCCTAGGTAAGAGTCTTGATGATTTTCTGATTGATTTTTCAGGGGGAGGAAGAGGGACCGTTTGCACGAGGGCTAATTTTTAACTGGTTATTTTTTTTGATAGACAAATCACAAACGGCAAAAACTGCACCTGCGTTTGTGAGATGCAGAATATACAAAGCCCCATTACGCAGGGGGCTATGCACCAGATTTGGGACTGCAGGCAGGTCGCTGTCCAGTAAAGTTCTCAGATTTCTACCTGCCACAAACTGCAAGCCTAAAGAAAGCACAGGGAGAAATTTGGTGGGTGAGTATTGTACCACTACCCCTCCGAGGCCACCCACCCACCCTTAGAAGTGGCTCAGATACACAAGAACGGCCAGACTGGGTCAGATTAAAGGTCCATCTAGCCCAGTGTCCTATCTGCCAAGAGGACCAATACCAGGTGCTCCAGAGGGAATGAACAGAACAAGGAATCATCACGTGATCCCTCCCCTGTCACCCATTCCCAGCTTCTAACAAACAGAGGTTAGGGACACCATTCCCACCCATCCTGGCTAATCACCACTGATGGACCTAACTGCCATGAATTTACCTAGCTCTTTTTTGAAATGTAAATACGGCTGTTAACTTGCATGTCAGCTAATGGGAGCTAGCTGTGAAAGACCCCTCACCCCACAAACTCAGTGGAGGGGAGGGCTCTCGTGTGGCCATCAAGCCTCTCAAGAGAAAGAACAGCTGATATGTGCCACGCGGTTTTGTGCCTAGCGAAAAGGACTAATCAAATCTCCCAGAGCTGCTGGGCTAAGCAATACCAAGGGCAGAAATTATTCGGAACAAACGGTCCACCCTTCCGCCAGGTAATCCCTCCCTACAAATGAATTCTGAACAGTCTATGATGGGCAGATGGAAGGGAAAATACTTCATTCAATGCAGCCATATGAACTATGCAAACAGAGCTTGGTCTAAAAAATAGGGCAGATAAGGCGGAGTGAAGTCAATACAATGGCAGAGAAGGACTCTGGGGTATAATGAAAAAAAGCCAACCATCCGGAACGGACAGAGATCTCCTGAACAGCGAGAGCAAGCTGAAAGCAGCTGGGGATTCAATCTAGAGTCTACCTCACTGACACTGAAGTTTCAGTGAAAGCTGAGCTGCCGTGATGAAGAGGAGAGGAGGAAAAACAACCCCCTAACCAGTAAATTGTAATGATGAAGAGCTGCTTGAAGGCCTTAGGACTCAGTCGCATTGTCTGGCAACACATGATCTGATTTTATCTGGGGACCCTCAGGAACCGGGTCTGAAGTCTCTAATAAGGCACGCCTGTGGATTATGCCAGGGGAAAGATAAGATGGCTGCTGAATAAGTTTGCAGAACAACAGATCCAAGTCAGCCATGGCTCATTTTTGCAGCAGTCACTGTAAAAATCAGGACCACTTGCAGCCACAGATGAACTCAGAAATGTAGGAAGGGAAAATGCTTAAATATCTGCCTGAACCTCCTTTCCCCCCCCCTCCCCAAAAAAAATCACAGACCAGAAGGGTATGTCTACACTACAGCACTAATTCGAACTAACTTAGTTCGAATTAGTTAATTCGAACTAAGCTAATTCAAATTAGCGCATCCAGACTTAAAAACTAGTTCGAATTAGCGTTTTGCTAATTCGAACTAGCATGTCCACACTGAGTGGACCCTGAACTGAGGTTAAGGATGGCCAGAAGCAGTGCCGGCAGGGCATCAGATTAGGACTTAGAGTGTGGAGCTGCTTTCTCAGGCTAGCCGAGGGCTGTGCTTAAAGGGACCCGATCCCCACCCTGGACAGACAGTTCTCAGGGGTTCCCCGCTTGCAAAGCAGTCCTGGCTTGGAGTGTCCTGAGTGCCCACACTCGGCACATCACAGCACTCGGCCATCAGCCCGGCTGCACTTGCCGCAGGCTGCCATCTGGAGGGGGGGTCAATCAAAGGGCTTCAAGACAGTTTCCACCCCGAGGAGCCCGTAGAGCCAGCCCAGTCCTCCCCATCGGGGGCTCGTACCCCATTCCTCCCTCACCTCCTTCCACTTACCCCTCCCTAGCCCCCCTTCCTCATGTACAAAATAAAGGACACGTGTGTTCAAAAATAGAAACTCTCTTTATTGAACAAAACTCTGGGAGACTGGGAAAAGAAGGTGGGCAAGGGGAAGAGAGAGGGTGGGAGAGGGGAGGGCAACTAAAATGATCAGGGGTTTGGAACAGGTCCCATATGAAGAGAGGCTAAAGAGACTGGGACTTTTCAGCTTAGAAAAGAGGAGACTGAGGGGGGATAGGATAGAGGTCTATAAAAGCATGAGTGGTGTGGAGAGGGTGCATAAAGAAAAGTTCTTCATTAGTTCCCATAATATAAGGACTAGAGGACACCAAATGAAATGAATAGGTATCAGGCTTCAAACTAACAACAGAAAGTTCTTCTTCACAAAGCAAATAGTCAACCTGTGGAACTCCTTGCTGCAGGAGGCTGTGAAGGCTAGAACTAGAACAGAGTTTAAAGAGAAGTGAGATAAAGTCATGGAGGTTGGGTCCATGGAGTGGTATTAGCCAGAGGGTAGGAGTGGTGTCCCTGGCCTCTGTTTGTGGAAGGCTGGAGAGGGATGGCACGAGACAAATGGCTTGGTCATTGTCTTCGGTCCATCCCCTCCAGGGTACCTAGTGTTGGCCGCTGTCGGCAGACAGGCTACTTGGCTAGACGGACCTTTGGTCTGACCCAGTACGGGCATTGTAAGCTCAGGGCTCAGGGTCGGGGGTCTCAGTGGACCACCTTGATTTTCATGCACACCTGCTCCTGGGTGGCCAGGCTGGCAGCTCTCCTGCCCTAGACGGCCACTTTCCGGTGCCTAGTGTGGAGGTCGTGGATGAGGTCCACGATGTCTGCACTAGACCAGGCAGGCGCCCGCCTCTTGCGGACCCGGGCAGGCTCCTGGGAGCCGCCAGCCTGGTCCCGGGAAGAGGCGGAGGGCTGGGTAGCAGCGGGTGGCCGGCTCGAGCCATGCCAGGGGCAGGGTCTGCTGGCTGGGTGCTGGCAGGCTTCCACCTGGCACGGGCACCGTAGCCAGCCCGTGCCCCTTTAAGGGCTCCTGGGCCGGGAGGGGGGGCAGACGAGTTTCCCTGGTGGTGCCCAGAGTGGCCACCAGGGAAAGCTGGGGAGGGCTAGCCTCCCACTAGTTCCAATTAAGTGGCTACACACCCCTTAATTCGAACTAGTTAATTTGAACTAGGCGTTAGTCCTCGTAGAATGAGGTTTACCTAGTTTGAATTAAGCGCTCCGCTACTTCGAATTAAGTTCGAACTAGCGGTTTGCATGTGTAGCCCCTATCAAAGTTAATTCGAACTAACATCTGTTAGTTCGAATTAACTTTGTACTGTAGACATACCCGAACCGATCAAAAGCTTAAAAATATTCAAAAATCCAAACTTGGCTCTTAGTTTTCTGAGCATGGTCCCCACGAAAAACACCGTTCTGGAAAATCTCAGTCCAAAGAACATCTCCCAGCAACTTCATCTAGCTAGATCTAAACTAACTTGGGAACACCTACACACCTCCTCACCGCAGTGTGGCCGTACCCTTTGGTTACAACACCTCCATTTCTGACTAGGAGAAATTGCAGCTAGCAGTATGGCAGCTGGCAGGCAGAACAACACACGATCCAACCAGACACCCTAACTGTTCTTATGTATGTGCCTTTCAGTGCAGATTGAGAATCCACCCACTGGGTAGACAAAATGAGAAGTGTATCTTGTTGCAAGTCTGAAAAAGCAACTTTGAAATGAGAATCAAAATTGTTCAATAATTATCTTGATAGGACAGAGCTGGGCTACCGGACAGCAGCAGCTGCTGGCCAGGTACCTAGCTCTGAAGGCAGCACCCTGTTAGCAGCAGCACAGAAGTAAGCTTAGAAATGCAGAGCTGGGTGGCTAGGGTGACAGCTGCTGATGGAGGACCCAGCTGTGCAGGCAGCAGCACAGAAGTAACAGTGGCAATACCATACCATGCTATCCTTCTGCACGGCTGCTGTAGACAGCTCTGCCTTCAGAGCTGGGCTCCCGGCCAGCACCCGCTGCTCTCCAGCTGCCCCGCTCAGAAGGCAGCGTCACCACCAGCAACAGTGCAGAAGTAAGGGTCGCAGTACCATAAATGACCCTACAATAACCTTGTGACCCCTGCACAACTCCTTTTTGGGTCAGGACCCCTACAATTACAACACTGGCATTTCAGATTTAAATAGCTGAAATCCTTAAGGCTGTGTCTACACTGGCGCGTTCTTGTGCGAAAACAGCCGCTCTTGCACAAAAACATGCTGCCTGTCTACACTGGCCGCGCGTTTTTGCACAAGTAAACTGACATTGTACTGTAGAAAGTCAGGGCTTCTTGTGCGAGAACTCTGATGCTCCCTGTCAGGAAGAAGCCCTCTTGCGCAAGAGCTCTTCCAGAAGAGGCCAGTGTAGACAGGCAACATGAATTTCTTGTGCAAGAAGCCCCTATGGTTAAAATGGCCATCAGAGCTTTCTTGTGCAAGAGAGAGTCTACACTGGCACGGATGGTCTTGCGCAAAAGCACATGCCAGTGTAGACGCTCTCTTGTGGAAGAGTTCTTGCGCAAGAAGCTGCCAGTGTAGACGTAGCCCTCGTGTATGATTTTAAAAATCCTATTTGACTATGAAATTGACCAAAATGGACTGTACATTTGGTAGGGCCCTAGTTACGCCAGACGGATCTTATCCATCCCTTTCAGACAGTGTCCTTTGGAACTAAACTGCTGCATTATCAAGTTCTCACACAGTGTCAGGACTGAAGATCCTGCCGACCTGTTTTAATGCTGAACTCCTTCCACCTCCTGCACTTTGTTTTCCAACAATTGAGTTGTCAGCCGGCTGCTTTGCACATTTTTGGAAGAGAGATGACTAAGCACATTACAGATCAGAAACGGAAAGTTTCAGGCTTCTTGTACAGTCCAAATAATACCTCTTCACCACAGTCCCTTGGCCTGGGGCCAGGAAGGATGTAGTTTTATTACTTAGCTCGGAAAAGCCTTAGGGAACATAACACACCAAGACCATGGACAGCAGCATTGAACTAACAGCACAAATTCCACTCAGGAGTACCAGGGTGAAGTCCCTATCCACAGCTAATTCTCTAAGAACACGGCGAAACTGAAAATCGTTTACTTACCTAGACAGACACTCTCAACACATTATCAGTGAAATATTACCAGCTGCCTAGTCTATTCTCAGACCCTGAGGAATCCACACACACTGTCTAAGCCTTGGATACCCTGGATGTTTAATTTCTATTTAGCAGCCTGATACTTTACCAACTGTAGATTTGTAGTAACTGAAGACAACTTTTGGGTAGGCTCCGAAATGGTTAATAGAATCAGGCACTAATGCAAAACAGGTCAATCAGTTCAGAGACACTGAACTTATTAAAGGAGTCCAGCAAAACAAGTCTGAACGTAGTTGAGAGCAAAACCTTGATAATAATAAAACTGCCCTCTTCCCTACCACTGCCATGAATGAACAAGGGAAGGAATGACAAATCCATGACATTCATCTCCTTTGCAAAGGAAGTCCTGGGTACAATTAAAATACGCTCCTTTAATAAAAACAGGCTTTCAGCAGAGTCAGCAAAAGGATATTCATTAGAAAAATTAAACCCAAAGGGAGAGCCTTCCAACCCCACGCATGATGAACAATGTTAGTTTAAACAACATTCTGTTCAGCTCTTTCATTAGCCAAGACTGAGATTTCTACTTTGATTAGGCAATTCAAGGCTGCTTAATATCAGGAGCTTTATAGCACAGAGCACCAATTATATCTGCACTTCAGACCAGGCTGCTCTCTCATTTATACACTTTCATATGGGAAAAGACACATCCATTCTTTTCTCCCTTCCCGGATTTCTCGAGTGCCTGGCCTACACAATTATTGTCATTCATCTGAAACTCTTAAGACAAGAGCCTAGCACACGACTTGCCGAAACCCATCCTCTGGGCCCAGAGGTTTTACCCGTCTCTACTCTTTGGCTCCCGTCAATCCAAATGATTTGCTCTAGAAAGCGACTCTCTTTAATCCACTAATTTTAATGAGTTTTGAAATTTCATTTTCCACAGGGCTGCCTTCGTGAGGGTGGTATTTGCTGGCATTGCAAAGAAGTGTTATTAAAACATTATTAAAGCGTTCTGCCTGTGCAGACACAGGGCCTGCCCACCCCATCCAAAAGCCTCATTACAGTCCAGGACAACTGACGAAAGGGCGGGATTCTCAGTGGAGCAGACATAGCTGGTGCACAGGGGCTAATAACACAGGTAGCAGCGGATTACAGTGCTGCCAGGAGGAGTGCATGTTAATAGATGTTTGAGTATTATCCTCCCACGGCCATGGGAGGGAAGAGCCTTTGTTCTCCAACCAGCTTCTGACAGGGCCTCTTGTTCTGTGTGCGGACATTTCTACAAAGCTTCTTAGCCTGCTCCCAAGTGGGAGCCAGTGCACTGCCGCGTCTGGGGCTTTTGGCTAAAGCCGGGGTAACTAGACAAGCGTGTGCATGTGCCTACCACACTCGCTTGAAGCCCAAGCGTAAAGATGCTCAGGAGGAATTCAGGCCCCATGGGGTTAGAGGCATGAAAACGCTGAGGGTGTCTCAGGAGGCTGCACTGGGGAGAAGAATTTCTTTACCTCATACCACACAACACCCCGCTGGAATGCACTCCCGCAGCACTTTTCCTCCGGAGAGCTGAAAGCACCGCACAAAGGAGGCTAGTATCACCTTCCCCCCCCCCCCCCCCACGCTTTACAAATGGGGAAACTGAGGCACCAGGCAGGGAAACGATTGCCCAAGGTCATCCAGCAGGCCAGTGACAGGTCCAGACACAGAACCCAGATCTGCAGCCCCACAGGCCAGTGCTCTGCCCAAGAAGCAGCACTGCCCCCTGAAGTGCAGGGGGAGCAGGATGTTGGTCACATGCATTTCAGGGGAGCAGAATGAGCCCTGCTTGACACGAACTCAGGCCCCGAGCTCACAGGCAGTTACCCAACACAGCAGCATGCACGCCTGTGGAAATGGCCCTCACCTTCCTCCCCTCCCGCTGGCCTGGGATTTTGAGAGGTCAAAGAATTCTCCCTTCGCTGTGGTAGCAGGGCAGCGAGCAGAGAATGACACGACTCCACACGTCAGCCCTTGCTGTCACTGGCGTTCGACGGAGGGGCTTGTGTTGGAAACGGTTTAAGACGTTTCCATGCCGTTTACGCTTACTTCTAAGAGGAGAAGTATCCCGCGCAGCGCTGTGAGCCCGGACGTGGCACTTCCTAACTGTCAGGGTGGTTAAACACTGGAATAAATTGCCTAGGGGGGTTGTGGAATCTTCATCACTGGAGATATTCAAGAGCAGGTTAGACAGACATCTATCAGGGGTGATCTAGATGGTTCTTTGTCCTGCTGAGAGGGCGGGGGACTGGACTCGATGACCTCTCAAGGTCCCTTCCAGTTCTAACTAAAAACAGGACTATGTAGCACTTTAAAGACTAACAAGATGGTTTATTAGGTGATGAGCTTTTGTGGGCCAGACCCACTTCCTCAGATCAAATAGTGGAAGAAAATTGTCACAACCATATATGCCAAAGGATACAATTAAAAAAATGAACACATATGAAAAGGACGGTATATATGGTTGTGACAATTTTCTTCCACTATTTGATCTGAGGAAGTGGGTCTGGCCCACAAAAGCTCATCACCTAATAAACCATCTTGTTAGTCTTTAAACTGCTACATAGTCCTGTTTTTTGTTTCAGCTACACCAGACTAACATGGCTACATTTCTATCACCCTTCCAGTTCCAGTGTTCTATGATTCTAATGCACAAGTCCTGGAACACACCTATAGGCTGAATCTATTCTGGCATCCTTGGGACCTGACTGGTGCCAAACGAGAGAATTTGCCAGACCACAGGAGGTCAATATTGTCTAGCAGCATTACACTGCTTGCTGGGCTCGTAGAAGACGTACCGGGGTCAATTAGAGCTACATAATAGCACAGAACACTGAGAGCCAGGCCCAGTGGCTGTAAACAAACGTTTTGGGACTGCGGGAAATGTGACCACATGCACAATAAGTAGACATGTGGCTAACTGAAATCAAGCTGGACCATGGATGATGCCGGACCAGAGAGTGCCAGACTAGAGAGATTTAACCTGCACTAGCTTTCCATCCCCAAGTGCATTTAATTCATCTGAAACAGCACCACCGGTGATAAAAGGTCGGGGCTGTGATGATCAAAGCTCACCAGGGGAAGAGAGAGCCCAAATCTCGAGGGCACCTTTGGGAAAAGAAGTCTCAGGCTATCATTTTGAAATCCCTCCTATTTTATTCACCAAGTCTTTATTCAGGGAGGCAGACAAACTTGGTAGACGTGTGAGGCTTACGGTTGAAGAGACATCCCTATATGCAGCTGCTGCCTGCTTTTTCCATCTTTCAGCTGTGAGCTCTTCTCAGTGCAGCAACATCTATGCCCATGGGACAGCAGAGACACTGATACTATAGGTCCATATACCCCACATAGGTGCCAGGGTAACTTGCATTTTGCAGCGGGAGGTTTCTCAGCCTCTGCAATAGCTTCTCCATCCCTTCCCCCAGCCCTGCGCTGCTGCCAGCCACAGAGCCAGTCTGTTTTCCATGCTCCAGTTGAGCACATCCGACCAGTGTAGCTCCGCAGAGGAATCTGCATTGGACACCAGAGACAGCAGAGCAGGCTTCAGCATCAGCTGTCAGCAGGATGAAGAAAACACAGCAGAAAGAGTCGCAAGCTAAAAATATTTTCTGCCCGGAGGCACCAGAATAATTCCTCTCCCACAGTCACAAGGAAGAGGGAAGAATTCAGAGGCGTCGTCTTTTCACCCCAGAACCAAGCCGGATCATTTAAAAAGGGCCATTGTCTCCCTTCCTGGTTTCCTAGAAAACTCACGGCACAAAGCATAACCAGAGGCCAGAAAATCTACGCACTTGTGGCAGGCGCAGGGGGTTATGCTGCTTCCCAGAAAGCAAGGGGTTAACTTTGCACAGGCACCGGATGGAAGAGCTCTGAGACCTGCCGCTGGGGGGAGGGCTAGGAAAGCTGGCTGGGGAAGCGTGTTGTGGTTCCAGCTAGGATGTCTGTAAAAGAGATTGATGGACTTTATTTCTGGGGGCTCACCTCAGCAGCTACCCCGCTGCCAAAGGAGCCAGCTGCCAAAGGAGTGGCTAGAAGTAACAATACCAGCCACTCAGGAAGGGGCGCTGAGCACTCCCCCGGACAAAAGAGATTCATAGAGAGCTAGGAAAAATCTAGGCTGGACCCTTCCTTCTGAACTCTGTTCCCACCTCAGGGCAATTGGCCAGCCCGTTGTCATTGCTATTAGCAGTGAATCCATTTGCCCTTGTGCCTTCCATTCAAAACCTCAGCCCAGTGAACCTATGCACCACGTGAGCCCTGGAAAGAGGATTTAAGCCATGTCTAGCCCTCTGCACGGGGACACATTGCACCCCCAGGGATGTAATTATAGAAGTCCCTACAAAATCTACCAGGGAACGCTGCAGGAGGGGTTGGCACTGCCTACTCCAGAACGGTTACGGGAAGGTCATTTGGGGGTTCTTCCCCACTGAGATACAAAGCCTCAGAGCTCAGCCCGGGAAGGTCTCCCGGCATGGTCCCTACCACACGAGGATTTCAAAGGAATCTGGCAGCTGTTCAGACTGTGTGGGCCTCCGCTGCTTTTCCCTGGCTGCAGCTTTGGAATAGCCTTAGCCCAGGTGATTGCGCATACAGATCCAAGGCAGGTTAACATGGGTGGTGACTCCAAAGACTGCTTGTTAGTCCACCGACAGAGCACGAGGAGAGGCCCATTATGTCAAGCAGGATGTAAAAGCCAGTTCAATCAGTTGACCGGTTAATGGTTATTGTTTAACCGGTTAACTGCTTTAATGTGGGCTTGTGGGGGGCGAGGCCTGCCACAGACAGGTTGGGGGCTGCTCTGGTTGGGGGCTGCTCGGCCGGGCCGGGCCCACTCGTTAACCGGTTAACCATTCACATCCCTCATGTCAAGGCAGATTCATCCCAGTTCTGTTGGACCCACACAAATGCAGAGAATCCAGAAAACTTGAGAGAAAAACCCTGGGAAGATGAAGGGATGGACTTTGGGAGAAATCTTCAGCCATTAAGTCTTAAAGTGACTGCAGTCGGTACAAGAGCTGTACAAGTTTGTACAGGAGCTGGAGCTACTAACTCGGCAAACGGCAAGAGAAGAAGGATGGTCCTGTGATTACGGCCCTAATCAGTGCCTTGGGAGACTTTGGTTCCATCCCCTGCTCTGCTACAGATTTCCCATGTGATCCCGGGTAAGTAACTTAGCTTGCCTCAGTTTCCCTAACTGTAAAATGAAGCTAATAGCCCTGCCCTACCTCCTGGATACTTCGAGAGTAACGACATTCAAGAGGGAAGTGCTCAGATGCTACTATTGCAGGAGCCATGTCAGCATCTAAAACGGGGGGATTTAGGCTGGTTTTCAGAGGAGCCCCAAATTCCAGACAACACTACTGGGGACTGAGCACATAACTTCCTCGGAAATCCCACCACTTACGGGTTTTTTTTAAACGTTCTTTCCTTCCATCTCCTCAGCAAGGCCGTGTCTTTAAAACTCTGCTACTGGCAGCAGGTTTCCGGGGCACCTGGCATACAGTGATGGCTGCAGTTGTTTGCCTGTTATAAAACCAGCAGGCTGACTTGCTGCCCATCAGGCTCCCCTGCAAAATCAGCTTTCTGGTCATAGGTGTGGAGGCAGAGATGTATCTTCAATGCTCCCCGGTTCAATCAGACAAGACAGTAGGCCCATGACACCAGCAGAACTAACTGCCAGGGAGCAGCTACCTGCAGAGCCACCGACGTGTGTGCCATGCGGAGCAGTGTCAGCACGACAGAGGAGAGATCTGCAGACACACTATGCTGCTTGACTTCAACAGAAACAGACTGTCGCAGGTCACCATGTTTGTTGCTCTGAATTCCAGTCACTGGTAGGTCAAGAGTGACCACTGCAGAGAACACAGCTATCAACACCAGGGCTGGGCAAGATGCGGCCCGGGGGCTGGATCCGGCCCACCTAACACTTGGATCCAGCCCTCAGACTGCATCTGGCCACTTTCTATTTATATCCCGCTGTCCTTGCCACCAAATTTCCAGGCAGTGGCTCAGGCAGCAGGATCCTATTCAAATGGCTCCCGGTTGCGGGGCTACCCCAGCAGGGACCAGAGCTGTGAGCCTTTTAAATAGCCCCAGCAGCCCCAGACAGCTGCCAGGCAACGCGGTATCGGTGGGGCTGGGAGCTGCGAGCCCTTTGCTGTTTTTCATTCAAAGCCTCCCCAGTCAACTCCAGCCCCACACAACCCCCCGGAAGGCTAGCCCCAGACCCGCCCCTGCTACTCCAGGCCCCTCCCCTTCTGAGGGTGGAGCTGGCCCTGACCACGTACAAAATTCATTGTGCCCCCTCCCCCCCAAAAAAATTATTGCCCACTCCCATCTACATAAACAACCACATCTAGCAAATGTCTGGCTTCTCCAACAGGAAACTCTGGTACATTTTCCATCAAGTCATCTGATACTGAATGGACTTATACATTTTTTTGCCAGCGGTTGTCTTTGGATATGAAAGAACCAGACTTTACGCTTCTCTGCGGAGAAGTGCGCCACCAGACCAGACTGTAAGAAGCCAGTTTTTACAATGCTGCTGGATAATGGAAGCAGGAGCAGCCTGAGGCCGGCTGCGGCAGTTGGCGCCCTAGGCAGAGGCGTGATCAGCATCCCCGCCTGCACGGCCGTCAATGGCCGTTACGTCGTCATCGGACGCCCGGGCCAGCGGCACCCTAGGCAACTGCCTAGTTTGCCTAGGCTCATGGGCCGCCCCTGAATGGAAGACATGACTGGCTAAGTTCTTCCTTGTGAAAACTTCAGAGGCCAGATCCTCAGTTGACATTAATGGAGCGACGGCAGTTACACCAGCGGAGGGTCTGATGCTAAAACACATGCCCCTTACCAATGTCCTTCCTTCAATAGAGAATTTTCAGAGGAACTCGCTGCATCTTACCAGCCAAGCTGCTCTGAAACAAAACACGCAAGATACAGCCCCCGAGATCAGCAACGCCTCAGTCCAAAGAACAAAGATCTTCCCGTAGACAGGTTTCCTGGCTGCTTTTGTTCTGCCAGCAGCCGGCTGCACGGTGAGGACTCGTTAGGATGGAAGCTACATTTTCTGTGAATGTCTTCCCATGCTTTGGGGCTTTTAAAAGGAAAAAAAAATATCACGAAGCGACTGCTTCTGGACTGGATTTGGTCCATAGTGTACAAACCAGACTGATGCACAGTGATGGTCAGAGCCGGCCCAGCCCAACCGAAAGAGAGAGCAGATATTAAATGTGGGATTCCGAGAGCTGTTCCCCCCCAACTAATGTCACAGCTAAAACAAAAAATTCCCATCTTTCTACATTCACCATCTTCCCCAGACTGAATTTTAATTAAAAACTTGCTTACCAGGTTCACCACCACACCACGTAGGTGCCCACAGAGTTCACCGCCAATCAAACTGTGGGCCACAAGTCAGCCCCTCAGGAGACTAATCCCTTCCCGCCACATCTTGCATATACAAAAAGAAGGTCCTGGGGTGGCTTTTGGGGTTTGCTGCCTGGCAGCTTAAGGGCAGATTAACAGCAGCATAAAAATGCAACAGTTTAGACACCCAGTTATCATGCTGGATCAAGCCAGTCACAGTCTCCATCTCTCTCACTCCCCTCTCCTACAGCCAATTAATTCCTTCCCCTCATGTTTCACTCCTCTTAGAAGCTGCAGGAGCATTTTCGCCCAGGTCAAGTGGACATTTAACCAGCGTGTGGCTCCAAGCCCACAGAACTTTTCCTTCTCCTCTGCCTACTCAGGGCGAAGCACCCAGCATGTAGGGAGGAGAAAGGTGAGGCAGGTTACCTGATGTCCGGCAGTGTACGGCTGGAAGCAGTGCCTTTCACAGTGCTGTGCAAAGGGGGGCGAGGAAGACAAGGACTCAGTGGAGATCTGGCAGGGAGGTTAGGGCAGCATTGGAAAGAACAGCCAGAGCACTCTGAAGAAAGGGGGAAATGCGAAGAGATCCCTGGAGCGGAGAGGAAGATAATGAACCAGCGACTCATGTGACCTAGTACTAGGCAAAGCTTAACGCCAGTGAAGGGGGAGGCATGGGAGAGGCAGAGAAGGCAGGTTAAGCCACAACACCACTGACCCACACAGCAATCACCCCACGACCACAGCAACACAGCGACTTCCCTGTTTGCCAACAGCACCTGGCATCATGCTCGAGTCACCTCATCCTAGTTAGCAACAGCTCTGAGCCATTAGCAACCACTGAAAATTAGGGCAGTTAGGTTAGTGAAATGGGGATCTGGCTACAGGTCAGGTCAATGGAACCTAGCTCCCTTGGAGTGGGTAGCTTTTAAAGTCACTGGACCTAAGTGTTGTGAGCCAGACATGAGAAGTTGTTCGTCCGCTCTGCACTGTGCTGATTAGGTCTCTGTTGGGGTATTGTGTCCAGTTCTGGGCACCACATTTCAAGAAAGATGTGGAGAAATTGGAGAGGGTCCAGAGAAGAACAACAAAAATGATGAATGGGCTAGAAACCATGACCTATGAGGGAAGATTTAAAGAATTGGGTTTGTTTAGTTTAGAAAAGAGAAGACCGAGAGGGGACATGATAGTGGTTTTCAGGGATCTAAAAGGGTGTCACAGGGAGGAAGGGCGAAAATTGTTCTCCTTGACCTCTGATGATAGGACAAGAAGCAACGGGCTTGAATTGCAGAAAGGGAGGTTGCAGTTGGACATTAGGAAAAACTTCCTAATGGTCAGGATGGTTAAACACTGGAATAAATTGCCTAGGGAGGTTGTGGGATCTCCATCACTGGAGATATTTAAGAGCAGGTTAGACAGACATCTATCAGGGATGATATAGATGGTGCTTAGTCCTGCCGTGAGGACAGGGGACTGGACTCGATGACCTCTCGAGGTCCCTTCCAGTTCTAGTGTTCTATGATTCTATGATTAAATCCAAGTTCTGCTATTTAAGATATTTCTCAGTCAGTTCATAGGATCTTTAAATTAGTGTCTGCTTTTCCCTCCTGCTGTGTTCCGTAAGAGTCATGTCTCCCTTTCCAGCTTAGGAAAGGCATCCCCAGTACTGTAGAGAGATAGTTCTGGTAACAGAAACTAGTTGGTGAGAGGTAGCAGCTGACTTCTGGATAGAACACATGATTCATGGAGACAGTCCATCTAGTCACCAAAGGAGCGGTCCACTGCAAGTGGAAGAATGTCCATTTCGCTTCATGTCTGGAAATGGTCAAGGGCAATCAATTGTCAAAGAAGACCAGGTTTATAACAAGACTGGTCAAATGTTGATACCCTTTCTCTCACAGACTATCACTGTCCTCCATGAGTGGGCCCAATGAGTTCCTTACTTCTGCAGTTAGTGGAATTACAGAACTGGAAAGAATCTCGAGAGGTCATCAAGTCCATTCATGGCAGGACCAAGCACCATCTAGACCATCTCTGACAGGTGTTGGTCTCACCTGCACTTAGGGTATGTCTAGACTCCATGCCTCTGGTGACAGAGGCATGTAGATTAGGCTACCCGGCATAGGAAAATGAAGTGGCGATTTAAATAATCGCCGCTTCATTTAAATTTAAATGGCTGCTGCGCTGAGCCGATCAGCTGTTTGTCAGCTCAGCGCACTAGTATGGACGCTTCGCGGTTGACATCAAAGGCATTTGTCGACCTCCCCGGTATGCATCGTGGGATGAGGTTTACGGGGGAGGTCGACAAATGCCTTTGATGTCGACCGCGGAGCGTCCAGACTAGCGCGCTGAGCTGACAAACAGCTGATCGGTTCAGCGCTACTTCGAAGTAGGAATAAGATCCTCCGGAAAAGGGCGCTTTTTCCGGAGGATCGGGGCCAGTGTAGACGCTCTTTTCCGGCTTTTCTAAAAGCCGGAAAAAAGCGGCGGACATTTTTATTTAAATGCCGCGGGGGATATTTAAATCCCCCGCGGATTTCCCTATTACGATCTCAAAAATTACCATGCCCCTTCCGGAAAAGGGGCCAGTGTAGACGTAGCCTGGTTGTGTTGTGCATTAGGGCTTTGCAGCTCAGCCCTTTCTCTCTTAGAAACCATCATTTTCACTTCTTACCTTAAACATTTGCTTGACTTTCTGCCGGGGAAGGTTCACATTCAGTTTGTGCATCAGCTGGAGCACCTCATTAATACTCAAACTGCCGTCACCGTTCTTATCGGCCTCATCAAAGGTTTGCTTCAACCACATTTAGTTGGAGTTAAGAAAGGCAAGGGAGCATCAAGGGAAAGACACAGTTAAGCTGCTCTAAACCCTCAGCATAGACATAACTAGGTCAATGGAAGACTCTTCTTCCATTGACCTAGCTACCACCTCTCAAGGTGGTGCATTTACTGCATTGCTGAAAAAAACAAACCCCGTCACTGTAGGAAAGATCTACCCTAAGCACTGAAGTGGCACAAATGTAGCACAACAGTCTACACTCGGGCTGTGCCAGAGATCGCTCTTCTGGCATTTGATTTAGCAGGTCTAGTTAAGACCCGTAAATCAACCACTGAGGGCAGCTCTGACCAGCACCTGTACTTCTCAGTTGCAAGGGAAGCTGATGGGAGTGTTTGCTCCTATAGGCCTCCTGTTGTGAAGACGGCACCAAGCTCGGCTTACAGTATGTCAACTCCAGCTCCGAAATTTACGTTGCTGATGATGTGTACCTTAAGACGACCTTCCAGGTCTAGTGCAGATCTGGTATCGGCCTTGCCCTCTCTGCCAAGGCTATAAACCTCACATTAAAAAATATCACAGGAACAAAGGGTTGGGGGGAACTCTTGAGCACATCGAGTCTGACCCCCTGTGCTCAGGCAGGCTCCAGTACGCCTAGAACATCCCTGATAAGTGTCTGTCCCACCTGTTTTAAAACCTTCATCGACAGGGATTCCATTGCTTCCCTTGGAGCCTGTTCCAGAGCTTGACTGCACTCATCATTAGCAAGGTTTTCTTAATAGCTAGCTTAACTAGAAAGACAATAGAGCAGCTCTATTGTCCCTGGGAGTCCTGACTGCTGGAACAAGGTACCACCCCTCACAATTCAAACCATGCAAGTGCACCGCAGGCACCATCCACGCATGTTCAACAGGCTCCCAGCACCCTTTCTTGCCGACGCGCGTGAAACACGCTACTGGTCCCGGAAAGACATGCAGTGCTCAGCGGCATTCCCGAAGGCTAACGAGTTCTTACAAACTTTGTTCCAGCATCTCTTTCCCAGACCAGGAGCTCACACTGGCTCGGCCTAATATTGCTTGGCCACTGTTTCCTATAGGGACCCCAATCACCTTTTCCTCTCACCAGCACTAGGACATTCCCTGGCTATGTGCAACAGTATTGGGAGCAGACTTCCCTCTCCAGAACAGGATCTAACAAGCAGGTGGGCTAGCAAAGGCTTCCTACCTGCCACAGTTAATAATCTTACATATCCTGTGGCCATCACCAAAGAGACAATAGTTGGCCTACAATGTGTCCTATTCGGAGGACAGGGACAGAAAATGAGGGCGTCTCTGCAATCGCTAGCAGCAAACGCTGTTTTTCTGTGGTGACCGCAGTAGACACCCTACAATAGCCCAGCATTTAGAAGGGGCATTTAGCATCTCAGCAGTAGCCCTGAGCCAGGACGGTGCTGCCTAATTTGGGGTTTGATGCCATTCCGGCCATGCATCCTGACATTCAGGTGTGGGAGAGAGGATTGTGGTCTGTCTGTGCATGAGCTTAAAATGATGCCTATTAAAATCCTCCACATGCAAACCTCAGCAGCAGCGCTGGCTATTTCCCCACACATACACAATGAGACTTTATTTTAAGCTCTGAACAAGTATAAACTTAGGGTTGGATTCTGTCCCTGGTGAGATGGATAAGGCATCGGTCTTCCGAAGGCAGAATGCGGCCCTTGATTTTTTAAAACCCCTCTCCCTTCTGCAGATGCCTAGCACAGGCCTCTCATCCTCTTGCAAAGTGTCAGCTGGTGAGAGTTCCCTCCATGATGACAACTTGTGGTAGAGCCCCACAGATGTCCATCCACCCTTAGCTCCTCCCACTCGTGTGCTAGTCTCAACTCAGCAGGCAGAGAACTACTGCCAAGGGTATTGTCAAAGACCCAAAGAAACCCATCTCCCTCTGAACGTCATGGGGAGCGGTGCCATAATCTGGGCCTTTGAAAATCACCCCTGGCTCTCTCAGGATGTGCGTGGAAGAGAGACAGAAAACAGGGCAGCTGGGCTGGACTGAAGGAGGGGTCCAAAGGGGAGAGCACAGCAAGGGAAAATCTCTTCTGGGCTGAAACGCTGCATCCCGTACTCAGATGTGTGGGCCCTCTGGGAACAGGAGCGTGTGGCCGGAGCCCCACGTGCCTTGCACTTGCTGCTAGTGAAATAAGCACTAAGGACAGCTCCACAAATTCCTTTAGGAGTGATGCCACCCCGCCCCCATGCCACCCTCCAGACACCTCCCCCCAGCTCGGAAGGATACTGGTCTCTCGTCCTCTGCCGCTTTGACAGGCTGTCTTCATCACTGATCCCTGCCATCAGGTACTTGAGCCCTGTGATCCAGGTGCGGGCCTCCTCCCCGGTCGAGGACACCAGGTCCAGGGACTCCATGTGGTCTCCGTAGTAGATGCTGAAGCAGCAGTTGGGGTCGAAGCTCCCGTCGGCATAGCGCTGGAAGATCTCCGACTGCTTCCCCTCGCACACCTCCTGGATGGAGTCAATGGAAACTGGAAGAACAAGAGAGGCGGAAGGCCGCGTTAGAGGTGGCCAGGAGAAGACCATTTGGGTGAGCCGCTCACAAGCAGCCTCTTGGAGGGGAAAGGGTCCTTTACTTTGTCAAACAATAACGACATCACCCCCATCCCCCGCATCCTCCTGGCTGAGCATCACCACTTGGCCAAGGACTTAACAAATGAGAGAGTTTTGCCACTGGGGAAAAAATAAAGGCGCTACCATAAAATGAGCCCAGACAAGCAGCCAGATCTTATTTTAGTCTGAGAAGGCGAAGGGGCAGGAGGCAATCTGCATATTAATACAGGCCTTATACCCACAGTTCATTTCCTAGCACGCACATGTCTTTCCTTTAAGCTTTTGTAACGCGTCTGAATTGACATTCAGTTCCTTGCCACTCTTTCCCCGCTACTCTTTGTAGATATATTTGGTTTTCTGTTCCCTCCAGCTAGGAACAAAACCGAACCGTTTGCACATTACAATTGTTTCCCTACACACAATCCATTGTAATGGGAGCCTACACATTTTCTCTGAAAGCCAGCAACCCCCCACCCCCATATCTTCACCAGCATTTACACAGGCATATGGAAATAGACAGGATTGCTAAGCACACACAACGTTTCATTGTTTATCATGAAATGCAGCTGGATGCTGTTTATGCTGATCTACCCAAACACAGCCAGCCTTGCTACTCAGCCGCACCAAATGGGATTTTTTCATTCCTGTCCTTCATAGAGCTAGACCCACGCTGGAAAGTTTAGGTGAAGGCTTCCCCAAAGGTCAGATCTAGGCTCCATCTCCTCTCTTGAGGTGCAATGCAGCAGCATGGTGGATTAAATCGCCCCTCCTCACCCACCAACATTACCTCCAATTACTGCAGCATGTAGTTAATATCCGAGGACTCGGACACTAGAGAGTTGGGTAAAACTCCTTTCCAGATTTCAGAACACTCTTCCCATTAAAAGCTGATATTTCTGATGAGCCAAAGCCTCAGGAGAATCTCCCCCTGGAACAGCTGCTCTTAAAAAGCTAGTTTCCCCACACTGAGAAATGCAAGCACAGACTCCCTCCTGCCTGCATCTTCAACAGCACGTGGCGTTTTCTGCTGCCAGTGTGTTCAGTGTTAGCAAGGGGGGTCCCCTCGAATACCATATTCTGTCCTCTTTGTGGCTGTGATGTTGTGTCAGTACCTAGCTGGTTGCTGTGCTTGGGCTGTGGATGACCCCTACTGGCCTCTGTCTGTGAGCACTGCCCAGCGGGGGGCGTCTTGAGGGCCCCCATGACAGTGACCGGACCAGTTCTACTGATTAAGGGAAGGGATGGAACAAAAGAAGTGAGAGATGGGGGAAGGGTCAGTCCCTGGCTGGGAAACATGAAGGGAACAGCATAGGGGCTAGGGGTGATGGACCCTAACCCCAGGGGTCGGAGGCATCCTGGCCCTGACTCCTGTACGCCCGTCACGTCTGTGCTCTGCTGTATTCTGCAGAAGCAATAAACCCTCTGTTCTAATGGCTGGAGAGTCTGCTCTTGCTGCTACAGGGGTCCAGAGTCGGGGGAACCCCGACGTGTCATTGCAGAGGGGCTGGCTGAGCTGCACCTGGCTGCGGGAGAAAGAGGCACCCGCTCCCTTGGGTCAGTCATTTATGGAGGTGATATTAGCCTAGTGTCTCCGAGCCCGAGTCCTGAACCCCATTGTGTCTGTTGAGCACCTCAAAGGCAGGAACTCTCAGTATAACTCAGGAGCAATCTTTGCTCTTGATTACACCAGCATAAACCCAGAGTAACTCCAGATCTACACCAGGGCAACAGGGAAGGGTTTGGCTTTTGGCCAGAAGGCCTCCTTTCTGAGGGGGCCATGCAAACTAACGCCACAAAGCAGCCAGCCCCCAATCCTCGCCAGAACCGGCTCTTCCCATCCTCCGTGCTGTCAGTAATGGGTAAACGACGGTCCCAGCACCATCAAACCGAGAGCGGCTTCTGTTCAGCTCTTGTATCCTGGACATTTGTTTCCTGCGCGCCCCTCTCCCTTACTGCGGGGTCACTTACGATGCAGCATGAGCTGGGGAACCTGGCCAAGAAGCTCAGTGCTGGGAGAAGGGGCCATGGAGGAGGAAAGGCGGCTCTGCACACTGCCGATGTTGAAATTAGATCCGTCCCCCACCAGGCCTGTTGCTCTGCCGAGGATGCTCAGCACCCAAGTGGAGCCCAGACTGGGGCTCGCACCAGACAGAGGCCTAGGGAAGCGGAGGGTAACTCAGAGCACCCCAGAATCTGCCCTAGGTTACCCCAGCAGGAGGGCAGGCCCCTGGACAGACACCCAGGGAGCGCCTGTGAGACTGCAGGCCACCTACCCTCTTCCTTACAACCCAACCCAGGTGCAAGGCAGTGAGGCGACTCAGACTCGGCTCCCACATGGGCGCCTGCGGCCAAACTTTTCGTTCTTTGAAAATGAGGAGAAGCCAGGCCAGCCCCCACCGTGCTCAGTCAGTGCCTTCCGGAGGGTGCGGACAGCGCCAGGCGCCGCTGCTTAGCACCCCACTACTCAATGAAGTGAAGCCTCTTGGGAACGAGGTTTAGTACCTTCGGGGTCCATGGTACCAGAGGCGCAATTGTGTATGTGCCATTGCGCGCTGCTCCTCGAGGGGGAAACCCCTCTGGCTATCAGCCCCTTCGAAACCACCCCTGGTCTCAAACCGCCTTCTCCAGGCACCCGACCAAGAAAGGATCTTTGGATAAACAGCCTGGTTGTCACGAGACTCAGGCTCTTCTTCCCCGGGCAGCAAACGGACAGGACCCCCTGCTTCACGGAGTGCCACGGTTCTCAAGGAATGGCTGGAAGGACCAGGCCTACTGAGGACTCGTTAAACGGTTGGCTGAAGGTTCGTTAAACGGTTGGCTTCTCCCGAGCCAAAGCTGTGATCAACTGGTGAGCACAGAGGAAAGCCTGTGGATGGAGAGCGGACAGACTGCTCCTAGCAGAGCCAGTGTCGGACTCGGGGCGATCGCCAATGTGCAGGGAGTTTCTTTTAGTATTCTGATGTGTCTTCTCCGTGGTGCTTTTCCCTTCAGAATCAAATGGGCCGGCACAACCAGCACGGGGGGAGGGGGGTGTCTCGAGCTGTGGGCACGTCAGCCTGTTGGCCGTCGCTGAAGAAAACACAGGCAGGCCTGCGTGGGCAGCCTGTCTCCGCTGGGCACCCCGCCGTGCGGGCAGGGAACAGATACGCCTGGAGATAGCCCGGTGAGAAGGGAGAGACGCGTGTCTCCACCCAAGAGAAGGGATGGCCGGGGAGCGGGAAACCTGCGAGTGGGGGCCCCTGCTGGCAGGGATGGAACATCCTGTTTAATTGGTTAGCCGGTTAAAGATCATATTTAACTGATTAACCCATTAAAGGGGAAGCGGGGGGGATCCTCACCACAGGTAGGGGCTGCTCCAGCCCAGCCCTGTCTGTGACGGGCCTACGTGCATCACAAGGACTGTTCTGGATGACTGGAGTAGCCCCTTCCATGATGGGTCCCCCGGGGGGCTGGAGCAGCCCGGTGCCCCCGGCAGGCGGGGAGCTGCTCCAGCCCCCACCTGTTAACCTTGGACATTTCTGCTTGCTGGGCTGCTGGGGAAATGCAGAGGCAGTCACGCTGCACTGTGGCCTGAGTCGTTTGCGTGTCAGCACGCTGCCCTCTGTGGGAGGATGAGCGGCGACGAGATGGGGTCTTACGCGGAGGGCTGTTAATGGGCACCCGTCCACTAGTTGCCTGAGCTACAAAAGCCACTGCAGAGATGCTGGAGGCTGGAGCTCACTGCTCCCATTTCTCCCCCTTCCTCCAAATCAGGAGGGTTTTGGCCACAGATCCCTGGAGCAGGCCGTGAGGCTCGGAAGGGCTGCGATGTTACAGATCCAGGCAGTGCTCTGGTAGCCAGGTCACGCCTAGCCAGCAGGGCGGGTGAGGCAGCATCTTTTATAGGACTGACTGCTGTTGGCGCGAGACACGCTTGGTCTACGCTACCAACTTCTGGCAGTAAAATGACATCACTCAGGGGTGTGGACAAGACACACCCCTGAGCGCCACAATTCTATTGGCCGAACTCCTGGTGCAGATAGCTCTAGCTGGACGGGAAGCCGGGTCTGCCCCAATGGGAGAACCTCCCCCCTCTGCATCGTGGTGTCTTCAATACGTGCTCCAACAGCGCAGCTGCACAAGCTGAGCAGTGTGGCTAAGCCCAGCGCTCTTCTTCAGGCCTAGGAAAGGTGTTCCCCCATCTCAGGAAAATGCCAGTACCGAATGTCTGCTCCCCGTGTGTTTTGCTGTGATGCTCCAAGACCTTTCCCTGACCTGAAGAAGAACCAGGAGTGGCTCAAAAGCTTGTCTCTGCCCCCAACAGCAGGTGGTGCAACAAACGATATTACCACAGCCACTCTGCCTCTCCTATATTACAGGCAGAGAAATGCCACTGAGCTGGGTTACGGCCTTTGCAAGCTCAGCCAACAAGGGACAGCGGCAGCAATAGAAGAGGCAGTTTCTGGTCTGTCCTCAACCGCCCTCTAAATCTTCTTGGCGCTGACTAACCACAGTATCAGTATCTATCCTAGTGCTTAGAGCCCTCGGCTCATATCCCTGGGGCGAGGCACTGTACACACACAACAAGTCAGACTTTGCAAGAAAGGCAAAAGGAGATTAAAAAAAAGAGAGAGATGAAGTAACTTGACCAAGGTCACACAACAACAGTGGCAGGATAAGAACTCAGATATCCCGGTTCTTAGACTAGCCACTGAACCACACTGCCATTCCTATATCCGAGCATCATTTACTCAGGAACTAATTCTTCCCTTTTTAGGACCTAGTCCAACTGATGATTTACATCTCTAGCTACCCGGCTCCTGCCTGCATGTAGGTTTGGGTGTAAATTACCAAGATATTGGTAACATTTGTCAACCTCATTCCTCTTCCCCTTGAATATACAAATCTTCATACATTAAAGAATGTCTGTTGGTTTAATGAAACAGCGTGTAGCATCCACATCCACTCAGAGCTAGCGCCTTCTATAATTATTTGAACCATTTGTTTCCCTTCTAAAGATCCTAGATCCGGAGCATCAAGAAGAGAAATTTTAACAATAAAATAAACCCAGTGCGGAATGTAATTTTGCAGATTACAGTGTCCTCCTGAGATTACCAGAAGTATGGCTCTCCCTAGAAGCAGACATCTGTTTGCTAGGGTATGTGTACTGTGCAGCCACTGAGTATATATTACACAGATCCCCACATGCCAGAAGTTTAAAGATTTAAAAAAGGAAAAGTGTTGCAGCAGGGCAAAAATCCAGACTGCATCATTAACCGTTTCTAGAGGGAAAGCAGTTTAGCTCAAGCTGACATACTGAGAACATTTAAAATCCAACACAGACTACAGTCTTGGGCAGATTTTCTTCATTTGAAATTAAACTACGCAAAAAGCACTGCATTTGTGTTTGGTTATATCCCTGCCTTGGGGGTTACTGTTATTTAGCAAGGGGGTGTGGAGCAGTGAGAAACGGATAAAGTGCTCAAATAGATCAAGCAAATGTCAGAAGAGGAAATGCAAAAAGACTTGACATCTGGTTTATGATCTAGCTACGCTGATGGCACAACTCACACCAAGAACAAGGTCAATGCCAAAAGCAGCCTTTAGTATCCCTAAGATACTTTGTTATGTGTGGTTGTTTTTAAAATGGGACAGAAATGTAACTCGTTGGACACTATCTAGGTGGCTTGGTGCACTAATGCTTGTAGTTTTACTGGGCCGTGCAACACAAAATTAAAAAAACTCTCATCAAGGAGTGCGACGAGGTGGACCAGGCTCTGAGGCCACCTGCTGGAAGCCCTGTGAACCTGCCACACCCTGCCTCAGAAAAAGGCCATCAACAAGTCCTCTAGGAGGCTAGAGTGGCTGTGGAGGAACCAGCCAATCAGGGGCCAGGAGGGTCTACAAAAGGAACTGCAGGACAAGGGGCAGCTCAGTTGCAGCCCAGACCTGGAAGGGAGAAGGTCAGGCCCAGACCTGGAGGGAAAAGGCTGGTACAATGGACAGCTCCCCGTGGAGAGCTGTTGTGAAACTATGATAAACTGAGGTAAAGTCCGGAGCCAGGGGCAAGAAACTATCCCTAGGAGGAAAGGTGCTGGAGGCAGCACTGTCTCCTGAGTGAAGAAAGAAACGGAGAGACTAGAGAGGGCCTGATAAAGTATCTACCCCGGAAGGAATCGTGATCTCACACAAGGCTGTGTGACTCGGCTGGAGGGCTGAGTGGCCGAAAAGGCTGAAGACTGAAGGCAGTGCAGGCACATGCACTCAGCCAAATGGGGGCGCTCACGGGAGCCACTCCATTACAAGGAGATACAGACTTTGAAAATACCAATTCCCTACATGTCTTTAACCAGCTGCCATTCAGGTAAAGTAACAAACGGTTACCGCTTAGTTTGAGAAGACGTGTGTGTGTTATATCTCTTAGGGTTATCATCTCTGCTTAAACACCCAGGCAAGCAATTCTAACTCATGCATGTAAAGGAATGGTTAGGTCTTCGGTGTGCAGTTTCCAAAGCTGGCTCTGAACATGGCGCCAAGGCAACAGGAGGCAGAAGGAAAAGTCTAGAGCTAGATTTCTGTAGAGGTGAAGTTCACTATTAAATATTCATTCTGGGGCATTAATATTAGTCATCTGTATTCCAGTCGACACCAGAGGCCCCAGCTCAGACTGCTGCTTCACTGTGCCTGGTGCTACATGAGCACGTCAGTGGCCATATTTTCAAAGTGCTCATCTACCGCCCGTGGAGCTCACCAGGGAGCAATGGGCGTTTTTGAAAAAAAATCAATGCCAAACCAGACGTAGGGAGGATTATTATTCCCATTTCACAGATGGAAAACAAAATCAGGGAAAGATTAAGTGACTTGCGAGAGGTCACAAAACAGCCCTATTGCAGAACCTGGGGATCGACCTAGATCTTCCAAGGGCTAATTCACGATGTCCCTAGCCACTATGCAAGCACTTCCCTAAGGTAAAGTACCCTCCCTGTGCATCGTTACACACCATCCAACAGGCCACACGCAGGGCCACAGATGGTGCCAACATTTACACTCCTATTTTTAGCTTTGAAAGGGGCAACAATAAGGTTAATTTGGTCCAACAAGTTCATTGTCTCCCTGCTCCTCCCAGTGACATGATGTTTGTCAGACACCTCTCTGCATTTCCTTGCCAGCACAGTTGCACACCTCTCGTGAAGCAGCTCTTGTTAAACAAATCATTGAAGCGGTCTCGTGGCAGGTTACCACCTGGGTCTGTGAAGCAATCCTTGCCTTTCAGTCGTTCACCCTTTCATTGGCATGGAGCAGCCACCGTCTGGTGGAAAGACACATAACACGCATGTCCACATTTGGGGGGAAATATGACCAGGTGGCTCCAGGTTAGGGAACAAAAGTCCTGACCCCGCTCCCATCCTTAGATCACAGGAAGATGTTGGGGGGGGGGGGAGCAAAAATGAGATCCAACATAAGCCAGTGGGCCGGGCATTGGTCTAGGACGGAGGAGAGCTGGGCTCTATGAATGACTCTGCACTGACCAACGGGGAGACGTTGGCCAAGTCCCCTCTGCTTCCCCTCCCACCTTTCGCCCCTCTGGTCTGTTTCGATCACAAGCCCCTCTCTCCAGCATCTAGCACAGTGGAGCCCTGATTTCAGTGGGGAGCCTCTCAACATGGCCATAATACACCCCCATGACACTGCGTGCAGACAAATATCAGCGCAGACAGCCAGAAGAATGCACCTGCAAAGGCAGATCCCGGGATCTGAATGGCTCCTGATTGTCTCTAACGTGGTCTTGTCTACACAGACTCGCTTGCAGGATTGGGGGTCTTTATTTGCAACCTATAATCCCTACCTTTCTGGTGCATGATAAACCCTACAAGCGCTGCCCCCTGGGTTCATCAGGTAACTGGTCCATGAGACCTTGGAGCCCATCTCCAGCAGTGACAGGTGCTTCAGGGAAACATGGCCTCCACCCTCAGTACGCCTAGCTGGCTGTGCTGCATGGGATAGGAATGAGGAGAGGAGCAACGCTTCCTTCTCGCACGCTCGTTTATAGAGAACCCAAACCTCCACCTGCAGGCACCCCCCTGAACCTGGGGTTATCCACACAGGATTTCCTGGGAGCTCATCTCTAAGTCTGTCAGGTTAGCGTGGCCCTCAGCTAGCAGCAGGGTTCGTACCAGTCACACACAAGTCCTGCCTATCCAGCCACAGCATTTGCCTTGGTCACCTTCCATGTTATCAAACCCCTCGCGGCAGGCCTGCCAACTGAGGGGGGAAGGAGGGTAAAGGAGCAAGTGCCTTGGGGTCTGACGATTCTAAGGGGCCCAGGGCTCCAGCTGCTGCCACAATAGCAGCGGCCAGAGTCCTGGGCCCCTTTAATTTGCCGCCAGAGTGCGGCACCGTGCGCTCTGTGGCACCACCTGCTCCACAGGGCTGTGAAGGGTGGGGGGAGGGGCTGGCACCGCAGTCCAGGCGACGCTGAGGGCTGGCTGCCCTGGCCCTGCTCCTTCCGCCTGAGGCCCCGCCCCCTCTGGGGGCCCAGAGCCAGCTCCCCCCCCACACCTTGCCCTGGGGCCCGCTGTGGCTGTCGGCCCCACTGCCTCATGGTGGCTGCTCAGCGCCAATGCAAACCTCTCGTACTCAGCAGAAAGGCCCAGCGGCCGGCACTCACTTTTGGCTTTCTCATTCTTGCGCGATGGTCTCCAGCGAATACACGACTTGTGCTCATCGAGGTAATAGAACCGGACTAGCCCTTTGGAACTGCCGCGGAGTTTGATCATCTGGGTGCCAGCTTGCATGGAGCTCATACATCTTTCCACTGCAGAGAGAAATGAAAGGCAGCCACATTAGACACGGGATCTTCCCGTCCCACTTTGTTTGTAAAGTTGCCATCAGGCCGGACATTGGGGAAAGGCACAATGCACAGTGAGGCGCCCAACTCCCCAGGAAGCCAACGCGGGAGGTTCTCTGGCCTCGATAGTGCAGGGAGTTAGACCACATGATCACATGGGTCTCTTCTGGCCAACAGCTCCCTGCCATGTCTGTGAAAAGCTCCTCCTACACATCTAAGGTGGAATCCGCTCCCGCACAGGAGGTCTGCACATGGACCAAGCAGGACTTTGGTTGACTGTTACGACATCTAAGCCTCCTGCTAACTCTGAGTAGGGGGAGTTTCACCCTTTAGATCAAATTAACCACAGATGTAAAATTGGTGTAATTGTTACCCCAGGGGAGCTACATGGACTTACACCCGCTGAACAGCTGACCCTTAAACTTCCAATTGTCTCTTTTGTCAACTCAGCTCCCTCCCATTTCTCAGTGCCAAGTCAGAAGCTTTGGGCAGCAGCATCCTCCCGTTAGAAATAAATTCACTTCCTGCAAAGTGGCTGAATTAGCATCCTGCCTACCCAGAGCCCAATTAACTAAAGGGGAAAAAAATTAATTACCCAACTTGGCCACGCAGCATACAGCAAATATTCTGGAACACTATAAATAATTCACAAAAGCCCTTAGCGTACAAATTGCTTTAGAACTAAACTGTTTTTTCACTGTGGAGGGGAGGCATTAAAAATTAACTGCACAAAGGTTATTAGAAACACACACTGGATGCAATTCATTTATTTATTTATTTACGTATTTATTTATCAAAAAGGGCCATCTGCTAAGATGGAGCCAGCCTCAGAGGCTACATTCTTAGGAAAGAGGCTGCAGTTACCTTCTGCGTGATGTCAAGTGCTTTGTACAACAGCCAGAGAGCCGCACAGCTGAACAAGGCATTCCAAAACAGGTCCCCGCCTCCCTCAAGATGCTGCTCTTCAAAGGCGCAAACAACAAACTTAGCTGTATCACTGCCCTTCCTGCAGCCCTTTGCTAGGAACTGACTGCACAGCAAAAGCTGCGAGTCAGTTTGATGTGATTATTACTAGAGTTTGGCATCGGTTTGCAGCGCGCCACAGTAATGATATTGTCACCCCGCTCATTCTTATTACGCATTAGGGACACATTTAAACGGTTAACCAACAAGCCTGGGCTAATCAGTTAACCTTCACAGTTATACATAAGGCCCTCCCTCCACGCTGCTGCCTCTGTATCAGAGGCAGCAGCATGGGGTGGGGAGGAGGAAGAGGAAGCGGGTGCTCACAGGGATCCAGCTTTTAAGCAGGCTCCCTGCAAGCACCTGCTCCTGGGAAGCCACCTTCCCCCCCACCCTATGCTGCTGCTGCCTCTGATACAGAAGCAGCAATGAGGAGGGGCAGGCAGGAGCCTGTAAATGCAAGGAGCTGGTTTAAATGCGAGCTCCCTGCTCACACAGAGCTACATGCCTCCCCCCCCCACAGTGCTGCCTCTACATCAGAGGCAGCAGTCGGGGGAAGGGCAGACAGAAGACATCTGCCTTCCCATATGCCCCCCATGTGTAAAAGTGTAACTGCCAAAAATTTCAGTGGTTACATGTTTACAAAACCCCCTTCATTTTAACATCCCTATTATGCATCATATACTTTTGTAAGGTTTTAAAAAAATCCCTAAATGCATCACTCTTGGCATGGCTGGGAATGAGATGCTAATATTCTCAGACTCACTCCATGTTCATGGGCCATCTGAGGTAAGTTAGTAGAGAAAAGTGAGGCAGATTGGTTCATAAAACCAGCAGTAATGAAGCAGTGGCTAAATCTGCGATGGGGTGAGTTTCTAATGCGCCAGCTTCAGGGCTAGTACTTAGAAAGGGGGGCGATAAAGATGCAGTTGCCTTTCTTTGAATGTTCCGGTTACAGCTCTGAGCTCTGAACTCCAGCAGACAATAAAACGTTCCCGTCTGCTGCTGAACGGCTCTAAAGAGGATCATTAAACGTGGGCTGCTTACAGCTGTGACAGCCTGATAGCAAAAGGCAGCAGAGGCTAGTTTCTCTAAGAATGTTTAATCAAGGTGCTCACAGCCTGGGCCCAAGATATCTAAAAGATCAACTAAAGCCCCAGGGTGAAGATTGTGATCAACACACACTGGGATTTTCCACGGTAAGGGGAAATAAAGCTCATTGGGGTAGGAGACAGAGCTTTCTCGGGAGCCGGCCCAAATCCATAGACCCTGGGGACGAAGAATCCAAACCTCTCCTCCTTCCCCTCAGTGCCAGGCACAGTTCCTTGCCCCGCCTCCTCTCACAGACAGAGCAATAGTGATAGAAATGTAGCCATATTAGTCTGGTGTAGCTGAAACAAAAAACGGGACTGGGTAGCACTTTAAAAACTAACAAGATGGCTTATTAGGTGATGAGCTTTCGTGAGCCAGACCCACTTCCTCAGATCAAATAGTGGAAGAAAATTGTCACCACCATATATACCAAAGGATACAATTAAAAAAAAAGTGAACACATATGAAAAGGACAAATCAAATTTCAGAACAGAAGGGGGAAAGAGAATCCTCTGAACTGACATTCATGCTTAAATTCAACACTTTACGCCTAAGTTTAAACAAAGACATTAATTATCTTACCAATTACAAAGATAGCTTCCCCAGTTAACACCTCTAATATCATTAGCTCACAGACATTTACCTTTCCCCCCATTCCCCTTCTGTTCTGAAATTTGATTTGTCTTTTTCATATGTGTTCACTTTTTTTTAAATTGTATCCTTTGGTATATATGGTGGTGACAATTTTCTTCCACTATTTGATCTGTGGAAGTGGGTCTGGCCCATGAAAGCTCATCACCTAATAAACCATCTCGTTAGTCTTTAAAGTGCTGCATAGTCCTGTTTTGAGACAGAGCCATGTGTGTCATGCATCATTTAAAAAAATCCAAACCATAAAACAAAATAAGTCTGCTCAACTGCACACGCTTCTCCTCGGGGAGATGGGGGAGGGAAGGAGAACAGAACAGAACAGAACAGATGTTAGTCATGTAGCTTGATGCCCTAACTGGAAGGTGCTCGGATACCCCAGAGAATGTGAATTGTCAAAATAATGTTGCCGATGAAATTCCTTTCTGTTCGTCTGTCTGTCTGCTTCTCAAAGCTGTGATTCTTTCCAAGTTAAGAAAATTCTACAAATGTTGCATCCAATGCAGAAGTAAAGGTACCTCTATCGATATAACACAGGCCATCCAACGTCATGGGGGGGGGGGCTATCTTGCTGTACTGTACTTGTGCAATACAGATTGAACCTCTCTAGTCTGGCACCTCGGGACCTGACAGGTGCTGAACCAGAGAATATACCAAACCATGGGAGGTCAATGTTGTCTAGCAGCATTACCAACCCTTCCACTGTTTGCTGAGCTCCTAAGATGACATTTATGGTTAAAATAGGGCTAAATAACAGCACAGAACACTGACAGCTGGGACCGGTGGCTGTAAATAAACTTTATGGGACTGCGGGAAACTTGGCCACACGCATGATAAGTGGACGTCCGGCTAACTAAAATCAAGCCGGACCACGCATGTTGCCAGACCAGAGAATGCCGGACTAGAGAGGCTCAACCTGTACTTTTATTTGTTATTCATGGAATGGATTTCCAGAGGCAACAAAAGGAAGCTAGGTGTTAAGTGCCTAATTGCCACTGAAAGTCAGGTTAAGCTGGAGCATAACTGCTCTTGCGTATTTGAATATCTACTCCCCCAGCTGGCCCAATTGGTGCAGGAGCTCCTGTAATAAGAGTTTTGTCCAATGATCATGTTTTGACTTTGACTCAAAGAAGCCAAGATTCAAGGGTGGGAGAGAGGGAGAAAAAAAAAGAGATTTAGGCTCTTTTAGGTTAGACCATTAATACTCTGGAAAGCCAAAATGGATTATCAGCTTTTCTTCTCCTCGCTTCTGTGGATTAACTCGAGTCAGTGAACCACAAATGAGTTGCTAGAGCTTTTCTCCTTCTTTCGGATGGCTCAAAACACCCTCTTTTGGGGCGTACTGGAGACAGCGTGTTCCCCACACCACACTCGGATACTGTGCTGACGGAGGCTGTAGCCAACTCTTTCCCGTGGGGCATGAAGAGGGAGTGCCGCAATGTATCCCCGTTCTTGTCAGAGTCAGTCGCTTAGCTGTCATCTGACAGGTTATATTTTATACCAAAATGTTTTCTGAGGAGGGGGATGGAGCCCCAAGAATGATACTCACACCGATCATTTCCACTTGATCTGCAGTCATAGTGAAGGCTGCTCGAATCGAATGAATAGAAATTAGGAGGGGCCTGCAGGAGTGCTAAGCAAGTGTAATTATGGCAAGATATCAGGAAACTTTTCATAATTAACCTCCCATTAGGGCCCGGAAGTCCTTCCACCCGACCTGCACAGTGGCCTGCATGACGGGGAGGCAGAAGATCCAAATTCTCTTCCTGCCCTTGATTTCCTGCCTGACCTTAGCAAGCCACTAAATTCTACGACATCTTGTTTCAACTGCTCCCACCCCATCAGAAAATGGGGGGAACCACAATGCTCACCCGCCTTCGTACAGCATTTGGAGCATTCTCACTGCAAGGGAGAGTCAGACACCCCACGTGATTCAAACCCCCCAAGCGGGCAGGTGTGAATTTGATGATTCAGGCCCCATCTTTCAACTGGTAAACAGTCCCATGAGACAAGTACCAAGGGAGTCTACAAATTCCACATCAGCAGAGCATCCAGAGGTGCCTAAACCCTGCAAGCTAAAAACGAAAAACCAGACAACGTCAAATCACTTTCTTGGGCCACTATCAATTACTTTGAGTAGACAAATTGTCAATACGTCTAGAGAATTTCGACTTTACGTCTTGTGGGCTCGTTTGTTCACTTTAAAGAAGTAAATTTGGGTGGAAGTGTCTGTTTATTTATAAATGACACAGGCAACATAATCCCTTGTATTTAAAAGCTGGTCTCTAGACCTTAATCAGAGCACGCATGAGCAACGTCAGTCCGTGCGGTCACACTATAGTTCCCACTTATACAGACATGCAGTGTAGTGCACAGCCCAGATCTTACTGGGATTCACTACAGTGCCATGCTACAATGCTTCGGGGAGATTCACTTTCCCGATTTGGTCTCAGATTACAATAAGCATAAAGGTTCCTATTACAGCCCGAGGAGAAGAGACAGGGGAGCAGGCAAACAGGCTCCCTTGCAGAAGGGACAGGCAGCACTGAAAGGTATCTCCCAACAGAAGTTCAGATAAACGCATGCGGAACAATGGTTGCATCGCCTTGATGCCATTCCGGAAACTCGAGCTATATGGTTACCGAGCTGGAGATCACTCCAGTTGTGATTATTTTAAAATGTATCCAACCAATGGCTCTTTCGGAGAGGGTCACTCGCTCCTTCTGCGGGACTGCTCGCCAAATCCCCCCACCGTACACAATGCTGCCGGCAATTCTCTCTGATTTGAAATAACGCACCACTCCCGTCTGATGGCTCACTGCACACATGCAATTACTGTTTGCATGTCAAGCCCAGAGTTCATACTGAAGCACCACTTCAGCCTGCCTGGGAATTTCTCGGTCTTGCTTTGCCGTCTGAATTTTATAGACAGGCAAAGGGGAAAGACAGGCAAAGAAAGTGTCTATAGACAGGCAAAGAAAGTGTCTCGTTCATGCTTTAGGGGAAAGAGAACAAGCGAGAGAGCCAAATTCCTACTCGAAAGGAGGGGTGTGCTTAGGAGGCCTGCGAGTAGCAGAGAAGGGGTGTGCTAGAGAGAACAGAGGAATTTCTGGGGTGGGGAAGGGAGCCCAAACACACAGACACAAGCCTTTCTTAGGCACCTCCAAAGATCTAGAGTTCCAAATGTCTAGAGGTGATGTTAAAAAGTCTCAGAGGAGCAGTTGTGTTAGCCTGTAACTTTAAAAACAGTGAGTAGTCCCGCTGCACTTTAGAGACTAACGCACACACACACACACACACACACACACACACACACACACAATCACAATGAGCTTTCGTGGGCAAACTCCACTTCTTTTGCCCACAAAAGCTCATGATAATATATATTAGTGTCGGTCTCTAAAGTGCCACAGGACAACTCATTATTTTTAGAGGAGATGAGGCAGCTGTGCAGAAGGGAGCTCCATGCTGGTATTTACACCAAGGACATTTACCAAGGTGGAAAAATCTTTAAACTGTAACGGAGGAGGTGGCTAAATATTCATATTCGCACAGAGCTCAGCTCGCTTCCTGAGCTGCTCTTTCTGCCCTGTCACTAACCCCCGCGCACTTTCCTGCAAATGTTAATGCAGCTTCCCAGTACCCCTGTGATCCAATGAGGCCGTCCCATTTTACACACTGAAAACCCCAAGCAGAGAAAGAGAGGACTCAGTTTGCCACAGGGCAAAAAGCCAGCCAGCAGCAGCGCGAGGACTAGACACAGGCCCTACTCCTGTACACTAACGGGGATGAAAAAGGCTCTTGCCAAGCAAGTTTCAGCTTGCCACGGTGCAGGATGTGGCAGCCCTAGAGGAGCAGTAGAGGTATGTCTAGACTGCGGCGCTATTTTAAGATACCAGGGGGCTCTCGAAATAGCTATGCCACATCTTTTGAACCAGCCCGTTATTTCAAAATCTATTTCGTAATAACGGGCTTGCTATTCTGACGTCCCTGTAACCCTCGTTCCATGGGGAGTAAGAGGCATTTTGGAATAGCAGTTTATTTTGGAATCTGGTGCCGTATATAATCTGTTTTGAACTTAGGTAGAAATAAGATACACAATTTGCGGAGCTCAAACTGCCTATCGTATTTCAACCTTGGGGTGCAGTGTAGATGGGCCCTCACTGAGTTTTGGTGGGAATAACAGGACGTTACTAACGCCCCTGAGGATCTCCCCACATGTGAGACGAGGCCCCTAATTCTGTGATTGTGACTTGATGCATCTCTGACCTCCCTTTCTCAGGAGCTGTTTCAATAGCATTCTTCTTCATTCGGGGGCGGGGAAGGGAGAACGCCTGTACTGGCTGCAAAGAAGCAGAGGGAAGGGAGCAAAGGGGAATCTTTGCCCCTCAGATAAGGTTTGTCAGAACGTTCAGGAACAGAAGGTGGCCTGGTTGCAAGATGCCTCACGCAGCTTTGCGAAGGGGACTGGCTGTGCTAGGAAGGTCGGATGCCCAGCATCCCACAGCTCTGCTGAACTTTTCAGCCCAGCTTTGTTAACAGAGTCTGACTTGGAAACCTACAAAGTGCCTCTTTCTTGTATCCTGCCTGACAACTGCTCAGCTGGACCCTGCAGGGGGTAGCGAAGACAGAGAGAGAAGGAGAGAAAACACGAGCTTAACAAGAGTCAGATTTCCCTTTCAGGGATCTCAAAGCATGTGATACATGCCAGCCCCAAGCAGCCACTGCATGGTCTAACGCCCATGCCTCCTGGGTCAGCCTGTTCCTTCAAAAGAAGAAACCAAACCAAGAACTATTCAACTCCTCACACAGCCAGTGCGCAAGTCACCCCGGGGGTCAGCTAACAAGTGGTACCATTTTGAGGGTGCCATTGTGGGAAGTTTTGTGGGCAGTAAGGGTGTGTCTCCACTCCACCTGTAGGTCGAAATAAGCTACACAATTTGAGCTCTGTCAATTGCATAACTTATTTCGAAATAGCTTATTTCAAAATCAGGAATGTCTGCACTGCACTTATTTGGAAATAGAGCGCTCTTCCTTTGACTTCCCTTACTCCCTGAGGGTTACAGGAGTCAGAGTGAGAAGTCCTCCAGCGTGACAGTATTTCGACACTATTTTGAAATAACTTCCAGCTGTGCAGATGCGGACTAAGTTATTTTGAAATAATGTTGCTGTGTAGACGTACCCTCAATCCTCGTGGAACGAGGTTGACTGGGACGTTGGAATAGCAAGCCCATTATTTTGACTGCATTTTGAAATAATGGATGTGCTGCTAAGACACGGAAAACATTATTTCGGGATGCCAGAGGTATCCTGAAATAGCGCCGCTGTCTAGACGTACCCTAAGAGAACAGCGACTAAATCCAATGTAGTCATAGGCTCCAATTCCCCACAGGGGGAGGCTGGTTTTACACAGCGGCAGTCCCATTGCCCTCAGAGACATTAGCGCCAATTTCCACTGGGGGGCGGGGTGAGGGGAGAGGAAGGATGCCCATGTGTAATTCAGAGCCTGGTGGTCTCCTTTGGCTGGGAATTCTGTTCCAGTGAAGGACCACAGAACAGGGGCCCTTAAAAAGCCAGCCCACAAGCGATACGATGGCTTCCTGGGAGCTACCCGTTCCTGGCAACTCACCGTAGAGCGCTCAGGGGAAGGGCCCAGCGTTCCTCTCCTGCCTGCCCCATAGAAGTTCGCCCCGAGTTGTGCTACTACAGACACTTGATGATCTGGCTGCAGAGACTGACTTTTGCCGCCGGCCTCAGAGGCCCCTAGGCGATGGCCAGGCATTCGTCGCTACACCAGCTATTCGACACACGGATGCGTTATTTTAAGCAACCCCTGTGCCCTAGAGTCTTTGAGGCTCTGGATCCAATGGAAGTGGAGGACAGATGCCGGGCAAATGCTTGTCATTGCGGCGGGAAGTCAGAGCGGGGACTCTCCTTTTGCACAATGCCCGGGCTGCGGTTCGCTGGGTAGATTCCATTTCCGACAGAATGGGCGGTTGTGTTGCAGTGACTGGTACAGTCGGTGGCAGAGCTGTGGGGACTCAGGTCACTGCTGCACCAGGCCCAGAGGGCCGCCTTGAGAGCCGTGTGCACAACCTGGTTACAGGACCCAGCCCAAAAAAACCCACTGCCTTCCTCCGACGTCTTCAGCTCCCTTCTGCCTGGTTTCTCTTGGCACGCCTGTCTCCCTGCTCCCTCAGTGCTGGATAAACGGGTCTCCTTTGTCTCTCCACAATTCCTCACCCTTGCGGCGCAAGCCTTCTGCTCTGATGTTCCTGCCTTCCTTAACTCACGTCTCATTTCCAATCCCAGCTCAATTCTCCTCCCCACCAGGTTCTGAATTACGCATGGGCCTCCTTCCTCTCCCTGCATCCTGCCCGCCCAGTGGAAATTGGAGCTAATGTTTCTGAGGGCAATGGGACTGCAGCTGTGTAAAACCGGCCTCCCCCTGTGCGGAATTGGAGCCTATGACTACATTGGATTTAGTCGCTGTTCTCTTAGGGTACGTCTAGACAGCGGCACTATTTCGGGATACCTCCAGCATCCCAAAATAGCGTTTGTGGCTGCTTAATCCTGCACGTGGAAGGTTGTACACGTGGTACTATCCAAAGCCAAGTGTACTGGATGGCCTCCATTCCTGAAGTGCACCCTCATTAACGAAGAAAGGCTAAAGGGAGGAGAGACAATGGAAACCCAGCAATAACATCGAAAAAAGCTTAATTTGTGGGCAAGCTGGTGATTCCACAGTTGCTGCATCCAGCTGGAGCATGCAGTCAGCCCCCTGGTGACAGGGGCAATGCCGAAGCAGCGTGCCCAGCTCACCCTGGTGTTTCTGGCAAGTGCAGAGGCAGCTCTGATCAGCTTTCAAGCAAACCCCGACCCAGGATTCCTTGTAAGCAGTGGATCTTTATTGTACATGACAGAAGGCTCTGTAGGCAAACCCCCTTTCTACAGAGTCTCAGTTACGCCTGGGCAAACCCACTTGTTATCAGGTGACAATGCACCCATGTAATAGGAGGCTCTGCTGCAGTGCAGTACAGTAATGTGATAGAACATTTACGAGACCCTTTCCAGCCACACGTCCTCCTTTAATTCCCTAACGAGCAAGAGCATTCATCCAGGGCAGAATTTCAACCTTGAGGTCAAAGGATTAGGCTACGGCTCATCGGCACTTACAATTCAAAGCCCAGGCAGGGATCTGAATCTGGGAAAAGGCACCAGGGGCCCCTTCCAATGGACATGGGCGAAGGATTCCGTGAGCTGAAAACGGGCAGCTTGAAAAAAGACAAGGCAGGAGGAACAGGTCACCTGGCTTTTTTAACACCCAATCTGCTCCGTCGACCGACTTACTGTATGTTTTGGAGGGACGGGGGAAAGCTACGACAAACACAAATGATGGGTGTTCAGAAGCCTGTGTGCTTTACCGCGAACACATTTGATTCCAGCAGTCAGGGAAGTAAAAGTGAAATTGAGTCCAAACATCCTTGAGATGCTATTGACTCTTTCACAAAACTAGAGAGGTGCCATGCGCTCCTAAAGCAACGCAAAGAGAAAAGAGCATCCTGCTGTGCGGATGTGTGCCAACAGCCTTCTCCCCACCCCAGCTATGGCTAGACAAAGCTGTCATTAAATAAGATTGAAATGTGAAAGCCTTTAAGACCCTATTATCTCGAGCAATTAAGCAGGAGGGACTCTGACATTCCCTGGCTTACCAATTTGGCCCATTTTCCATTTCGGCGTAGCCACAATGCTGCCACCAATCCAGAAAAACTCCTCGGCCAAGCGGGCGACCGAAAACTTATTCTGAAGCAAGGGAGATTTGGAGGTGTCCATGTTGGAGACAAAAGCGGAGCCTCTGAATTGTATGCAAGGGCTCCAGGCAGCTGCTCCCTCCCCCTCCCAGCAGAGGCTGATGTTCTGTGGGTGCAATTTCCCGTACAACACCATAAAAAAAAAGGTTAAAAAAATGTCTTCAAGCTAATCAGTGAAAGGAGGAGTCCGATGTTTCTTCAGGCTGTTTTGTTACAGCAGTTTCATGGTTTAATTGAGACTCTTCCCATCTGCTGCAAAACTTTGAATTTTGAAATACTCTCCGTTGTCATTCTATGTGATGGGGCTTTTCATCTTGCCGTTAGGAAGGTGTTTTCCAAGTTTGCTGTTTTAAAGAGGCAACACGAGGGGCTCCGAGGGTCCCAGAGGCAAGGCAGCGTTTGAAAGAATGCATTCAAGGTACACAGAAAGACCTCTTGAACACAGTTTTGTGTCCTTTCCAAAAGTCATCAGCTGTTGGGAAGCCAGCATGCCATTACACAAGCCCTCCTCTGTCGGGAGTCTGCACTACCCTTCCCCCTTTCGACTGCAATTTTACGCACAGGTGAATTTATCCCTCACGCATGCTGGATTTGTAACCTGCTTGGAAGTTTCATTCATGTGAGGACCAGCCTCTGTCTCCTGCACCCAGGAACAATAATGTCTGTCAGAATAAACACAGAAGATGCTGCTCAGCACAACTCCCCCTCGCAAACACCCTGGCCTTGCGCCGCGAGTCCATCCAGGTGCCCAAATTCTTCATTCTCTTCCCATCTCCTTCTGCTCCCACAGCCGTCGCTTGGGGCTTTGTCCAAGTCTGGCTTCAAACCTTCCTCCCTTTCAAGGCTCAGAGGAACCTTCTGAGGTCTCCCATCGGCACGTTTCGAAGAGGAAGACTGTTTGTCTCCGGCCAGGGGAAACCACACACAATCCAAACCCAGCAACACATGGCCGCCTGTAATCCTAAATCCTCCCTACGCACTAATCCGAAAGCTGTGGCTTCTGCCCTATCCCGTCATGGCATTTCGGGGACACGTGCTCCAGCCGTAGAAAAAGGAGAAGAGGGAGGGAAAGAAAAAAATCCCACAGCAGCAAACCATCCTCCGATTATTTTTCCTCCAGTCTAAATTGGCAGCCTCTCTCCCCCAGCACAACCCATTCAAGAGTGCCAAGCCCTGATGAGCTGACAGGTCCACAAAAGACGCCTGCTCAGGACACCAGCCAGCACAGCCCAAGCACAGCTCACGGGGAGAGGAAAGTGCAGCCTGAGTGCATGGAGACAGGCAGAGCTCAGAGCTGGAAACAACGTTATTTTAAACTAGAAAGCTGCCTGTCCCAGCCCGGGGGAGCCTCCCGATAGAAACGTCACCTTCCACCTTCAGAGTCGCTGCACTCACCTTTTGGGACAGCGCCAAAACTTTTGTGCCTACAATAGAGCAGGGACCCAGCCTGTTTATTCCCATCATCCCTGGCCTAGCTGGGGAGGCTACTATGCCTCTCACCTCTTCCGTGGCAGCAGAGGGGTGAGGGGAGAAAGGCGTGAGAAGGGTCAGTTCTACTTAAGAACGTCTCTGGGGCCCTAGCAAGCCTTTGCTTAAGCTACTGTATTGCATATGAAGCAGCACCAATTCAATATCCTCTACTGCTCATGCACAGCTCAGGGGCGCTCCAGAATAGCTACACTGTCTAGACTACAGCCCTCTTTCGAAAGAGGGATGTAAATTAGACAGATTGAAATTGCAAATGAATCCGGGATTTGAATGTCCCGCGCTGCATTTGCATAATCGCGTCACGGCGTTCTTTCATATTTTGAGGAGTACAGGATCTTTCGAAAAAGGCTTTTCTTTTCAAAAGAACTGTGTCTAGACCGCGGTTTCACTTTCGAAATAGCGTTTTCGAAAGAACGCCGTGACGCGATTATGGAAATGAAGAGCGGGAAATTCAAATCCTGGCTTCATTTGCAATTTCGATCTGTCTCATTTAAATCCCTCTTTGGAAAGAGCGATGTTGTCTAGACATACCCATAGATAGAAGTGACTCTCTAAAAGGAGGGAGTTGGATGGTCTTTTTGCCTCAAGTCCAGAGTTCACATCCCCGGGGAAGGCCACCACTTGGGATGGGGCACTGGCCTCCCAACCTCACCCCATGTGGAGAGCTGTTCTTAGCAGGATCGAGTACAACCGGCACAGCACTACGGGGAGATTGCTGACTGGCACTGGGGGGATGTTCATGGGCGTGAGCTTGCCACAGACACCTTGCGGCTGCCTGTTGGTCAGCCACCCAAGCCACATCCTGCCTGCTGTCTCACATCCGAGAGGCAGAGGATTCTGCACCAAGTTAGAGTCAGGACACCTGGACGGGAGGGGGGGTCAACAGCTGGCTCTGCCACTGACATAAGCGGATGACCTTGGGCAAGTCACTTTCCCCTCCCACCTTCTGGATCTCAAGCTCCCCACCTGAGGAATTGGAACTTTCTTTGTGGAGTGCTCAGGAATCTATGGATGAAAACCAGCCATATCAGACCAAGAGGCAGGGACCCTAAAGGAAGTTGAGGGCTTTTTGAAGGGTTAATTGCCCGGTGGTCAGGGTACCTGTCTGGGACTTGAGAGAACTGGATTCAATTCCCAGCCCCATCAGATACTACTGGGCTACTGCACAAATCCCAGCTCTCTGGGCCTCAGCTCTCCATCTGTATAATGGGTACAATAGCATTACCCTGCCTCACAGGGCTGTTGTGAAGGGAGCTACATTAAGGACTTAGGTGCTCAGCTGCTACTCTGCTGGAGTATCAAAGATGCCCGACACCTACGATTCCGCCTATGCTTGCATCAATGTGTAGGGTGCCTGTAGTCACAGGTAGCAGGGAACGAGTCCAGCAGCAGCACTAATAATAGCAAATAATAGCAGTGTAGGCCAGTGTGGGGGGGCTCTGTGTGGGCATGTCGAGGGCTGTGTAGGGAACACACCATAGGGCTCAGGTGGGTAAGGCCTCCTTTCATCTCCAGCCTGGTCTCCCCATCTACACTACCATCTGAGCTTGCAGTACCGGACCTCATCTTTGTGTAACCCAAGTGTCCGTACCCCGCGGGGTGTTCTGCCACATGGTAAGAGTTAGGGCTGGGCTCACCCCCCCCAACAAAGATGGGGTGTCACATCAAGCACCTTCGGGCCTGTCAAGGCTGTTCCCCACTCTGGCATGATGAATGCAGAAGTGGGGGCCCGCAAAAGCAACCTCAAGACCTGATCTCTACAGGATTTGGTACAAAAACTCCCCCCAAAATCCTAATACCAGGATTTTGGGGAATCCGCTGCCACCATCAAGTGCTGTTGAACCCACAAACGGGTGGACACTTGAAACCAACCCCAGGGCTCCCCAAGCTCTTTTCTCCAAAGAGCTTGAAAAGAAAAGGGAAAATACAAATTGCAGTCTGTGGCTGCTGTCCCCTGTCAGAGGCATGCAGATCCCACAGATAGATTTTCCAGGACACAGAGCTGAACCGATACCAGGTTAAAGAAAAAAAAAGAAAGAATTTTTATTATTAAAACAATACCCCAGTTACAAGCATAGTTGGAATGGCTAGATGGTAAGAGCCACCAATTTATATACTGTCGGAGGATTCCCCCATGAGCCAAAACTTAGTTGTAAAAGAGAAGAAAAAACATTTCTAACAGCACAGACATCAGATCCAAATTCCCAAACCAGAAAACAATAAAACCTGATGGATTTATCTAGACTTTACCCTACTTACACATTTTGAAGAGTCTTTTTCTTGGAGAGAGACATGTCTTCTGTCTCCCTCAGTATCTAGAGAGCAAACTGGCTCAGAGACAAAGGAGGGATAAGTTCAAAATTCCTTTGTCTCGGTTTGAAATCCCTATCCACATTACTACTGTCTGAGCAGATACCTGGCTAGGTACAGAGGACAGAGTTAACCCCTTAGTCCCCAGGCTGCTGGCCATCCCTCATGGTTAGGACAGGGCCCCACTTTTGTGGCACGTGTGAATGCCTGGGGAGAGGCCAGGGCTGGCAGTGCCCAGAGGTGCTACATCATGGGCAAAGGACTGGACTCGACGACCTCTCAAGGTCCCTTCCAGTTCTCGTGTTCTATGATTCTAGGGCAACTGACTGGCCAGGCACGCGGCGCGGCAGCATTTACAGCCGGGACTCCTTGGAGCCAGCATTAACCATTCATGCGGTATCACCGGGGACAGGGTGGTGGGACGCAGCTCCGCTCGCAGCAGTGCCCAAGCCGGAACAGCAGCCCTGAGGGAGACTGCCCTTCCTGCAAGCGGGCTCCTAACCAGCAGCCTTCCCATATTTGATCGGGTCTCTCCAGAGCTCAGAACTCAGACCTGCGGGCGATTGTGAGCCCTGTGCGGGTGAGGTGCGGAAAAAGCCATCTTCATATCAGGGCCGGCTCGAGCCATTCCTGCGGCCCGGGCAGCAGGTGCGCGACGCGTACACGGCTCTGCCCCCGGGCGCACGGTGCATGTGTGGCCCCGCCCACCAATGCACTGTGCACTTTACAGCTGCAATCAGGCGCACGGCACCTGATGGCAGCTCTAAGGGGTGCTGTGTGGCCCCTGGCCTCGGGCGTGCAGCTGCCTGGCTAGCCCCCCCCTTAATCCAGCCCTGCTTCATATACAGCCACAGCTAGATTTGTAAGACAAGCGTAGAGGAAGCCTTTATCTATGTAATCGGCGTCGGTGACATAAGTCCTTCAGGCCACTTACACAGAGGATCACACAGAGCAAAAATATTTTTTAAATGCAAACCACCTCCCTTCCATCCACTGCTCATGCAGGGCAGGCGCTAGGCAGCCATGCAGGGAGGAAACTGGAACTCCAAAGGGTTAAACCCCTCTTCACCCTGAGCTGAAGTACTTAGGACATAAGCCTATTGACAGGGGTTTCTATTCTTACCTCACTTGACATCCTTAGAAAAAAGTCTTCCTCGCGTGATCCCACGCACAGCTTTAACGCCTCGTTTCCATGGCACTTCCAGAAACTTCCCAGCAGGCACCCGAGGCTTTTCATGCGAGGAACAGTATTTTGGTTTTAAACGGTGGTGTCCAACTTGGCCCTCGCTGGCCAGCAGCAGAACTCAAAAGGCCTCAGGAGGAGGGCTGGGGTGTGGGGAAGTCTTGCTAGAGAGGCCACTTGGTTTTAGGAAACTCAGCTCCTCGTCTTTTAGAGCAGCATGGGCACCTCTCAGAAGATAAATCAGGATCATGTAAACCAAGGGCAATGAAGGGAGACCCCTCAGGGCGAGTGGACGCATGACACAATACCCCAAGCACTGATGGGTGACTCTCCAAAATGATGGTTCTGATGTTTCATGAGATTTCTAGACACTCTCCCCCCTGCCAATTTTTTTTCCAGAGAACAAAGAAATACAGCTCATGTAGCCCTTTTGCTTGTTATCCGTCTCCAAGGGACAGCAAAGAGGGCATTCACTCATGCCACCCTAGAGGTCCTAACCCTCAGTTTATTGATGTGTAATAAGATTCCAGAAATGTCCCTCTGGGATCTGAAACATCTGTTGAGTCCGTGTTCCTGCTTTGATGGCTTCAGAAGCATGGTCGAGTGCTTTTTTATTCTTCCAGAACAGCATCGGGTGCAATTATATTGGGTTTCATTGTCTGTCATTGGCCAGTTTTAAAAGTACGCAGCTATTTTTCTCCCTTCCTCATGTACATGTGACTTTACAAACTACACCCCAAGTGCTGTCTTTCAGCTACTGAGATCCTCCATGAACTATAGAGCTAAAAGGAACCATCAGCAGCAATAAAGGACATTGGGGGGGGGTTAATTTATTTTTTTTCTGTGAGAGTTCTAACTTTTTTCTCTTCTGAGAGAAGTCAGCCCATGTGCTGGTGACAAATCCATCACTGAGTTGGCCACTGGGTCCCTCAGAAGTACAGCGACTGTCAATGCTGTAGCCCTCTCTATGGGAGGCAGAGGATTAAGGACAAAGAAATGCGCCAGGGGACCAAGGCTGTTAATTAGTAACATTTGTAGGATTGGTTCCTTTCTGGGCAATGCAACTGCAACCATGCACATTAGTAAACTGACGTATGTTATTCCCAGTCTGGATACCAACTAGTTCTCTCGGACTGAAAATTCCCTGGGCTGTCACTTTCGACTCCCGGGGGGACAAGTCCCCACAGCTGTCTGAAGACACATGCGGAGTCTGTCTGAGTTTCCTGCGCCCCCAGGTTCATGAATTCACAGGCTGAGGCGGTGTTTTCGCAGGACCAGCTGGGTCTCAGCAATACCATGACGGTGTATAAGCTGCCTTTCCCCTAACTCAAGCAGCGATGTGTCTTTAAATGAACTTCAGCAGGAACACGATCAGAGCAATAGCCGACTGCACACTGCGACACCAGATGGGCAGCAGCGCTAAGCGCTCTAATCAATCCAGGCTCATGACTGAAGCCACAGATCTCCCCCCGAGCAGGTGGGGATTGTGTTGTTTACTGTCTCATGCACACTCACCCTGTATTCAACCCAGCAGGAGCTAAGCCAAAGCCCGGCAACTTCATGCAGAGGAAGCGCTGACCTAAGTGGCTGAGCTATGTCCCACAATACACCTCTTTAGTTCGCACAGCTGTAAATGGCACGCCGTCCCGTTGGGAGCAAGGTTACAGCTGCAGCCCGACACTCTCCACTGCGTTCTGCAGCCTCAGACAACTTCGGCTGTGGAATTAGTGACGGGGAAAACCTCCAGAGGGTCACTTCAGAGGAGCAGCCCTAAGTTTGCAGAGCGCCCGTGATTTCAGCCAAAGTTACGAATAATTAGTCCCCTGGTGTCTCTGCTAGAAGCGTGGCACTTCTGAGCTTTGGCAGAAACGCAGGGAAATTCCAGTTGTTGAGTAAACACACAACTAGGTAAGTATGTGAGTGCGAGCCGAGCCTTGTAAAACCCTGCTTCATCAGTCTCCTGTTGGGTGAATAATTTGTTACAACGGAGGCAATTTTCATGAAGCAGTTTTCTTGTCATGGCAGAGGCCAGGTAAGCAGATTTTGTGCCTGGGATAGGGACATTTCCAAGGTGGATTATGACAAATCAAGAGCCAGCCAAGATCTCATTGTTGTGATGGGGCTACACACTGTAGTCACTCAGCTGTCCACAGTGACACAACTCCCATCAACCTGCTTGAAGATCGCAAGCTCGCTTCTAGCAGTATAGGGCATGTGACACACAGCTGAGCACCAGTTCCATTCAGATGAGGGCAATATTATGACCACATAAGCTGGCCATGGTCTGGTTTTAACGACTCCAACTGGCCCATCTCTAATAGGGGGGATTTATCCTAATGACCCTAACGGGCACATCACCAGGAAATGTCAAGTAAAGCAGTGGTTTGGAGAGGAGGGAGCCAGTGCTGAGCTGTGGCATTAGCGAGCAGCTGTCTTCTCTGAGATTATTTAAACCTTCCCTCTAAGGAGCTTCTCTGTCGTCTGGGAGCTTTCTCTTGCAAGATGAGCAGGCTCTGCTGCCGTATGTACGTAGGGCTGGCCAAGCTGACAGGCCCAGGCCCAGTGAAGACAAGACGTGCTTGAATGAGCCCCAGAAACTAGGGTGAATGTGTTTAGAATAAATAAGGGAGACAGAAACAAACAAAACAAAGTTGGTGGAAAGTCTCCGACCTGATACACTTGCCTTCCACAGTTTGTGAAGCAGCTGGTCGTTAGGTGGAAGAACTCGAAATGTTAATAGCAAGGAAAGATGTATAGAAACTGGGTGGTGTGTGATGGGTTGGAGTTGTGGTATTGCCCTGTACCTAAACCACCTGTGTCTGGACCTAGCCTGCCTTGGCAGAAAGCTGTTACATACCTAATGAAATAACTGGAGAGACGAGCTGGAGCTGACCAGTTTTTCAGGCCCAGAGAGCTGGAGGAAGTTTTAGAATCGTAGAATCATAGAATCCTAGAACAGATAGGTCATCAAGTCCAGTCCCTTGTCCTCATGGCATGACCAAGCACCATCTTTCTAGATCATCCCTGAGAGATGTCTATCCAACCTGCTCTTAAATATCTCCAGTATTGGAGATTCCACAACCTCCCTAGGTAACTTATTCCAGTGTTTAACCACCCTGACAGTTAGGAAGTTTTTCCTAATGTCCAACCTAAACCTCCCTTGCTGCAATTTAAGCCCATTGCTTCTTGTCCGATCATCAGAGGCTGAGGAGAACAATTTTTCTCCCTTGTCCTTGTAACACCCTGTTAGATACTTGTCTTCTCCCAGGACTGGATGAGGTCTTGTGGATAAGCCAAGTGGATGAGGTCTTGGTGTGAATCCCAACCGTGTAAAAGAGTTTGAAGTCAGAGAAACGCTGGATGGGTGGACTAGCTGGCAACTACAGTAAAACCTGTGTTATCCAGCACGCTCGGGGATTAGGGCATTCCAGTTATCTAAAAATTCCGGTTATCTGAGGGTCCCATCAACAAGGAAAAACTAATGGATGATAATAATAAAACTCAGGTTTTTAATATTGGTAGTTTTGTAGTGTGAGGCAGTCGGTCTCACATTTCTATTTTGAGTTAAAGGTGATTAGTACTTCTTCAATAAAAAGTTGTTAAGCCAATCATGGTAAACCAAGCCAGGCAGTATTGTGGCTGGGGGCAATGCCGGTTAACAACGTTTTCTGGTTAACAGAGTACCGGATAACAAAGATTTCACTCGAGGCCGGCCTTACCATGAGGCGAACTGAGGCGGCCACCTCAGGTGCCAGACTGTGGGGCGTGGGAGGGGGTGCCACTAGGACCCAGAATGTAGAAAATTGTGTCTGCTGCTAGTGCAGCAAGGGAGCATGGGGACATCATTTGAGCTCCCCATCTGAGGTGCCAAAATGTTGCGGGCCGGGCCTGGTTTCACTGTATCTATTAATCCATGTGCCCATCACAGGCCAATAGAAAGGACATGTGCTGAGCTGACCAGCTACTGTCAATTTTTCTCCTGTTACCAAGTAGTGCAAACTCTTCTGATTGGGAGGAGGTCACTATTTCTTAATTTGGATGAGGTAAAACCCTCCTAAACCTTGCACATAAGCAAGTGATTGGTGCCAGGAAGCAGGCGGTGCACCATGGGATCAAACCACACCCTCAATGCCTTGCCTGGTCATCTAGCAGCCCTGCAATTATGAATCTCTGCAGGAGTAGCAAAAAATGTGGTGAGGTATAAAATGATCAGACTCTAGAAGGGACTGATCGGCAGTAAGGACAGAACTACAATCAGTCATCCAAGACTTTCAATAGCCAGTGATCCATTGGCCCACACTGCAGCAAAAGAGGCTTGGTTCTGGGCAGGCTGGATTGGGAGGCACACTCCTTATTTGAGGAGCATCTCTAGCTAAGCTGGAGAGCGTCAATGTTGAGGAAACCCCGAATTTACGCATCTGCAGCCAGATATTAATGGCATCTCCTGCTTCTGACTCTTTTCTGTTGGGGTGGGATGAGCTGACAAGGTCCACCTTATTTTGTCCCGAGCTGTGGAGTCTTACTTAGATTTTCTGATGGTTTAGTGACTGCCTTGTTGGGGAAATAAATGAGAGGAGCTGGAGCAATGTTGTGCGAGCACAGGCAGCGTGGAGCAGAGATTAGAGAGTTGAAGGCAATCCGCTCCTCGAGCAGAGAGAAACCAAGTGCTACAGTTGCTTCTGTGTAGGGCCCTACCAAATTCACAGCCATGAAAAATGTGTCACACACCATGAAATCTCCATTCTCCCTGTGAAATCTGGTCTTTTGGATGCTGTGGATTCTGACCCAAAAGGGAGTTGCAGGGGGTCACGGGGTTATTTTAGGGGGGGTCTTATTGCCACCCTCACTTCAGGGCTGAATGGCAGCTGTTGGCCAAGTGCCCAGTTCTGAAGGCAGCAACACAGAAGTAAGGGTGGCAACCCAATACCATGCCACCCTTACTTCTGCGCTGCTGCCTTCAGAGCTGGGCAGCAGGAGAGCGGCAGCTGCTGATGGAGGGCCCAGCTCTGCAGGCAGCAGCACAGTAGTAAGGGTGGCAACCCCATACCATGCTGCCCTTCCGGCAGTGGGTCTGCCTTCAAAACTGGACTCCTGCTTAGCAGTTGTGCCTCTCCAGCTGTCCTGCTGTCAAGCTGGCATAGCAACGCAGAAGATTAGCAATAGCGCAACCCTCCACCACTCCTTTTTGGGGCAGGAGCCAGGATTCCCACACTTACAACTCTGGGACATTTCAGATTGAAATAACTGAAATCATGAAATTTACAATTTTTAAAACCCCACGACTGGAATTGACCAGAATGGACCATGAATTTGGTAGGGACCAAGCTATGGGTGCTCCACTTCAGATGGCTCCTGAACAGCATCCCTTACTCCAGCAGGAGGAGGGAAGAGTCCAGTAGTAGAGAAAGAGCCATGCTGCCAGCTGCAGCCTCTACTCTAACCATGGGAACTGGAGAACAACAGTTGGAGAAAGTACGCACGCAGGTCCAGGCTGCAGTTCTGCAGAGCTCTGGAATGGCCTAGAATAAGATGTGAAGAGGGAACAGTCCCCAAGTCACTTCTCACACTCCCTCACTCACCAGCCAAAGCTCTAGAGAACCAGAATAATGTTTAAAGGGCTCTACATATAAATGACAAGTGCGGTTGCCTTTGCTTAGTCAGCATGTAACCAGCATCCAATTCGCCACTGACTTCAATGGGAAGGCTCTCAAACCGACTTTGGGACCTGAAAGGTGTTTTGTGACCCATGATCTAGTCTATGGGCACAGGATCTTAAAAGCAACCTGCAGCCAGTTCAAAGTGCATGTGATTTAAGGGAGGCTGGGCACTATTCTAATGAAGAGATACAGTGAAGGACATTCCCACTGCCAGCCCAGGAATCAGGGTGGAGGGCAGAACGGGTCAGGAATTTTCCCATGAAACATTTCTCTCCCCATTGGAAAATGTCAGTTTTCCGCATCTGAACTGCCAATTAAACTGAGGTTTTGAAAATACGTTTTTAAATTGTCAAAATGTCCTGTTTCAATGTTTTTGAAATGAAAAGGGGGGGGGTTGGGGAAGGGGGCGGTTAAATTAAAAATTACTCTGGAAAAATGAGTTTGTCAGAAGCTGGGAATGGATGACAGGGGAGGGATCATGTGATGATTCCCTGTTCTGTTCGCTCCCTCTGGGGCACCTGGCATTGGCCACTGTCGGAAGACGGGACACACGGCTGGATGGACCTTTGGTCTGACCCGGTCTGGCCGTTCTTATGTTCTTAGTTAATTCATTCCAAGGTAAACGCATTACATTGATTCTATACACAATGAAAAGGTCAGAATAGATAGGAAAGGTTTTGACTGTCCAGATTAAAAAAATGTTAAGAACTGATCATCTAAGGGCAAAGGGGGTGGGAGAAGATAACAACAAAAGACATGAAGTTTTGACTTTTCAGCTTGATTTGCTACAGGGAGAAAAAAAAACAACATTTCTCATGGGCTGGCAATCTTTCCCCTATCCCAACTCCAATGGATGCATTTGCCAAATACTGGGGTACTATTACAAACTAAATACACCCTACTCCACAGCCATATGGTGTGCATCTTTATTGTCTGCTCTGAGTCTGGGTTTGAAAACTGACACTGCAAGGCTGGGGACGCGTCACTCGGAGGATTAGAGCCAGCGCTCGTTAGCACAGAAGTGAAGGATTAAGGCTGGCTGGTACCCACATCTCACTGCGGGCTGGAATCTGAACGGGAAGATTTAGTTGCAAGCCATCTGAGTGCACTGTAACATTTGTCAGACTCTAGGCAGGCCTCTGTGGAGTGCAGATGTGTGTAATAAAACCAGAGCCCTCCTTTGCCCAGCCGGGGGACGCCTGCCAGCCTCGTTCTTAAAGACTCAGAATGTATCTGATGCCGATGGACACCCAGTCAGTGGAACGTATTTGTAACCACTGCCACGGATCATGCAAATCTTGGATTGGACTATTCAGCCCCTCCAAAGACATTGCAACCCATCTGCATCGGGGTCGGCAAACTTGTCAAACCAAATAGCCGAAGTACATCAACATTCAGAGCAAGAGGTCAACAAAGAGCCATATAAGAATGCAGGAGTCAGAATGCACTTAGACGATGCAGGGGTTTGTGTGGGGTGGGGGGAGCTCAGGCCGGAGGGGGGCATTGGAGTTGGGGGGCTCAGGGCAAGGGGTTGGTTGTGTGGGCAGGTTCAGGACAGGGAATGGGGGCTGCAGGAGTTGGGACAGGCCTTGGGGGGCTAGGGCAGGGGATGGGGGTGCAGGAGTCAGGGCAGTGGCTGGGGGGCTCATGGCAGGGGGAGGGGGTGCAGGAGTGAGAGCAGGGGGCTGGAAGGTGGGGGGTGCAGGGTAGACGGTTGAGTATGAGGTGGGGCTTAATGCAGAGGGGTTGTAGGAATCAGGGCGGGGGGGAGGGTTAAGGGCAGGGGACTGGGAAGTCGGTGGAGGGGTGGGGCTTACCAGGGCTGCTCACGGTGGAAAAAATAGTGCTGCTCCGTGGGGGAAGCTGCAGTTTCTGCACCCCTCTGACATCTCCTCTGGGGGAAGGGGAGGATGGCAGTTTCTGGCCCCTGGCATCTCCTCTGGGGGCGCTGTGGTTTCTGGCCTTCTCCAGGTGTGTCTTGGGTGGGCTGTAGTTCCTGGTTGACCTGCCCCGCCGCCATCCCCTGGGGTTGGGAGGGACCTCTGTGCTCCCTCCGGTGTCTCTTGGATGTGAGGAGGTTGCGAGGCCGTAATTCACGACCTCCCAGTTTGTCCTGGGGACAAGGGGAGCTGCCAGGCCCCAATTTTGGCCCCCTGGCATGTCATGGGATGAGTGGGGGCCTCTGGGCCATGGTTTGCAGTCCCCCTGGCATGTCCAGGATAAGGATGTTAAGTAACGGTTAATTGACTAGTCAAGTAGTCGATTGAATTTCCATTTTCATCCTTTGAAGGCGGAATGTTGAATGTTGAAGCCCGGGCTCAGCTGGGGATCAGCTGTGCGGAGCTGCCGCTTTGACGTGCCCCCTCTATCTATCTGATAGAGGCAGCAAGGGGCGGGGAATCGACTAGTCGACTGACTAGTCCTTATCATCCCTATTCCGGGGGTGGGGAGGGTGGCAAGGGTTTGCGGCCTCCCTGTGTATTCTGGGGAAAGGCTGAAGATGGGGCCAGGGCTGCATGGCGACTGTCTGACTGCTCCCAAGGCAAGGCCGTGTGGTGAGCGGCTGTCCCGTGTGGCTTGGCTCCAGCTCTGGCAATGGGGCAGCTGCCTGCCATGCGACTCTGCTGGGCAACACAGTGGCCACTGGAGCTGGAACTGGGACAGCGGCCTGCCACACCGCCCTGGCTCCCCACTCTCCCACCAAGCCCATCACCACCACCAGCAGCAGCTTAATTCCATGCGCAAGGAGGTGAGTGCTGCCGCACAAGGAGGTGGGCGGGGTTACAATTCTTGTGCATGCCCACGCAGGCGCACACCCTAGAGGGGGCTCCCAAAGGGTGCCAAAAGAGCCACATGTGGTCCCGCAGCAAGCCATCGGTTGCTGGCCCGGATCTACACGATAGGCTGCAATTCCCACCCTCTTTTGCAGACAAAAGGATGCCGACGTGTGGCAATGTGGGAGAGGGAAGGAAAGAACGGAACAGGGGTCAGAAGCATGTCAGTGACGTCGGACCCCTCTGGATGGCCTGTGCCCGAGCTGCCATACCCAAGAAGCCCAGAGAGACAGATTGTCGCAAAACCCTCCAACTCGTGTTGCCGACTTGCTGACCACACAAAACCCACAGCTCTGCCCCACCCCTTCCTCAAGGTCCCACCCATTCCAAGAGGCCCTCCCCTACTTGCTCTGTCACTCAGTCCCACCCACCCTCCCCCCCTTTCACCAGGCTGGGGCAAGGGGTTGGGTTGTGGGAGGGAATGAGGAGTTTATCGTGTGGGAAGAAGCTCTTGGCAGGTAGTTGAGGTGAGGGGGGATAAGGGCTCTGGGCTGGAAGCGAGGACTCCAGGTACGGCCATAAATGAGGAGCTTGGAGTGCAGGAGGGGGCTCTGGGCTGAGGTAGGGATTTGGGATGAGGGGGTGCAGGCTCTAGGAGGGAGGGGACTCTGGGATGGGGCAGGGGTGAGGTGGGGGGTGCAGGGTCCCAGGAGCGCTTACTGCAACTTCCAGGGGGCAGCCACCAAATCCCTGTGGCTTGGAAGGCTCAGCATGCTCCCCACCCCCCAGCTCCTATTGGTCTCAGTTTCTGACCAATGGGAGCTGCAGAGTTGGCTAGTGGGTGAGAACAATGTGCGGAGCCTCCCTGATCACCCCTGTCTGTACCTAAGGGACACAGGGACCTAGTCGCTGCTTCCAGGGGCCACGTGGTGTCAGGGTAGGTAGGAGCCTGCGGTAGCCCCAGGACCCCGTGCAGAGCCAACCAGACTTTCAATGGCCCAGTCAGCAGTGCCGACCAGAGCTGCCAGCGTCCCTTTTTAACCAGGCATGCCCGACGAGTACCCAAGTACTGAGGTTTCTAAATCTATATGATCTACTTCTCTTTAGAACCCCAGATGGACTAGTCAGCCTCCCGCACACACAAAGCACCAGCTACCCACTTAACTGCTAACGGATTAGAAGGAATTAGCCTATAATTGTCCAGTAAGTAGGGCAGCTAATAGGAATATTCCCTACCAGCCCCACGGAAGCCAATCACTAAAGTGAGGAATGAGGAAGGGGAAATATGAGAGTTACCAGGGCAAGCTCACCGGTGCTCTCAAGAACAGATGCATTTTGCCCTCCTCGTGTAGCCATGCAACTAAAGCCAGCAATTGTGTTATAGATCCTAGGGAGGTCTCATTTGCACCAAGCAGGTTTATTAAGAAAGACACCAAACCGTAACCGGTATCTTTCGCTAAAGATTTTTCTGTCACAAAATAAACGTGCAGGAACTAGGGATGAGGCTGTGAACATGGCTCCTAGCTAACTAGCTGGGCTCTTTCAGCATCCAAGCTGGGCTATGTCTAGACAACAGGCTTCTTTCGGAAGAAGCTTTTCCAGAAGAGATCTTCTAGAACAACTTCTTTCGAAAGAGCGCATCCACACAGGAGGAGCGTGATGAGAAAGCAATGTGCTTTTTCGAAAGATAGCATCCACATTGGTTGGACGCTCTCTCGCATTTCAGTTGTGATTACTGTGGACGGAGTGGCCATCAGGGCACCTGTGCTTTTTCCTGGAGGCCTCTTCTTTCGAAAAAACACTCTCTTCCGCGTCCCCACACGCTTTTTTCCAAAAAATCTTTTTCAGAAAAAGGCTTCTTCCCCGTAGAATGAGGTTTACCGCCACCAGAAAAACCCTTCCGTTCTTTCAACTTTCTGTGGCAATGTGGACCTAAGTATTGTTTTTCTGGGAAAATGGCCAGTTTTCCGGAAAACTCTGCAGTGTAGACACGCTCAAAGTGCCTCTTGTCCGCTTTACCCTTCTTGGTGTGGGTCCAACAACCTGCAACCTCTCTGCTCCCCAGAAAGAGAACCCATAACACTCCTTCTTGGGAGCCAACTTTCGCATGTCTTTAGGCAGAGGAACATCCCAGCCGGGCAGATCCTTGGGTGAGATGCCCACTCTAGGGTATCTCTGCAACCAAATGAGCCCAAAGGGAGGGGAACTCCTTCTGACAGACACACTGCACCCACACGTAAAGCTACGTCCCCTTCACATGGAGGCTTGTAAGAAGAATCTATTTATTTGTCAGCTGAAAAAAACGGGCCAACTCAGCAGAGCAAGACTGCTCAGATTTTTGAGTACTGAAGAATGATCAGCAATGTGCATGAATTAGGCTTCAAAAACCATGAGGCCCTAAAAGCAGAGCTAGCAGCGGCCTGACCCTTGCTCCAGTAGACTGTCTGGCCCCATAGGACTTGTACCCATGGGAGTTCTCCGGCAGTACAGTTACTGCAGCAGAAGAAAGGAACGGTGCATTCCCTCCGCGCAGCGCCAGTAAGCTTTTGGAGGGAGCTTCTAGTGCAGCTCCTGCTATTTGGGGGAGCCATAAAGCAAAGCCACTTTAAAAGAATAAGAGAGAAGGGGCATGTGGATGGACAGACATAGTGGTCTTTGCTGCTACGGGAGAACACGGAGAGGAGCCTAAGAACCCATCATGCACCAAGCAGTTCAGCTCGGAGGGTGTCTGCTCACAGTGCGACAGTACTTACCAGAGGCCAGAGATACTGTCAGTTTAATTCGTTAGCAGCTCCTGGCTAACAGGCTTCCTGAGCCATGTGCCACCCCCAAGTCCTTAGGTTTCCTTTTTGGCTTGGTTTCCTCGTTTTATGGGCTTGGGCATGAAGCCATTACCACAAGCACTAGGGGTATGTCTACACTACAAAGTTAGTTCGAACTAACGGACGTTAGTTCGAACTAACTTTCATAGGTGCTACACTAGCGCTCTGCTAGTTCGAATTTGAATCGAACTAGCGGAGCGCTTAGTTCGAACTAGGTAAACCTCATTTTACGAGGACTAACGCCTAGTTCGAACTAGCTAGTTCGAACTAAGGGCTGTGTAGCCCTTTAGTTCGAACTAGTGGGAGGCTAGCCCTCCCCAGGTTTCCCTGGTGGCCACTCTGGCCAACACCAGGGAAACTCTATGCCCCCCTCCCGGCCCCGGACCCCTTAAAGGGGCACGGGCTGGCTACGGTGCCCGTGCCAGGTGCAAGCCTGCCAGCACCCAGCTAGCAGACCCTGCACCTGGCACGGCACAGAGCCACCCACCCGATGCCCCCCAGCCCACCCCCTCTTGCCGGGACCAGGCTGGCGGCTCCCGGGAGCTTGCCCTGGACCGCAAGAGGCGGGCACCTTCCTGGGCTAGTGCGGACATCGTGGACCTCGTCCACGATCTCCGCACTAGGCACAGGAAAGTGGCTGTCTAGGGCAGGAGAGCTGCCAGCCTGGCCACCCAGGACCAGGTGTGCATGAAAATCAAGGGGGTCCACTGAGACCCCCGACCCTGAGCCCTGAGCTTACAATGGCCGTACTGGGTCAGACCAAAGGTCCATCTAGCCCAGTAGCCTGTCTGCCAACAGCGGCCAACCCTAGGGACCCTGGAGGGGATGGACCGAAGACAATGACCAAGCCATTTGTCTCGTGCCATCCCTCTCCAGCCTTCCACAAACTTTGGGCAGGGACACCACTCCTACCCTCTGGCTAATAGGACTCCATGGACCCAACCTCCATCACTTTATCTCACTTCCCTTTAAACTCTGTTCTAGTTGTAGCCTTCACAGCCTCCTGCAGCAAGGAGTTCCACAGGTTAACTATTTGCTTTGTGACGAAGAACAACAACTTTCTCTTACTAGTTTCAAGCCTGCTACCCATTCCTTTCCTTTGGTGTCCTCTAGTCCTTCTTTATGGGAACTCAGGAAGAACTTTTCTGAATGCACCCTCTCCACCCAACCCCTGCTTTTAGAGACCTCTATCCTGTCCCCCCTCCATCTCCTCTTTTCTAAGCTGAACAGTCCCAGTCTCTGTAGCCTTTCTTCATCTGGGACCTGTTCCCAACCCCTGATCATGTTAGTTGCCCTCCCCTCTCCCAGCCTTTCTCTTCCCCTCTCCCACCTCCTTTTCCCAGTGTCCCCCAGTTTTTTTCAATAAAGACAGAGTCAATGTTGGAAGAAACATTATCTTTATTTTGTACATCAATAAGAAGAGGGGCTAGGGAAGGGTAAGTGGAAGGAGGTGAGGGAGGAATGGGGTACGAGCCCCCGATGGGGAGGACTGGGCTGGCTCTGCGGGCTTCTGGGGGTGGAAGCTCTCCTGCAGCCCCCCAATTACTCCCTCTCCCCAGATGGCAGCCTGCGGCAAGTGCAGCCGGGCTGATGGCCGAGTGGTGTGATGTGCCCAGTGTGGGCACTCAGGGCACTCCAAGCCAGAACTTCTTTGGAAGCGGGGCACCCCTTAGAACTGTGTGTCCGGGGTGGGGGTCGGGACCCTTTAAGCGCAGCCCTCGGCTAGCCTGAGACAGCATCTCCATGCTCTAAGTCCTCCTTTTATGCCCTGCCGGCACTGCTTCCGGCCATCCTTAAGCCCTGTTCAGAGTCCACTCAATGTGGACTTACTAGTTCGAACTAGCAAAACGCTAGTTCGAACTAGTTTTTAGTTCTAGACGCGTTAGTTCGAACTAGCTTAGTTCGAATTAACTAATTCGAACTAAGTTAGTTCGAACTAGCGCTGTAGTGTAGACGTACCCTAGGAGAGCGTTTCAGACTGTGATGCCATCTGGTGTTGCACCTCTCGTCAGCACCGTGGCAGGGCCTCAGCAGATCACTTGAAGCAGAGAGGGCGTTTTCATATGAATAAGCGACGAGGAGTCCTGTGGCACCTTATAGACTAACTGAAGTGTAGGAGCATAAGCTTTCGTGGGCAAAGACCCACTTTGTCAGATGCATGTAGTGGAAATTTCCAGAGGCAGGAATAAATATGCAGGAATAAATTATTCCTGCCTCTGGAAATTTCCACTACATGCATCTGACGAAGTGGGTCTTTGCCCACGAAAGCTTATGCTCCTACACTTCAGTTAGTCTATAAGGTGCCACAGGACTCCTCGTCGCTTTTGCAGATTCAGACTAACACGGCTACCCCTCTGATACTTCATATGAATACACGCACAGGGGCTGTGCCTGCTCCCCCAGGGCTAGTGAATTCCTTCTCTGGTATGCTGACAACAAGCCGGCAGGAAGTGGCCCCTCTCACCACATTAGGAAGCTCCTTCTCAGGGCTCATTGACTTTATTTCTGCTCGTCACCTGCCAGTTTTACAGGGTTTCTCGTCTCATTTCATGTGCAATCACCTGGATACGGATGGCACTATAATGCAGGTTTTGAGGACATGGCCTTTGACTCTGGAACTTGCCCCGTAGGGGTCAAGCAGATGCGCTTTGCAAACTTTCCTCAGCTCCAAGCGTTTGCTGGGAAAGGGATCAGGCTGGCCAGGCTGGGGACGTCCTGTCGTGGCTGGCTTTGTAAAGCTTTCGTATTTTGACCATGAGTGACACACACCAACTAGAAATGGGAGTGGAAGCGCTCAGGGCTGAGGGGAGCATGTGTTAATACATTTTAAAATAGTGAAAGTACCAGCATCTATGTTGTAGGAAGGCAAAGGCAAGCAAGCAGAAAGAGGCTTTCAGGAGAGCCCCCTGGGAGTTTCAGAGTCACTGGGATTCAGGTGTCTAGCTCTTTGAGGGTACATCTACACAGCAGGGCTACAGTCGAATTAAGCTACCCAACCTCAGCTATGTCAATTGTGTAGCTTAAGTCGAAATAGCTACATTTGGCTTTTGGCGCTGTCTACACAGCAGGAAGTTGAAGGAAGAACACTCTTCCTTCAGCTTCCTTACTCCTCCTGAAATGAGGATTACAGGAGTCGGGAGTAAGAAGTCTTCCAGCTCTACATTGTTTTGAAATAACGGCTTAAAGTGGAGACGCACATGATGTTATTTCGGAATAATGTCAGTTATTCCAAAATAACACTGCTGTGTAGACGTTCCCAGAGGCACTTCTGAAAATCCCAGTCAAACCGTGCTGATAACAGGAGTTCTTTTCAGGGAGTTGCTCTTCTTTCTGGCAAGAAAGTAGAAGAGCAACAGAGTCACAGAGCAGAGCCTAAGAAAGGTAGCGGACCTAAGGTCCCAGTCCTATAATGAGCCATGTACCCAGATCCTTCTGCTTTTAAGAGATGCGATGAGTTGCGTTGCAGAATATGAATTGCAGTGCACATAAGAACAAGCTTTACTGGGCCTACAAATCCCAGGACCACAACCAAATATTCCCAACTGCCATTTCATAGAATCCTAGGGTTGGAAAAGAGCTCAGGAGGTCATTGAGTTCAACCCCTGCCCAACGCAGGACCAACCCCAACTCAATCATCCCAGCCAGGGTTTCGTCAAGCCAGGACTTAAAAACCTCGAGGGATGGAGATTCCACCCCCTCCCTAGGGAACCCATCCCAGGGCTTCCCCACCCTCCCAGGGAAATAGTTTTTCCTAATATCCAACCTAGACCTCCCCCGCTGTAACTTCCTGGTACCTTAACTAGTATATGCAGATATTGGCCGTTCTGGTAACAGTGTCAGCCTGCAGCCCCCCTGACTGCCAAGGGAGTTTCAGGGGTTCTGGCCAGGGCCTATGCTGCCTAGTTCTGGATAGTGAAAGCAACAAAGCTCAGCAGCTCCTCTCTGGCCAGGTTTTTATTACGATTCATGAAATAACTTTGGACACGTAGAATCATTCCACAGAGAGCACGGACATGACACAATTTCAGGGCAGGGGGCTGGAGGTGTGGGGGCTGTAAGTATCAGAGCTGGGAGATGTGGGAGTTCAGGAGTCAGGGCAGGGGGGGACTTCAGTCAGTCCCAGGTCCCTGTTGCTTTTTTTCCTCCTTCCTCTGACTAGGGAGTGAGGGAAAAGTGCACAGCCTGCTGCATTCCTCTGCCCCTCCCCTGGGAGTGAGAGGAATGCAGCAGGCTAGGCACTTTCCCCTCACTCCCTAGTCAGAGAAAGAAGAAAAAAAGCAACAGGGTCCGGATATGTGTGGCTGCAGCACCCATCCTCCCCATTTAACACACACCTTTAACTTGTTATTAAAAAGCAGCCCCTGATCCTGTAGACACTTGAGCCCCTTGTGCAAATTTAGCCCCATGCAATGGTTGAGCATATGCAAGATGAAGTTCTATTATTGATACATCCATTGATAATCACTGTAGGTTTCCTTCTTTCATGGCATCTAAAATACTCCAAAATAGTCAAATAAAAATCCCTAATTTATTTTAAGTGAGTATTTAGCCCTGGATTTTTAAGTTTCCAAATAACTCTTCTGGCCTAGAGGAAGGCTGTTGCTTTAATAAATACACGCTAAGGTTTTATCATGTTTTACCAATTAAGGCCTGCCAAGGATTTGTCCCTAAGGTATTAAAAAGAGTGGGAAGAAACAGGGTCTGACATTTTAAAATTCCTTAATTAAATTCTGTTATCACTACAAGCAGCATTATCCCTTTCTCCCTTTCAGATACACATCAACCTTGCCATATTTATCTAGCTTTCTGCCTTCAAGGATCTAAAAAAGAGAGAACTACTAATGAACGCCACTGAGATTTGGTACAAACAGTTCAGCATTCAAGATCTTTTTAGTGGAACAATTTAAAAATGTGTATTTGCTATTTTGCACACAAACTGTAAAAGGGGAATGTTGCGTGTTTGCAAGAGAAATGCCAGAATATTCTTTCTCCTGATTTATGCCTGTAATAGGGGCTATAAATTCCATCCTCAGGTCACCTTGTTTGCCACGCTCCCATCAGGAGAATAAGATACCCTCCACTATCACCGAGGTAAGATCTTAAACTCTTTGGGTGCGTCTAGACTGGCAAGATTTTGTGCAAAAGCGGCCGCTTTTGTGCAAAAACTTGCCAGCTGTCTACACTGGCCGCTTGAATTTGCGCAAGAGCACTGACGTTCTAATGTAAGCATTCAGTGCTTCTTGCGCAAATACTTCGACGCTCCCGCTCAGGGATAAGCCCTCTTGTCCAAGAATACTTGCGCAAGAGGGCCAGTGTAGACAGGCATCTTAATTTTTTGCACAAGAAAGCCCGATGGCTAAAATGGCCATCGGGGCTTTCTTGTGCAAAAGCACGTCTATGCTGGGCACGGATGCTTTTGTGCAAAAGCATCCGTGCCAATCTAGACGCTCTTCTGCGGAAATACTTTTAACGGAAAATCTTTTCTGTTAAAAGTATTTCCACAAAATCATGCCAGTCTAGACGCAGCCTTTACATCCAAAGAGCTCCTGACACTTTTACCATCTGTTCAGCGATGCGAGTAACAGACAGGGGAAGGGGGATTTAAATGAGAAGAAAAACAACCCACCCCTACTACGGAAATACTTGCCTCCCACTAAAACACGTCTACAAAAATGGAGCAAAGTCAGAGCAAGAGCTCAAGACAGATTTAGAGAGAGCAAGCGAAGCCCTCTTCACAGAGCTGCACCACACCTGTCCTGCCCTGCATGGCTCTTGGAGCTCACCAGCTCTGGTCACTCGGCTGCTTTCTCAGCCCAAGGCAAGTGGCCTCAGCATGGACAGAGAACTTGCCTGCCGCTCAAGCCTCCATTCCCAAAAGGAGTGGTTGGAGTGGTCGTTCCCACTGACTCCCCAGTGGGATTTATTTCCTTCCTTCCCCTCTCTTTCCCTCTCTCCCTCCCTCCTCCCCCTTTCTTTCTTTCTTTCTTTCTTTCTTTCTTTCTTTCTTTCTTTCACACACAAACACACACTCACGCTGCTCCAGCATCGGCTTATTCCACCTGCAACAGCTCGCTCTGTCAGGCCTTTTCTAGCAGAGTTTTATGCCTCATCCAAAAGGAACACACATTTTCAATCACGGAAGTGATGCTCCAGACTGCAAGGGTGGGACTTGACCTACAGCCGCGGGCAGCGTGTGGGGACTCAGTTATCTTACCTTGGTTTCCCTCGTGCCCGATGAAGCAAGCAGCTCTTTGAGAGCTCAGGGACGATACCTGCCTTGGGAGGAGCCCACTTTACACCTCCACTCTCCTGAGCGTACTCCTACCCATTACAGCCAAGTCTGGTCTCTTTCCCACCACCAGGGCTTTACAAGGGTCTCACCCTCTCCTCTGCAGCACAGTCCTGCTAGCAGGCAGCATCACCCAGAACCCCTCATCAGAACTGGTCAAACTGCCGTGGGTTGGGTACCATGGGACTGGGCACCCCTGGGCTCTGGCTTCACCCAGTCAACACCAGCTCGAGTGTTGCCCTTTCCTCCAGCCCGCCACGAGGGCCTGTGGCTGAGGCAGCCTGGCTAGAGCAGCAGGGTAATCACAGCACCACTCTGCCTAGCTATTAATCCGCTCCGCTGACACGTTCGTTAGTTGTTCCTCATCTGTCACATTATGTCAGGCTCAGGTTCACATCCCTCATTTACATTTTAATGGACGATCACTCAACAGGCGGCATAAACAGGCTAGGGCCGGAGCCGTACCCTCTCAGTCTGCGGAAGGCTGCTAGGGCCCTACTGCTAATGTTTATCCCCAGCAGAGTGTGCGGCATTCAGAGCCAGACAGAGAAAAATGGGATCTTTAAATTCTGGCACCCCCTCGGCGGCAGGGCAATGTGCCAAGGCAGCGCTGAGCACCGGTCACTGACCAACAGCCATTCCAGCTGTTTTAGCACATACACTGTCAGCGGGGGAAACGTTCATTGCCCACTTCCAGCTGGCTGAGTCAACCCCTGGTGGGTATCCCCTGCGAGTGCAATGCTTAGCAGACGGTGCATGGTACAGGCCAATGGGACCTTCGTCTGATCCCGGCCCAGCCTGGGTCTTGCTCTGCAGTTCTAGGCAATGGCTTAATCATGGGGCCTGATTCTCCTCTCATGCCAGGGTCTCTCCCATGAGTCCAGGGGAGTTATTGCTCTGCAACCAGCAGCAGGAATGGCTCCAGCAGGCTCACCCGCAGGCTTCTCCAGGAGCCGAATGAAGCAAGCTCTGGCTTGGCCTGCTCATTCCGTGACAAAGGGGAGAAGGAACTGACCTGACCCTCTGTTTATGAGACCTGCAGGGGCTTAGCAGCGCACACTACCCTCTGTGGTCCCACTGGTATGGTCCAGGTATCAGCTCTGGGGACAAGAGAGGTGTTTACCTCCACGGCCTGGTCTGTCCTTGGCCCTGGGCTGCCGAGGGTGGTACCATCAGACGCCGGGTGAAAGGGTGTTTGTGAGGGCAGGAATGCCTGTTGGCTAGACTCTGTGCACTCCTCAGCACTCACGAAACCTGGAGCCAGTAACTTCCAGCAGCAGGACCTTGGGCTATGTTTTCCCAGTGCGGGTAAAAAGCTCCGTTTCCCTTGGGCAGCCCCTGAAGCACCCAATATGCCCCATATCGGCCTTCTGAGCCCGACGGCTGGATTACTCAACCCAGCAGAGAGTTACATTCCTGTTATATGCCCTTGCTTGGCACCTTCCTCAGGCAAATGCTCCCCCGTGCTAGAGCTCAGTGTTCACTGACTTCCTTTGCTATTTAAGCGTGAGTCTGGCCGGAAAACGACCAATACTGCAAATATGAAATAGGATTTTCAGGAGAGCCAAAGTGCTTTGGGAACACAACTCCCACTGAAAGCCAGTGGGGCTTGTGCTCCTAAATCTCACAGGCGCTTCAGAAAGTCACACCCCTCGGACGAATTATGCTGAAGTCCTTCACCCGTTTTTATTCACAGAGCCCTGCAAATTCACAGGTATCCGCATCCGCAGATGTGGACATCCACGGCTCTTTTTTGCAGATACGGAGGCAGATGCGGACACAAAATTTTGTAACCACGCAGGGCTCCATTGATTCAGTTCTTGCACAGGCACGGCTCCCATCAGACCAAGTTTTATACAAGCAGCAAGGAATTCTTACGGCCTGTCTGGCGGTTTCTCTTGAGGGGGTGCAGCTCTGGGCCTGTTCAGCACAAAGTAAGCACTGAGTTATACAGTCTCCAGCACAGACGCCTCAGGAACCCAAGGGAAAGCATGGCCAGCACTCTCCAGACGTGTTCACCATGGAACCTGTTTTGCCAAGAGCAGGAAATCTCTGTAGCAAGAAGCAAAATACAGGACTATGTAGCACTTTAAAGACTAACAAGACGGTTTATTAGATGATGAGCTTTCGTGGGCCAGACCCACTTCCTCAGATCAAATAGTGGAAGTGGGTCTGGCCCACGAAAGCTCATCATCTAATAAACCGTTTTGTTAATCTTTAAAGTGCTACATAGTCCTGCATTTTGCTTCAGCTACCCCAGACTAACACGGCTACATCTCTATTACTATTCTGTAGCAAGAGGCATGGGGAAAAGCTGAGACTTCTCTAATACCCCTTCCTTCCCCCACCGGGAGCATAAAGCCTGAACCACCCGAGCCATAAACTCACTGCCTGCAGCGGCAGACACTATTCTGGGCTTTTCAAAGGCAGCTTGGCTCTGAGCTGCCCTGGCCATGACATGACGCCCTCAGGCACCAAAGCGTGTCCGAGTGGACTGCTGCGGTAATGATTTCATCCTGACAGCCTGTCCTGTGAAATGCTCCCTTCTGCTATTCCAACAGGTGCCCTGGCATGGCTCCTCCCAGGGGCACGCTGGCTGACTGTCACTCAGGCAGTCTAAAGGCAACAGGGTGTGTTTTTACCAAGGCCTCGGTGCCGCCTGGGACACAGGCAGCCGTCAGCGGATGCGTAATCCAAACAGGGTCTCCAGCATGAGCTGACCCTCCGTGTGTCAAGAGGCATCTGATGAGGGGTGCACCCTGTGTTTGTCTTGTGCTCGGTAGCCTCAGCCTTTGTGCAGCTCAGCTGTTACAGCTCAGAGCTGGGCTGGATCAGCACTTGAACAGGGGACCCTCCAAGTGGGGATGGCTGCAGGAGCAGGGAAGGTGGCAAGCTAGGCATAGTTCTCTATAACTCAGCCCTAAACTCGATGCCCAACACTGTGCTAGCAACTGAAACTTTCCTGACTGCGTGTGCCCATTAAAGAACCCACAACATTGGGGTGGGCAATAATTTTTTTTTGGGGGGGGGGCACTTCACAAATTTCCGAAATGGTTGTGGGCTGCCCCGGAAGGGGCGGGGCCTCGGGCACAAGGCGGGGCTTTGGGCGGAGGGGATGGGGCCTTTGGCGGGAGAGGCGGAGCCTTTAGTAGCAGGAGTTGCGAGTGCTCCTGCCTCCCTGGTGGCTCCCAGACAACACGTTAGGGGGCGGGGCCGGGAGCTGCCACGGGCCGGATGAAAGTCCTAGGCAGGCCAGAACCAGCTCGCTGACAGCCTCTTACCCAGCCCTGCACAACACTCTGAACAAGAGCAGGGTTGCCCATCTCCTAAAGGGAATTAGCTACCGCTGCAGCTTCTACTGAAGTCAATGTTTCTCTTGCCATCGGGCCTAAGCTGCTGCCTAGTCTTGATACATGCTGCTGAACATCAGTGGCTGGACTCTCCCCTGGCTTGATGCTTACATTATCACGTAGTGATACCACACCTGAGACTTTCCCTTATTTGCCCTTCTAATACCACCAGAGACCCGCTCTCCACTCACTTAGCCAAGTTATGAGTATGACGAGTTGAAATCACAGAAGTCCCCCACGGTGCTAATCACGTCCCTGACACCTGCCTTTCTGCTCTCCAGGGCTTCCCATCACCCTGTCTGGCTGGGCCACATCCTTTGGGGACCTCCAGACAAGGCACAGAGTAGGAGTTACCACCGTCCTGCAGAGCAGTACAGACACTGAACCAGTTCAGCTCCAAGAGGGCTCGGCTATCAGGGCCCAGCACCCAGGAAACCAGCCTCCAAAAGGGACCAAAACCCCAACAAATCTGTGTTTCTCTGTGTAAAAGTTCTACCCAGGGAAAGTGCGCAAGGTCAGCACGTCATCAATGAAAGAGAGAAATGCACAATGGTTGCTGACCCCGCGTCCCCAGTAATAATTATTTTTCACTGGGCTTGATAATAAACAAAAGAGTTTTTACTGAGTATAAAAAAGTAGGATTTAAGTGTTAGCGAGTAAAAACAGATCAAAGTACGTTACCAAATTAAAACAAACAGAAAACGCATCACTAATTCTAATCCATTAAGAAACTTGTTACGTGCAAATGCTTATCCTAAACAGCTGTTCTTATTTCAGGTGAAAGAACTTCAAAGCAGAGTCGATTTTAACTTTGACTTGGAGCTACAGCTTATTCAAGTTCTTTGTCTCCTCTTAGGGTGGGCTGGACAGTTTCAAAGGCCAGCTGAAGACAAAAGCTGATGGCTTCCCATTGCTTAGATAGACTTTCCCCCAGGGAGGGAACCCTTTGTTTGGCTCCCCCCTCCATGGAAAAAGACCAGGTTCAGAATGGATTCCAGTACCAGGTGGCATGGTCACATGCCTTTTTCAGACCAGCCATTGTTTGGGCTAATGACCAGACAAACAAGGCTGTTTACAGATTGTTGAGTTGCTCACCAAGCCAATAGATTTCCGGGCATCCATGATGGCCCTCACTGACATATTAGAACGATATACAGATCCACGGGTCTTATTCCTAACTTTGCACACAAGAATGAGACCTGCACACAAACAGAGCCAGCACCGTGTAGCTCTAACAATATGTTACATGATGTTACATGACCTGTTTTGCTAAAGCAGCTTTGAGTTATGCAGATTCCTATTCATAAGGCAACTTTCATAAGGCATGGGGGGAGGGAGACCATAATGAGCGACTGCACCACTGGGCAAGGAAGTTGCAAAATGCAATGAATCAGTTCTGTTCCACCGCGCAGGAAGCTGTATTCCAGTGAAGGGGGGAGATGATTCAGAGACTTGTGATGAAAGGCTCCTCACGTGATGTCATGATTTTACTGTCGGCTAATGCCTATAGGTTGGCTCTCTCCAAGCAAACTGCTTCCTTGCCAGCAATTCTGTTCCATGTTCATGTGCTTTGTTGGCTGGGGATGATCCCACCCTTCTCTCTGCATTGTCTTTCTTTGTATTAAGCCCGCTTGGAAATGGGATACACAATGTTCTGAAGTTTGGCAGTGACGAGCAGAGACTCTGGGGGCTAAAACGGCAGAATAGCAACCGATGAATATTTCAGAGGCAAAACAGAAAGGCCCCAGGTGTTACAAAATCTAGTTATTACTCCTAGGAAAGTCCTTTGTTAGTTCACCATGCTCACTGATTGTGACTGTCACAGGGGGCCAGGAGAAAGGACGCGAGGCTTCTAGCCCCAGCTCTGACATTAACAGCTGTGTGATCTCGAGCGACTCACTGCATTACTCCATGCCTCAGTGTCCCCATCTGTAAAATGGGAATAATAATGCTATGCCATGAGGTTTAATTCACGCTTATAAAGTGCTTTGCAGTCCTTAGATGGAACGTACCAGCAACATACCCTGCTGGACTGTGAGGAAAGATAATCCAGGGACCCATTCCCAAAATAACAGCCAAAAACACACCCTCCGCTGCCCCGAAAGGGACTTTTACACCTCTCCCGGGTCCCGGAGATGGGCCCGTTGCTATCTCAGACCAGTTGGGCTTCTTAAAACCAGATTCTGCAAGGTGCTGAGCACTCGGACATTTACATGGGAGCTGAGGATGTTGAGTCCATCACAGAATCATGCACTACGGGGCCCATCCAACACCTGCTGAAGTGAATGGAGAGACTCTGACTGATGCGAAGGGCTTTGGATTGGGCCTAAATACTGTGCTGAACAGGCCCAGCACATCCCTCGTTCGGCCGCCTTGATAAGCAGCTGCTTGGTGCACAAAGCGCTAACGTCCAGGCCAAGTTTTTCTATCTCCACCAGACAATCTATTTTATCCCCTTGATACAATCAAGGCTTGAGAAGCACCCCGGGCCACCTCAATCCATCTCAGGGAGTTATGATTAAATCGGAGCACAGCTACTGATGGCTCCAATCTTCAGGGCAGGAGGGAAAGCAATTTTCCTTTAACCACAGTATCACTCGGAGTTCAGAGCCTGCCCTGGCCTCTGGCAGGACACAGGCATCTCGGCTTCATCTCAACCTTGTCAGTGCAGATTACAGATTCGCTGGAGCATCTCGGCGGTGCTCCATGAGACATTGCGGGTCTCCGTCTCCTAGTTAAGGTTCAAATGAGACAGAATGTACGCGGGTACCTTAGAAAGAGACGGGGGTTGTTTTTCAGGAAGCGGCTCTGTTCAGTTAATTGCAGGGCACAGCCAATCTCGTATAGAGGCGGGGATTGGAAACGTGCATTTTGTTTATGCAGTTAATTAGTCAGTTGTTTGTTTTGGTGCAAGCCATTTCCACCGCTTGTGATATCGCAGACACACGTTAGAACACTTTTCTCATCTCAAGCATCCTATAATGAGCTCCAATGTAGGGAGAGAAAGAAACACCAGGTAGCTAAGTATTTTCATACCCCTTTTATAGAGGGCAAAACTATGGCACAGGAAAGTTAAGTCCAAATCTTGATGCCTGATCTTAGACATCTCCATTCATAAGTAGGCCATGAATAAGACAATGGGAGACGAGGGAGCTCACTGCACTTCTAACAATCAGCCCATTTATTTAGCGGCCTGGCTGCTGATTTCAGTGGTAAACTGAAGGCTCCCAACTTTGAATATGCAGACTAGGCAGGGATTTTCAAAGACTCAAATTGACTGTCAGTGGGAGATGGACAGTTAAATCCCGTAAGCTGTTCTGTATATTCCAGGAGAGTAACTTGTGTGGGGGTGCAGAGGGAGTAGGAATAAAATCCAGGAGTTCTGAAACCTTGATCCTAAGCATTTCATTGACCACCCTTCTCCCCCAGCACAAGTATCCTCTCTGGATCTTCATTTCCTAGCAAGTTTGAAGGGTAAACCATCCCAATCTAACTACACACAGACAGCAAGGAGATGTGCTCTAACAGCTACACGGCCAAAATGTTTTCAGGTGTTTAGCGTGAGCAGAGGGATCCACACAGCATTACAAAGAGCAACGTCAAAGCAAGCGGATCTGTGCTATCCATATGCACACTGCACCCAGAGGGTTACCCATGTAAACCCATAGTCAGGCTGGATCTGCGGCCATTGTGTCTGTCTGAGCCCTGTTACCGAACCTGATTAGCACTTCTAGTTCCCAGCTAAGAAACGTGCTCCACTGAGAACTGCATCCTCTTGAGATGGCTCCTTTGAAATATTTAGATCAGAGCCTCCTGGCAAAGTGCAGAGACAAACACCATCAAAAAATGCAACGTGAGTCTCAGGACAGAGCCGTCAGCACAAAGCAGGATGCGGAAAGATGCTCCCAAAGCTTCAGCAACAATTGGCACAGGCAGCAAATCTGCCTTCTGCATGAAGCACAAGATCAGAGCGAATTCCCTTCCCGACTTTAAATTTAGCTTTGCATCTTTAATGGAAAATAATTAAAATAGGCCAGTGTAAAAGGGGAACCACAAGAGTTTGGCCACAACATGCTACTCTGCAGCCATCCAGATGCTCTCCCTCCCTCCTGCCAGGCTCACCCCGCAAGGCTTGGTGGGTGTGACCTGCTTCCCTCTAACAACGTTTGTTTCCATGGACAGGAGGGGGGAATGTTCTAGAGCAGTGGGAGGGCAACCTGTGACCAATTGGGGTTCTACGTGTGGCCCACAAGTCCACATGCAGGGTTGCCAGGTTTCTTTGGTTTCCATCTGCGCAGGTTTTTTCCTATCTGTGTTACTCTAGTGACACGCATGTACAGCAGGGGCACAGGAAGTGAGGAGAGTGCTAATTGCACACAACACTGCCTGTGAGAGCCAGGCGCTCCCTCTGCAGCCAATCACAGCACGGCTACAGTTCCATCGGCACCGCCCACAAATTCTAGGTACGCAAGCGCAGTGAGCAAAACTGCCCTATCCTGGGTGAACATCTTGGGTAGGAGGCCGCTCATGCATCCCCCTCCCTAGCCTCGGTTGCCCTTTTCTGGTCTGGAGGCTAATGCACTGGACTAAGACTGAGAAGAGTTCATCCCCGTTCAGCAAAGAATATCCGCGTGTGCTCCAGGCTCAGTGACAACTGGGATTTATGCACAAAGTTAAGCAGGCATTTAGGAGTTTTGCTGAACCAGGGCCGGGGCATTACAGAGAGAAACCTGACATGCAGAGAGAGACAGACAGAGCCCTAATGAGGCAAAACTATCAAGTACCCAGAGTTCTGGCAGCTGGGGTCCTCTCCCACACTGCTGGAAAAGGTTCACTCTGAAGTTGGACCTTGATTTCCCGGAGGGCAAGATTAAGCCCTGAAAGAGATCGTTCTGTTTTGGGTGCTGCTGGTTTCTCTGCGGTTTGTTTTACAGCAGCTGTCTCAAGGTCTTGGAAAACGCATTCTCCTAGAACTCACTGAATTGCGCTGGCTGCCCTAACAGGTCACATCCAATTTCTATGGCCCTTTGTGGACTAACGAAGATGGAAGACTGGCTTGAGTTGGAATGTTCCGTTTAAAAACCACGATCCAGCTGAAATCCTGAAGTGGGAGAATGAAGATTCAGCCCTCATGTGGTGGAAATCAGCATAGCTCCATTAAAATCAATGGTACCATGCCGATTTACACTTGCTCTGGATTCGACTTGTCCTCTGTAATGAACCAGCCTTTCTTCCAGGTGATTAATGCATAAAGCAGCGCAGTGGATCCTCCTTTGGGTTTGCTAAAACATGATTTCTTATGCAAACTTTTAACCTCTTATTCTGAGAGGGCACGTTTACACTCCAGCGTTATTTTGAAATAACTCACGTTATTTCGAAATAGCAAGGTGAGCATCCACACTACAAGCCTGTTATTTTGAAATTATTTTGAAATAACAGGCTTCCTATTCCGGAATAATAAACCCTCGTTTCACGAGGAATAACGCCTATTTCAAAATTGCTATTTCGAAGTAGCAGTAGTGTGGATGCTCCCCTGCTGCTATTTTGAAATAGCTCATCCTCAGGGCCATTCAAAGTAATTACTCCCCAGAGCTTCCTGGGGCTCTAAATTGAGGTAGCATGTCCACATTAGGGCTATGTCTAGACTGCAGGCTTCTTTCGAAAGAGGCTCTTTCAAAAGATCGCGTCTAGACTGCAGGCGGATCTTTCGAAAGAGAAATCCGCTTTTTCGAAAGAGAGCACCCAGCGAGTCTGGATGCTCTCTTTCGAAGACGGCCTCTTTACATTGAAGAACGCCTTTTTTCGAAAGAGGAACTTTCGAAAGAAGGCGTTCTTCCTCGTGAAACGAGGTTTACCGCCATCGAAAGAAAAGCCGCGTTCTTTCGAAATAATTTCGAAAGAACGCGGCTTGAGTCTGGATGCAGGGGAAGTTTTTTCGGGAAAAGACTACTTTTCCCGAAAAAACCCCTGAGTCTGGACACGGCCCAAGGGAGCTTGCCTCGGACAAATTTCAAGGCTTCCCTGTAGTGTGGACGTGCTATTTCAAAATAGTTATTTTGTGAGTTATTATTCTGAAATAGCTTATTCTGAAATAAGCATTTAATGTAGACGTACCCAGAGAGTTTTGTGCAGAACATGATGTACGGTATTGCAGCATCTCTGTATTTTCTGCAGTATTGTGTTAGCACCTGCTTGAGAGTTGGTTCTGTTCCCAGTAGAAAACTCCTTATTTTCAAAGGTTTGTAAAATCTTAAAAGTGTGTCCAGCCTGACATTTGATGCAAAAGCTCTCCTGAGATGGGAAGGCCATTTGATTTTGTTAACCACTTGCACAAGCAACCTGCCCGTGCCAATGATGAGACTGTCACTTTGCTCCTCGGGAAAGGTGCTAGGTTGTTGACAGGCCAGGAAAATGAAGTCCTTTCTTCAGTCATGCAACAAGTACAAGGGCTTCAAATACATCCTCACTGGCTTCCCCACTCTGTCCTTCCTCCCTCAGCTCAAATCTTCATGGGCCGTGAACTATTAACAAACCCTCGGCCTCCCTGCTGACACTCCCAACCAAGGTACCAAACCATCCCAGGGACACATGCTGCATATGCTGTGGGTTACAATCGCGTCTGCAGGCCCCAGCAGAGGGTGCCACTCCACCCACTGCTGTATGGACAATCCCCTTCCCCAGTAGCTTACACTTTAAATCAGGGCTGGGCAGCTACAGGCCATGGGCTGCATCAGGCCTGTCAGCTGTTTGATCTGGCCTTCCAGCTCCCCCTGCTCCCTGCGTGCCGCATGACTCCCGGAAGCAGCAGCATGTCCCCCCCTCCACCTCCTACGTGTAGGGGAAGTCAGGGGGCTCCGGACACTGACCCCACCCCATGTACTGTCCCCACCGCTCCCATTGGCTGGGAACTATGGCCACCCTGCTGTGCTTCCATTTGGGAGCCAGCGGGAATAGGGCCTTCTGGTGCTTCCATGAGCTGCTTGGAGAAGCAAGCGCAGACCAGAGTAAGGATGTAAAATCTCATTTAATTAGCTAACTAGTTAAATGTGAAGTTTAACCAGTTAACTGATTAAACTGGGGGCAAGTGGCTGGGCTGAAGCAGCCCCTCCCCCGTTCATTACTCCAGTAAACATCACCCGTGCACATCCCTAGCTCAGAGCCTGCTCCCCTGAGCCCTTCTCCTCACTTTAACCCCGTGCCTCAGCACAGAGCCTCCTCCTGTCCTCCAAACCCCTTGGCCCCATCCCAGAGCCCGCACCCCAGCCAGAGACTTCACCCTTTCCCCACACTCCAACCCTCTGCGCCCATCTGGAGCTCCCTCCTGCACTCAGAACTCCTTTTTGTCCTCACTCCATTACACAAACCAGGATCTGAGGCTCAGAGATCAAGTGACTTGCCCAAGGTTGACCAGGGAGTCTGTGGCATAGCCAGGAATGGCACCCAGAGCTCCTTGGCCACAAACTTGCTCACAAAACTAGCTTTTTGCCTCTCTATGTCATGGACACCCATTCACTGGGACCCACAAAATGTGGCCCATTGTTCAATAGCTAAGTAACGAGAGAGAATTTTTCATTACGATGTGCAGTGTCAAACTGGTTGTCGGACTTGCCCTTTAGCATCTCCTATCTGGGCCCTCTACGAGCACAGAGCGTGAGGCAGGATGAATGGTACCAAACTGGGTGGCACTTTGGAGACAGGTGAAAAATACGAGCCGAACAAACACATTGGCCAGGAGCGTGGAGACGTTAACTAACTTGAAAACTCTCAGCCCGGCGAGGACCACGACAGGCCTTGCTCCGTCCAAACGGCTTTACATGTCAACAGACATGGCAAATGCACATCAAAGGCAGCATGTGGCTCTGTTCTGCACGTCGTTTTACCTGAACGCCACATGATGAACATTAATACCAGGTGGAATGGACTTCACATTCTGACTCTGCGTGTTTTGTGCTCCTATCCACACCTCGCTGTGGCAAACAACAGAGCAGTCCCACGCAGTAACCTTTATACCAATGAGATGGATACATGTCTAGAAGTTATTCCTGCTCCTACTCTCATGCATGCAATTAAATGCACGTTGCTAAGCCGATATATCCTCATTCTTATGCCAATCATCTCAGGCTTACAGGAATCTGCTCCCAAGTAGTCTAGTTTCCCAAGTCCTTCCTTTTCTTAATTTGAATGCTGAACTGTAAAATACCCCTGTTCCCTCCCGCCCCCAATACCGCTAGGGTCTCCAGTTCCTGAGGGAAACAGGTAAAAGATCACGTAGGATTTTATAGAGATTAGACATATTCTATAAATGATAAAACCCATCATCCCCAGTTAGACTTACTAAGAGGTACAGGTCAGTTTCAAAGCCTACTGACATCAACAGAAAGATTTCTGTAGACTTTAGCAGCTTTGGAACAGGGACTAAATTCATGACAAACTCTCATGACTCAAGACATACCCAGCTTGACTTCCCAGGTTAGAGAGAAACTTGTTCCAAAGGCATGTTATTACAACTCCCTCGGGAGCATCTAGAACCGGCCACAGTTGGGCTGTGTCTAGACTGGCAAGTTTTTCCACAAAAGCAGTCGCTTTTGCGGAAAAACTTGCCAGCTGTCTACACTGGCCGCTTGAATTTGCGCAAGAACACTGACGATCTCATGTAAGATTATCAGTGTTCTTGCACAAATACTATGCTGCTCCTGCTCGGGAAAACGCCCTTTTGCGCAAATGCTTTTGCTCAAAAGGGCCAGTGTAGACAGCTAAAAACTGTTTTGCGCAAAAAAGCCCCCATGGCGAAAATGGCGATTGGGGCTTTCTTGCGCAAAACTGCGACTAGATTGGCACGGACGCTTTTCCGCAAGAAGTGCTTTTACACAAAGTGTCCTGTGCCAATCTAGACGCTCTTTTCCGCAAATGCTTTTAACGGAAAAACTTTTCCGTTAAAAGCATTTGCAGAAAATCATGCCAGTCTAGACGCAGCCTTGGAGTCTGGAATAGATAGAGCATGTGTCCGATCAGGTATGGCAGTTCCTGTGCTCTGATGGGAAACAAGCCAGACCTTATCGTTATGAGACAGTGGCAAGAGCCATTAAGATAATCAGCCGCATATCCAGGTGCTTTGGGGTACGTCTACACTGCAGAGGAAGATTGGAGCTGCTGCTGTCAATTTTCCAGGGTTCGAATTAGCGGTCTAGTTAAGGCAGATAATTTAAAGTGAAAGGGGCACTCTGGTCGATGCTGATAACCCTGCTTTCCCAGGGAGTAAGGGAAGTCGAAGGAAGAGTGTTCTTCCTTCAACTTCCTGCAGCGTGGACAGCGCCAAAAGCTACTTTGACTTCAGCTATGCAATTAATGTAGCTGAAGTTGCCTAGCTTAATTTGACTTTGTCCCGTCGTGAAGACATACCCTTAGAAAGAAAAGGAACGAACGCAGCGTTAGCTCTGACTTCCTTGCTTTTGTTGATTTATGTCACATCAGAGAGCGGGACTGACCTATCTTCTAAAAAGTGCAGCAAAATGTGTAGATCTGCATTTGTATCCTTCTGGGCACAGTATTTTTCTATTAGCCTCCTGAGAAACACTACATTTAATTAATGCAATCAGTGATATTCTGAAATAAAACTATCAACCCACTGTGAGACCTGAGGCCCCCGCAAATTGATTGCATGTATTTATTTTAAGTGAATTTGGCCCTTGTGCAGAGTGCAGTGGTAGAAATTTTTTCTTGAAAGACATTTTTTAACCAGACTGAATATTTTCACTTAAGATTTCGTTATGGTCAAAACTGCCTGGTTTTATAACCAAATAAACTACCTCTGAAATTAAAAAAAAAAATCAGGAAAAAAATTCAGCAAAAATGTTTGATTTACAAAAAACGATCCTTTCAACCAACTCCTTGCCCCCTTTGTTTGAAAACTGAAAACAGCTTTTGGAAAAATGATAATTTCACAGGGAAACCTAGTTTCAAATTTTGCTGCCAAAAAGAAACGGGCTTCCTGGACCTGCTCAAGGGAAGAGAGCTGAAGACTTTTGCCATGGAATTGGCATAGCAGCAGAGTAAGCGACCCAGACACATAGCCCCAGCTGATGTAGCAAAGAGGCACCCCTTGAGTTGGCCATTCCATTCTCCATGTCCAGTCTCCCTTAGGCCCATGTGCTGAGTAGGCCGGCTAGGAAGTCAAGAACTAAGTGGACACAAGGCCATATGCAAGAAGAGCTGGCTCATGTCACAAAACAGCTTTTGGATGAAACCATCGTTGACCACTGCTGACCTAGTTAGGACGACTATCAATGGCCTGAGGATCCCTATTTGTGTCAGATGCAAAATATTTATGAATCATGAACTCAGTGTTTCCTGCTCATGGCGCCATCCTTAGTTACTGAATGTTAATAGACTGTTCTCGTTTTCTGCTCTCTTGGCAACCATGACACGTTAGATTTGTCATTTTGGAACGTGGTTGTGTTACAGGCCCAGCAAACACAATTTATGGCTTTTATATATGCTCTATAGTTTTAATTGGGTGAATCTCATGCTCATAAAAATGAATGATGGATAGCAATAGCTGAAACGAGACATGGGGCAGGCAGGCACTCTGCTAGCTTCCTCCAGACTGCTCTGCTAGCATAGTTCAAGTCCTTCTTCTCTGCTGAGTTCCCAGATCTGGAAATGCACCTCAGACCCACCTGCCTTCCAGGCTGCTGTCCCATAGCTGGCCTTAGAGTCCTCACCCAGATTAGGGCTACCCTTTGCAAGTAGAATTGCCAGGAGTCTCAGGAAGACATCTGTACAGGGTGTTTGGGAGGCTACATCAACACAGAGGGGCTTCATGGTACTTTTTTACTCCGGGACCAGGGTAGGCTTCAATAGCTGCGATCAGGGTCTGGGATTGGGGTAGAGTGATGGGGCACCATGCTGGAGCAGAAAGCCTGGGAAGTTACACGGAAGAAGCAGTTAGGAGTGTCCGAACCCTAAAAGCCTGAGATTAGACTAAGGAAATGCCTAGAACAGGCCTTTCTCATGACTCTGCTTTTCAAGGTGCGGGTCCCCCCAGAGCTCATGGGAAGGAACATGTTTAAACACTTCGTTCACATTCTTTTTGAAAAACCCAGCCAAACCCAGCAATTTCTTCTTTCTCTCCTTAGGTCACAAACTATTACGCTTCTGAGAAGCCAAAGTCTGCAGCTCTTGGGATTCAATCATGGGTCTTTATGTAATAATTTGGATGAAGAATATGACTGTACTTTAGCCTCCCTTTCACAGCAATCATCTATTATAGTCCCAAATGGGAAATGTTAACAAAATTATATAGCTATGATGGTGTGGAGTGGGAAAGGTGAACGCTGGTTCTTTCTACTGTGGTTGAAACTGATAACAAATAAAGCACTAGCCTGACATTTGTGAGTTCAAGTCCCACTGCTGTCTCAATGGCTGAAAGTCAATAAGACTCACTGCAGAATATTTATGAGGTTTGGATGCAGCAGTTAGGGAAACCACAGAGGAGAGAAAGCAATTGCTTCTGGGCGCTTAAGGGGAAAGCGTTTCTATTTTTTGCAAGGGCCCGCAGTAACCCCTTCAGTTTGAAACTTCACTGTCAGACGGACATTCCCCTCTGGGCTGTGCGAGCAGAAGATAGGCAGCTGGTTGCAGCTTGAGAGTCCGCTCGCTGGCTGAACTGTGGAAGTGGGCTTCTTGGGAATAGCACGTAGCAGAGATCTGGATTTTACAGCGTTCCTGAACTTCCTGGAGCACAGCGGGGAATCATTTGATTTGCACATAGAAACACTAATTACAGCTCTCAAGTGCTCTCCTGCAAGGAGCTTTTGCTCTCCTTGCAGCCTGCACCTTTCCCAAGGCAGGGGGCGCTTGCTCACTGCACTTAGGACAGGGAGCTCTCTCTCTCAGGCCACGTCTTCACTATGCAGAAGATTGATGCTACCGTGGTTGAGCTTCCGGGTTTGATTTAGCGGGTCTAACAGAAAACCGCTAAATCAAACTCAGAGGGCACCCCTGTCAGCGCCGATACTCCTACTCCTCATGAAGAGTAAGGGAAGCATTTGCTCCCATCGACCTCCCGCTGTGATTTAAGATATGCTGACTCCAGCTACTTAATTAACATAGCTGGAGTTGTGTACCTTAATTCAACCTTCCACTGTAGTGTAGACCATGCTGAAGTATAAAAGCAACATGCAGTCCTGTGGCACCTTAGAGACTAACAAATGTATTACATCAGGAGCTTTCCTGGGTTAAACCCACTTCATTCGATGAGTTGGAGTGGAAATGACAGAATCCAGAGTACAAACAACAGCAAAAGCAGTTACCTGTCAATTGTAGAACCAGTGTTAATTATGCTAATTGGCATCTCCCTGGCAGTTTCATCTCCTGCTGGCCTTGTGAAACAGAGATGGGCCCAAGGAATCCAATCCAGGTCACTCATGAGTCATAGCCACAGGGACTTGAGACTGCTTCTGTTAAAGTTTGCTCATTGTTAAAGGAGAGCTGCAAGGAACCATCAGCTCCCTGCAGTGGTTAGTGCAGGGAAAAATGCAGACTTGGGTAGCTGCAAACCCATCTCCCATTCTTCACAAGCAAACGCGAGAATGTACTTGCTGCCTGGCACCTCGGGTGGCTGCCGATTCAGATCTACAACCCGAGACAGCACTTTCCTTAATCATCCATGTTGGCAACTGGGAACATTGCTAATAAACAAAAGAGAGAGCACAGCAGATGGGATATGCTGCTTCATTCATAACTGGCTGGCTAACTGTTCCCAGGGAGTCGTTATCAATGGTTCACAGTCATGCTGGAAGGGCATAACAAGTGGAATTGCACAAGGATCAGTTTTGGGACTGGTTCTGTTCAATATCTTCATCAACAATTTAGATAATGTCATAGAGAATATGATTATAAAGTTTTTTGGATGATGCTAAGCTGGGAGGATTTGCACGCGCTTTAGAGGACAGGATAATAATTCAGAATGATCTGGCCAACCTGGACAAAGGCTCTAAGCTAAAATAGGAGGAAATTCAATAAGGACAAATGCAAAGTGCTCCGCTTAGGAAGGAACAATCAGTTTTGCACATACAGAATGGGAGAGACTGCTTAGGAAAGAGTACTGCTGAACGGGGGTGGGGAGTCATAATGAACCAAAAGCTGAACATGAGTCAACAGTGTGATGCTGTTGCAAAAAACGCAAACATCATTCTGGGCTCTATTAACAGAAGTATTGTAAGGAAGACACGAAGTTGTAATTTTTCCCCTCCACTCTGCATTGATTAGGCCTCAGCTAGAGTATTGTATCCAGTTCTGGGTGCCACATTTCAGGAAAGATGTGGAGAAATTGGAGAAGGTCCAGAGAAGAGCAACAAAAATGATGAAAGGTCTAGAGAACATTATTTATGGGGGAAGACTGAAAGAACTGGGCTTGTTTAGTCTGGAAAAGAGAAGACTGAGAGGGGACATGGTAGCAGCTTTCAAGAACCTAAAAGATTGTTACAAGGAGGAGGGGAGAAAAATTATTCTCCTTAACCTCTGATGATAGGACAAGAAGTGATGGGCTTAAAATTGCAGGAAGGGAGGCTTAGGAAAAACTTCCTCATTGTCAGGGTGGTTAAGCACTGGAATAAATTGCCTAGAGAAGTTGTGGAATCTCCATCACTGAAGATATCTAAGAGCAGGTGAGATAAACACCTCTCAGGGATGATCTAGACAGTACTGGGTCCTGCCATGAGGGCAGGGGACTGGACTCGATGACCTCTCGAGATCCCTTCCAGTTCTAGTGTTCTGTGATTCTATGATTTCCTTGTTGGGAAGCTCATTCTAACATAAGGCTAAGGGGATGCTCGCTGCTTAGATTAAGAGCATGGGACCCTGGGCAGTGCAATGCTGAGGGACAGCAGAATACCCTGCAACGAGCACTGAATCTACTGAGGAGTAGGAAGGAGAATGCAAGACCCTTGGGGTGCAAATGGCACAATCTGCTGACACGCCCTGATTCTGACTTGTGGACGCTCTTGAAAGGGCTACACTCAGACCTGATCACCTTAGCGTGGTGCAGTTTTCCCTGAAGAGTGATAGGAAGGCCTCATTTGCCCAGGTGAGCAGCTCAGGAGCTTCAGGAGCACGTTGCTGCTTTGCCAGTAAGGGATCAACAATCTGGCCCCAAGGGAAGTTCCTACGGGTGACACGGGCTCTGTTGGTGGCCTTAGAAAACAGTCTCTTCTCTATCTCCAGAAGGGAGTGAGATGGAGGAGCAAGGCAGTGCCAGCTCCCCCTCCCCCACACACACTGCTTTCCATCCCAAGCGTGTGACTGGCGGCAGGCCGGGGGCCAGGCGAGTGCTAGTTCTTGTCCGGTGGGCCTATGACACAACTATCAAAGGGGGGTCATTTTTTGGAGGGTCTCATGGCAGAGACGTTTGGGCGCTAGGAGCTAGGCTGAGACGTTCCAGTTCATGGCAGTGGTTCACGTAGGACTCAGCCTAGGCTGGTCTGGAACCAGGCATCCGTGTGCCCCCATAGTCTCCATGAACCCACCCTTTCTTTCTGCACAGTCGAGCTGGGACATGGGACAAGCTGCCCGAGCGCTCGGCGCTTCCAATGCGGAGGCCATGGAATCAGTGAGGAGCAATGGAGCCCTGCCCTCTCCTTCTCAGGTAGCGGCAGTGACGGCTCTGACTTCCCGAACAGAGCAGCCCAGCTCCCCGCTGCGCCGTTAGCAGCAGAGGTCTCACCAGAGCAGGTGCTGGGTGGAGGTGGGAGGGCAAGAACACGCAATGCAAAGCACAGAGAGAAGGAAGAAGCAAAAAGGGAATCCTGAGTAGGGATGTAAAATCCTGTTTAATTGGTTAGCCGATTATAGGGGGGATGGGTGGGCTGGAGCAGCCCCCCCCCCCCCAGCCTGCAGTCAGGAGTGGCCCGAGGCCAGCTGCGGCAGCAGGCGCCCCAGGCAGAAGGCGCGATTGGCGCTCCCCCCGCACGGCTGTCAATGGCCGTGACATAATCATGGGGTGCCCCAGCGCCCCATGACGTCATCATCGGGCACCCAGGCAGGTGGCGCCCTAGGCAACTGCCCAGTCTGCCTAGCCTCATGGGCCACCCCTGTCTGCAGTGCACCCGGGCCCTCTGCGGACAGGGGCTGCTTCGGCCAGGCTGGAGTACCCTGCTTGCGATGGGCTGGAGCGACCTCCTAGGAGGTGCAGGCGATAAAGTGGGTGAAAACATGCCCCGGCTGGGACTCGGCGTGCAGAGGAGCCTGTGTGTGGGAAGCTCCCTGGAGGAACTAGCCCAAGAGCAGAACTTCTGCCCTTTCCCACATCCCATCAGCTGGACCCTTCAGGCCCACTCCTGGGAAGTCCTGAGCACCTCCTGCTCTCACTGAAGCCTCCTGTGCAGCCCGGACAGCTGTCTCCACCCCCCCGTGCGCAGCATCCCCTGCCAGAGCGAGCCCTGGCCTTTATACTCAGCCGCTAACTTCAAGGCTCCTTCCCCCAGAGCCCCCTCCCCCCCCCCCCCAGCATGGCGTTGCACAGCTCAAAAGCAGGCTGGCTAGTGAGAGGAGCTGCCTTCCCCCCACTTACCAAAATGTAACATACACCTCCCCCGTCTCTGGCCCCTTTGAATTTGGCCCTGTAAATTCTTGCCATCTGCAGGCCACTGAGTCACTTTCCGGTCCTCTGAAGAAGTGGGCTGTGCCCACGATGGCCCATGATCCCGTCAACGTGGTTTGTTAGTCGCTGAGGGGCTGCAGGACCATTCGTTGGTTTTTTTACACAAACTGAGTCACACTCATGAACAAATCCACTCGTCCAAACCCAGCCAGACTGGCTCCCGCAGGGCTGTCTCAGCAGAGAGGACGGGGCAGTCTGTGGAGTGCCCTGTCTCAAGGGCGCCCTGCATGTGTGACTGGATTCCTTCTCTGGACAGACCCTTGAATCTGCATCCCATTTTAAAGGCCTGATAGAACTTGATAGATGCCTGATAGAACTCTCCTTTCCAATCTGTTCCCTCTAGAGCAGGGGAGTCCAAACTTTTTTCAACGAGGGCCAGATTTGATGAAGTGAACATGCGTGAGGGCCGACCATTTTGCCTGACATTCTTTGAACCATTAAAATTAAATGCAAATTAACTATTTTATGCAAAGTTTATTGCAAACGGCATACTTTTCATTTCGGCACATGGATGACAAATCTAAACAGGTGTTAAATCACTCTGCCTTTCATATCTGAAGGCCAGATTTAAAAAAATCCAGGAAGCTGAAATATATGTCAGGAACATTGTAAAGTACATTACATATTATTGGTAATAAAGGTTGTCTGTCAACTTTTAAGTTAAAAAAATATGAACAGGAACATAACACCAAGTATACATGTTGTGTCCAAATATATTTATAACTGATTTAGACCAACTGACATTAACTGAGATTTTACAATGTATTCATCTCAATACATATGGATTTGTTGGGGGCCTTAAAAGATAGATATTGCCAAATTACCTGGGGGGCCGTATTAAACCGGAACACGGGCCGCAATTGGCCCGCGGGCCGGACTTTGGACATGCCTGCCCTAGAGCAAGCCTGGTGCATGCTGATGGGCAGAGCCCTGTGCGGACACAACATTTGGTAGCCACATCCAAATTGGGCTCCGCGGCCGCATCTGCAAACATTGCTCATATCTGCAAATGTGCAGGAGTCTAGATACAAAATTGGCATCTGCATCCCTAGCTGCAAAAATGAACCATGGATATGTGTATCCATAGCCATGGAAGCAGGTACCCACCCGCGGTAGGTGAACGGCTGTCCTGGAGAGGCTAGCACCCCCCAGCCCTGCCCTTTCCGCCTTCCACCCTTTCTTGCCCACTGCAGCACATCCTGCATTGTGGCTGCTGCTCCCTGCCCCCAATCCATTCTGGCTGCTGGCCCTTGTTCCAGCCTAACATCCCCCCAGTACCAGCAGTGCGGCCCCACGCACCCCGGAGCACCACACTGTGCGGCCTCAGCCTCCCTGCCCCAAGCACCATGGGGAGGGTGGGCAGTGCGTGACCCCAGCCTCCCCTACCTGGGAGCACAGGGAGGGCACACTGCCCCAGTGTCCCCAGTGGCCTGACTGAAGCCCAGCTGAAGCAGTAGGTGTCCTGGGGGCCAAGTGTGGCAGGGCCATGCCTGGCGGATTGAGAAGGCAATGCCTTCCCCTGCTATGATACCCGCTGCCCACATGGATGCCCACTGATATAAAGCAGATATCTGCGGATCTGCAGGGCTTTACAGATAAGGGCAAACACTGGATCTAAGATCCATTTCCAATGCTGCCAGTCATGCACCAGCATGAAGTTCTCCTAAAACTTCACTTCTTTTTGCAAAATGAAGGCACGAAGTGCGCAGCCCTCTCTGAATTTCAGCCCCCAAGTACAGCACGGCGCGTGTGTGCTTAAGAACGAACGAAACATCAGGCAATAAGATGCCATGGGGGAAGTGGAAAGAGAGAATAGTTGTGTACAGATTCAGTGTGGCAACCGAGCCTCCAAAAATAATCCCCTTGATTTTCTTCGATTGCTCGCTGCAAGCCTTTCAAAGGGCCTTTGCAAAGAGCGAAGCAGAAGAAATGTTTGATAAGGGGGCATCGAACGCTAGAAATCATTCTCGGGTAAGCCAGCTTAATTCAAAGCCATGTGAGTTGCTTGAGCTAGGGAGCAAACACGGCTCCTTTCTCCCTGCTTTAATCAACTCAGAGCAAAATAAGTACAAACCGCAAAAAACAGCAATAAAATCCTTGTAAAGAAATTCTCTCTGAAAATCAAAGCTGTAACCATGCAAAGAATCAAGACAACCCATAATATTAACCTGTAACAAGCTGATAATTCAACTAGAACATGTGGAAATCTGAATACGCCTCTGCTGCAATCCTGCCCCCAAAAGCACCAATTATTTCAAAATCAAAACCCTTTGACACCAAAAGCAACAAAAGTGCCGAGTAAGGCATATTTCAAGGAAACAACTCTTGCGAGCTGCTGATCTGTTAAAGGAATGCATGCCCCCATGCTGATGTAATGGTGTAATGCAGTGGTCAGTCCACCAATATCTGGGCGTCTGGAGAGCTGGGACTGATGCCTGACAGCCATCTCACTGTTACCTTGTGATCTCTTGTCAGGTACCTAGGGCTTTTCTGTCTATGAAAGTTAACCCAGAATTTGGATTGGTATGAATGTAAATGGGATTAACTCCTCCTGATTAACTCCAGGTGGCCTGGTCTACATAAGGACCTTCGTCCGAAACAACCCCCCACTCCCAAGGTCAAATTTGCAGGCAATGCATCCACACTACCAAGCCCATTATTTCGGAATAAGGGGCCGCAGAATTCGAATCCTGTAGTCCTGCTTTTCACAAGGAGTAATGCTATCCCCAAGCTCGCAAATCCGAAATAACGTTAGTGTGGACGCTCCGGAGCCGCTAATTCGAACTAATTGGCCTCCAGGAGGCCTCCCATAGCTCCTCAGAGTGCTGCCTGAGGCTCTGAGTCCGAGGTAGCACGTCCACATTCACGGAGCTTGCCTGGAGCTACAGTCGATGCTTCCCCATAGTGAGGACACGCAAGTTCGAATTTGTAAAACCAGGTGCCCAGATGTCGAACTTAGCAAATTCTAAATAATCTCCTAGGGTGTGTCTAGACTACATGCCTCCTTCGACGGAGGCATGTAGATTAGCCAGATCGGAAGAGGGAAATGAAGCCGCGATTAAAATAATCGCGGCTTCATTTAAATTTAAATGGCTGCCCCGATCTGCCGATCAGCTGTTTGTCGGCAGATCGGGGGAGTCTGGACGCGATGCCCCGACAAAGAAGCCTTTCTTCATCGACACAGGTAAGCCTGGTTTCACGAGGCTTACCTGTGTCGATGAAGAAAGGCTTCTTTGTCGGGGCATCGCGTCCAGACTCCCCCGATCTGCCGACAAACAGCTGATCGGCAGATCGGGGCAGCCATTTAAATTTAAATGAAGCCGCGATTATTTTAATCGCGGCTTCATTTCCCTCTTCCGATCTGGCTAATCTACATGCCTCCGTCGAAGGAGGCATGTAGTCTAGACACACCCCTAGTGTAGACATGGCCTTCGTGAATGCTGTTATTCTGGAGTAAGTGTGCCTTAATCTGAATGCGCTTTATCCTCTTCCCAAGAAGATGTAGGTGCACTTTTGGCATGAATTGTGCAAATATGCCTTCCCCTGGCTCTACTCAAAGTGATATTACTTGGCTCTTCTCCTTCAAAGACCTGAACACACTTTACAGATAAGAATTGTGCTTCATAAGAAACCCCCAAGTGCAGGTATTATCCTCGTTTCACACATGGGAAAACTGAGACATGTATCGGTTAAGTGACATGCCCAGGGTGACATGTGTAGCCAATAGCAAAGCCAGAAACAGAAGCCCATGCTCCAAGCATCTTATGGTGTGTCCTGTCTCAAGGGTGCCCCTGTGTGTCTGAGTGGATTCTCTCCTCTCTAGACAGAACCTTGATCTGAATGAAGACTTTTAAATACCTGTTAAAACATTGACAAAGTTTCTGTATCTGATGTAATTAGGGTTTTTACTCTCAGGTGGTAACTTTCTTCAGAATCTGACATTTTTGTCTATGATCAAAATTCTCTCTTTTTCCCCCATAAATCTCTTCTGGGTAGATCTGCAGCGTGTAGCCAGGTTCAGCATGGACAGCCTTCTTGTTCACATAAATCATGTTCGACAGGCCCATCAAGACTAAACTGACACTTTAAATAGCCCATTTCACAGCTTTATGCACTGCCTGAGTCTTCATATTAATAACCCTCCATTGGATACTGTCATAAGCATCAGTTACACTGGCTTTCTCTGGGATTCTGCGCTCATCCCTCCTCCACTGGGTTTCTTCACAAGACTATAAAATACAGCTTTAAAGCGCAGCGCTGATTGTATTACTCTTGATTTATAACCCAGCCAGATAAGACGTACCCAGCACTGCCCAGGGCCTTCAGGGCAGGTGGCTGGTGGTGTGTGGCGGGGGGAGAGAGGAGGTAGGAGTCAAGGCAGGGCCTTATGAATGTGGGGGAGGGGCAGGGCAAGGGGCTAAGGGTGTGGGGGTATGAGCGAGTGAGGGTGAGAAGGGGATCCCATCCGGCAGGGCTTTCTCTCCCTTCCTCCCCAGCTGGCCGACACTTTCCCTGCCCCCCAGCTTCTTCCCTCCCTCCCCAACCCCCCTGGCTGCCAGGGACCTTCTGTCTTCCCCTAGCCCCTCTGGCCGCCATGGGCCCTCTGTCTCCCCCAGCTGCCAGGAGCCTTCTGTCTCCCTCGTCCCCCTGCACGGCCATGGCCTTCCCCCAACCCCAGGTGCTGTGGCCAAGGGCTATGGGGAGAGGTTTGGAGCAGGGCAGCTACTTACCCAGTCTGATTAAAGGCAAGATGGTGGAGCTCAAGCCCTGCTGGACACTCCGCTTGGCAATGTGGCCACCCCCATGGACACGCTGCAGGACAGCTCTCCTCTGTGGGCTCACTGCCCCAGCGGCCACTCTCACACTGAGTCCTTCCTCTCTGTGCCCCTCCCTTTCTATGCTATGGAAAACAGTCCCATTCCCAGCACTTCCCATTTTCTTGGCACATCCAAACCCTGACCTTGCTTTAAGCTAGGGCAGTGATTCCCAACCTTCTTCCAATGGAGGAACCCCTAAAATAATTTTTCGTATCCCGAGGAACCTATGAAAACATTTGCTTGGCCAGAAAAAGTTGACAGCGGGGAGCGCAATTCAATGACTGCTAAATTATTGTCAAGAACATTTCTTTGTAAAGAGCCGTTTTATATATATGGGTGGCTAATGTAGGCATTCGAAGTTGCAAATGAAGCCCGGGATTTAAATATCCCGGGCTTCATTTGCATCTTGCCGGGCGCCGCCATTTTTAAATCCCTGTTAGTGCAGATTCCGTGCAGCACAAGCGCACAGCTAACAGGGAACACTGGTCCCACCCCCCAGTTTAAGATTCACTGCCCTAATGGCTAGAGCAGAAGAATGGGCATCAGGATTCCTGGATTTTATTCCCAGAGCTGGCATCCACCAGGCAAAAGTGAACTCAGCCATTTCAGTCATCTACTCTGGGCCATCATTTCCCCGTCTGTAATAAGAGGTGATGCACACCACAGCACAGCCCTGCCTGGACCCCTGGGCACGTGCTAGCCAGCACTGGGGCCCATGCCGCCATATTTTCATTGGCACTTTTGCTATGTGAGCTAGCTTAAAGCTAATGTGGGTATGTGTGATGGGATGGATGAGGCACAATGGGCCCTACTGGAGGAGGGTGGCCTCGCTGCACCCTTTCCCAGGGAAAAGAGCAGAAGATAGGTCCTCCAGGCAGGCTAGAGTGGCTGCTTCTGCTGCAGCCAATCAGAGTCCAGCAAGCTGGTATAAAGTAGCTGCTGGACCAGAGCCTGTCAATTCCTTGGTGGAGCTCAACCCAGCCAGACCCAGGGCCTGACTGGGAAGACAGTGGCACCTTGGACAGCTTCGAGTCTGAGCTGGATTTCACACCTCGCTGAAGCCCAGGTCCATTGACTGAAGACAGGCTGTAGACAGGCTTGACCCCAAAGCCCTGAGAGAGAGCTGCACGGAGCAGCTTCTTGGGGAAGTGGCCCAGGGAGCGAGGTAGTAGTGGACAGCAGCAACACTGAGGGGGCAACTTCTACTTATGGGGTCCCTGGCCTGGGACCCAGAGGAGTGGACAGGCCTGAGTGCCCCTCCGCACCCTTCCAGCAGCTACAAAAAGGGGGTAAGAAGAAACTGGTTCCAGGCAACTGACCAGAAAGGCCATCTGGGACACCGCCACTCCCAGACCCTGTCAGAGGGAGAAGCTTGTGGACACAGGCTCTCAGCCACAAAGGGGTGTGCGTGAGGGTGAGCCCCTTTACAACGTGCCTGCCTGAACTGCAATCACTCCTCCAACAGCAGCCCAGCCAGACCCTCAGTCTCCAGGGCTGTCGACCTTTCACCCACACTGGACGTATCTGCTTAGAAACCACAGGCAGTGGTATCTCTGTTCCACAGGATCTGCCTTTGGATCGAGTCTGTCTGCTGTATCTGGCTCATGCTTGATGCTTCCAAGGAAACCACTCCCACTTACGCACACTGCTGAGTGATAACTGGGAAAAGAAAAATTCCTTCCTAGCCCCTGAGATTTTCTTAACTTAGAGCTTGATGGCACAAGGTCCTAAGCATTCCCTCCCCTATCCAGCAAAGAGCTTACACACATGCCTAACACTATGCCCGGAAGTAGTTCCCATGCTCACAGTACTCAGCCCCTTTATTATTCTCATACACTCGTGTTTCCATAGCTCCAAGATTCACCTGAGATCAGAACCCAAAGCATTAGATGCTGCCCATGCAAACAACAAAGACAGTCCCTGACCCGGGCAGCTTACAGTTGAAATAAACAAGAGAACAAAGGGCAGGATGGGGAACATGCACGAAGAGATGAGGAGCCTTGTTTAAAGTCATATGGCATTTTAGCGGCAAAGACAGGATTAGAACAAATCTAGTCTTCTGACCAGAGCAAGCTGCCTCCCAAGGACGTCAGGCAGGGCGACCATAGGGACGGTGTTCTCATTGCAATAACTAGAAATGGAATTACAGCTCATACAACATTTTCCTGTTCATTCCCATTTGGTTTATAATTTACTGCTGATTCCTTTTTTTATTAGCACAAAGTTCTGGAAAGCCAAGAGCAAATTATCAACATTCGTTTTGCAGAACAACTCCCTGTCTTCTGCCACAAATGAAAATAATGAAATAATCAAGAAACAACAAAGGCTGCATGGCCAAATTCAGTGTGGATGCACACCCTATGTAAGCCAACTGGAATCAGCGTAGATTCAGCCCATATTTCTACTAGAAATGAACTCTCAGTATACAAACCACCACTTGGACAGCCAGCATCTTGCTCTTTATTGATACAAGTTAATCCCGAGGGCGAGATAGATATAGTTCTGGTGAATAATTCAGTCTCCTTAGTGATACAACTGGACAGGACTTCACAAATCATCTGGTTCAATTCTGTAAATCAAGCAGGTTATCAAAGGAGTTCTTTCCTGCACAATTGTCTGTGATTTCTGGCATGCCTTGAACAATGAGTTTCCACAGGGCCAGAGATGGGGTTAGCATCTGGAGGTCTGGATGCCTCTTTTCACTATCCAGACCTGAAAGTCTCATGGGCAGAGCTGCATGAATAAGAGTCTTCAGTTTGCTGGAAATTCTAAAAAATAACTTTTAAAAAGAATTTTGGATTGAGCCCAAACCAACATTTTTCACATTTTTTGGCAAATCTAGAAGTTCAAGAAAAAATGGTTTCCTTACACATGAAATGCTTCACTTGGCTTTTCACCATTTTAAAGTATTTTTGATTTTTTTAAAATGAAGAGTAATTTTGATCCCAAAAAATTGCAACATTTAATTTTGAAAATATCAAAAATGAAAGTGTTCTTTGCCAGAATTTCCTGTTTTTCTTTCAAAATAGATACAAAATATGTGAATTGTTCTGCTGTTGCCAAATCTGCCTTTTCCCCTAAAAAAGAGCATCAGCCAAAAATGTTCTACTTCTGGGAGCCAATGTTTTCTGCACCTTCCTGCTTGTATCTGGGCCAGAGAGACATGAAAACATCATTTTTCATGTCTATCTACACTTCCCATCTTAGCCAGGACCTAGAAGCAAAAGCCTGGAAAAGTGACTAACCATCTACTATCTGTTCAGATTTAGTCTGAGTTTTTGATTAAGGTCCCAGTTGGTTTTATTTTATCCGCACTCTTCATTCATCTGTAGTCCAGAGAGAACCAAGACTCCCCAGTGAAGCTGTCTGCATGATATCTTGTGGAGAAGAATGGTCAAAACTTCAGAGGAGACCAGCAGTTAACTGGCTGCAGGACCCCATGTGGCATCTGTGCTGAAGATTTCCCTTGATTGCCTGTGAGATACTGAAGGCTCAAAAGGGGAAAAGCGCGATGCCAAAGCAGAATATTGTCCCCTGCTAAATACAACCTGCTCGTGGTTTCACATGGGAGAAAAGCGCAAAGCACAGTTTCACGCCCTATGTCATTGTTTTTTATTCCCCCGCCAAAACGTATTTGGAAAGGTGCAATTCCTCATGTAATGAACCTCACCCAGCTACACGCATCTTCTGCTATTAATAGTGACTTATTTGCACTGCAGTAGCACCGCAGGGTAAGTCTAAAGGGCTATCAGAACCCTGAGTCTCCAAGCCAAAGATTCAGGCTTGCAAGGCTCAGGCTGGGGTGCTAAAAATAGCCGTGGGCTCAGCGTGGTGCTCGGAACCTGAGGGCCACCCTTCCCCCGAGGCTTGAGAGCCCGTGCTCCTTCCTGAGGCCAAACATCTACGCGGGTATTTCTAGAGCTCTAGCGCGAGCCCTGCAAGCGCGTAGATCTGGGCTTGAGACTCACCACCCCAGGGATCTGCTAGCCATGTAGACCGGGGTGGGCAATAATTTTAAATGGAGGGGCCGGCCACATGACTAATTTTTGAAGTGGTCCTGAGCTGTCCCGGAAGGGGCGGGGCTTCAGGCAGAAAGGGCGGGGCCAGGACACTTCCATTTTCTCCCACCCACAGACCGATTGGGCTGGGGCTGGAGGAGAACGTGAAGTCTTTGTCCCTCCCCTCCCCCTGTCTAAAGAGAACTGCCAGCTGCTCTAGGCACCCGCACCCCTGCTCAATCAGGACCTGGGGGCGGGAGGAGCACGGGAAGCCTCTTGCTCCCTGCCCCCACCCTGCAATGGGTGCGCAGTGCTCAGAGTGGACCGGTTCACTTTAAGTGCCATGCGCTCCTTGCGGTGGGAGAGGGGGGGAAGAGAGCAAAGAGACTTCATACGCTTTCCCCACCCCCAGGCCCTGATCTTTGCAGCAGCATTCTGTGCAGGGCAAGCCTGCCTTTGTCATCGCCAGACAGAAGGATGTTGCAGCAGCTGAGGTGTGAGATCATGAGTGGCTGGACAGGTGTTTTACCAGTGTGGATGTGTAGCATGGCAGTGCCCCACGGCCCCAACTTATGGTGGTAGGCACTGTACAAACAAATTACTGAGACAGTCTCTGCCCTGAAGAGCTTACAATCTGGGTATGAGACTGCAGGCAACAGGTGGATAGAAAAGGTGCAGGGAGCACAGAGATGACCCCCATTCCCATGGTCTCTGAGCTGAGAACACCACCACAAGCAAGTTGTAACTAAGAAGTTCAAGAGGTGCATACAAAAAAGCAGCTGAAACGATCCAAGAGCGAGTTCCTTGCAAGAGAAGACACAGCATGCCATCTGCCAGGTCCCGATTCTTTGATGTGCTGCGTCCCCTCATCTTCCACTGAAGCCAGTGAGAGCTGTGGTGATGTTATTTGATGTTTCACTGGAAATAGGTTTGAACGGCTGAGGAATAGCAAGCTCTGAATCATGTAACCAGAGACTGGATTCGAATGCAAACGTTACTCTCCCACAATTACTCCGACAGCATCTTAGAGGGAACAGAAAGGCTCTTGAGGAGATCTCGGCGAGCTCAAATATCCAACTAGAAATAAGGAAACCAACACGTGAGCAGATGGATGAATTGTTTAACTTCTAAGCAACATCTGAGCACTGCCCTGAAATAGGAGGTGGTAAGTTGAGCAGACGTCCTTTATCAGAGCTGTGTCCACTATGGAACATAACGTCCTGGGTCCTGATAGAGAGAGATCCTCAAATCTGTGGCTACCCACTTTATATCTGCGGATGCGGATCTCTATGGACCATTGTTTGTGGATTGCGTATTGGATTCGGATACCAATTTTATATCTACGCCGAGCTTAACTCCTGCCATCTTTGTTTTCTATCTCAAGGTGCTGGCTGAGTGTTAAAGTCTCCATCCACAGCATGAAATTACTCTTAACTCTTCTACAGGGACTTGCTTTACCTCCTGATTTCCCTGGAAGAACTTCCCCTAGATGTGAATCCTTTTCCTCATGAAGCAGGAAAAATAGAGAGTTGGTAACTGTTAATTAGCAAGGGCTGGGACACAATCAAAATCGATCATGAACCTTCCCTGAATGTGAACCTAGCTCTTCCCAATGTTTGAAAAAGTTCAGCAGACTTGGGAAAATCTGTGTGGTCTCTGCACTAGCTGGCTTCGGCTGGTATAGGAAGTGGAAATGCTAGACTCTTATGAAAGAAGCTATTTTTGCAATATCTCCAACCGAACTGTAACTTTAGTTACCAGAACTAAGGATCCTCTTACGGGAACTGTCACCTGAATTCAAGACCAAAGAAATCCAGAGACATCTGGGCAACCATTCAGACCCTTGGATTTGAAGCAAACCTCCACATTCTTTGAGATGCACCCATCCCCATCATTGCATGATTGGGGCATGGCTCACCTGTCACTTAACCAGTAAATTTGTTATCACCCATTCTTATAAAGAAGAGTAAGAGAAGAATCAGAAATGTGAGCTTAGCTCAAAGGCCATGACATGATCTCTCAGAATAAATATGACCAGAAGGGAAATAAAGGTCACAAGGTCTATTTCTTGGGAAGCTTTTATCCCTGTTCCCCACCACTCAGTCTCAGGGAACATACTAAACTTAAAGAGTTTGCATGACCTAATGGGGTCTAAAATCTTTTGGGATCTAAAAATCTTTTTAAATTTAAAAAGCTAAGAGTTGCATTATTCATTTGAGTTAGTTACAGTTTAAGAGGGCTGAGAATAGAAAGAGGGTTTTTAAGCTACTGGAAGGAAATGGGGCATATATTACAGCTTACAAGTATCTCTCCTATTCTTTCATCTCTTACTAAAGATAATGACTGCTCTTGATTTACACCAAAGACTGTAAAACTTCTCCACTGAGAAACCCTGATTTACAGTCCTAAAGCTAGACACAGATTCCTAGGAGCTGCCGTATATTATGAATGACAGTACTTTCCTCCTTTCAAAAGAAAGACATTTTTCATTGCCTTTCCTTCCAGTGCTAAAGACTTCTACTTCAGAGGGCCAAACTAAACAACCAAAGTGAGAAAAGACAGTTTGCTCCGAATGTCTGATTCTTGCTTCATCTAATCCACCAGTTTATGTGCAGGGAATGTCTGTTGTGCAATGAATCAGGCAAACAGGCAATGATTTCCCCAGCTAAGACAGTCTTGATTACAGATATCTCTGGGAGAGAATAAGGCAAATAGTCTTTTTGACAAGAATTCACTTTGCAATGGTCACGCCCATTTTGTGCATGTTTCTCAGACATGTTCAACAATAACGTTTGCTGGGAAGCAAATTTGAAGCTTGCATATGTGAACATCCACAGAAACCAAACGTGAAATTTATACATAAGGAAATCTGTGTTGGAAGTATTGCCAGCTCAGCCAATCAGGTCGCAGTACACAGACTTATCTGGCCAATCAAAATTAAGCAACCCAGTAGGAATGTAAAGTATCCATCACCAATCCCTGGAGAACAAAAATCTGAAATGATATTTGTTGTTTAAATTTGACAGAGATACCCATTCAGGAGCACTGTCTCCTTTGAAGTTAAAAGGAGGCTAAAGATGAAGAAATGACTATTTGCAAGCTATTTGCCCAGTTTATGGGATGCTGTATGCCACGGACTGTGAAGTTTTGTTGCCAATCATCTTTAAAAATCAAATCCCCCATAAAGGGTAAAAATCTTGAAAGGGCAGCATTTATTTGTATTTGACTTCTGTGCGGTGATCCCCTGTCCTCCGTAAACCAAGTCCAATTTGCTCACAACAAAAGAAAAAAGAAACATAGCACAGAAAGTTCTTTTCTGCTAGAATTGTTTGCCAACTTGGCTCATGCATAGTAGCTGTTGCAGGGTCAATGAAATTCAGGCAGAGTCTAAAGGCCAGGTTCTGATATCAGTTACACAGTGGTCCTAATTCTCAAATCACCCAGTGAACAAGGACAACCGTTAAGTCTTAGGCACCACTTACACCCTATTTTGGAGACGTATGTAGGGAATTATGCATTATCTCTCATGAATAGTGATGAATTTCACCGAGGTAATCTGGTTTGGCTGTGTTGTTGTTTAATAAAGCACAGTGTAATGTATTCAGAGGATTCCTCCTCCCTCTTTTCCCTCCCCATGTTGTTGCTCTGTCAACATTCTTTTTCCCTATTTCATTCCTCGGTAACACAGGATATATAATCTTTCAAAATTGCAATTTTTCCTCCTTCATCCATTGCCTGGCACACTGCTTGATTCAACACATGTATTATTAACAAGGGAAGTCAGCTTTTTTTGAGGCAATAAATACACGGATAATATTTTTAAAGAAAGGAATGGTGTATAAATAGTACAGCTAATGTGTTTAGAAATCTAGATTAACATTAAATTTTCTCCCGGAGGCCCACAAAGGGCTGTGATTCTGAGAATTATCCCTTATGTGCTTCTTAGGGACTTCATTAAATGAGAAACACATTAGTTTGTTGTGCTTTTGTAATTAACTTATGCTTTCGCCTTTTTTAACACCTCTACAAATTTTAGACTGATCGTTACCATCTTCACAAAACAGTTATGTCAAATAGAACACTAAGTTTACAAAGTTCCCTCTAAAGTTAGGGAAAGTCAGAAATAAGGTTGTCTGTGTACCTGTAATCTTAATCCAGCCCTCTTGTGCACTGATGGGCTGCATGTGGCCCATCAGAGTTCTATATGTGGCTCACGAGACATTTTGTTTACCATTACCCATGTTCAGCATTGCCAGATTCTGCTGGCATCCATCCAGGTAGTTTTTTTCCTATCAGTATTACTAAGGTGTAATACTGAATATGAGTGAGCAGTGTGACACAATTACCAAAAAAGCAAACATGATTCTGGGATGCATTAACAGGAGTGTTGCGAGTAAGACACGAGAAGCCATTCTTCTGCTCTGCTCTACGTTGCTTGGGTCTCAATTGAAGTATTGTGTCCAGTTCTGGGCACCACATTTCAAGAAAGGTGTGGAGAAATTGGAGAGGGTCCAGAGAAGATCAACAAAAATGATTAAAGGTCTAAAGAACATGAGCTATGAGGCAAGGCTGAAGGAATTGGGCTTGTTTAGTTTGGAAAAGAGAAGACTGACAGGGAACATGATAGTGGTTTTCAGGTATTTAAAAGAGTATCACAGGGAGGAGAGGGAAAATTGTTCTCCTTGGCCTCTGAGGATAGGACAAGATGCAATGGGCTTTAACTGCAGAAAGGGAGGTTTAGGTTGGACATTAGGAAAAACTTCCTTGCTGTCAGGGTGGTTAAACACTGCAACAATAGAGAGGTTGTGGAATCTCCAACACTGGAGATATTTAAGAGCAGGTTAGACAGACACCTATATAGATGGTAGTTGGTCCTGCCATGAGGGCAGGGGACTGGACTTAATGACCTCTCGAGGTCCCTACCATCTCTAGTGTTCTATGATTCTATGATTCTATGATTCTGAGGCGGTACACACATAAGTAAGGGCACGTGTACTGAGATTCATGCTCACTGCACCCAATCAAAGCTACACTTCACTCGGCACACCCCGCACATTCTACATACGCAAGCACAGTTAGCAAACCTGCCGTATCCGAGGAGTTAAAACAATCTTGCAGCCCCCTGAGGTGAAGTCTGCCTCTGGAGACCTGGAGCGGTGAAGACCCTGTGACTGGCTGGCTGAGGGAATGGCAGCACCGTGGACAGCTCCGTGTGGGGAGCTTAGTGAGGCTGATGGACACCATGGGATCCTGAGCTTCAGGCCTGAGATAAGGGCCAGGAAGCTGTCTTCAGAAGGGGAAGGCCTGGGGGCACCGCTCTTTTCTGGAGTGGGGGGCAGACTGAGGGAACGGACTGAAAGACACTTTACAGAGGGCACTGAGATAGGCCCTGTTAAAAGCGTACCCTGAAAGGGGGTGGTTTGATCACACACAGGGTATGTGACTCAGCCGGAGGGCAGAGTTGCTGAAGAAGGCTTAACAGAGAGGGAGCAAGCACGCACTCAGCCAGAGGGGGCGTTCGCAGGAGGTGAGTGCCGCCCCATTACAACCGCACGCTGTTTAAACCCAGTCAAAAACTTCTCTACTGGCTTTTCTATGGCACTCAGAACTATGATGTTTTAGTGCTTCACGCACACTAACTTACCCTCCTGACTCTCCTGTGCAATGAAAGGGTGCTATTTTACGTCTGAGGTGCAGAGAGTGCTTTAGATGCCCAATTTGAGACCTGGCTTTTCAGTCCTCACCATTATATAGCACTTTATTTGTCTGAGCACAGCTCTGTCAGCTTTCACTTGCCACTGTCCGAGCACTTCTGCGTCAGACTACAAGCCAGACACCCAGAAAATGAAGGACACAGTTAATGACCACCTGTAAGAAGTCTGGTTTAATCAACGTGCCCAGCATCGTACAGGAACACTGTGATCAAGGTAGGGATAGAAACCTGTTCTCCATTCAGCTACCTTACACACCAGACCATCCTTTCTCCCTCTGTAGTCTCTGCCACAGACACGACATGCCTTTCAGCTTCTGCAAGAAACAAAGCTTCCCACAAAAGCCTCATTCACTACACAGTCCTGACTCATTCCCAGAACAGGTCCAGCCTCTGTGCTCTCTGAGGCAGGGATCCTGGGGATAAAATAGCACATGATCATCATTTAAAGCGCACCCACCAAAGGCACGCTGCCCAGACAATCTTCATTCTGGCATTTCAGAGATTTTAGCTTCTAAAATCTGAGTCGCAATCCAACATGTGCAAATTAAGATTCTTCCCAGACTTATAATCAGGCTGCTGGAACAATCTGTATCGTGGGGGTGCTGAAAGCCATTGAACCAAACCGCAAAGCCCCTATATGATGGAAACCATTTCAAACCAGAGCTGTGGCAGCCCCCATTCCCGGGAGTTCTAGCACCCATGCCTAACATGGTCAGTCCTGGGCAGATTCTCAAGGGGAAGGCAAAAAGCACATCCCTAACAAAAAGGCACCCTCCTGCCAAATTTCAAGGCCCTGTTTGAAATAACTGAGGCTCTGGAGCTTTACAAAGGAAAGGTTACTGATTCATAAAGGTTTTTTAATTTTTATTTATTTATTTAATTTATTTATTTTGCATTAAAGCAGCATAAGAACATAAGAATGTCCATACTGGGACAGACCAAAGGTCCATCTAGCCCAGTATCCTGTCTTCCAACCGTGGCAATGCCAGAGGCCCCAAGGGGAGTGAATGGAACAGGTAACCATCTAGTGATCCACTTCCTGTCACTCATTCCCATCTTCTGACAAACAGAAGCTAGGGACACCATCCCTTCCCATCCTGGCCAATAGCCATTGACGGACCTAGCTTCCATAAATTTATCTAGCTCTTTTAAAAAACCTGTTATGCACTTGGACTTCACAACACCCTCTGGCAAGGAGTTCCACAGGTTGACTATGCATTGTGTAAAAAAATACTTCCTTTTGTTTGTTTTAAACCTGCTACCTATTAATTTCTTTTGTGACCCCTCCTAGTTCTTATGTCATGGGAAGTAGTAAATAGCTCTTCAATATTCACTTTTTCCACTCTAGTCATGATTTTCATACCCTCCCTTAGTCAACTCTTTTCCAAGCTGAAAAATCACAGTGCTAAGATATCTTTTTTGAGATGAGTCAACCACAACTGAATGCAGGAGTCAGGATGCAGGTTTAATGGATTAATATTAGTTGCAATAAGATATTATCTGTCCTTATTCTCTATTCCTTTCTTAATTATTCCTAGCATTGTTTGCTTTTTTGACTGCCGCTGCACACTGAGTGGATGTTTTCTGAGAACTATGTGCAATGACTCCAAGATCTCTCTAATTTAGTCAGCAGCATTTTATACCTATAGTTGGAATTATGTCTTCCAGTGTTCCCTATAAGGTGCGTGGCAGCACAGCTTCACAGGTGATTAATCTGAGTCTGAGAATGCTATCCCTTGATGTGAGAGGAGAACTTTTTAAAACCATAGTTTACAGCTACAGGTGACCACACAAAGTGCCAGGGTGCAGAGAATCAGGCCTAAATGTTTCCTAAAGATAAAAGTAGATTCCTCCACTTTAATTAATTCACTGACCATTGGCAAATGTAACAGGCTCTTGGATGTATCAGACTTATTGATCGTCTCACTCTGACCCACACCACACAGGAAGCTCAGGGAGGGCTGTGTCTGCTTCTTCAAGTGGAATTTTATCACTTTTTCACGTTTTACCTGCTCCACAGATGGAATATCAGAAATGTTGCTCCCCAGAATAAAACAGAGCATTTTCTCTTGAGACATCGACCCCGCTAAGACCTTGCGAGAACAGAGAGTGCAGTAGATCCATTCATAAGAGCCCACTGCACCTAGTTTATAAATCAACCTACCCAGGCCCCCATCACCATAGTAACTGTGAAGCTCCCAGCCATTAGTGGATTTTGTCATCTCAAAACTCCACCCTGTGGTAGGGAGGCATCATCCCCTGTTGCCTCTGGAGGGTTTATACAGGGGTGGGGAACCATTTTTTCAGTCAGGGCCGAAAGACTCACGGAAGAAATCAGTCAGGGGCCACACACAAGTGAGAATTAGCAAAAAAAAAAACCCAAACCACTGCACAGACCTGATCCCTGACTGAGAATCAATAACCTCCCCCACCAGACACACAAAAACCACCGCACTGACCTAGTCCCTGACTGAGAAGCATTACCCCTCTCCCCAAAACGCCCCCCCAAAAAACCACCTCACTGACCTGGTCTCCTCCCACACAACTTGGGGCACTGGGGCTTTCCTCATGTTCCAGCCCTGTGGTGGAGGGTGCTGAGGCTCAAGACTTCCCCCACCCCCCACAGCAGGGCAAGATGGTGCTAATTCTCCAGCCCCATGGAAGGGCTGATGAGTCTTGTTGCAGGGCCTGTCCCTCCATAGGAAGAAGCTGCAAGCCTTTCCGTGGGCCAGATCAAGGTAAGCCAGGAGCCGGATCTGGCCCATAGGTCATTGGTTCCACATCCCTGGTTTTTAGTTTTGGGTAAAGAATAATTTCTTTGTTAAGCATGCTTAATGGAAGGTATCAAACAAAGCTGTAACAGCAGTTGGAGAACAAATCATTGGGTTATTAGGCTTTGCTGTAGTTAAAGGCTTCTGTTATTAATGTTCGGCTGTGTGGGAGTAGTCACACTAAAGGCTGAATTTTAGCTAAAATCTGGTAGGCCCAAGAAGATAATCCCAGGTCACAAATTCCTCCCTGTCATTTCAAGAGACAAACAAGTAACCACAAAAAGTACAGTCTGCCGCAGAATTCTGCAAGAAAAGAATGGGGGGGGGGGCTTTAGCAAAATCTGGTTACTAGGCAACTAGATAGTTAGACAATAATAATGTATAGGAATTATTCAGAAACGTGAGATAGAGTTAATCAATATTCATGATTAAAGTTGTACCTATGGAAAGCTGGAATGCCACACATGGATAAGGGACAGGTATTAACATTGCTGTGTGCATGGAAATTGGTCAGATATGGTTGCATAGCTGATAACTTACATTAAGAAGGGGGAAAACTTAATAAACAACAAGTAGACTGGTAGCACCTTAAAGACTAACAAAACATGTAGATGGTATCATGAGCTTTTGTGGGCACAACCTTCTTCTTCAAATGACTGGAGTATTAGAAATCCAGATCCAAGAATAAATCAGGGAAGGGGGGAGGAGGGAGAGAGAAAAAAAGTGAAAAAAGAGGGGGAAAGGAGAGAGAGAAAAAAAAGAGACAGTGAGTAGATGGTCCAAACAGTTACAAGAGGCTAAGAACAATTAGCACCTCCATTGTTGGGTTGGTTGGTTTAGTCATTAGGACGTGGAAGGTAGTGTGGGAGCCAGAGGATGTCCTTGTTCATATTATTTGCATAAGAATTAAACTTGTAAATGAAGCTAAGTTCCAATCCTTCTCTGAGTATTTGGCTTGTGGAATTGGCCTGTGGCTTGGAGATCCATTAATGAGTGTCCAGGCAGATTAACGTGTTCTCCAACAGGTTTTTGTGTATTGCCTTTTTGGATATCTGATTTGAGTCCATTAATTCTTTCCCATAGAGACTGTACAGTCTGGCCAATATGCATGGCAGTGGGGCATTGTTGGCATTTGAAGGCATAGATCACATTAGTGGATGTGCAGTTAAATGAGCCCCTGATTTGGAGGCTGATGTGGTTGGGTCCAGTGATGAGATCGCTTGTGTAGATGTGTGGGCAGAGTTGGCACTGGGGCTGATTGCAGGGGTGTGTTTCTGGATGATTATGATGGAGGTGTGTTGCATGGTTATTGGAAAAAAATTGTTTGAGGTTAGGAGGTTGTCTGTAAGCAAGGATTGGCCTTTCCCCCAAGGGAATAAAACTTGGCTGCCTATTTTTTAATTCATTGGATTCCTGAGACCGTGTAACCCAAATCAGAACCTCCCTTTTGATGAGCTCAACTTGCTTTTCCTACTTTGTATCCAAAGCTCTCCATAAAATTGCAAGAACACACAATGCCAGATTACAACTATGAAAAAACCCTGGAAACTATGTTACTGTACTCCTTATTCTTATCGTTGTGTATATTGATGTATTTATGATTTCAGTTAAATTGGTCTGAATGAACTGGAGCTCAATGTTTGTGTGCACATTGCACCTCAATAAATAATCTGGTAAGTGTAAATATCAGTCTGGCTACATCCCATCTGATAGATCAAGGTGCAGGCTAAGCTCAATGACTTTACACAGGTGAGTCTGTAGCCAAACTGGGAACTGAGTCCAGTGTGCCAAGACCCAGACTTGTGCTTTACCCAGTAGACCATCCTTCCTCCTCAATATCTTTCTCTGTTGGAAGACAAATGTACTGCCTCAATCACGATACCTGGAAGAAAATGGAAGCTCTGTGTAGATGACTGAGTGGAGTAGGCACTGAAGATCCACCAAAAAGGATACTTTTACCTATGATAGAAGAGGCTAGTTATATATTTAACTCCTACTAGTGATGGGACTCAAATTGCAGTGGCTGATTCAGATTTAGCTCCAAGAAGCCAATCCTGCCCCCATTGCTTTTGTTTGACAATCCAAGACAGGAAGGAGTCTGTTCTCCACATCAGATTTGGATTCAGCCCAAGATGGCAAAAATCTCACAAAAGCAGCTGTTCTGGCAGATTGCTATAATTTGGGGGCAGCAACCTCGCAGCAGCTCATGAAATTTCATCACCGTCAATCCAAGACCTCGTTCAGTCCTAAAACCTGAATCCCTGTCTCAGACCAACACCAGCTCCTTGGCTTGACCCTATGTCACATCAATAGAGTATGTTATCAGATTCTATTCCTGGGAGTAATGCAAATAGGAGCATTTGTGAGGTGTGTAGTAAGTAAAAGACTTCAAAACAGAAACGGATCCTGGAATGCTGTTTCAAAGTGTCCTGTTAGCTAGCTCGCTACAACAGCTAGATAGATTGATAGGAAAGGACACCGAGAACCACAACAGGCATTTTCCACCTGACACCAGCTAAACTGACAGCCGACACTGAGTACAGTGAGATGAATGTCAGACAGCAGCAAAGAGATGCCGAACTAATTGGAGCAAGTAGAATGCCCAGAAAAGATGCTCATTCATATCCAATCAATGGCTCCTAGCCCATTGTATACTGGGGGCCTAATTCTGCTCTCAGTTAAGATGGTGTAAATCCAGAGAAGCTCCATTCGTTTCCGTGAAATTACTCAGATTTACCTCGGTTTCACTCGGAGCAGAATATTGGTGTTTCACAAATTACAGATGTTTGCTCACAGCTGCAGTTCCAGATGGATTCTGCGGTCACGCCTAATGGGAAAATATACTTGATTTCCTAACCAACTCCCCGGCTATGGCCCACAAGGGGTTGCATATCCAGGCAGTGGGGTTTCTTACAATGCCCAATGGATAGGAAATTCCCAACACTGTGAAGTCCTTTCCATAGACTTTGGGCTCAGTTGCATTTGGGTCCAATCCTGTTCCCACTGATGATTGTTTCCAATCTCCCTTGTGTCCTGAGCACTTGCTGAGAATTTGGGACTCTCCTGCCTGGAATTAAGTTTAAAAAAAAAACCAATTCGAGGGCAGCCTTACAGTGTCTCTTGCCAACTTGTGGGTCAGTCACAGGCTTTGGCCTGTAGAGCTGTCAAGCTGGCAACTTTCATCACTGCCCCATCACCCTCTGCTTCCAAGATGCTTCCTATCACTGGCTTAGAATGACCCCTGCAGGCAAAAATGCAGATTTGGGAAATATCCGCAAACCACAGTCAGACAATCGTGGGGATTAAACAACGGAATTCAAATAAATAACTGCGATTGGTTGCTTCCCCAGGACTTGGGAGATGTGGGTCTGAGAGCTCTTGTCTCCAATGTGTCCTGAGTCTGTTCTTCCCAGACAAACTAGCAAACAGTAGCAGGGATGCAACTAAGAGGGTAAGGTGCTTCGCAAGTGGCTGACCTCAGAAAACAAAGATTACACCAATCCTGAAGCATGCTGAGTGCTGTCAAACTCTTGTCGGGTTACCAGGAGATGGCATCTTCCTTGAGGCATTCAGCGCTAGAACTGTTTGGGAATCTTTGAACAAAACCTTCTGTCATCGGAAAATGTGGCTCTGTCAAGTCGGAAACTTTTGACAACTCTCCTGTTTCACAATCACGTGGCGGGGAAAAGATTCAAAACGGCTGACATGCCCATTTTGACACTTTGGAAAATGAAAAGTTCTGGGGTTTGGAGCCAAATGGCTTTCCATTTAGAAGCGTAAGTTCATTTATCAAATGAAACAAAAGTTGAAATTGAAACTTTTCAAAATTGTCTAACAATGTTTCCATTGACACACTCCAAAAATTCTCTCAGATCTTCAGGACTGACTCTTCGTGACAGTTTGGGATAGGAAATTTTTAAAAAACTCAAAAATGCTTGTGGCAAATGGAAACTGTTTCTTATCAAGCTCTTCTTAGCCCCTGGCAGGATTAAACCTTTTATGCTCCAAATCCCTGCTGTTACCTTGCACCACCACATGAGACTCACAAGCACTGTTTCTACTGCCATACACAAAATTAACCCTTACATGAGCTAGGCTGATTTTGAGAACTTTGCATAAACAGTAACATGTTTTCAGAGGATGAGTTTAGCTAGCGTATTTCCACCAAGTTGACCATATTAAAACACGAAACCAAAGCACGAACAGTCTCTTGGTACTCTTGCATCGCACTCAGAGTGGTCACAGTGGTAGCAAGTTCAGTTGATGCCATCATTAAAGCACGTCCCCCTGTTGAATCTCAAATAGTTTTACCATTTTAATTCTTTGCAAGCCGCATGGGATAGTGATTACAACTTAGATCAGGGATGGGCAATAATTTTTGATGGGGGGGCCACGCCAAGATTTTGGTAAGTGGTCAAGAGCCACACTTTTCTATGGAAGGGGTGATTGGGCTGGGGGTGGGGGCAGTGCACTAAGTCTCCCTCCTCTACCCATCATGGGCATGCAGTGCCGAGAGGGAGCCGCCAGCCATTTTGAGCAGACTTGGGTTGCAGCAGATGGAGAGCCTGCCTCAGGGTCTGAGCAATGTGGGCTGTGTCAGCTCAAAAGGCTGGGTAGGCTGCATTCAGCCCACGGGCTGTATCCTGCCTACCCCTTGCTGAGATGGTCTCCAGGAATTATGTTGAGTGTCCAAGTCACCCGGGGCCAGGCTGTGAATGACATGGGTGAGTTTCTGCTCAACATCGTAAGGTGCCCAAGCGGGCTGTTTGCTCTGGTAAGATGTCAAGTCATAGATGATTTCCCTCAGTCTTCCCTTGTTATTCTAACGCCACTGAAATGCTGCAGTGTAACAAAGGCTTTATCTATTCAGTTTGTTTTCTTTTCCAAAGACACTTCCCCAGGTTGCTGAAGAATGACTTAACCAGTCCCAGACACACCGGTCTGCGGTAACTTCGGGGAAGTTTGAGTCTGGATCTGAAGTTTCCAGCCAGGACCCCTCTTTAGTGGTATGAAAGGGGCGTAAGCCAAGTAAATATGTCCCTGGTCTGGGATGGCCACTGCGACTCCTAATGTTCTCTTAATCTGAAGCAGACATTATCTAGGGAATCATGCCTTGCTGCGGGCAATCCAGCGATGTGAAGGAGATCACTGGTATACCACCCAGTGCACACAGAGAAGCCATACAAGAAGTCACATCTCTTTACTTCCTGCAAAATGATTACAATACTACATGGCTCCCAGGCATAAAATACAGTGCTATAAAATATGTAAAACAAAATGAAAAAAATTTATGTAGCACTTTAAAGACTAACAAGATAGTTTATTAGCTGATGAGTTTTCATGGGGCAGACCCACTTCTTCAGTGGGTCTGCCCCACAAAAGCTCATCAGCTAATAAACTATCTTGTTAGTCTTTAAAGTGCTACATCTTTTTCTTCCTTTTGTTTTACCAGGCTCAGACTAACACAGCTACCTCTCTATTACTTTTCATAAAATATGTAGAGAAGTCAGTTAGGCATTTGTCTCCATTAACAATGTTACAGCAACTAAGGATTGCTGGTTCTGGGTGGACTCTTTCCAAAGAAGCCAATAACAATGATACAGCCTTAAAAATAAAGAAAGAGAGGGGGGCAAGTTTACACTAGGCAATTAAATCAGTTTATCTAGGACACTCAGGGGTGTGAAAAATCCTCACCGCTGAACAATGCACTTAAACCAATCTCACCCCCAGTGTAGACAGTGAGAAATCGAAAGGAGAATTCTCCCACTCACATAGCTATCACCTCTTGGGGAGGTGGGTTAACTGCACTGAACCCTCAGTGAAGTTGCATCTTTTCCGAAGTGAACATTTTAAGTGTAGATCTGCCCAGAGACTGCACAAGTTTCTGCTCAAATTATTATAATGTCACCAGGGGACCACAGGAGCTGAGGGTATAAGCCCCAAATTCGAGACTGACAATGTCTATGGCAGCAGCAAACCAGCTGGCGCCAATTCACAGAGAGGAGTTGGGGTACCATCAGGGATGACTATGGCTCTAAGGATGCAAGGCTGTTAGATTTAAAAGAAACAAGATAAAACTAATCACACGTATTCATTGAGAAGCAAACATCTGACTTTCAATAGTTCTGAGAGTTCTCTTCTGCAGCGGGTAGCAAAAGGTCTGAGAATAAAAACTGAAATCTGTTCTACGCTGCGAGCCAGCTACCTAGACAAGAGAAAAGGGAGACCGATACCACTTGTGTCTCCTCTGGGCTCAGCAGCGAGAGGCAGAGCCTGACTACACACATATGTGTGCATGTGCCCATCTGTTAAGGATTGTTGCTAATGTCAGGAAAAGCCAAATTACTGTAAAGCCTGACTTAAGAAATGGCTACAGCTTTGCACTAGGCATCTCAGTTTGAATAAGACACAGTCGTCCTCTCTGAATGTGGGATGAACTAAGCATTCCTTCTCCATGTAACTAAATCTTTGAAAAGGTGATTAAATTTTTTTCCCTTACCTTTATCTTGACTGAGGCATCTAACGGTGCTTGTATCATCCATATTCCAACCAGACTCAAGTGAAAGAAACACCAGGGGAAGCAAAGAGGACCAAAGCAATGCTCATCACTGAGCCTTTAAAAGCATCCTCTGAAATAATAATAATGCAGGCACATTGGTCTTTAATTCAACATCAGAAAGTTCCAAGAAACGCTTTCTTCTCCCTCTGGATTGTGCCAGCTCATTTTACTCCTCTATACTAAATCGGGAGCCACTGACAGGTAGAAACCAGCGCAGGAGTTAAATGAATTTTACCAGCCTTTCCCTGCAACTCAAGTGCTCAGCCACCTGGGATAATCGAGTATTAACTCTTTGCTCCCCACTCTCCACTGGGATATGGGAGCTTGTCTCACTTGGTTCCCTCATGACAGCACCGGGGGAAGGATGGTGGATGCAAGGAAATAAATAAACAGGTAACTGACAGTCATGTTCCCCTAGGATCTGCTTCATTCAATAGGCAGCTGCCACCAATTTCACTTCTCACCAGCGGAAAGTCAGTTCATTTTTTTTTTTAATATTAGAGTTACTTTGGTCTTCGCTGCTTGTTCTGATGTTTTATGCTTTAGCACCTCCCCTGAGCCAGCTCTGTACCTTACCGTCCCTGGAGAGCCTCTCTCCTATTCTGCTAGTTTTCAGAAGGCAAGTGTAGAGTTACTCACAGAGACACGCAAGCTGTCATCTTTGGTCTTTTGTCTTGCTTATTTGATTTTTTCATTTTTTGTTAATTTTTTTGGCAAACCACCCGTTTCTCTCCTTTTGAATTTGCCAGGAAATATTCACTCCAAACGGATGGATACTGGCCAGGGAATGATGCACAGGCTTGGTACTTTGTTTGCAGTGTCCCGAGATGCAATTCACAAGGTGGGCACGAACATCTGTGTCCTGGCTAATCTGTAACTGGACCAAATACCTTCGGCCTCAGTGCTTTATAGTACAGTGAAGACTTACTGGGCCCACCCCAGAACAGGCTGCCTTTGTGCTAGGTGCTGTACCCATATGCAGAGTGAGACAGTTCTTGTTTCAAAGAGCACACAATCAAATAGACTCAGAGGGGCGGCCGTGTTAGTCTGTAACTTGAAAAGCAGCGAGTAGTCCTGTGGCACCTTAAGCCAGGTCTGCACTGGGGGATAAATTCAAATTAAGAGACGCAACTTCAGCTATGTTAATTATGAAGCTGGAGTCAAAGTATCTTAAATCACCATCCACACTGTGGGAGGCCGCTGGGAGCACACTCTCCCTTAGACTTCGCCTACTCCTCATAGGAGCAGGACTACCGGTATCAACGGGAGTGCCCTCTCCATTCGAATTAGCCCGTCTTCACTAGACCCACTAATTCGAACCCTGGAAGATCAACTGCGGTAGCTTCGATTTTCTCTGTAGTGCAGTCATGGCCTTAGAGACTAACCAATATGTATCTAGTATCATGAGCATTCGTGAGCAAACCTCACTTCTTCAGATGAGCTCTGGCAAAGGAAGTGCGACCATCTCTGTTTTACAGGGAGAGGAAGTGGCTTGCCCAGAGTCACACGCGAAGTCCACAACAAAGCCAGGAGCAGAATTCCTTTTTCTTTTCCCCCTGTAGGTTTCAACAGGCCCACAGTTCCTCTTCGCTCTGATCCTGAGAGGGGCTGAGAACTCAGTTTCTATTGATTTCAGGGAATGAGATGGAGGCCGATTCCTGTGGGTTCTTAGCATCCCCACATATGCGCATCCTTGCAGGATCGAGCCATTCCTTCCCTGGAGGGCTGTGTGGCGTTGCCCTGCTGTGGCACGTCATTGCATTGCAGTGGTGGATGCAAGAAGGTCTGTGAGGTCCTTTGCTTTGAAAGCTGCTAGGGAGTGAGGACTCTATTCAGCCTTGTCAAGCGAGAGGAATGGCACGAAACGCATTCGTATTACTCTCCATTGTTAGACGCTCATGGCTCGGCTGGGTTTTCAATCCCTCTCATCTGTCTCAGGCACTCGTCATGGCAGGGTCTGGTTATCACCCCTGGCTGAGACAGGAGACTAGACAGCCCATCGGTCTGTCTACTGCGATATGGCAATTCCTACGTGCTGCTCCATCCTCATGCTTGCAATGCTCCCGCTGACATCAGCGCCTGGGTAAGGACTTCGGGACTTTGCTCACACCCAGCTGCATGAAAACAGGATCTCTGCTGCTCACTGGTCCCCTAAAGCCACTGGGCCCTCTGAGACACTGCAACCATCTCCACAGCAACCTATCACCATAGGAGCATTTACGGCAGGAAGCCACTGGGACATCTTGCACTCGCACTGCTCAGGGTTTGCTTGGTTTCCTATTGTGTCTGTTGGGCCTTTCATAATGGGAGCTCCTCCGGGCAGGGGCCTGCCAACTGCCTCGCCCATTGTATGCATGGAGCACACCCAGGGTCCCATATAAATAATAACTGAGTGTCACTAAAACGGAGGATTATAACTTACATGGTGAAAAAAGCAGCAACAGCTGGGGAAATGCTCAGGCTGCCCCGGTTCGCATGTTGGTGACTTGCATACGTTAAAAACCACAGCAGGCGTAATGCTGACCGATGCAGCCAATCCCTATGCAGAACCCCGCAAAGCTTTTCAAGAGATGTAATTACACAATGCGAGTGATTTGGGGGTTTGCGAGTGATTTGGGGAGATTTAAGGAGAAAAAGGAACATCCCTCCTGAACGCTCCCCACAACAAGAGAGGAGCAGAATATATCTCCCTTACCCATCATTTGTCCTGCTGGATTGGTAAATGGGTTGCTATTATCAGATGCTGGTCCCCGTCAAGGGTAAGGCAAGAACAGGAGGCGGTTTTGCTGTTTAAACATGAAGTATGGCAGCCTTATGCTGTCTGGAAGCCCAGGTCACCTTTCCATCTTGCTGAAGGAGAAAAGATGGGTCCCATTCAGCTTCGTGGAGGGGGATCTTTCAGATGTCAAGGTCCGGCATAAGTAATTCAAGTTAGCCTGCACAGCTCGCATGAGAGACACAGTGGGGGAGGTATTATCTTTTATTGGGCCCCTGCCTTTTGTCTCTCCAGTATCCTGGGACCAACACTGCAACTAGCTAACACAAGTCCGTTATATGGCATGTGGCACTTTCATGTTCCCAGAACTCATGAAGGAAACTCAACCCCACAGAAGGACGCTTAGATTCTTGAAGCAAGATATTGATAAAAACAAGCACTCGGGAAGAAACATTTCATCCTGTGAAGCTTCCAGATTTCCATGGAGGCTTAAAAGGATTTCTCTTTTATTCTGTTTTCAAAGTTTCCAAGAAAGCCAACATCAAATGATGGCCAGTTTAATGAAGTTATTAATGAGTGTGATCTTAACTAACACAAATGAAGATCCTAATTCCTCAGTGCACAAAGTGGATGGAGATTTGATCTGATTTTTGGACATGTACAAAAATATTTCTGTGTCAATATACTGCTTGTCTGTCCGGGGTGGGGGTCGGGTCCCTTTAAGCACAGCCCTCGGCTAGCCTGAGACAGCAGCTCCATGCTCTAAGTCCTCATCTGATGCCCTGCTGGCACTGCTTCCGGCCATCCTTAACCCCGGTTCAGGGTCCACTCTGTGTGGATATGCTAGTTCGAATTAGCAAAATGCTAATTCGAACTAGATTTTTAGTCTGAATGCGTTAGTTCGAATTAGCTTAGTTCGAATTAACTAATTCGAACTAAGTTAGTTCGAATTAGCGCTGTAGTGTAGACATACCCATAGTTATTTCAAAATAATGGCCGTTATTCCGTAATGACTTTGCTGTGTAGACGCACCCTTACAGAGCACCTTTTATCCCAAAGCATTTCACACACTCTCTATCTAGACAGGACATACTACAGCCCCTGCCAGAACGCAGCTTCCTATGGTCTGCTGGCTGGGTGCTGGCAGGCTTGCACCTGGCACGGGCACCGTAGCCAGCCCGTGCCCCTTTAAGGGGTCCGGGGCCGGGAGGGGGGCAATAGAGTTTCTCTGGTGTTGGCCAGAGTGGCCACCAGGGAAAGCTGGGGAGAGCTAGCCTCCCACTATTTCGAATTAAGGGGCTACACAGCCCTTAATTCGAACTAGTAAGTTCGAACTAGGCTTAGTCCTCGTAGAATGAGGTTTACCTAGTTCGAACTAAGCGCTCTGCTAGTTCGAATTAAGTTCGAACTAGCGGAGTGCTAGTGTAGCGCCTATCAAAGTTAATTCGAACTAACGTCCGTTAGTTCGAATTAACTTTGTAGTGTAGACATACCCTATGAGAGCATCTATATAGCAACTGTGTTATTTCGAAATAATTTCAAAATAGCAGGAGGCTTATTCCGACTTCTATAAACCTTATTCTACGAAGAATAATGCCTATTCCAAAATAAAATACAGGACTATGTAGCACTTTAAAGACTAACATGATGGTTTATTAGATGATGAGCTTTTGTGGGCCAGACCCACTTCCGGAGGATTAAGTTCGAACTAGCGGAGTGCTAGTGTAGCGCCTATCAAAGTTAATTCGAACTAACGTCCGTTAGTTCGAATTAACTTTGTAGTGTAGACATACCCTATGAGAGCATCTATATAGCAACTGTGTTATTTCGAAATAATTTCAAAATAGCAGGAGGCTTATTCCGACTTCTATAAACCTTATTCTACGAAGAATAATGCCTATTCCAAAATAAAATACAGGACTATGTAGCACTTTAAAGACTAACATGATGGTTTATTAGATGATGAGCTTTTGTGGGCCAGACCCACTTCCGGAGGAAGTGGGTCTGGCCCACGAAAGCTCATCATCTAATAAACCATCTTGTTAGTCTTTAAAGTGCTACATAGTCCTGTATTTTGCTTCAGCTACACCAGACTAACACGGTTACATTTCTATCACTATTCCAAAATAGTTATTTTTCAGAATAGGGGCTGTGCAGATGCTCCACTTCGGCTATTAGGGAAACCTGCCTCTGACTAATTTTGAGGCTTCCCTGCAGTGTAGACATGCTATTTTGAAATAAACTATTTCAGAATAGCTATTCCGGAGTAGCTGATTCCAAAATAAATGTGCAATGTAGACATAGCTTCAGGGCTAGGCTGTGACTCAGACTGTCCACCCCAGCAGTGCTCTTGGAAAGGCTGCCTAGACTTTGGCAGGGCTGACAAGAGAGGGACACTGAAAGTGGGAGAGACAGCTCCACCCATGTAAAAATAAGTAGGGCTACTTGCCTCCCTGCTCCCTTCCTGGAGGAAGTGGGCAGGGAGCGGACAGGAAGAGGTAGGAAAACCACCAGAGTAAACTGAGTCAACACATGGGCACAAGGCCAGGGGCCACCGATGAATGATTGCTCCCCTTAGTAAGGGAGGTGCAGGGCTGGAGTTGTGGCTGTCGGGGGTGTCGTTAACGCACAGCACCTCTGAGGTGCCTACAGAACAGTCTTGCCCTCAGTGCCTTGTGTTGCTGCACAAGTTTGCTCAGAGAAAAATCAAGACACCAGCTCCAAATCTCTCAGGCTAATTTGCTCTCTGGTGAGCAGCTAATTCCAAACTCATTATGGTTTGCTGCTTTCCTGGGGGATGGCTCGTTTCTAAATGGTAACATCTAACCTATGAGGACATTGCATCTTCAAAATAAATACTGGGTTATTACAGATCTACATATAAATACTCAAAAAGCTGCAGGAAGACGGTTTATTTCTCTTTGCCACCATATGGTTATAGAAGGGTCCTGCAGTGAATGTCTCACAAAACATTTTGATACATGGGAATGTTTTGCAGGCAAAGAGAAACAGGCTGCCCTATAATGATCATTCTTCAAGTGAAGATGCCCTCCATGGATGGCAAGATGACGGCTGTAAGCATGGGAGATTTATGCATGAAGAGCCCAATCCATTCTCCCTGGATCTCAATAGGGCCTGATCTACATTACAGCAGAAGGTCGAATTAACATACACAACTGCAGCTACATTAATTACTTAGCTGGAGTTGCCATACCTTAAATCGCGCTTCCATGCCACCCACACAGTGGGAGGCCAACAGCAGCAAATGCTCCTATTGGCTTCCTTTACTGCTCGTGAGGAACAGGAGTACTGGTGCCTATGGGGGGCGCCCTCTGAGTTTGATTTAGCAGGTTTTCACTAGACCTGCTAAATCGAACCCCGGAAGATCGGCTGTGGCATCATCGATCTTCCGCATAGCGAAGACGTGGCCTAGGAGTCTACCCACTGTCTTTGAATCAGGCTCAAAGAAATAACATAGGGCAGTGGGTGGACTGGGGCTGGCAGCTGCTCTTGGAGGATGCCTACCTCACAAAGCACCATGCTTAGCAGAACACAAGGCTGAGCTGCCATGATACCTTCCGCATCTGTCCTGCCCCGCTGGACAGGGAGGAGGGGTGGCACGATGCATGGTCTTGCCCTATTTGCATTCTCCTTCCTGTCCACTTTGTGGGTCCATGACAGGCCCCCCCCCCATCCTTTTGTGCACAGGGGTTTGAATCTTGGACAGGTGAAGACACAGTCCTAGCACCCTTCTCTCCTTTCACAGCCATGCAAGCACAATCTACCCCTGACTGCCTGGACTGGCTTGTGCCTGTAATGAGACTAGAGTACACTGATCTATAACCCACTGAGGGCCTGATCCTGTGTTCTACTGACACCCAACGGCAAATCTCCTGTTGACTTCTAAGGCCTTGCAGTGTCCTGGCCATACTGCAGAAGACCCCGCGCTGCAAAGAAATCTATAACAGCCCAGAAAGAGCTCCAGATTTCAGAGCGGGATGTTGGAGTGCAGTTCTGCTCTGGTTGCTTAGAGGCCATCGCAACCTCTGATGAGCATGGTTTCCTCCTTCCACCTCCCACTATTCACCCTGGCCTTCCGATACTGCTCTGGTCTCTGGCACTAAAGGGAATACAAATGAGTCATTCAAAGATCTCCTTCCGTTTTTCACTGGAACCCCATTGACACATCAGAAATTAAATTCTAGATGTAAAGTCTCGAACGATGTCCTTGGGAGTAAGCTAAGCAAAAAAAGACGGAGAAAGCAATCCGAAGAGACACGGCCTGACGCAAACAAATGATGTACACCACTGCAAAGCAACTGCTCAGAGGAGGTGCCAAATACCTTGCAGAAATTTTAATATGAGCTTATGAAGCAGAGAAAGAATTAAGCTCTGAGTTCATCAGCACTTAATGGCTGCCATGCAAACAGGTGTCAAGCAAATAATGTTTAAGCTTCCGGTAAACTCCGACACATTCAGAATTCACCACATGGACTTTCTCTGGCTCACTAAACAAATCCAAAGTCCTCTCCATTTGCCTCAAACCTTCTATCATCATTTACACCTTTGCCAAGGGAAGTGAGTTAGAGGCAGCCGCTATGTTATGATAGCATTTTGCACACGTGAACGTGACAACACAAGGAGCCTCGGGCCCAAAGCTTTTCCTGAAAACCAGTTTGTAATGTGAAACTGGCTCCTTCCAAGGTGAGGATCTCAAAGCATCACAAGAACATAAGAATGGCCATACTGGGTCAGACCAACAGTCCATCTAGCCTAGTATCCTGTCTGCCAACAGTGGCCAATACCAGATGCCCCAGAAGGAAGAAACACAACAGGTAATCCTCATGTGATCCCTCCCCTGTCACCCTTTTCTAGACAAACAGAGGCTAGAGACACCATTTCTACCCATCTTGGCTAATAGCCATTGATGGACCTAACCTCCATGAATCTATCTAGCTCTTTTTTGAACCCTGTTAAAGTCCTAGCCTTCACCACAACCTCTGGCAAGGAGTTCCACAGGTTGACTGTGCAATCCTACCAATGTTGTCTAATTAAGCCACTGGAACTAAATCTAGACCTCAGCAGGTGGCAGGCCAATGCTATGGGAGTTCAATATGCAGAGGGGCAAAGACTGCTCTCCATCTCCTCTTCATTAAAAGTGCAGATTTTTCAAAGGATGCTAGCCGTACTGCCCTGTGAGCCTTGCTGATCACATCACCCACCATAACTTTTGCTGTTTTAATAAGCAACAGTCTCGTGTGCACATCCGGCAGGATTTTAGCTTGTCTGCTCTTATTCTCTTATAGGGATGGATTCCCTCCCTGTATCCTGCGATCCAGTTTCTGAGCCTACAGATCTCAGACCCACTTCAGAGTGTTTGGTTAAACAGCCACTTGATAAGAAAATTATAGGCCAGCTCTTGGGAGACAAAAGCCTTCCCTCCCACCTCAACGGATCCTGGAGGGAAGCGATTACATGACAGGAGGTATGTTTAGATGAGTGGGTCCCTGAGGGAGGTTTGTGGATGCTTTTTTGAAAGACTAAGCAAAGAACAAACAGAGGATTAAGATGGGCTTTCCCCCATCAGCTCAGATCGGCTCTGCAATCCAGGTTGCCAGCCCTGAGGTCTTGTTACAGGAGCACGGGTTAATACAATCTCTGGCTTATTGTTTTAAGAGGCTAGTTTCTTTTATATAGATCTTTGTAAAAATCAGATGTTTTTAGAATCTGTATGATTCTCTTCCTTCCTTTCTTTTCTTTCGGCCTTTTATAGAACCTGGAATTATTTTTACAGGGCAAGAATGGCACAATTTTTCAAGGAACAACTTGGAAAGTCAGGTCCCTAGTGCAGTTGGGAACCTTTGTCTCCTATCTTAGACCCTGCCCAGGATTCGATTAGGATAAAGCTTTGCATAGTCCCACGAGAAAGCTTCATCCTCAGAAAGAACTGGATGATTTTCTGACCATTAAATATAACTGTGGATAAAAAGAAGTGCCACCAAATACCCATCAATAAACTCAATATCCCCAAGACCCTACTAGGGTCATAGATGGATCTGGTGAGAGAATTCCTCAAACACAGTGGCACATGCTGGAGTCCTGATATAAAAAGCAGGCAGCTGACTCACAGAAGGAAGGAAGGAAGGAATTCTCTAGTGTGTGATGGTGACAAATAAATGAGATGACTTGGGGAGGGGCAGAAGAGTCAAGTGGAGGGCGGGGGGAGGAAGCGGTGGGGCCAGAACTGGAAGAGAAGAGGCGGAGTCAGATCCTCTTCCAGCAATGCTGCCTGGAATGCTGCCCAGTACAGAGTAGCAGCTTCTGGGGACAGTGACTGAGTGAGTTGGAAGGGCCCCCCACCAGATGTTCCATGTCAGCTCCTGTCCCCAGAAGTCAAACCTCAAGTTGCCACTGCCCCCTCCCCAGGCTGGATCTCGCAGCCAGCTAGTGCTGGGCACCCTGCAAGCTGGGGCTAGAGGCTCCAACTTGCTGAGCCAAGCCCAGCGGGGAGGCAGCAGACAGACTCCTAGGCAGCTGCTGTGTTGCACCAGGCAGCATCCGGGAGCAGCTCTGGGACCTGGCTGCTAGGAGAGCAGTCAAATATTCCGGGGTAGCTGGTGCGGAGGGAGCACAGAGCCTTCCCCTCCCCAGTAACATGGGGTGGGGTGGAAATGGGGCGAGAACAAATCCTCCCCTTTAGCTGGTGCCCCTCCAGCCAGACGGGCACCAGTCATCTATCGTTGATGTTACGTTCTGCCCTCGTCCCTGCACAGAATACAAAACCAAACCAACATCTGCAGAATTTAGATTAAATAATATCTCCACTGCTGCCAGTCCAGAGCCACACAACTGACATAAAGAGAGAGATTATGTCTTTTATGCCAGTCCCTGTGATTAAGGCATCTCATTTAGAAATGGCAGGCTATATTTTATATTAATATGCTTAAAATTCTGATGCTGTCAATGTTCTTCCTGGGTATTTAAGCTGTGTCTTGCCTTTGAAGGTAAAATGCCACCAATTAATCATCATTGGCTGCTGGATGAGTGAGCGGTTTACAAAATGGGTGGGGAAATAAACTGTGTCATCGGGAAAGATAACCTGTTCAGCTCATGAGGATTTTCATTTCCAGTGTTCCATCTTCCTTTAGGGCAGGGGTGTCCAAACTTTTTTCAACGAGGGCCAGATTTGATGAAGTGAACATGCGTGAGGGCCGACCATTTTGCCTGACATTCTTTGAACCAATAAAATTAAATGCAAATTAACTATTTTATGCAAAGTTTATTGCAAACGGCATACTTTTCATTTCGTCACATGGATGACAAATCTAAACAGGTGTTAAATCACTCTGCCTTTCATATCTGAAGGCCACATGAAAAAAAAAATCCAGGAAGCTGAAATATATGTCAGGAACATTGTAAAGTACGTTACATATTATTGGTAATAAAGGTTGTCTGTCAACTTTTAAGTTCAAAAAATATGAACAGAAACATAACACCAAGTATACATGTTGTGTCCAAATATATTTATAACTGATTTAGACCAACTGACATTAACTGAGATTTTACAATGTATTCATCTCAATACATATGGATTTGTTGGGGGCCATAAAAGATAGATATTGCCAAATTACCTCGGGGGCCGTATTAAACCGGAACACGGGCCGCAATTGGCCCGCGGGCCGGACTTTGGACATGCCTGCTTTAGGGGGACGTCCCCAGGGCAGGATAAAAAGCCTGCACAGAGAAAACCACAGTCTGCACAAGAAGGACCAAGTCCTGCTGCTCTCACGACCAACAGTACTCGGGGCTCTTTGAGGAGAAAAATATGGCAGTGGAAGGTTGGCGGGGTTCGGTCCTATCTCAATAACTCCTCCGATACAGCTAGTTCAGCGGTTTTCAATTTTTTTTTCTCGTGACCCAGTTGAAGAAAATTGTCAATGCTGCAACCCAAAATAATTTGACTAAAGTGTAGGCTCTGGAGTAGGACTGAGGATGAGAGCTTCGGCTTCGGGGGCAGGGCAGGGCTGGCATCACCTGATCCCCTGCAGCGCCCAGCATCCCACTGCCCAGGATGAAAACCTCTGGGCTAGACTGATGGTCAAATTCTGACCCTCCAGGCCAGCCCAGCCCTCACATGCCATCCTGGCAGCTTCTGGGGACTGTCCCGTAAAGAAGACACAATGGGCTCTGGGGGAACAACCCCAGCAAGGGAGCAGCGTGGGCCTGGTGTGTGCAGCCCCAGGAAGTCACCCTGGAATAGTGGTATGGTGGATGGGGTTGGAATGGGGCATAAACTGTAGATTAGTCCACTGGGGAGATTAGCCTATGAGGAGGCTTAACAGCCTCCTTTGCTCCTGGAAGGAAAAGACAGAATCCACCCCACTGCCTTTGCTCAGTGCCTGGCTGTGCACACAGCCCCAGAGGGGCTCCGGAAAGGAATTATATAATGCTGTGAGATCCAATTACTTCCCCTTCGGCGCCAAGGGGAAGAAGGATGCTACAGCCCCTTACAAAGAGCAGATTATTCAGTCGCTCAGCAAGGTTCACGTGTGGAGAACTGGCTGTACTTCCCTCTCCCTCCCATGCAGACCTACGTGGAGAACTCTCCGGCACTGTCCAGAAGTCTGCGGTGCTCCCTCCAAGTCCCAGTCACCGTCTAGCCTTGCAAGATTCCCGGCTCATACGGGATTGCCATGCGGGGCAGAAAGTTTGTAGTTTAGTTTCTTTGGGAGGAGCTAGATCTGTCCGTTAGAGCTGGAAGCAATGGCTCTGCAGAGAGGCTACGTCTATACTACAGGGTTTTTGCGCAAAAACGGCCATTTTTGTGCAAAAACCTGCGGAGCATTCACACCTCAAGCAGGTTTTTGCACTAGAAAATGTACAGAAGATCGTCAGAAGACAGGGCTTTTTGCGCAAGAGTTATTCCTCTTTCTTTGAGGAATAAGCCTTTTTGTGCAAGAGCTTTTGTGCAAAAAGGCATGTGTGGATGAACAACAGGAAAAAGCACAGGTGCTCTGATGGCCATTCTGTTAATGCCCATCAGAGCTTTCTTGCGCAAGGATGTCCATGCAGCGTGGGTGCTCTCTTGCGCAAAAGCGCATCGCAAAGTGTGGACGTGCGTTTGCGCAAGAAGTTTTTGCAGAAGATCTCTTCTGCAAAAAGCTTCTTGCGCAAAAAGCATGCAGTGTAGACGTAGCCAGAGTGACCTGAAAAATGGCAGCCAGCACCGGTATGCAGACGTGGAATCCGTCCCACAGAACAGAGAAAGTGCTGTGAGCATCACGCGCTGGGACTTGATGTCTCCTGATGTCAACGTACCTTTGGTCACCTTCCTACGGCGGAGAGCTTTCCGCCTGGGCAGCCTTTTCTGAACCAGGGCTAACTTCAGCTGGCTTGCCTGGCTCTGCATTGAGACTCCACAGCTTTGTAGCCATCACCGTTTATTTATTTTTCCTCGCAGGGTGGCCTGAACTAGATTCCATTCAAACATATAATCAGCGATGGATTTCAGCTTCAGTAGTGACTTACGGGGGGAGAGGGCTGGTTCCTGTGTTGACTGCTCATCTGAACCACAGCGAGATACAAAGAGACAAGAATCATTTGTCCCCTTGCAAGAAGCAGGCTGGGGAGGCTGAAGCTTTGTGGATGGCTGCACTCCAGTGACTGAGCAAACAGCGTGTGACAGGTGTTAGTCATGTTGCTTTAATGCACTGCTGGAAGTGGCTCAGCTAGGAAGGTGATATGCATGGGACACACCTATGGAGAACAGCATAGAACGCAGCAGACTTCTCCTCCAATTGTCCCGACTCGCGTCATTCGGAACCTTTCCCTGCGGCTGCCTGGGGAAATGACCCCCCTTTCCCACAGAGAGTCTTTGAGCACGCGGCTGTCGGCTGACAGTGGGAATGATCCATGGGAGATCATGAGTCCGTGAGCTCTTGCACAGCAGCGACGATGGCCCATATGTTGAATTGTAGCATTGCAGCCTGGACAGCCTTTATCTAGTCTAACGCCACAAGAAAGCTGCAGATGCATCCTCCGCCGGGCAGAGAACAGGGCAAGCTATCTAGCTTGCACCCCACATTTAGTCGGCCTTGATAATACCTGCAGGACACAGCACCAGGTCTGCAGTTGCTAGCTGTGAAATAGTGTATCTGCCTGTATCACCCACACACCTAGTGGGTGGTGCACTATCGCATGTAGTGGCAGCAAGACCACTTACGGAAAGAACAGCGAGTCTGCTCCACAGCCTTAGCTGAGAGTCAGCTGGCTGTTAGCTCATGCGACAGAGGCTCATGCACTAAGATCCAGGGGTCCCAGATTCAATTCTGCCTGTGGGCATGACAGCTGCAGAAGTATCCTGAAACACTGAGATCCTCCAGTAGGAAGCACCAGGCAGGGGCAAACACTGGATTAGAAGCTGCCCCAGGCAATACTACAGATCGATTTAGGCTGGACGAGGGGCAAGGGCAGACAGATGGGAGACACAGCTGATTTTCACCACCCTGCTGGTGACAATGTGACTTGGCTCCGGGTCCCGTTGGGATGTTCTTCAGTTCCCCGGCACGACATCCAGCAGAAAAATTCTGCAGGTGCTTGTATCCCTGCTCATTTACCGTGCTTGGCCCTAGCAAACCTGGGGTTTCCTGGAGAGGATGTGGCTAAGTGGTTTTACTTTCTGCAATCTCGCAGGGCAAGGGTTTTATCCTGGCGCTTGAGCAGCAGAGAGCTTCCCAACAGCTCTCCTTTTTCTCATGAATCCAGGGAGCCCCGGACATCTAGCTAGAAAGGAAATTTCCACACTTGCTGCTGTGCTGACTTGTCCAGAGACACAGATGAATCTTGAGGGCTTTCTAGGCCTTGTCCCTTGCTGGTGTGAACACATTGTCTTACCACCACCATCCCCCAGGGACTTGCGGCTGCAACCCTGTTCTTTCCCCCGTCTTCTCCTCGTGGGGTGGCTGGGGTTCCAATGTATTGCTCTGTGATGCTGGAGAGCAGCTCAGCAAAGATGGAACAGAACAGGCCCAGAGCTCAGCCTGGTGTCGGCTGCGTGTGCAGAATGAGGACTCATCCCACCCAATACGCGTCTGCCGTGGTCTCAGAAGCTACCTCCAAAAACCTCCACTCACCCTGAATCCTGAACCAGGGCTGCAGAATCATGTGTTTCTGCGTGCGACGCACAGTGTGACTTGGTGATCTAACACGTCTCTGTTGCTGCAGCATAGGATGCTACTCCTGCTTTCTGGGCCCATGGGTCACCCCCACGTGCACTCTGTTCGGGGCATGCTGTCCATCTTCATTGCCCCCCCCCCCCACTCATGGCAGGCCCTGGGACACGCTCCCATTTGCACGACAGCTCCATGAGGGGAGAAGTGTCAGACAACAGCGAGGGCACAGCCCAGGTGGCAGCAGAGACAGCAGAGACATTCTTCCCGTCTTTCAAACCAGCCAAACAGGGCACTTCATCTTCTCGGAGAGTGACGGGACTCCGCAGCCCAAGGTGACGGGTGCGGGGAGCAAAGGCAGCAGCCGTCAGTACAAACACCAGAGACAGGGAAGAAGAATCCACTGACTTTGTGCATGCCAGACACGTGTAGGCTCTGTTCTGAGGCTGAAAGACATGGCTCCATAGCTGATGCACGGCATCTCCTTTGTTTGCAACACCACAGCCATTCTCTCGGCAACTGTGGCCTCAACACCCGTTCTGATATTCACTGGTGTGTGTTCCAGGTCCCTCGAGCTGCCTAATGCACACAGGACGAGAACTCCCTGCAGTTCTCAGCTACTGAGCCATGGTGGCTCTTTTGCTCTAGCAGTTCAAAATTTCATCTCCAGAGCCACTTTGACAGCTCCACAGTCCAGAGGTCGAACTGGAGTCTCTCCAGAGCTAAAAGCATGAGCTATGCTCACTAGGCGGCACAAGAACAGACTCAGCTTGTGCAGGGACTTGTGACACAAACTGGGTAGCACGAGCACCTGTCTATCTATTCCCCTACATGCATTTAGCACTTTCCACCCAAAGGCTCCCAAAGTGCAGTGCAAGTTTCTGCCATTCGGTCCCATGCTCAGGGTCCCAGTTTGCACAACTGTCCTGCCTCAACTGGGCAGAAATCATTCCCCAACCTGCAATGCTGCTACCTCTGGAGCTAAATGCGGCAGCTGTTTGATGGAGCACAAGAACACCTCCCTGCCCCCCCCCCCCCCCCCCCCCCCCGTTAGGACAGAACGTGGAGAACACCGTATTGACTCTTCCTGGGATTGTTCAAAAGAGCTTAAGGGAAATCAGAACACCTCGCTCCCACAGAAAGCTGCTGGATCCTACCCCAGACCTCACAATGCATGGCATCAGTTCAAAACCCTTTTGTGAGCTGACTTGGTTTGGCACCTGTGGGTGTCACAAAGTCCCCCCTCACCAATGGTGCTTTTGTTCCCATAGTTACGAGTGTACTTTGGGGGAGGAGAGGGGAGAAGTAGAGGGCAGCTAAAAAAGAAATAGCACAAAATACATAAGCAAAACACAGGGCAAATGAAACAAAAGGGTTTCATTGCTAAATGGCTAGGAAATGCTGTGATACGACCCCAGGAGAAATGCACTCGGCCCAGCAACCTGCAGCATACCCACCTCCCCCCGGGTTCATCTGTTTGCTCACCTGAGAGTCAGTTTACAAGCTGCCAATAAATGTACACATTTGCAGCACTGAGCCTGGCAGAGCAATGTGCCCTGTGATACAGCCTGGCAGCACCGGACGTCCCATGCAAAATCGCCGTAACTTTTCTGCTTCTAGATAAGGGATTTCCTCTGCTTCTGCTGTAGCGCTTCCCTCCCCACCAGTTCTGCTGTTGCATGGGGAGCACACAGCGAGACATGCCAGGGACATAAAACCAACCTAGGAAAGAAGATGGTTACACAGCAAGAGGGATGTGACCTCGCTAGAATTTCCAGCGACTGGACACTGATCTGGGAAGGTGTGACGGGCCGGGCCAGGTCTGGGCACGGATGAGGGCGTCTGCTTAGGGCGAAATGCTCAAACTCAGGGCTCCTTACAGCCCCAGACTGGAGATCTTCCCAAATAGGCCACAAACCAGTCACACCGAGCGCTTCAGCTTCCAATCTGGCCAGCCAGAAGCCTCACAAGCAAAACCCTTCTGACACCCCAGCTCTTCCTGTGCCCCAATCAGCCCCGGGCCTAATACACAAGTGAGGGGTTATAGAACCCAATCTCACCTACCCCGAACGGGTTCTTCCATTCCCAAGAAACTAGTCACAGGTCCCGATCAATTTAAACTCTGCATCTTACTCACAAGATCATGCTGAGCCAATCCTTTAGAATCTAAAATCTAAGGCTACGTCTACACTGGCATGATTTTCCGGAAATGCTTTTAACGGGAAACTTTTCCGTTAAAAGCATTTTCGGAAAAGCGCGCCTAGATTGACAGAACGCTTTTCCGCAAAAGCACTTTTTCCGGAGAAGCGTCCATGGCCAATCTAGACACACTTTTCCGCAAAAAAGCCCCGATCATCATTTTCGCGATCGGGGCTTTTTTGCGGAAAACACTACTGTGCTGTCTAGACTGGCCCTTTTCCAGAACAGTTTCCCGGAAAAAGACTTTTGCCCGAACGGGAGCAGCATAGTTTTTCCGGAAAAGCACTGATGATTTTACATGAGATTGTCAGTGCTTTTGCGGAAATTCAAGTGGCCAGTGTAGACAGCTGGCAAGTTTTTCCGGAAAAGCGGCTGATTTTCCGGAATAACTTGCCCGTTTAGACACAGCCTATAGGTTTATTACTAAAAGAAAGAAAAGCAAGAGAGTAAGGTTGTTAAAGGATAATACATTACATGCATCAAATCACCCAGTTCTCGATACAGGCTCTTAGCAGAGATGTTATAAACTGCTATCTTAAAAGTCTCTGGTGTACATCCTATGTCAGGATGGGTCCACAGTTCTTTCCGGCTCGTTGTTCCCTGCAAGGCTGCCTCTGGGATCAGGAGCTCAACTCAAAGACCAAGAAAGAGGGTGCCACATGGCACTTATATACCTCCCCTGGCATCTTCCTGGCCAGAACAGGTCACTGCAGGTCACATGGTCCAACAACCTATTCCTGTGTCCCATGCTGGCAGCCCTTCTGCGCTGGCTGGTTTGCAGGTATCAGTCACATTCCTGAGTGTGTCTCTGGCACTTAGAGATCTATTGTCTCCGGAGCCTCACTAATTAGCATCGCCACTGGCTGAACATTCTTTGCGCACTGCTCTGCCTCAGACAGAGAACCTTCCAGCGTCCATGCAGAGTACATGTTTATGACTCCACATACAGACATTATACAAGTACAGGAATAGCATATACACAATCAGTAGAACAGAAGCTTTCATGTGACACCTCACATGGCCCCCTTTGAATACACTTTGGGGCAAATATCCCCCCCATGGGTGCAGCAGTGATCTGGCTGCTCCCCTTAAAATCCAGTAACATGACAGAACAGGGTCCTGAGAGTCAGGAAGAGGAAGCTGAGCTGAGCACATGACAGACGGCTGGTGGCCTGTGGTATGTACCAACCACTCTCGCTCATCAGGTCCACTGGAGACTCTGCCTTTCTCTCATGGAGCCCTTGGTGCCGCATCTTCCTTCCTGCCCCTCTCCCTGCTTCTTTCTCCTGCCTGATCAAGTGAGTGGCCAGAGAGAAGGCAGGTGGCAGCACAGTAACACAAGCATATCCTAATTCTGGAGCAACCCTGGCAGGTCCCTGCAACGCTCGGTCTGCTGGGTTAGTTACCCCCCGTGGGCATCCCACAAGGGGCTGCAGCATATCACTGCTCATTCCCCAACGGCTCCAGAAGACAGCTCCTACTGTCTGGTTCTCTCCTTCCCATGCTCTGTTCGAATTACTCTCCAGCCATCTCCGCCCGCTTGCCACAAGACCCCCCATCCCTTTCTCATGTGCCCTCTTGACAGCAGCTCTACAATAAAGCCCTGATTCACCTTTGGGCTGGCTGGGGAGTACCCCCGCCCTGCAATTCAGGCCATATTGCAGTCAAGGGGAATCTTTCCATTGACTTCAGTAGGCTTTGGAGCCGGCCATTTCTAAAAATGTTTGTTTGGGACAGGGGTAGGAAAGAGGTCAGAGCAGAAGGATGAAGCGGGGGCGGGGGAATGCAGAGCTCCACCTCTTGCTGATGACTTCATTCAGGAAACGAGCAGTGACGGTTACTGGCTGGCAGATGGGACTGAGAATCGGAACTCCTGAGGTTTCGTTCCTAGCTCTGCCTCTGCTTCCTCATTAGAACCTGGGCAATGAAGACTTAAAATCTTTGCCCCTCTTCTGAAAATGTGGACATTGTGTTACCTGTCAGTGTGAGGCTGAATGTATTGCTCTGGGTTCATGCAAAGCACTGTGGGATATGCTGAGAGGTGGTGTTCTATGAGCCAATTTCTGCCTTCACATAAGCATGTGCAAGTCCCATTGATCTTACCTGGAAAAGCATGAGTATAGCTGAGGGTAGAAAGCAACCCGATAAGGGACATGCATTAGCACCCCTCCCAACACAGAGCTAGCCAAAGTGGATGAAACATTCTTCTCCTTCAAGAAATCCTGCCCAGAAACCTCCCAATGAATCTATCTCCAGAAATGTATCAATCCCAGACATTCCTAAATACAAGGTGACCTAGCTAACCGGTTACACGCTAAACAATGTCAGTCTGACAAACCTCTCTGTCCTCATCCACCCATCCTGCCTAGAAGACTGCAAGGGATCCAGATCAGGCCTGATTCAGGAACAGCTGCTGGCTGGTAAGTCTCCTGGAACAGCCTATCTCTAGCACCCCAGTCCCTCCCTTCCCCAACCCTCTACCTCTCACTCCTGCCCCCTACTCCACATATGCAAATCCTCTGTCCCCCTCCGTACCCATATCTCCTCCCAGATCCGGCACCCCAATCCTGCCCCAGATCATGGTCCCCTCCTGCCCTAGCTCACAACCCAAATCCCTGCACCCCAATTCCCTGCCCTAGGTCACAATCCAACCCCCTGCACCCCAGTCTAGTGCCCCAGGTCACAACTGGTTCCTTCACCCAAACTCCCGTCTGCACCCAAACACTATCCCAGACCCCACACCTTCTCCATTAGTATCATGGAAGAGTGCGGCCCTCGAACACTGTCCAAATTCTTGGAGTGCCCCCCCCATCAAAAACTATTGCCCACCCCTAATCTAGATGCTGCCAGCAGTGCTAGGCAATAAACCTCTCTCATAGGGAAGCTTTGAATATGTATTGAGGGAAAGGATGATCACAGACAGCAGCATCCTCTTCTTCTGTTAGTTGCACAGCAAACAAAGGCAGGGAGGGGGTTCTCAATGCAATTATTGATTTTTCATATGAATTCGTGATGTTTAAATACAGAAATCCCATTTGGAATAAAATAAGGCAGAGGGCTTTTCTCTTCCTTGGAAGCCAGCTCTCCCAGAGCTCATATTTTAACTCCTTTGCTGGGGGGGAGGAGCCGAGAAATCTACCGATCCACCCCATGTACCCTGGACAAGAGGAAAAGGAAGGGGACAGAGGCTGCTTCTAACACACAGCACCCCCTACTGGTCCATCTGCAAATTGGCATGGGTGTCTGTTCAGGCACTTAACCAGTATTCAGTAGCAGCCACTTGATTTTGCATGTGCGTCCCAGAGCTGTGTGCACCATGGGCACCATCACCCAGCGGGCCCATGTGTACATACGGGGGTGGTAATTTCTGACAGCAGGCTGAGCCCAGTACACAAGCGGTGAGGTTATTCAAGGCAGCAGGTGGCCGGGGACCAAGATGTAGGTACGGGGCAAGTTATACAGGGAAGGAATCAAAGTCGCTGGAGTGGTTACAGCCACAGCCGAACCCCTGGATATTAGCTCGTGACAGAGGCAAAGGGGTCCCATCTACCAGAAAGCTTTGTGCAGGCAAACAAGGGGATTCCAGCCCCAACCTCAGCTGTGCCCCCGGGATCAGAGACTGCCCATCCACTGCCCAACCGGAACTCTTGATGCTCAGAGGTAACCAGCATGTTCAAGCAGCATGTGTATTGTGGCTTAACTAAGCGATGGTCCCATTGGGCAGTAGGGGACAGACTGCAGGAGAACATTGCATCTGGGGGTCCACCACCTCCTGGTGAGCGGCTTTGTGAGCGGCTCAGGTTCTGATCAGTTTGGCTTCACAAGCTGCTTGTGAGGTGGTCAAGTCACCTCCGACCCACAAGACAGCTGAGGGGACAGGGCCCAAAGGGATTATGGTCTGTGTCACCCCTGCTCACTAGCTCCTTTTCACTGGGCTGGGGCAGAGAGTTGGGTGTGGGAGGGGCGTGAGGGATCCAGCTAGGGGTGCAGCCTCTGCAGTGGGGCTGGATGAGGGGCTTGGGGAACAGGAGGGGACTCTGGGCTGGGGGGTGCAGGCTCTGGAGTGGGGCCAGAAATGAGGAGTTAAGGGTGTGGGAGGGGGCTCTGGGACGGAGTTTGTATGCAGGACGGGGTGAGGCACGTAGGCTGTGGGCAGTGCTTACCTCAGGTGCTCCTGGAAGTGGCTGGCATGTCCATCTGGTTCCTAGGCACATGGGTGACCTTGGGGGCTCTGTGCAGTGACCTCACCCAGAGGCGCCATCTCTGCAGCTCTCTTTGACCATAGTTCCTGGCCAATGAGAGCTGCAGAGCAGGTGCTGGGGGAGGAGGCAGCCCAGGGAGCTCCAATGGCCACCCTTAGGCCTAGGAGCTGGAGGGATACGTCGCCACTTCCAGGGGCTGCACAGAGCCAGGGATGGAGCCCGCCAGCTCCTTTTAATGACCCGATCAGTCGTGCTGACAGGAGCCACCCGGGACCCATTTCAACTGGGTGGTACCGGTCAAAAACCAGACGCCTGGCAACCCTACTTCCTGGGCCTCTACGGAGGCCTCTGCCTGAAGATCCCTTCCCTCCAAATAGCGCCCACCTTTCCTGCCTGCTCACTGCCCAAGAGCCCTGCTCAGACAGGGGACGGGCATGATGGGCAACACCTCCCACGGGCTGCAGTGCCTACATTCTACATGCCCTGCCGATCTGGGAGAACTGCCGGGACCTAGCGCCCGGTCAAAGTCCAGGGATCCCTTTAGGGCCTTATGCAGGACTGAAGGGAAATGGGGAACACTGCCCTTCCCCAACCCCCACCCCCACAGCGCCTCTCATCAGCCAGCTGCATGGGGTTGGGCTCCTCGGCACTAGCAGAAGCAGATATAACCATGGAGCCCCGATTTCTTCATGGAAACAAGCAACAGCAGAATGCACTGAACCCCCCAGCTCTCCTTTGCACTACGGTGAGATGAGCATCCTCTGCTTTATCCTTCAGACTTTGGGAAACTCAGGAGACTTACACATAACATTTAATGAAGGGGGTTCACATTTTTTTTGTAAATAAAATCAGGAGATATTCCACCTCATGAACCCAATATTGCATTTCCAAGGTTTCTGGTTCTGGCCTCTATTCCACATAAACCTCCACGGAAACAATTCTTAATAACCTGCCAAGATAAAATATGATTCATTGCACCAACCAAATTTTGCCTCCGATTTTACCTACTGCTGCTCCTGCCACTTAGGAAGCAAAGGAGATGAGCTGGGGACATTTACAAATTGCTGGGCCAACATGCACGTGCTATAAAACATTTGCTTATCAGATAGTTAGGCGAAGGAACATGCAGGACTTGGGGACATGTTATGAAAATGCAGCCACAAAAATTCCTTGAGGAGCCTGGGGAGAGTGAACTATCAGTTAGCACATAGGACTTGAAGTCGGGTTCCTGCTTCCAGGAAGAAGTGTGAGCTAGTATTTCAAGCGACGCAGAGATGGAGTCGGCGTTCTATTCCTGACTCAGCGGCTTCACCTACGCGTTGCCTGGAAAAGGAGGTTACAAACACTAACCTACTTCTCCCGAAGGAGGAAATTCATTCTTTTGAAGATGCTTTGAAATTCTCATGTGTAAGGGACATAGATGGGGGAAAGAATGATTTTACCACTACTTAACAAAACCCAATTACTTGGCTCTTTACTCCCGCTAATCTGAAGCTAATTAAAATTAATAAATACACATTTTGGAAAACGACTGCACCATGGAATTACTTAACAAAAATAATATTTATCCTACAAGAGAAGAGAAGTCAATTCACTTCTTGGCAAATGAAGACGTTCATGTTTAATTACTATCAAGTAGTAACACGACAACCAATCACTCCTATAATGGCTTGATTCTTTTATGACTGTTAAAAGACTCTCAGCTGCTAATTCTATGTAATTGTGATTGTTTTTTTTCCCCACGGGTTCTCTTCTTTCCAAGAAATATCCGCCGACTTCGCTCTCTGTATTTGCACTTTGGTACAGCAGAGCAGACCCCAAAGAACTGGGCATGGCCCCCAAAGAAGAGTGGAGATCAAAGAACTGGAGGCAGGGCCTCCAAATAACAGTCAAAGCTAAAGAAACCACCCGCTTGCCGCAGATTGCAGCCTTACATGCCTAACTCCGTAACTGCTGATCTCCTGGGCTTCTCCCCAATGCTGGCAAGATGGCAGGCTCACTTACCACGTTCTCCCTGGTCTCCAGGTGCCAGCCATGCTCATAGGATTCCTCTGAGGAAGCTAATGCAGGATTAACCCAAATGGCATTGTTTATACAATTACTAGTTCTCTTTTGGACTCCATGGTACTATTTTGGCATCACATCTCATCATCCAAAGCCTATTTGCCTTTTTAGAACACAGGAAAAGGAAAAGTTCATTTGAGTCGAGGGATGTTAAATTTAGATTAACAGGTTTATCGAACAGTCGATGCAATTTGCATCGACTATTCGCTTGGACAATAAGGGCGCCTCCGCCTTTGAAGTTAGCAATGGCCCAGGGCTGACCCCAGCATTGCTGCTTTGAAACGCCACGTGGAGACTGGGGCCAGCAATAGTCAACTAGTGTGGTGACTAGCCGATAAGCATTTGCTTATCACATAGTCGATTAGTCGTTCATATCCCTACTTGAGTCTCCAATAAAGCTGACCAAAACAGTTGCCCTTTGTATTGCTACCTATCAAGAGGATCCTGACTACTTAAGAAAATGCAAAGACTGACCTACCCTGGAATTAAAGTTACCAAAAATATAAAAACTTAAAAAACAACAAATAGTCTAGCAGCATCTTAAAGACCAACAAAACATGTAGATGGTATCATGAGCTTTTGTGGGCACAGCCCACTTCTTCAGATGACTGGAGTATTCGAAGTGCTTTGTGCCCACAAAAGCTCATGATACCATCTACATGTTTTGTTAATTTTTAAGGTGCTGTAAGACTATTCATTGTTTTTTTAAGTTTTCCAGTTACAGACTAATTTGTCTATCCCTCTGAAGCTCTCAAAAATACAGAGTATCATGAACTTTCATGGGCAAAACCTACTTCCTCAGATACCACTGATTGTCTCAGAGATGGAGTCTATCTCCACAAGATTATAGGCATTTTAATCACTTCTGGGTTTTAGACTGGACAACAGTGAAATCCCATGTTAACAGGAACTAAGCACTAACCACTAGCTCTGACCAATGCTTTTCATGGGCTTTCTGCAGAGAAATGGTGAGCAAGCTAAAAACCCAGCTACGTGGAGAACAGCATAGTTGGGTTTCTTGAAATGAAATTAGCCCTATAATAAAAAAATCACAGTCAAAACATATCCAAGCAATCTGTTTGCCCAACCTAACCATTTCCTTGAAAGTGCCTGTCAAATCTATCACTGCCTGCAAGCCGCTACCTGCCTTTGTCATTTGCAACGAGGACAGAGGTAAAATGCTGTGACATGTTACCCTGAGATTAAATTGGCTTCAAATAACACCATGTTGTCGGGAGTTCATTGGCAATGTTTTTTGCCTCATTCACACAGATAAAATAAGATCACTTGGCACTGCTCATTGTCCATGGCCTTCTGCTTGTATCAGAGATGGATACGGAGTGAGACTGAAGCTAGTCCCGTGGTTCTCAAAGTGTGGTCTTGTAGGTGAACAGCGGGCTCCGAGCTCATTCCCCCCTGCTAGTGAAGAGCCTGCCCTGGCACTGCAGCCCTGTCCCCCTTCATCCTACTATGGGGGCAGGGGAAGGAGAGTCTTGTGGGCCTGATCCAGCTTGTGGGGGAAGGAAGTGGCTCCGTGCGCTGCTGCTCCCTTTCCCCGCCCCCTACACTGGGGAATACCAGTGTAGGAAACTGCTCATCTGGAGGCTTTTCTTGCTGCTCCCATTGGCCGGAATCCTGGCCACTCAGAGCAGTGGGAGGCGGTGCCTGGGAATGGCAGGTGGCACAGAGCCAGGTAAACGCCCCCCAGACTCACCCCACTCTTGCACCCGCCCCACCTGCCAAGACCCCCCACCCTCAACCTGCTCCTGCTCCCAGCCAGGAGGTGGTTGGCTGGTGGTCTGCAGGAAGGTCTGCGTTGAGTGGGGAGGGCCACCGGCCAAAATGTTTGAGAACCACTGGCCTCGTCCAACGACTACAGAAGGGCTTGAGTGCAGGAATGATGAGCTTGTCATGATGGCACAGTCTTGGGACTAGACCGTTTGGGTTCAGGTCCTGGCTCTGTTGCAGGTTCCCATCGCTAGGGCTCCACTGCAAGCAGCAGCCTGTGGCGCCGAGGCTCAGAGCCCGGGATGACCGAATGAGACTCAGGGAGCTTGCACTAAGGTGCTAGAAACAGCTGTGGCAACATTACAGCTGTAGGTGGCCCTTGGGCTCTGAAGCCTAGGAACTGGCATTCCTATGCACAACTATCCTCAGCCCCAGTGGATACTGGCCACTGAAACAGCCAACCCATAAACCTCCTGGCTACATCTAGGCTGGCATGATTTTCCGCAAAGCACTTTTTGCGGAAAAGCGTCCATGCCAATTTAGACGCACTTTTCCGCAAAAAAGCCCCGATCGCCATTTTCGCGATCGGGGCTTTTTTGCGGAAAACAAATCTGAGCTGTCTACATTGGCCCTTTTGCCTGAATGGGAGCAGCATAGTATTTCCGCAAGAACACTGACAATGTTACATGAGATCGTCAGTGCTTTTGTGGAAATTCAAGCGGCCAGGGTAGACAGCTGGCAAGTTTTTCCGGAAAAGTGGCTGATTTTCCGGAAAAACTGGCCAGTCTAGACACAGCCCCTGTGTTTTCCTGTCTGCGGCATACACCTGAATCTGCCTGCACAGAAGTAGGTCACATTGCTTTTACCACCCCCCCCCACCTCCCTCAGTGGCTATCGGCAGCACAAATTACCATCTCCCTAAACGCCTCCACGGTAGGCTGCAGATCTGCCGCGAGTGTATGTTTGACGCCACCTTCCCTCCGCCCAGTAATACAAACTGCTGCTGCCTCAGAGCAATAAGACTTTCCCCAAAACAAAGGCACAGCTTATGAGTAGGGGGATGTAAGAGTTTAACCGTATAAACGAGTTGATGCGTATCGGTTTCCATTATCGTCAAACTCTTCACCAGTGTGCAACGGTCCCGGCTGCTGGCCGTGCTCCCGGGGAGCTGGATGTCGCCCCATGCTGCAGGTTCTGCAGTGTAAAGCTTAGGCTGCAGCACAGCTGGCTCCTGGGGAGCAGGGCCAGCAGCTGTTACGCACCAGGAGCCTGCTTAAGCAGGGTCCCATCGCTAAGGCATGGAGCAATAGCTGTTGTATGTAAGCCAGCTCCCAGTGTGCACCAGCTCCGGTGGCCGGCCCTGCTTCCAGGGTGCCGGCTGCCACCCTGCACTGCACAGTCTGCAGTGCAAGCTTTATACTGCAGAGCCTGCCGTGTGTGTAATCATTAGGATTTTAAAGGTTACACAGTTATTTTTATTAACCATTTTTACTTCCCTAGTTTTGACAAACACATTGTACACAGGAGAGTTTCCAGACCATGAGAATCAGTTTCTTTTTAATTCATATTTACCATAGGCAGACCATTGAGCACAAGAGCCGAGATTTCAGATTCACACTCCTAAATTTGCTGAGTGATGGATGAATATGTGCCCATCATCTGAGGCATTTCTGCAGATCTTTCATAATCGGATTACTTTGGAGGGTGTCAATAACAAAGGGCCTGAGAAAAGATTAACAGAAGGTATCTCTTTCACTCAGAGTGTGTCTACACTGCACGCAGAGCTTGAAATAAGCTACGCAATTTGAGCAACACCAATTGTGTAGCCTCTTTCAAGTGAACTTTGAAATAGCTTGTTTCTAAATTTGGCACAGTCTACACTGCACCACATTTCGAAATAAAGCGCTATTCCAAAATGTCCGTTACGTCTCGTGGAACGAGGTTTACAGGGACATCAGAATAGTGAGCCTGTTACATTTTGAAATAATGGGCATGCTCAAAAGACACGGAATAGCTTTTTTTGGAATACTTCCGGTGTCTGAAATAGCACTGTAGTGTGGACATAGCCGCAGTAGACAGGACTAAAGAAAATGTCTCAAAAGTGAACTGAGGGCAATGTAGAAAAAGGCACAACAGTAAGAGGAAGGCAGCCCTCGACTCAAACTACCAGAGGTTCATCTTTCATGTCCTGACATCCAGACTTTCGTATCTCATCGAGGCTAACTTATTTATTTAATTTGCATCAACGCGACCTAAATTCCAGAGTAAGTTAGCCCATGAGACTAACTAGATTATCTGTCACGCCAGATGGATGTGGACAGGAAAAAAGAGAGCCATAAAAAAGTCAAAACATTGCAGATTTGGGACACAAAGAGGATAGTGGAAAAATTGATCAAACAGGACAGGTGCATGCAAAGGTGCTTACAGCAGGGATGTGTATTGCTGGGCTGTTGAAAGCGATGCCTCAGAACTCGTTAGCATGCCCAGCTTTTCTTCACAAACACATAAAAAAACAGGTTATAGACAGAATTGCTCAGCCCTGCTCCTTTTCCAAACGTCACCTGTGGAAGGGTCACAAAAATCTCTCAGGTACATTTCATGTGCTGATGAGGAATTAGTTTGAATTAAACACTGGTGCACTCATGCCTCAAAATGAGAAGCAAAGTCAAAGTCTCAGCCCACATCCAGAACTGAATTTTGCCACTCAAGCTACTCTCAGAGCTCAGCTTTGATACCTCTTATCAGACCTCTTCAGCGCTTGTGGTCTGATTTTCAGAGGCCTCACCTCTGAAGAGATTTAGCCTCAACAGCTCTGAATACTAGGGTTTAAAGCAGGGCTACTCAACTTTGGAAGCCCCGGGGGCCACAATGATACTCACAACACATGTCAAGCGCTGCAATTTAAGTGTGGTTGGATCTACATGAAAATATATATGCAAATATATGCAAATAGCTTCTTTCACACTGATGTGCACGAATACAAAGCACTTCCCACAATGCCCTGGCGCTCCCGGCACCTCCTCTCTGGAGGCTAGAAACACTGACACCCTGTACCCGTCTGTTCAATCCAGCCTGTCCGCTCGTGTCTTTGAATGTTCACCCTGCCTGGGGGCAAAGCCAATCTCCAACTACCTTAGATGAGAATCATACCTAATTTGGGGGACAGATTATCACATAGCTGCTCGCTGCAGCTCTAACACATTCTTCTGAAACATGGGGCCCTGGTGGAAAGATGGTATTGGCGCAGGTGGACTAGTTGCAATGTTTACATTTCCTATGCTATGTCACATAGCATTAAAGATTCTGCTCTAATGTACATCAGCAGTAACGCCACTGAAATCTATGGTCTTGTGCATTGATTTAATGCTTCCAAATGTCACTGATACACTAAGGCTGTGATGGGCTTCTATAAACAATAGAAATGCTGACAAGGAAATATTAATAGAATAACAGAACTGGATGAAACTTGAGAGGCCATCAAGTCCAGTCCCCTGCTCTCATGTCAGGACCAAGCACCATTCTAGGCCATCCTTGACAGGCATTTGCCTAACCTGCTCTAATAAATCTCCAATAATGGAGATTCCACAACCTCCCTAAGCAATTTAATAACCACCCTGAGAGTCCAGTACCCTGCCCTTACAGCAGGACCAAACACCATCTAGATCAGTGGTCCCCAACCTTTTGAGGATGTCGGGCGCCAGGGGGCGTGGCTGTTTGCCCGCCGGGCGCCGGGGGCGTGGCCGTTCGCACACCGGGCGCCCGGGGGCGCCCCCCCCATAGCCGCATGCCCGGGGGCGGCCCCCCCATAGCCGCATGCCCGGGGCCACCGCAAGCGCCGCGCGCCCGGGACCGGAGCCGGTGCTTCCTTCCCCCCGCAAGCGCTGCGCGCCCGGGGCCGACGCTCCCCGCAAGCGCCGCACCATGTGCCCGGGGCCAGGCCAGCCCCGAGCACCTGGCGGGTGCATGCAAATGCCCCCACGGACGCCATGGCGCCCGCGGGCACCGTGTTGGGGACCACGGATCTAGATCATGGGTTCCCAAACTGGGGGGTGCACCTCTGGGGGTTCATGAAGAAATTCCAGAGGGAGCACAAGGAAACCCACCCCACCCCGCATAAAGTTTTGCTGCCCAGGTCAGGTTTTTTTTCCCTCAACAAGTTTTGCTGCTATTTTTTGGGGGGGGGAGGGCGCATGAGGGTTTCTCAAAAATCAAAAAGGGGGCATGATGCTGAAAGTTTGGGAACCACTGATCTAGATCATCCCTGACAGGTGTCTATCCAACCTGCTCTTAAATATCTCCAGTGATGGAGATTCCACAACCTCCCTAGGCAATTTATTCCAGTGCTTAACCACCCTGATAGTTGGGAATTTTTTCCTAATGTCCAACCTAAACCTCACATGCAGCAATTTAAGCCCATTGATTCTTTTCCTATCATCAGAGGTTAAGGAGAACAATTTTTCTCCCTTCTCCTTATAACAATCTTTTAGGTATTTGAAAGCTGTTGTGTCCCCTCGCAGTCTTCTCTTTTGCAGACTAAACAAACCCATTTTTTTCAATCTTCCCTTACAAATCATATTTTCTAAACCTTTCTTTTTTTTGGGGGGGGGACTTTTTCTGATTTCTCCACATCTTTCCTGAAATGACAGGATACAGAACTGGACATAATTCTGCAGCAGAGGCCTAAACAGCGCAGAGTAGAACAGAAAAATGACCTCATGTCTTGCTTACAACACTCCTGTTAATACATCCTGGACTGATGTTTGCTTTTTTTGCAACAGTGTCACACTGTTGACCGTTAAGGAATAGCTCCTTGCTATGGTGGCTTTGCGGGCTGATGGTATACTCACAACAGATATCCAGAACCAGCCCAGTATAAGCTGCTACAACTTCACTGAAGGCAGTGGAATGGGACTGGCTTATACTAGAGATGAATGTGGCCCGCAACCATGGTGTAGCTGAGCAATCAAGCCAGAAATGCCTATTAAAATAGCATTGTTTACGGAATCATGCTCAGACCCCTGCCTGAGTTATTGTTCCACTTTATGCCTGGGAAGAGATACAGCCAGCAGCAGAATTTTCATGGCTCTCCTGTTTCCATGTGCTGGTACTAGTCAAGAGAGACCATGAGAGATGTACTGGGCTATTTCTACTTTGACGTACCATCAGAGGTAAGGGAAGTCTTGTCCTGAAGAGATTGAGGAGGTCTTTATTACATTCACAGCTCTGTTACAGACCCTCTGAGGACTTTGAGTAAGTCCTTTAACACTGAACACTTCCTGTAACAGAGGTCTAATCATCCTTCCCTAGCTCACAGCAGTGTTAGAAAGCTTGTCAAGCGCTGAACCTTAAAGGGGTGTTGCTTTGGAAATTTCTGGGATGAAAGCAGTGCTGTCAGCTCTTGAAATTTTATTGCAATACCTGTCTTTTACTTAAAGCCCCTGCTCCTGGAGTCATGTGGTATAGGAGTGTCCATTTTCCCTCAAGAAAGTAAGATTCTTCTGGATGCAGAGAAAACCTTGAAAACACAAAGCAAATGTAACCTAAAGGCCCAAAAGGGAGGTAAATAAAAACATTATAGATAGATAGATAGATAGATAGATAGATAGATAGATAGATAGATAGATAGATAGATAGATAGATAGATAGATAGATAGATAGATAGATATAAAAAAAATCTCATCTTTCCACAGTTGGGCTTGGCAGTAGTTTACAGAATATGTTAACTATTATTATTGCTGTTGTAAGTTATTATCATTCATAAATAACAATCAGCGTTAGCACATTAACTTTAATCCCTACCAATTAATGTTAATTGCTACATACAGTTACATATTTTGGGCAGTAAAACAGCTGAATCTAAGGAGCAAAGGGGTTTCTGATTCCCTTGATTTGACATGCAACAGCTGAATTCAAAATGGTATATAATGGATTGTGCACAAGCAAAAATCTAAATGTAGTACAAAAATGACAAGATCTACTACAAGACTGGGGTAGATTCTGCTTACACTAAAGGTGTTGCATGCAGGAGTTCTGATGAGATTTTTTTTCTGCCTCTCTCAGTGTTACAAAAGTTTATATTCCGTCACATGGTAAATGTCCGTATCTACTGATTCCTGTGAGTACAGTCCCACAGTACATAAAACCTGCATACAGTACAGTTTGAACCTGGGTCAGACTTAAGATGTTAGTGGAGGGATAAAATGGGCTAGACAGTTTCTCACACAGGTCGCTGGGACAGTTTAATTTCCTGGATTTAGTCAGCGTATAAAGCATACTGTAATCCTAGAAATTACTGAGCAATAGTTTCCAAACAGTGTTAATTCTAGATGTCTCAGAGGGGTAGCCATGTTGGTCTGTATCTGCAAAAACAATGAGGAGTCCTGTGGCACCTTAGAGCTTGTCTACACTACAGAGAAGACTGAAGCTGCTGCAGTTGATCTTCCGGAGTTCAAATTAATGGGTCTAGTGAAGACACTCTAATTTGAACTGAGAGGGCACTCCCTTTGGCACCAGTAGTCCTGCTCCTATGAGAAGTAAAGGAAGTCGAAGGGGGCGTGTGCTCCTGTCAACCTCCCGCTGTGTGGACAGTGCCAAAATTCGATTTAAAGTACTTAGACTCCAGCTACAAAATTAACACAGCTGGAGTTGCGTATCTTAATTCAAGTTTATCCCCTGGTGTAAACTAGCCTTAGAGACTAACAGACGCATTAGGGCATACACTTTTATAGGAAAACCCCACTTCATCAAATGAACTGGAGTGGAGTTTACAGAGGCAGGAGTATATATAAAGACAACAAAAGAAAGAGAGTATTTGTTTAGCCTCGTTTACACAAGTACTCTCTTTCTTTTGTTGTCCTTATATATAACCATGCCTCTCTAAACTCTACTCCAATTCATCTGATAAAGTGTGTTATGCCCACAAAAGTTTATGCCCTAATAAATCTGTGAATCCTAGAAGTGATCACTTAAAATAAAGCAACTCTTCTTTACCCAAAGCCACCTTTTCCCACCCCTGAAGTTTTCTTTGTCTGGTTCCCATTACTAGAGAAATGCATGATTTCTTTCCAACTCATGAATGTAGCTTCTGCATGAATCAAATGGACATTCCAGACTGGAGCTCAACAGAATGTAACAGTCATGTCCCAGTTGGAGGATGATCTACATGCAGGATAAGAAACTTTTACTGGAGCCAGTTAGTAAATGAAGTTGCCCCTTTAGCTCAAACAACAAAGGTGAATGCTCCTGATGCTGAAGCTCTCAGATTCTATGTGGACTGATAATTTTGTAATGTGATGATTTTGTAATGTGTTTTCTTCCTGCACATAGTGCGAAAGAGACTCCAGAGACTGTTATCATTGATCTCCTAGAACACAGACTCATTTGTTGAATAACAGAGAAATATTCTTCACTGTCTTCATGAATGTACATTATTAGATACCTGGACATTATTTATCCATCCTCTAGCACTGATACATTGGGAAACTCAGACTCTTCATTACAGCTAAGCCCCTAAGCCAGCGCTTAGCAGTCTGTGACGTCATGGCAGGTTCTGTAGTGTGTGTGTGTGTGTGTGTGTGTGTGTGTGTGTACCTCAGTTTCTTCCCAGCCCCTTGCAGCTCTCTCCAAATGAGTAGGAGAGGCCAAGCATGACTCAGGGTATGTCTACACTACAACGTTAATTTGAACTAATAGCCGTTAGTTCGAATTAACTTTCATAGCATCTATACATGCAAACTGCTAGTTCAAACTTAATACGAGCTAGTGGAGCGCTTAATTTGAACTAGGTGAACCTCATTCTATGAGGACTAACACCTAGTTTGAATTAAGGGCTGTGTAGCCACTTAATTCGAACTAGTTGGAGGCTAGCCCTTCCCAGCTTGCCCTGGTGGCCACTCTGGGCACCACCAGGGAAACTCTTCTGCCCCCCTCCCAGCCCCGGAGCCCTTAAAGGGGCATGGTCTGGCTACAATGCTTGTGCCAGTTGCAAGCCTACCAACACCCAGCCAGCAGACCCTGCACCTGGCACGGCATGAGCTGGCCACCCGCTGCCACCCAGCCCTCCTCCTCTTCCCAGGACCAGGCTGGTGGCTCACAGGAGCATGCTCGGGGCCGTAAGTGGCGGGCACCCGCCAGGTCTAGTGCGGAGATTGTGGACCTCATCGAGGTTCACGACCTCCACACTAGGCACAGGAATGCGGCCGTCTAGGGCAGGCTAACTGCCAGCCTGGCCACCAAAGGCCACCTGTCACGGAAAACTTTTCCGTTAAAAGCATTTCCGGTTAATCATGCCAGTGTAGATGTAGCCAGGCTGTATGCCCTGGCTCCTGTGGCAAGGTTGAGCCTGTGCTGCCCTGTATCTCTGAGAAGCAAATAAACCTTCTATGCTACAGCCTGACCGAGAGTCGCATCTGGCTTCATCGCAGCTGGCATCATATATATAGTAGCCCAGTGTCTGAGAGTCTGTACTGCCGAAATGCTGGCTGTTCCCTTTGGGCGGCCTGTGCTGCATGGGGAGTGCAGGGCCCAAACAGCTGCTTGCATCGCTTGCTCCCCCGCGGTGGCCCGGCTGAGCGGCACAGAAGTCAGCCAAGTGCCACGGTGGAAGGGGAAGGGGGGTGGGGCGGTGACGTACATGCCCAGGGGGTGGGGCCTGCCCATATACGTCACCGCCTCGCCCCCCTTCACCTCCTGCCGTGGTGCTCGGCTGACTTCTGCGCCGCTCAGCCGGGCCGCCACAAGGAAGCCCAAACGGCTGCTTGCTGCCCCGCGACGGCCCGGCTGAGCAGCGCTGAAGTCAGCCAAGTGCCACAGCGGGAGGTGAAGGGGGACGGGGCAGTGACATGCAGCATGACAGTGGCTCCAGGCCTCGCCCCCTGGCCGTGAACATCACTGCCCCCCTTCGCCTTCCCCTTCCGCCGTGGCACTCGGCTGACTCGGGAGCAAGTGGTGCAAATGACCGTTTGGACTCTGCAGTCTCCCGAGTGAGAGGCAGGAGGGGGAGGAGAAGAGAAAGAGAGAGACAGAGATAGAGGTAGGAGGCAGAGGAGAGCTGAAAGAGAGAGAGGGGGAGGCAGTAGGAGGAGAAGGAGACAGAGAGAGAGACCGGAGGCTCAGGAGAGAAAACCGACGTGGAGGAGAGACCTGACAATCCCGTCTTATGACGGGCTAATTGGCTAGTTCTGTATAAAAACCAACGGAGTGGCTGCCAGACAGCTACTATCCCTAGAGGGAGGAGAGCGAGCGAGTGTGTGTGTGTGTGTGTGTGTGTGTATACACACACATGTGCATTCAGGACATTGCTTTAGGAAACTGACCCCTGCCCCTCTACTGTTTATATTCCTCATTCTCACACATGCCTTGTCTCCCTCATAATCCCATCTCCAATACAAATACCTCACTCTTTGCTTCAATGAAGGCAACAGCTCGGAGAACAGAGGCAACCAGACCAACTTTACATTCCATTGCAGCTCAGACCACAAAGGGACAACTAAATGGCAACAATATTTTCCTATGAGCAGCAAATGCTGTGTGCTCCCATGTAGCCCATAGCAGCTGGAAATTGATTTCTGAACGGTGCTGGCAAGTGCTGACATTTAGAGAATGTTATTAGAGCTTTGGAAAGCTTCCAGGTATTCATAAAACAGTAATGCATGACAATGACCATCCATAAATCGCAGCTTATCCCAGAGAGGGGCCAGTATCAAGGTTTCCATTGGAGAGAGGTGGAATCTTAGCCACCGAAAGGAGAAAGGTGAAGTCCTTTGCCTGAGGTCACACACTGAGGCCAGATCTACACTGGTGGAGAAAAGCGACGTAAGGGTGCGTCTACACAGCAGCATTATTTCGGAATAAATTTGAAAAAACAGACAGCTTATTCTGACTTCTATAAACCTCATTCCGTGAAGAATAACACCTCTTCCGAAACTGCTATTTCAAAATAATGGTAGTGTGGACTCTCCGCTGCTGCTGTTTCGAAATAGCTCCTTCACCAGGGCCATTCAAAGTAATTCCTCCCCAGTGCTTCCTGGGGCTCTAAATCGAGGTAGCGAGTCCACATTAGGAGAGCCTGCCTCGGACTGATTTCCAGGCTTCCCTGTGGAGTAGATCTGCGATTTCAAATAAACTATTTCGGAGTATTTCTTTCAGGATAGCTTATTGTGAAATAAGTGTGCAGTGTAGATGTACCCTAAGATACGCAATTCCAGACACGACAATGGGGTAGCTGGAGTCGAGGTAAGTTACATCAATTTTCTGGGGTGGCCCCACAGCGGGAGGTTGACGGGAGAAACACTCCTGGAGACCTCCCTTATGAGGCTGACGGGGGCATCAACTTAGCAGGTATTCAGCCCCTGCCCACCCAGCTCCTGGAGAGGAGGTTCTGCTGCCCTACCACAGCAAAACCACCTCCCTGGGAGCCGGCTGAGTGAAATTGAGACCATTAACCGATAAGCTTCATCTTAACAGTTAAACGCTGAGGGTACATCTAGACTACGTTCGAAAGGAGATATGCAAATTTTGTGCTAATTTGCATATCTTCTTTGGATCGCTTTTTCAAAAGTGGGGTTTTTTCGAAAAAGAAAGCAGTTTAGATGCGGTTCTTTCGAAAAAAAAACCCTTTTTCAAAAGAACGCTGCACACCATTTTTTGAGGAAGAAGGGTTCTTTCAAGAAAAAGGGTGTTTTTTTTTCAAAAGAATCACATCTAAACTGCTTTCTCTAAAAAAAAAACACTTTCAAAAAGCGATCAGAAGATATGCAAATTAGCACCAAATTTGAATATCTCTTTTCAATAGAAAAACATAGTCTAAATGTACCCTTAGTCAGTTATACTCAAATCACAACTGCGTAAGCTCAGTCATGCACAGTCTCGAGGTTAAAGGACTAACTAACAGGCCAGCCCGCCGCTAACATCTGTAAGTGTTTAACGCCCCTGTGGAAGGAAATCTAAACTCCAGTGGGAGAGAAGTAGAAGCAAGTCAGGTGCCTTCAAGAGAAGAGCGGGAGGAGCCACTTTGCCACCTTGTAGGAATTATGAGGCGGAAGGCACCTGCAGTGTTGTCAGACATCTCCGGGAGGCTCTGGGCAAACACACATTTGCAGAGCTGGTGTGTAATGGACAGGGCCAAACAGCCCACTGATAGCAGTGTCAGCCGCTGACTGTAGCTGGGGACAGCAGCCATGCCCGGGTCAATGAGCATGCTCCCCTCAGCCTCGTTAAAAACGCACACGCGGTTATTCAGAAGGACTTTACACTCTTCCAAAGCCTTTTGCAGATACTTGCCCGCAACTTTTTCCATTCACCAAAGCTGTCTCCTAAGCCCGGTAGGAGTAAAAAGCTTCTCTGTGTGTGCAGAAATCTAGTCCTGACACCAGCTTCAGTTAATAGACTCCAGATTCATTAAAATACCTTACCCGGCTTCTCCTGCTAATGCCTTGGTGACAACCGAGAAGCCATCTCCATTGCAGTACCCTGGCTGCAGAGCCCTCCTCCCCAAACAGGGCGCACGGCTCTGGCCTTAGATAAAAGATAGCACGTGTCCCTTGCAGCCCATGAGGAATATGCCATGGCAGGGAGCACAGAGTGGAGCTGACATCCCCAACTCCTGCCTCACTAGCCACCCCAACTGGCTCCGCCCTCCCACCCCAACAGGCTGCAGTAGGTTTCTGCCACCATTTGGTTCTCAGTCTCATTATCTTTCCATCCAAGGCCTAAGTACTTTTTTGTAGTGTTTCTCCAGGTGCCTTGCGATCTAGCTGGGCCTCTAGGACACTGCATTAAAAGCAGGATGTGTTTTGCCCCCAAATTCATCAGCTCTACACTCCCCTGCCTGAGCAGAGCATGAGTGCTGCTTCGGTGGCTTTTCCTCTTGCAACGGTCTGCTGTTACCGCTGATCTCTAAAGCTGCAGGGTTTCCTTTTGGGCAGCAGGGCAGCTTCCCTTATGACTGTTATAAAAATCCTGGCTCACTGGCCAGTTCTGCTGGAGAAATAATGCCAATGAGATAAACAAGTGTTTCATGCCCAGCAGGGTGCCAGCACCCCCCACTACTGGGCTGGCCGTGGGGGCCAGAGAAGGGGCAAGAAACATTTGAGGTAACAGGCAGCAGGAAGAAGAAAAAGCAGGTGCTAGAACCAAGGAAGAATAAGAGACACAATGCAGGGGCTAGGAGGGTGGAACCCCTAAAGAGAAAAGCCAAGAGAAACAAATCTGCCTAATCTCTCCCTGTCGCCTCCTACCTGCGTCTCACACGGTGTCCACCACCACCTTAGCTTGGGCATGATTAGCGCCTGCACAGAACAGCCGCTGCTTAGCCAAGGCGTTGTGGCTGAACCTCGCACAGGGAGTAGAGCGCTAAAACCTTCTGGGAAAACACCCTCAGCAGCGAGTCTCGGAGCCCAGAGCCACCGACTTGGGCTCACGCTGCGGCGCTCACAGGGGCAGTGTTGAGGTCTGGGTTTCGGCGGGAGCCCAGGCCCTGACACCTGGCGAGGGGGAGGTCTCAGAGCCGATGGGGTCAGAGGGTGGCAAAGGGGGCCATTGCTCCAGGGACAGCGTGGCCTTGTTCTTTACACTATGGTATGTCTTGAGTGTATCAGAGAGGGACTTCAGATAATCTCAGCCCTATTTCCTTTCCTAATTCAGAAACTGAAGAAAGCACTTTAATAACTGTCTGCATTATTTTTAGCAGACAGACACAACTCCCCCAGCTATTCAAGGGCCTCAGGCCATCTACAGTATTCCAACTAACCTCAAATTATAGAAGGCTGATGGGAAGGAAGCAAGCAAGGAATAAAGAAAACTCCTTCCTAGTTTGCAAGGCCACAAGCACTGAAACTGAACCCAAGAGACGATCACGCAAATCCCAGCGGAGCCAAACTGTGGAGATTTCCTCAGTTCTGGTTATGAAGAGAGTCAAAAGATCCTGTGTTTTGGCTACTCAACATGCCTGTTTGTTTGCAGCCCTCGGTGCAGTTTGGGTTTACGGGGGGCTCAACACACAGACTGCGGGTGGGATCCTTTGAACGTGGCCTCCACTGGGAACACGCTCCACAATGGCGAGGCGTCTCCCAGGCGGGGTGGGCACTGAAAGACGCAAGTGGATGGGGTGGCTGGAACAGACGGGTACAGGGTGTCGGCGTTTCTAGCGCCCAGGGAGGAGGTGCCGGGAGCAATGGCGCATTGTGTGAAAAACTATTTGCATATATTTTGCATATATATTTGCATGTAGATGCAACCACACTTAAGTTGCGACCCTTGGCATGTGCTGTGAGTATCATTGTGGTCCCCTGGGCTTCCAAAGTTGAGTAGCCCTGCCCTAGTAGCACATAACACCATGAATTCTTGTCCTGGTCTTTTTAGTTCACAAGCTACACAGGGGTAGCCATCTGAAGAAGTGGGTTGTGCCCACAAAAGCTCATGATACCAGCTACATGTTTTGTTGGTCTTTAAGGTGCTGCTAGACTATTGGTTGTTTTTTAAGTTCACATCACTCCTGGAGACCAGGCTGTTGAATAAACACGTTTCCCATCAATTTTAATACTCACAAATAGGGACTGGGTGATGGTAGCAAGATGTTTAAGCAGGTGTTTACCCTGTTTAAGCAGTGGATCGCCTCTAGAGACTTTGGGTGAAGTTTACAGAAAATCATGGGAAGGCTGCAGCTGTTCTAATCACTGCCGCATACAAACAGATCCAGGGCACTTCCTGCTGGGTTGTGTGCCACTTCCTTTCAGGTGCTAAAGAGAGAAATGTATAAACCTCTGTTTGCTCTTCTCACCCTTCTCTGAGCCCCCCTCTCTCCACACCCACAGCTTTATCATTAATGAGTCAAATGTGGCTTGATATGACTCTGGAGACAGCAAATGCTCCCAGAGGCGCATCATTAAACATCCATCTATAGAAGACCGTGGTTGGTCTGTTCTTGAAAGTGAAAAAAATCAATCACAGGGAACCCCAGGAAGGAGGATGAATATGCAGATACCTCTGACACCAGTGCCGCCAGCCAGGGCTGCTTTTGAAAATACAATAAAGTACTGCGCATCTTCAGAAACCCCGCTGTTTGCAGGCAGGCACCTACCTGCCTTTGTATGTCCAAGACCTGGGGTACACTTGTGTTTCCAGCAAAGAGCTGCGTCTGGAGCACAAACCAGCACTGGAATACTGGAACTACATTTAGCTGGTGGGGGATGGGAGGGAAACAGATCTCTTCTCACAAGGAAGGGAACGCTCTCGCAGTGCAAAGGCAAGACATAAGAATGGCCATCCTGAGTCAGACCAAAGGTCCACTTAGCCCAGTGTCCTGTCTGCCAACAGTTGCCAATGCCGGGTGCCTCAGAACAGGGAATTCTCAAGCAATATGACCTCCCTCGATCCTGCAACATCCCTCATCCAGGACTGGTCAGGTCCCAGGGGTGCTGGGGAGGCCCAACCTTTATTAAACAATAAACACAACAATGTCTTCTGGGCACAGGAGTGTGCTGTGAGGGGAAGAGGTTCGTAATGACACTCTTTGAGCTAAGAGTCATCTTTGCAGCATCCTACTGCCTGGCTCATCCACAGTCACACCAGTGAACTGGCTTTCGCACACAGGAATTGTTAGCCTAGATCAGACCAGGGCTTGGTTCACCTAACATGGTGTCTCTCTCTATGTGCTCAGTTTCAGATGCTGTGCAAGAAAATCCCAACGTGGACAATTATGGAATAACCTGAATAGAGAGGAACTTTCCTCCTGTCCATATCACTTAATAGAATCATAGAATCATAGAATACTATGACTGGAAGGAACCTCAAGAGGTCATTGAGTCCAGCCCCCTGCCCTCATGGCAGGACCCAGTACTATCTAGACCATCCCTGACAGACATTTCTCTAACCTACTCTTAAATATCTCCAGAGCTGGAGATTCCACAACATCCCTAGGCAAGTTATTCCAGTGTTTGACCACCCTGACAGTTAGGAATTTTTTCCTAATAGCCAACCTAAACCTCCCTTTCTGCAGTTATAGCCCATTGCTTCTTGTTCTATCTTCAGGGGCCAGGAAGAACAAGTTTTCTCCCTCCTCCTTGTGACACCCTTTTAGATACCTGAAAACTGCTATCACGTCCCCTCTCAATCTTCTCTTTTCCAAACTAAACAAGCCCAATTCTTTCAGTCTTCCTTCATAGGTTATGTTCTCTAGACCTTTAATTATTCTTGTAGCTCTTCTCTGGACCTTCTTCAATTTCTCCACATCTTTCTTTAAATGTGGTGCCCAGAACTGGACACAGTACTCCAGCTGAGGCCTAACTAGTGCAGAGTAGAGCGGCAGAATGACTTCACGAGTTTTGCTTACAACACACCTGTTAATACATCCTAGAATCATGTTTGCTTTTTGTGCAACAGCATCACACTGTTGACTCATATTTAGCTTGTGGTCCACTATAACCCCTAGATCCCATTCTGCCATACTCCTTCCGAGACAGTTGCTTCCTATTCTGTATGTGTGAAACTGATTCTCCAGTTTGTCAAGATTATTTTGAATTATGACCCTATCCTCCATAGCAGTTGCAACCTCTCCCAGCTTGGTATCATCTGCAAACTTAATAAGCGTACTCTCTATGCTGATAGCTAAATCGTTGATGAAGATATTGAACAGAACCGGTCCCAAAACAGACCCCAGCAGAACCCCACTTGTTATACCTTTCCAGCAGGATTGTGAACCATTAATAAATACTCTCTGAGAATGGTTATCCAGCCAGTTATGCACCCACCTTACAGTAGCCCGATCTAAGTTGTATTTGCCTAGTGTATTGATAAGAATATCATGTGAGATCGTATCAAATGCCTTACTAAAGTCTAGGTATACCATGTCCACCGCTTCTCCCTTATCCACAAGACTTATCATTTCAAAAAAAGCTATCAGATTGGTTTGACATGATTTGTTCTTTACAAATCCATGATGGCTGTTCCCTATCACCTTATTATCTTCCAAGTGTTTCCAGATGATTTCCTTAATTACTTGCTCCATATCTTTCCTGGCACAGAAGTTAAACTGATTGTTCTGTAGTTTCCTGGGTTGTTTTTATTTGCCTTTTTATAGATGGGCACTATATTTGCCCTTTTCCAATCTTCTGGAATCTCTCCCGTCTTCCATGATTTTCCAAAGATGACAGCTAAAGGCTCAGATACCTCCTCTACCAGGTCCTTGAGTATTCTAGGAAGCATTTCATCAGGCCCTGGTGACTTGCAGACATCTAACTTTTCTAAGTGATTTTTAACTTGTTCTTTTTTTATTTTATCTTCTAAACCTATAGATGGCATGTAGCCTACAGCAGGAAAGTTTACACACACAGATTTATGGTTCCTAGCATAATTGGATGTCCTTGATGCTCAGAGAAGCATCTGCAAGATACTGGCAGTGTTTTGTGAAAGGTTAATACATACCTATTTTGGGTCCGTCAATAGCTGGGCTATTAATATTTGCTGACTGTGCAACCATGTTGTTCTAAATCCAAGTTAGCCACGGAACAGAAGATGTGTTTAGGCGCATGTAGCATTTGCAAAATGCTCAATTTCATCCCCCCCAAACAGGTTGAGGAGACAGAGAAATGTTGCTCTGCGTCAGCATGGTGAAGCCGGATCCCTGCTCTGTTCCCCCTTGCAAACACTGACTGGAGGGTGTTTAAAACGATGAGGTGTGTAAGTTTTACTCAGATTTGTTCTCACTGTGTTCTGCATGTAATGGGCACTTTGGTGCATTTCATTTCCAGCTCTAAAGGGAGGGGAAAAGTCCTTCCTACCCAGACCTCTCATTAACAATGTTTACACTTAAAAAAAATCAATGATGTGGATCTTGTGGGAAACCAAAAACACACTGAGAAATGCAACTGCTCTGAAATAACTGGTGAGGCCTTATTTTACACAACACCTTCATCCTGCAATGGCAAATCCTAACAAGTAACTGCACTAAACACAAAGGGACCCACTATCACAGAGCCAAGCACCTGCAGCCACGTGAGAATGGGGTGAATGTTGGGTATTCGACCCTGGAGCTATTTGGATAAAGGGTTTTATCCCCATGGAAAATCTAATCTTTTCATCAAAAAGGAACAGGACCCGAAAATTTTCAGTTTTCAGCTTTTCTGTTTTTCAACAAAAAGTCAACATTTTCTAGGCAAACACAATGCTTCTTGTGAAAATTGTACTTTTCCTTCAAAAATGCTTTTTTTCATCAGACAACAGTGTCAGTGGGCAGTTTCTGAACAGCTCTGCTTAGCACCTACAAACCCAGCACCTTAGCAGCAAAAACGGTTGCAATTTTTTTTCCATTATAAAGCCCTAGTCTCAGATGGCCATAACTCCATGAAAGCGTTTTCCAGGCATAGTTTTGGAAAGTTTGGGCAAAAATGATTCCGGTCATTTTGGAAAAAGAGAAGAGTGGGGGAGGAGGGTATTGTTTTCCTGTGATAAAACAATTATTTGTAAGCTCTTATAAAATAGATCAGGCTTGAGAGGTACAACTTGGCATGGAAAAAACACTCCTTATGGAGCAGTCAATGGCCTGGAGTAAAAAAAATGGTTTGGGCTGAGTATATGGGCTAGAGGTACGGTTCTGTACCCTTACTGCAGCACCGCGCATTGCTAAATTAAAAGCAGAATAAACTGGGTGGTTCCTAGGGTAGCTCCCATGAGCACAGACACCTTTCCAAATGATTTTGAAACTCACAGTCTCAGATGTAGATCTGACTGGAAAAGAGCTTTTATTCCCATGGAAAAAGTGGAGGTGAATGGAAATGTTTTCAGATTTCTGTCAAATAAACCAACATTCAGATAAAAAACATTTTAGGATTTGGTAATAAAAAATAAAACATTTTTTTGGGGGGGAGGTCAATTAAATCCTGAAAAATAGCATTAAAATTGGATATTTCCTGCAGAAATTTCCATTTTGACCAACCCCCCCCCCCCCATTGCTAATTGAAAAAAAAATTTCCAATGAAAAATTTCAACCAGTTCTACTAAAAAGGGTCTCTCCTTCTGCTCCTCCTATAGCTTAACCACCATCCTGCCCCTCTTAGCCTAGTGGAATGTCCAAAGAGTATACATTTTCATCTCATTTCTTCCACTCTGTGTAAGTCTCTGTGTTTCCTGGCTTTCTGCACACAGTAGCAATTATTGTGAGTTATGCTAGCCAATCATGCAGAGAATAAAAGCAGTCATGCTCAGTACCAGTGTGCAGATTTGGTTATTTCTGTTTTAGGCACCGACTGCCAAAGGGGAACTCCTTTTGGATAAAGTATAACTGACAGGCAATCTCTTAAGCCACACATGCAGTTATGTGTAGACCCCACGTGGATATAAAATCTGTTCCCACATTCAATCCACAATCTGTAAACATGGCCCAGGGATATAAAGCAGATAGCCACAGTTTTGCAGAGCTCTAATCACATAGTCACTGTCAAGCCAAGTCCACGGAGGTGCTGTGTACTCAGACCTCAAGACAGATTTATGTTTCACAACACAGGCTTTGGGAGTGTAAATGGGAGCAGCTTCGATTCCTTACACTTACTCACTTTGAAAAGTCACAAACTAGAGACTGATTTCTGTGCTAATTTGTACTGGAGTAAATCCAGAGCTTCTCCATTGAAATCAATGGAGTAACAATGACAAAAGGTGCATGAGCAATTGCAATCAGCATCTATTGAATTACCATCCATAATGACCTCCGGGAGGCTGCACTAAAACTGGAGATGAAGAACTTTCAACAACAAAATTTGCACTTCCAAAACCACAAAGGAAAAAAAAACAAGAACCTCAAAGCCTCCTAATTTAGCTCACTTAGGCATTATTCTCTTTGTAATGAAGATGTCTTCAGAGAATAAACAATTACTGCAGCCTAGATCAGAGCCGTACTAATTATGGATAATCAGGATGACAAGGAGCACAACATTAAAGGGATACGGTCAGTCTAATAATCTCAGGTTTGATTTTACAAAGCCTAAAGGTTGAGCCAAATTCAAACTGCTGATGTTCCTTTAAGCTTTCGACTACAAGACATACTTCAAGGCTAGTGTAGTACAGTCTACTATTTCCAAGTCCAAGCAGTCAAAAATCACGGGTCAGCCCCACGCCAAAAATCATAAGATTGATTTAAATCATGTGATTAAAAATACATCTTGGATTCCTTTTATTTACCCTCTGGGATACTCTCATGTTGTGTTTTAAAGCTTTTCTCTGCAATCAAGAGAGCTAGAAACTCCCTCCAAAAATGAAAGCCAAGATTCTCTTCTCTTCCTATGACTCTAGAAGCTGAGAAAAACATATAATGAGACTCATGACAATAGCATGACTGAGTATATTAACTCTGGGTATATTCAATCTTCAAGGCTCTTCTTGGCATATGGATGAACTTGAAATTTCTGCCTCCCAACATCTTGAAATCTAGGATTTCATTATGGATGTCTAAAATAACTCACCACTTTGTTACAGATCCCACGGATTTTCACTCATTTTTATTTTGAAACCAACACAACTCAATCTCAACAGAGATTCTACAGAATTCTTAGACTCCAAACACCTTGAAAACATTAAGGCTATGTCTAAACAGCAGCGCTATTTGGGAATAACTGATGTTATTCCAAAATAACATAATCCATGTCAACACACAAGCAGTTATTTCGACATAATGTCGACATAATGTGGAGGACTGCTTATTCCGACTCCCGTAACCCTCATTGCATGAGGAGTAAGGGAAGTCAGGGGAAGAGTGCTCTATCTCGAAATAACGGCTGTGTAGACAGCGCCAGAAGTCAAAATAAGCTATTTTGACTTAAGCTGCGCAATTAGCGTAGCTCAAGTTGTGTAGCTTATTTTGAGTTTAGCCCTGCTGTGTAGACATGCCCTGAGTGACCGATCAAAAGACCAAAAAAAAAACCAATGGAAATAAAGTTAAACAAACTTTTTCTAACCTCAGAAAGTCTCCGAGCTTGGATTTCACAGCCAACTCTCCCTGGTTGCTTTGTAGTTTCTCCCCAGGAACACAGGATGAGCCAAGTGTCCGGAGGGTCAGTGCTTGGGGTGTCTGAGGATTGGGACCTTATGGATGGCTGTGACTATGAGGAGCCTAAGCTAAAGTCAGAATGCTAAATATGATTTTCAGCAGGCAAAGAGTTAAATATTATTGGCTGTGTAAGAACCACAGAGAGCCAGCGAGCACGCTTCACCTTCCTTTAGCCCTCAGAGGCAAATGCTTCAGTAGCTTCTATTTTTGAAAGAAAAAATAATTCAGAAGCACTGTGAGTAAAGTTTCTTTTAAGAAATCCCTCGGGGAGGACGGGAGTCACTTTGTCAGGCTGAAAACCTGACAGTGCAGCTAAAATCTCCCTCCACGCTCCTCATATCACATTTGTTCTTTCTTCAGGTAGGGAGTTATGGTGGAGGAGGAGTTAGGGGAAATCAGTGCTCCTCTGACCTTGACCTCACAGGGTTAATGCTCCTCCGACCTTGACCTCACATGGTTAAGTACATTACAGATTGTTTACAGTGTCCTTGTAGCCAGGATTGTGTAGAGGAGGGAGGGGGCAGAGAAAGAGAATTGCCAAGGAGGGACTAGTTTAAGGGATCAGTGGACGTCTATAGACTAAAACAGTAAAGATGAAAAAGAAATGAATATGCATTTTGGCTTGGATTGTCAGAGGTGCCTACGGGCAAGAAATAATCAAATCCCACTGAAACTGAATGGACTTTGGAGATCACTGGTTTCTTCAATGGGAGTTGGACCTTACATTGAGGTTCCTATAGCTGAGCACAGCAATGCCTAAGCACCTTTACAAATGCCTTTCAGCGTCTCAACCTGACACAGGATTAGCTTCCATCACACTAAGGCTACGCCTCCACTTCCTGGAGGATCAACACTCTGGCAATCGATCTTCCGGGGTTCAATTTAGTGGGTCTAGTAAAGACCTGCTATATCGAGTGCTAAGGGTGTCCCTGTTGACGCTGGTACTTCGTGTTGTCGTGGGGAGAAAAGGAAGTCGATGGGAGTGTTTCTCCCCTCAACCTTGCAATGTGGAGACGGTGCCAAGCTCGGCTTAAGGTACATTAACTCCAGCTACATTAGCTGGAGTTACATATCTTAAGCCAACCTTTTCCCTGCAGTGTAGACCTTGCCTCAGATGTTGCTTCATTGAGGATTACTGGCATTTCGAGGGGGCTGGACAGAGACCTCCTGCCTTATCCATTGTCCCCAGAGTCTCTATAAAGAGCACAGAAATGGTTAAAACACTGCAGAATTGTTTTGTCAATTAATCGCCTGGAATAACAGAAATCATTGTCTCGGCTAATAGGAAAATCTATGCAGAACAGGCTCTGTGAGCTCATCTCCATGAAAGGAAGTGACAAAATATACATTATCCAGCATGAAACACATTTGAAGATTTAGGAACTTTTTTGATCCACACTGAAAATAACTGTCACGTAAACCATAGAGATTAAATCAGAAAGGAGATCCCGGTACTCGCAGGCTTCTTGAGCAACACTGGCTGCTTGGGGTTGAGCTGAGCTTTAAATGTATTTGTTCTGGTTATCACAATAATGTAAATATGGGCTTTCCATACTAATATCCAAGGAATGGGAAACGCATCTGCGGAATCACTGAGTTCCTTAGCTGGGAGAAAAAACCCTGCCACAGAAAGATTTCAAACAGCGAGAGGGAGAGTTCTGTTCCTTTGTGTGACCCTATGAAAGGCACCTCTGGAAAGCCTCTTCTCCTGGCCCCTCTGTGAGAAACATTCGGTCTAGATTAGGGATTTGAAAGTGTAACCATGTAAACGGTTAACTGATGAACCTGGGTTCATTGGTTAACAGTCACAGTTACATGCAGGCTCCCAGTGGGGCGGGCAAGTGGGAGCCAGGACATGTAGGGAGCTGGCTTAAAAACCAGCTCCCCCTTCACACTGGCTCCCCGGGAGCTAATTCCTCCCCACATGTAACCACTGAAATTTACACGGTTACTTAATTACACGCATTTTAACATCCCTAATCCAGATTTTAGGTGCTTGAAACATGGTGAATACTCCTCCTTTTTAAAAGGGGTGGCCGAGCAATTAGAATTTCATAAATAAAGGCTTTGCCATACTTGCCCATAAAAACCTGCCAAAGTCAGGCATTGCCCCTCATTGCTGTATGCATTCAAAACATATTTGCTAAATAAGAAAACAACGCCCACTCCAGCAGGGAGAGGGTTAAAGATAAGCCAGGGGAGGCTTGTACATCTCTGGCCAATCAGGGCAGGGAGCAGCCAGCCAATCAGGGCCAGGCTGGGCCCTATAAAAGGCTGCAAGGGCTGAGAGTAGCTCACTTTTGCTCCAGCTGTGGAGCAGGAGGGACCTGGCTGCCTGAGAAGCTAGAAAGGGTCCTTGAGACTGAGCAGTGGTAGGGAAGAGCAGGTAGAGTTGGGGAGCTGTGGCCTGACCCAACTCCCAGGATTCAGGCCTGACCTAGAGGCCTGAGGGGTACTAAGGCTGCAGGGAGGCAGCCAGGGCAGCAGAAGGCAGCAGGTCCACACCTTCTTGCCAATGTGGTGAGTGGCCATTTCAGCCTGCAGTTGGCCTCTGAGGCAGGGGCTAGATGATGACTGGCGGTGGGTCACTGGTGGGTGTAGGGGATTGAAGTTCCCTGGGAGGTGAGGACCCCAGAATGTGGGGCACTGCTGTGGGGCAGTACCATGAAGAAAGGGCACCAGGGGGCAGAAGGGACATGAAGCCTGAAGTAGCACAGGGGACAGGTAACGGAGGGCAAGACACTGTCAACAGGGAGCACTTCAGGGCTGGAAGAGCTAATTTCCAAGGAGACCAACAGGAGGCGCTGTGCCGGTGAGTGCACCCCGCTACACCGCTGTTGCCCCCCAAGTCCTAAAGGAAAGTACAAATAACTGGGCATTCTCCTGCCTCACTGGGAAAGTCTCCCTCATGTCTCATGGTGTTTCACATCACACTTCCCATCAGCTTCACCAAGGATGCAGATCTGCCAGCCATTTCGGAAGTGCGTAACTGAAGTTAGTGGAGTCATGCCGGAACTGGCTTTGACCCTGCACAATTCTGCAGGCTTCTGACTGGGCTACATTAATCAAAGACAGAGCAACACGTGTCTCTAGCCGGCATCCAGAGTTCTGAACTGTGACCCAAGAACCTGCTATCTCGTCTTTTTGGACAGCTTCTTCCAACAAGGCTGGGGTGATACTCTACTCCAGATTCACCTCATTACAAGGCCACAAGCCAGAAAGAATGGAAAGTAAAAGGTAACCACCATTCTTTCTTAAGTTCTGCCTGGGATAGAAAGCAATAAAAGATCATTCCTGTAATGAAGGCTTGCTGATTGCTTTGACAAGAGTTGACAACCACACAGCTGGTATGCACACATGTTGCCTCCCACTGCGTATTAATGAAAGAGACTCAAGTATAGGCAGAAAGCAAAAGTTACATTAAAGGAAGTAGGATCATTCATCCACTCAGACTTAGAGCTTGATTACTCCAGACTTTGCAACAGACCAATCCTCCATCAGGCTGCTCAGAGGCATGAAACACTAGCAAAATAATGCAAGAAACCACTTGCTTCAGTCACAAATAAAATGTGGACCTGGGGAATAACCACAATTTTCACATTACTTGAGTTTTAGGATCTGATAAGTCCCTGGAGCTACAATCTGGATAAGAGACACAAAGGCATTTTGGATTTAGGAGTTTTCTGTTTCCTATTTTTAAGTTTATTTTCCCCTAAAGAAGATGCTGAATTTAGATTCTTTTTAAATTACACATTGTGATTGACTCATACATCCGATTCAACAGGATTATGCGTAAGCCTTTGCAGTAAGCTCTTGAAATTGTTTTAGGCATTTGCAGCCTTATGCTTCACGAACAGGACACCATCGCTGCATGTTGCGAAGCACAAATGAACTGTGTTTTTTATTCTTCCACAGAGTCAAAGGGGTCCCTCAGGGATCCTGACTCCTTCACATCTAGATATGGCATGGTGCTTCCAGGGTCTGTCTACCCTCCAAATAAAAGTGTGTTTGTTGCACGGCTAGGCATACCTATGACAGCTTTCATCTAGATAGCCCTGGCAACAACAGCAGTGTAGACATGTCAGCAGGCAGAACTGAATCTGGGACCTCTGAGGCTTAGTGTATGAGCCTCGATCTCATAAGCTAAAAGCCACCTGACTGGGAGCTAATGCTGTAGAGCAGACTCATTCTCTCTGTGAGTTGTCTTGGTGCCACTAGATGGAACAGTGTACCCCGCCCAATGATGTATGGGTTACATCGGAAGCATGGGCTTCAACAGAAGCTAGGAACTTGAGTACAAATGCACAGTCCTGGGAGAATTCTGCAATTTTACTCTGCCTCCAGATGCAACAATTGTGCAATTCCGCTGGGGTTATAAACCCACCAGGAACCATGAGTGCTAAGTTATGCCACCGTGTCTACACTACATCAGGGGCTCAAACAACTGCACATCGTCTAATGGGATCTATGCCATCAAGTGTCAGCAATGCCTCTCTGCCAAGTACATTGGCCAAACTGAGCAGTCTCTGTGACAAAGGATAAATGGACACAAATCAGACATCAGAAATGGTAACACGCATAAACCCACAGGGGAACATTTTAACCTGCCTGGTCACTCATTCATGGATGTAAAGTAGTGTGGCAAGGGCCCCTCTTCTCCAAGCCACTACTGGGGTTTTGCAGCGGGTCTCAGTGGTAGGGAGCCCAAGCCAGGGGCCCACAGGCTCCCTCCCCTGCTGCCTTTACCTAATGCTGGTCCAACTTGTTCTCTCCCTTTCTTCCTCTCTGCCTCTCCACCACCTTCCTTTCATCCTCTCACTCCTCTCTCCAGCCTCCAACTGCTGAGGCTTTTAAAGGCCCTCAGAGAGACAGCAGAGAAGTCAGCTGGCCCCAATTTGCCTGAGCCAGCTCCCTCCCAGCTGCACTTAATTGTGCTGCAGTTCTCTGCTTTTCTAACGAGTTTTAGGCTGCCTTTTCTCCTCTCTGCAGCAGCTCCCTGGCCTGACCCTGTCACAGTAGCCATTCTCCTACAAAGGAATTTCATCAGCCAGCTACAGAGAATGAGTGTGGAATTGATGTTCATCTGCAAATCTGACACTATTTCCCTGGGCTTGAACACAGACATTAACTGGATGTCGCATTATAAAGCCAGTCTTCCCTGCATTTGATACCTCATTTTTACATCAAAAATGAAATATGGGACATCTCCAGCCAACTCAATTTGCCTCATTAGCACTGGTCCTACATTTGACAAGTACCTTTTTCAAGGAGCTGCTGACAGAGCCGGTTTAAGGGGTGAGCTGTGACTGCATTTTGGCCCGACCTCTCGAATCCTTTCCCCAGGTTTCCCTGGTCACTCCCCGACCCTTTCTTTCCCTCGACAAATTTTCCCCCGTGTTTTTTATTTTGACAATTTTTTTTAAAACCATCTGGCAACTCTACAGGTGAGCCAGGTAGTCATCCGGGGCCGGCAATTGGTTAGGATGGGCCATAGTTTTTATGCTAGCTAGAGTAAAGCTAGCATATGTATCTGTGATACAGTAATACCTTCACTTACAGCACAGACATGCACTTAAAGCTTCCTGATCACTATACAGAGCAACATTTGCCCTCTCACCTCCCATACATGGATACTCTTAAGTCAAAGTCTCTTAAGTTTTGAGAGTGGGAATAGGAACAGAGAGGGAACTGAAATCCAGCTCCAGCCAAGCACTTAAGCAGTACCAAATTTTGATATGCAAGTGGTTCTACTGAGTTACTGCGGCTGCTCTCAAACTCAAGTGCGGGCGTAAGCGCTTTGCAAGAAGGAGGCCTAAACCTTCCATTTCTCACCAAAACCTCAGCAGTGTTTGAGCTGGCGTGATCCTGGATATTCCCCAGAATGTGGGGGTCTTATTTTCTGTGTTTTTAGGGCCCAACCAGTGTGCTGCTGAGCACCTCAACTTCCATTTACATCAACAGCACTCACCCTCCTGAGATGAAGCCTGGAAAACGGGTTTGTTGCAGAGATGGGCAGGGGAGCAGTCTGGGTCTTTCCCAAAATTCAGATCTGGGCAGATCCAGAGTCCATTTCTATTAAGCCTCTTCCGTTTTACCCTCTATAATCCTTGGGCATTTCCCCCGTGATCTCCTTTCTTTGTCCTCACGTCTTTTAACCACCTAGCATTTTAGATACAATTCTTGTTCCTGTTTTCTTTGCTGTTATCCTCTCTGCTTCAGCACTTCAGCTTCTGTTCCCTCCAATAATAATAAACTACTAACCTCATGGTTTCTCTCACGGCGCCAGGGAGGGCCCGCATGGCCAGAAACATTTCCTTTAATCTTTCCTCTTCCCTAACCTGTTTCCATCCTGCAGCTCACACACTGATGCAGCAGCAGCGCTGGCGCCTGCGATTAGTCTATGTTGCAAGTTTCTTGTATGGCTGAAGGCACTGCGGCTTGGGCCACATTAAAAAGCAGAGTGTGATGCACAGAACATTGAGACTCCATCATCGTTGGAGGGGGGGTCACTTAGATGTCCTCTGTCCTAAGGGATTAAGCTTCAGCCTGACCTGCTCCAAGGTACGCTACCACTGCAGAGCACCAGCACAATGGAAACACTCGGACAAGGGCTGTTCTCCCACCAGATCAGAACGCACTCCTTACCATACAGCTGGCCCTCTGTCGGAGCACCCGCCGCGCCCGGGAGAGACAGCTGATGCTCCCCATTCCTCTTCGGTCTCGGGCTTCTTTTTCGGAGACAAAGCACAAGGGCTGCCAGGGGAGCCAGTCTCTGCACAGAGAGCTTTCGAGGCAATGTGAGCTGCCAAGGGCTGAGTCGCACACTGTAACCACCCACTTCATTTAGGTTCCTAGCAGAGCCCAGGGCTCTCCAAAGAGACTTGGAATGTTTCCCTGCACGGGCAGAGGCCAGCAGAAGCCAAAGCTGGAACACCCCAGGCAGACGTCGGAGCCGGAACGCGGCTTGGATTACACAACCATCTGGAGGAGGAGGCCACACCCTGCACGCCTGCTAGTACCTGGGCTGAGGAGCCTGACACAGGCCCTCACCTCCTGGGTCCTCGAGCAGGGGAGCTAGGAGACGTTTTGGCTCCACCTGCTCCTGGCTCTGACTAACAAAGCTGAACCAGCGCAGGGGGAATCATTGCTGCTGCACTAGTAACCCCACTGACTTCCATGGAGTGGTGTTGGAGTGACACGTGGCCCTGAGAACTCGTGGCTCCAGCCCGCAGTGTTAGCACAATGTTGGTGCCAAGCCCAGAGGCTGCCCTCCAGCGCCTAAGGTGCAGAGGAATAGAATACGAGAGCAGGAAAACTGCCCTGGGTGACTATTTACTATTCATCGGGTCCCAAATGCACTCACCCTTTCTGTTCCACTGTTTTGTAGATGGACGGAGAATATGTATTCCCTGCTTCGTCCCATCATTCTTACCATGTATCGGGGCATCTATCGGGGGTGATCTAGACGGTGCTTGGTCCTGCCGTAAGGGCAGGGGATTGGACCTGATGACCTCTTGAGGTCCCTTCCAGTTCTAGTGTTCTGTGACTCTACCATTCTCGGTCAGGAACTGGGAGAGACCAGACGAGGAAGGCTAAGGCTCCCTCCAACTGATTTGGTCTCTGCCCAGTACAGGAATGCATGCATACTAACAAACAATCCCTGCTAACAGCACCTGCTTGAATTGGGATTACTGGGTAAGGCAGAAACCAGGAGCTCTGTAAGTGATGCAGCTAGTCCCTGCTGAATAACAACTCTACAGCTAGATCAGCCCCGATTATGGACTCTTTGGGGGCAGGAGCCTCTCGTCTTGCTCTCGTCTTTGCACCGCCGAAATAAAATATTAATCTTGGAGCTCCCTCTGGTTCTACTGCATAATTAAGCAGGTCGCCAGGAGGGGATGACTAGTCCTAGTGACTGCACCTTTGAAGGCTGTCAGCTCAGTTATTGCTCCTGTGTTTCATGCGTTCCTGTGAACTTTGGACCCAGAAAAGGGGCGGGGGGACATGCAGAGCTCCTGGGTTTTGCCTTAAGCCGTTCTAACTTCCCTGAAGATGCCACTGTCAGGAGGCTGGTGACCTGAGCATCCTCAGCGTTGCTCTTTATGCCGCTTGTTTGCTGCAGTGTTTATTTTGATACAGATTTTTCAGCGCACTGTGGAGGGGGGGAGGAGAATTGGAGACATGCTGCCACGTGTTTCTAAAATTAGCATCTCCTGCCTCCGTGAAGCCTTATGGAGGTTTTAAGAACTGAATTTCTCCCAGGGAGAAGAGGGATGTTTGAGAACAGAGATTCTACCCCATGGAGCTAAAATTTGGAGCTGTTTTGCCCTTACATTTGGGTCTCTCTCTCTCCTTCTCCCTCTTCTCTCTCCCTGCTTCCAATGGTCAATCACAGATCCTTTTCCAATTATGCGACATCCCATTATATTAAAGAATGTGCTCATTTGCCAGCCCCCTCCCCGCCCAAATCCTAAATCACCCATGTGCCTTCCTTTACAGGGCTTCCTGTGTATGGTACAACCTCTAGGAGATCATCCACGATCCACCTACCCTGGCCCCATTTAGGTCCCTCTTACAGACCCACTTCTGCTACTGCATTGAGTTGAGAGGACTGTCAGTTGCCTACTGCCTCCACGCTGTCCCCTTAAACTTCTATTTGTCTATCCTCAGCTTGTGATCTCCTGGGAGAAAGGGCTGTACCATTCTTGAGTGTTTGGAAAGCATGAAGCTTGTGTTTTCACACTGTGCAGTGCGCGCATGCACACACACACACACACACACACACACGCACACACACGTACTGCAACCCTGATATTTCATTGACAACGCATGTTTGTTTAGAGGTTAGAGCGAGAATCCTCTCTGACCGGGAGGTGGGACGCCAGCCGATCTCTTGGGCTGTTTACAGGGATGCGCTAGAAAGCCAGGGGAACAGACCAGTTCACTGCGCTCTTTTCAAGCTCTGCTCTCAGGGAATACAGCACCTAGTTTATCATGCAGTTAGCTACACTCCAGATGCTCAGCCCCTCTCCGGACCTGGCCCCAGGGAATCCAATCCCACCCTTGCCTGCATCTGCACCAGCGGGCCACGGCGTGGAGACCCAAACGATCCATTTCCAGAGAATCCAAGTCACCCAAGGGTGTGCAAAGATCGGCTGGTAATCACCAAGGGGAAGATGCCCTATGCAAGTCGCATAGCTCCATTCATGTCAGGGATCATAAAGGCTGTGCAGTGGGGTCGCAAGCCCCACTGGTGTGTCCCATCGGTGAAGTGCTGAATGTGTAGCAGGTGCCGGCCTTGTTCATCATGTAACCGGACACGTTCCTCCAACAATGTGGTGCTGATGGAGAAAGCAACATTTAACCAGCGCCACTTGGGCATTTATTTCAGCAACTGAACTCCCTCCAAAATTTGACCAAAATCTGAAGTTTTCGGGCAAAAAACAAAAAGGTTTTGTTTTCAGTTGGACAACATCCATCCAAGAAAGATGGAGCATTTCAGAGAAAGCTGACCCTTCCAGCAAACATTTTCATTTTGTTAAAACTTCCAGTTTCTATTGGGGGAGGGAGGGAACCATTTAACCAGAAAGCTGTGCTGCAATTTAGCCAAACTCTAGAAATGAATTTTCTGCCCAGGATATGTTTGGAAAAGCATAAAACCTAAAATTGGATGGAAAAGAACCTCACGGCCTCAGCATTGCAGACAGAGGTGGTAGAGTTTACCACAAAAATACATGAATCCAGCAATCTGTGAGACTATCACGGGTATCGCCATTCAGGAAAGGAGGATGGTACAGAAAACTCCCAGCAGCAGCTGGAGCAGGAAACAAGTATAATACATTTTTAATAGGTATTAGCGCAAGTTCATCCCTAAGCATGCAAGCCCGTATCTGTGAATGGAACATCACATGCAAGCAATTCTTGCAAAGATTCCTAATTTGTGTCTCTCAATCAGAGCAAAACGAACGAGGATCCCTGTGGCACCTTAGAGATGAACAGATTTATTAGTGAATCAGTTTTCATGGGCAAAACCCACTTTATCAGGTGAACTGGAATGGAAATTACAAAGGCAGGGACATACATGTACGTACAAGTATAATAAAAGAAGGGAGTTACTTATCAAGTGTAGAACCAGGATTAACAAGGCTGGTTTGGTCAGGGTGGATGTGGCTCACTCACAGCAGCTGATAGGAAGGTGTCCAATCTCAATTTTTATCCACTTCTAATTTGATTGTGTTACATTTGCAAATGAATTGCAGTTCTGCTGTTTCTCTTTGTGATCTGGTTTTGAAGTTTTTTTGTAGAAGGATAAGAGCATAAGAACGGCCAGACTGGGTCAGACCAAAGATCCATCTAGCCCAGTATCCTGTCTGCCCACAGTGGCCAATGCCAGGTGCCCCAGAGGGAGGGAACACAACAGGTAATCCTCATGTGATCCCTCTCCTGTCATCCATTTCCAGACACACAGGCTATGGACACCATTCCTACTCATCCTGGCTGATAGCCATTGATGGACCTAACCACCATGAATCTATCTAGCTCTTTTTTGAACCCTGTTAAAGTCCAAGCCTTCACCACCTCCTCTGGTAAGGAGTTCCAGAGGCTCACTGTGAGCTTTATGAAGAAAAACTTCCTTTTTTTTTTTTTTTTGGTTTTAAACCTGTTACGTATTAATTTCATTTGGTGACCCCTGGTTCTTATATTGTGGGAATAAGTAAATAACTTTTCCTTATTCACTTTTTCCACACCAATCATGATTTTATAGACCTCTATCCTATCCTCTATCATATCCCCCCTTAGTCTCCTCTTTTCTAAGAAAGAAAGAAAGAAAGAAAGAAAGAAAGAAAGAAAGAAAGAAAGAAAGAAAGAAAGAAAGAAAGAAAGAAAGAAAGAAAGAAAGAAAGAAAGAAAGAAAGAAAGAAAGAAAGAAAGAAAGAAAGAAAGAAAGAAATGTTTGTGTACTACACTGGAGAACTCTCAAACCAAAGTTGCTCTCTTCTAGGGGGATGTCTTTTATACTTTTTCTTGAGCTTTGGACTGCTCCTCTGATCCTGGGAACCTCCAGAAGGAGGAGGAGGAGGAGAAGAGAAGTGAGGGGATGAAAAAGTAAGAGGAGAGAAGAGAGAACGATAGATTGGAATGGAGGAGCAGACAAAAGGGAAGATGACAGCTATCAAACAGTCTCACTGTAAAGTCCTTAGGCTTCTTTTCTCCATACAGCTGACACTCAAAAGCCACAGATTGTTAAAGGCTAAGCCTTTCTCTGCCCACATCTCATTTTGCTATTCAGGACAGGGCTGGAATAAGGCTAGAACAGGGATTCTGAAATCCTAGCAGGCTACAGCCAGTCAGTCATTCTCTTGTTTGCTATCCCTGCTTAATTTACGGGAGCAAAAGGGAGATAGATAGTTGTTCTAAGCAATCCTAGGGCATACACAATCAAATGTGCATTAGACAGGCACACACAATAGGCAGAGGAGATGGATCCTGGGACAAAGAAGAAGGATGGATGGGTGGATAGATTTTTCAACAACCACACACTATTTTTTGGCAGCAAATGAAACATTTTTTCTTCAATTATCCAGTAATTAGTTGGAACACAATTCAGCTGTGGCCTGGTTTTCCACATTACCATGTGCATAAGCCTCCATACTATTGGCAAAGGCCTTTCTTTTCTTTCCACTCCTCCAGCCACTTTGTGTGTGAGCATTTGAAATTGGTTTAGTATGTGAATGAAATCTGAAATTCCATGGTCTTAATTTTGCACATAAATTAGACAAAACAAGAAGTGAGTATGAGGTGATAGAAAATTCATATTGATAATATTTTACTGCACTACACCTGGCCTTCAGGGCATAATTAGAATATTTCAATAAACTACCGGCTCTGACACTTATTAACATGATCGCACCATGCTGTTTCTAGCTAATGCAAAACCTCACCAAATAATAACTCCCTTTTCGACAATGTTCAGCTTGATTTATCACCCAGCCATTGGAACTACCTTATGAATTGAAAATATAATAATTCTCAAATCACACTGAGCTCAAAATTACATCTATAACACACCAGCTCCTGGATAAGCAAGGAGCAACCAGCCCTCACAAAGCTGCATTCTAAAATTTCCTTGCAAAATACATGATCAAATACCTTATCCATCTTTACTGCTCAACTGCTAAGATTTTACTGCTCAACTGCTAAGATTGTGAAGACCAAGGAGGTTAAAATGTTGTTGTGGGGTAAATTATTTTAAGTGTGAAAGGGATAGAGAATAAGCACTGGAGAATAAGACAGAGAATATCTTATTGCCTTTGTACAAATCCATGCTACACCCACATCTTGAATACTGCGTAGAGATGTGGTCATCTCATCTCAAAAAAGAGATCTCGGCATTGGAAAAATTTCAGAAAAGGACAACAAAAATAATTAGGGAGCCATATGAGGAGAAATTAACAAAATTGGGACTTTTCAGAGTAGAAAACAGGAGACTAAGGAGGGATATGATAGAGATAAAATCATGACTAGTGTGAAAAAGTGAATAAGGAAAAGTTATTTACTTGTTCCCATAACACAAGAAATAGGGGGTCACCAAATTAGATTAATACGTAAGAGATTTAAAACAAACACAAGGAAGTTTTTCTTCACGCAACACACACTCAATCTGTGGAACTCCTTGCCAGAGGATATTGTGAAGACCAGGACTTTATCTAGTTCTTTTTTGAATGCTGTTAAATTCATGGAGGATAGATCCATGAATGCTTATTAGCTAGGATGGGGAGAAATGGTGTTCCTAGCCTCTGTTTGTTAGAGACTGTGAATGGGTAACAGGAGAGGGATCACTTGATAATTACCTATTCTGTTCATTCCCTCTGGGGCATCTGGCATTGGCCACTGTTGGAGGACAGGACACTGGGCTAGATGGACCTTTGTACTAGCATAGTGGGTACAATCATGAAAGCAACATAGTAGTTCTCATGCAATGGAAGCAAATGTAGTTCTAAATCCCTAGTATTTAGGAGTCACATAGCATTTTTCCATCCTTTGATGACAAAACACTTTGCAAGTGTGTTAACTGGAACTATCAGTACCGCCAACCCCACACGTTCAAAAGTCATGCCTCTGACGATAGTGACTTTTGTGGTTTGGAGATTATATATATATATATATTTGGCCATCAAGAACTCCCTCTGGGATTTATTTCATGTAAAACTCCAAAAAACAGTTTTTGGTTACCACCAGCCTGAGCTGGATTTGATCTAGGCACATACGCTATGTCTCAAACTCCTCCATGTACAAACAAAGGTCAGACTTTTCAAGCCAGGGGTGCATGAAGTTAGCCCTGAAGGGTGAGTTTTTCAAAAGCATCCATGTGAGTTAGCAACACCAGCCCCACTGACAGCTGAATTTGTGCTCTGAAGTTATTTGTGAGCTTCTGAACCCTCAACCTACATTCATGCCTAGTACCAAAATAAAAGGGGACTTTTCAGGGATGCTGAAAACCTGCAGTTCCCGTGGATTTCAATGGGACGTGTAGCTACTCAGCACTGCTGAGCCGTACTGAGCTACCTGAATATGAGGCATCCAAGTAGGAAAATGTGCCTATTCGTTTAATGCTCATTGTTTTTAAACCAAAGTTCTTCCCTCCCAATCAGTGTTTTTCCTTCCTTTTCCTTCTGAAGAGTGAAGATGCTCTGATCTCCAGTGTGAAGGAAAGGGCACGTCGCCTAAGGAAACAAATAATGGGAGCAAGGCTGTTGCAGTTATCTGCAGGGCCCCTGCTGGGCTGCTCCGGTCCTCATGCAACACACGGCTGGCAGTCGCGCCTTGACGGACGAAAACGATGGGAGCTCCCGCTGAGACGCTGCGAGAAGCGCGCGAGCTGTTTCTACCCTAACAGACCACACACAGCGTTTGCCTGTGTTGCTTGCAGGCCTTTGGGCTGAATCAGGAACTTTGATGACTCTTCGCCGGGAGCCTGCTTAGCCTGTCTGTTACGCCTCTTTGCTCACGACACTCCAAAGAAAGCAGATGCTGAGCAGAGCTGGAGACTCGGAGTAACCATTTTCTTTTTGCTTTTGGAAGACGGTATGAGGCTGGGTGAGGAGGTGCAGTCACACGACAACAGGGACAAAAAAGGGTCCATCCAGTGGAGAACTGGCAGAAACCCAAATCAGAACTAGGTAACCCACAGTAGGATCAGCCAACAAAAACGTCCCCCACTGGCAGCTTTACAGAACCCTCCAATCAGAGCGGAGCAGAACCTGCCCCCTTCCGCACTTCCCCAGGTGTTCTGAACCTGCTCCCCACCAGCCTTTCTTCTGAATGCCTGTCCAAAAAGAGGGCATGTGAGGTCAACATCTTGTGTGCTGGGACCCTGGCAGCCTGTTGAAGGTGATTTATCCTAGAGAACATTCATTGCTGGGCTTCTGAGCAATGAAAACCGACATAACCCACCACTGGTGGGGTACAAGATACAAGTGACTAGGTCTTTCGCTGTGCGTACATTCACATGGGATACTGACCTTGAAAGCTGGCCCACAGAGAGCGTGCCCCTGCTACCAGTGTGTCAGATTCTTTTTAGGGAAGGTCCATGTTTCTATAGTTCTGGAATGAAAACCTGTCCCTACCGAAGTCAATGAGGTTTGACTTCTGAGTCCAGTGGAGCTACCGTCTAGTGAGCTACCCAGCATCTCCTGTCGGCAATACAATTTCATTCTCTTCAGACATCATCCTCTTTATGGAAGCTGACTCTTCACTCTTTATAGTTCAGGCCCCTTCCAAAGGCCAGAGTGAGCTCTGGTCCACTCAATCCATGAGTTATTATTTATTCTTTGTCATAGGAAGCCCCAACATATCCCAAGACCTCACTGTGCTCGGCGCTGTACAAAACACAGCCCAGAAAGGCAGTCCCAAAGAGCTCTGCCCAGAAATAGGTTGGCATCCCAGAGGAAGCCTTATGCTGAGGACACCCCTCCCCCCCCCACTCCCCCAGAGGAGTGGAAAGCTGGAAGCAACCCTGGAGGGAATGGAAATAGTGAAATTCTGTTCTCAGTGACACCAGTGTAAATCCAAAGTCAGCAAAGTTACTCCAGCCTTATGCTGGCAGAGCCAGAGCAGAATTTGGCCCAGGTTGCTGTGTCAAGTTTGGCACCTGAAATGTGTATTTGAAAATGTACCCCAGTGAGCTCCTTATGATCATGTAGGAATATTTCTTCCTACATTAGCTGCAGGCAGAATGACTTCCTAGTGTGTAAAGTGCTAGCCTGGGAGAACGAGGGTCAGTTACCTGCTTTGCCATGGACCCCTGGGTTGATCTTGATCAAGTCACTGGGGGTACGCCTACACTTGCTCCCTAATTCGAACTAGGGATGCAGATGTAGCCGACTGAAATTGCTAATGAAGCAGGGATTTAAATATCCCGCGATTCATTACCATAATCTTGCCCTCACGCTTTTCCACTCGCCAACTGATTCGAACCAGGAAGTGTGCTCTGGGACGTGTTAGTTCAAATCAAACCCCTTGGTTTGAACTAACGTTACTCCTCAAAAAATGAATGCTTCTGTTCTGCCCTGGACTAAAAAGACAGCAGCGGGCAGGCTGCTGCTGCACGGGGAGGGCTGGAGAGACGGCTGTAATGCTTTGACATTCCTCAGCACGAAGAGTTCACAGAGTTCCAAGGGAATCCCAAGAAGCACAGGGATCAGCTCTGCTTTCCCACAACACTGTCTGGTGGGAAGCTTGCCCACAATGCTTTGCTCTGTCTGTCGTCAGGGTGCAAGTGTTGTGGCCATGAAATGTCAACAAAGGGAGGCAGAAAAAACGGTTTGGCCAGTTTTCACTTTTGGCGACTTTTGCATGTCAACAGCACTTTCAGCACCAACCCTTCCGGGTACATCTACACTGGCCCCTTTTCCGAAAGGGGCATGCTAATTTTACAGGTCGTAATAGGGAAATCCGCGGGGGATATTTAAATAAAAATGTCTGCTGCTTTTTTCCGGCTTTTAGAAAAGCCGGAAAAGAGCGTCTACACTGGCCCCGATCCTCCGGAAAAAAGCCCTTTTCCGGAGGATCTCTTATTCCTACTTCAAAGAGATCCTCCGGAAAAGGGCTTTTTTCCAGAGGATCGGGGCCAGTGTAGACGCTCTTTTCCGGCTTTTCTAAAAGCCGGAAAAAAGCGGCGGACATTTTTATTTAAATGCCACGGGGGATATTTAAATCCCTCGCGGATTTCCCTATTACGACCTGTAAAATTAGCATGCCCCTTTCGGAAAAGGGGCCAGTGTAGACGTAGCCTCCCAGTGTAGACACAACCACAGTTCCCAGTCCATCAAAACAGAAATGTGACACCCTGGCCTTTGGAATATGTGAGAAAGACTCCCCTCTGCCCCCCACCCATCCTCCAGTGACATTGCAGATACATTAGCAGAGGGACTGCCTTGCCATCCGCTTTCCCATAACCCCAGCCTCAAGAGTCAGCCTTTCCGCTGAAGTCACTGAAAGCGCTGAAATAAGCCGTGAGGCGCCAGCAGGTTTGTGTGGGCTGGAGGAAATCTGGGCCTGAAGTGAGTGGCACACTCAGGGTATGTCTACACTACAAAGTTAGTTCGAACTAACGGACGTTAGTTCGAACTAACTTTCCTAGGCGCTACACTAGCGCTCTGTTAGTTCGAACTTAATTCGAACTAACGGAGCGCTTAGTTCGAACTAGGTAAACCTCATTTTACGAGGACTAACGCCTAGTTCGAACTAGCTAGTTCGAACTAAGGGCTGTGTAGCCCTTTAGTTCGAACTAGTGGGAGGCTAGCCCTTCCCAGGTTCCCCCTGGTGGCCTCTCTGGGCACAACCAGGAAAACTCTTCTCCTCTCCCCCAGCCCCGGGCCCTTAAAGGGGTAGACTCTGGCCAGACGGCACTAGAGTCAGCCAGCCCTGCCAGGAGTCTCTGCCCCGAACCAGTGGCCCCACCATGAGCCAGGCGGCCAGTGCGAGTGACACGTCCCCTGCCCAGTCCCCCAGCACCCAGGGGCCAGCCAGGGGCTGTAGACGGCGCGCGGCCTCCTGGACTAGTGCGGAGGTCATGGACCTCATTGAGGTTTGGGGGCAGGCCCCCAACGTCCATGATCTCCGCACTAGGAGGAGGAATGCGGCCGTCTATGGGCGCATAGCGGCCGCCATGGCCACCAGGGGACACAGGCGCACCCAGGAGCAGGTGCGCATTAAAATTAAAAAGCTGCGCCAGGCGTACGCCAGGGCCACAAGAGGCGGCGCCACTGCAGGGGCTGCCACCTGCCCCTACTTCACTGCCCTCCACCAAGTCTTGGGGGGCAGGGCGGTCCGTGCCAGCCCGGGGGACATCGAGCCGGGACCAGAGGGCCCTGAGCTGGGCACACCAGAAGGGTCACCGCCAGCAGCGTCGTCCAGGGAGACCGTACCAGGTAAGTAGTTTGAATTAAGTAGTTCGGGGGGGAGGTGGGAGGGAGACCAGAGACCGCGCGCGTGGGCCATGTCTTCCACGGATCACGCAGACACCTGTGCACGTGCGAGCACGTGCCATGCCACCCTTGGGCAGGTGGCTCCAGCTGCGTGACACCCAGGGGCCATTGCCCAATAGTCACATGCTTGTGCAAAGAGACGTGACATGCTCCCGACCCCGGGGCAGGACCCAGCAGGATGATTTCCCTTCACATGTCCCCTCTACACGGAGGCAGGGGATATCTCCCCTTCCCCCCCGCCGCCCCGGCCACACTATACATGGCACAGGGACATGGGTGCGGTCTTGGGGCAGCTCCCAGTCCCGGGGAGAGCCAGACATCCTGACCATGGCCTCTGTACAAGCACAGCGGCTGTGACGGTGCAGGACATGGTCACCCTCACGTTGCGGAGTTGGGGAGGGGGCTGGGCATCATCCTCTGCGTCCCCAGGGAGAACTGACCCCTTCTCTTCTTTCTCTACAGCTGCACCAGCTGCTTGTGCAGGGCGCACCACCCCGCCCGGGACATGCTACCGCACCCGCAGCCTGCTCCGGACCGCCAGCACGGAGCAGGAATACTGGGACCAGCACCTTGGGGCCCTGCAAGCCGTGCACCGCACACTACGGTCGTGGATGCGGGAAGACCTGCAGGTCCGCCACGAGCTGCTGTCTGAGCTCTGAGGGCTGAGCACCAACCTGCAGCTCCTGCTGCAGAGCATGGTGCCCCGTGCTGATCCTGCACCAGCTGTCCCCCCAACTGCTGTCCCTCCTCCCACTCCTGCTCCCCTTCCCACCTCTCCCTCCTCAACCCCCACAACCTCTTCCTCAATGTCCACACCCCCCACCTCAACCTCCGCACCCTCCACCCCATCCCCCCGGGGACGCCGAGGCCCCCTCCCTCGCCGTACTGGGAGGCGGTCGGCCCGGTGAGACCCCCACCCCTGATCCTTCAGTTTCCCCACCCCCTCCTTTCCCTTGCTTCCCCCTTTCAGCTCCCTCCTCCCAGTTTTCCCCCTCCCCTCTCCCAGCCTCTCTGTTCCCCTCTCCCACCTCCTTTTCCCAGTTTCCCCGAGTTTTGTTAAATAAACAGAGTTTCTATTTTTGAACACACGTGTCCTTTATTTTGTACATCAATAAGAAGGGGGGCTAGGGAAGGGTAAGTGGAAGGAGGTGAGGGAGGAATGGGGCACGAGCCCCCGATGGGGAGGACTGGGCTGGCTCTGTGGGCTTCTGGGGGTGGAAGCTCTCCTGCAGCCCCCCGATTGCCCCCTCTCCCCAGATGGCAGCCTGCGGCAAGTGCAGCCGGTCTGATGGCCGAGTGCTGTGATGTGCCCAGTGTGCGTACTTCGGGCACTCCAAGCCAGGACTGGTTTGTAAGCGGGGAACCCCTGAGAACTGTCTGTCCAGGGTTGGGGTCGGGACCCTTTAAGCGCAGCCCTCGGCTAGCCTGAGACAGCATCTCCACGCTCTACGTCCTCCTCTGATGCCCTGCCGGCACTGCTTCTGGCCATCCTTAAGCCCTGTTCAGAGTCCACTCAATGTGGACTTGCTAGTTCGAATTAGCAAAACGCTAATTCGAACTAGTTTTTAGTTCTAGACGCGTTAGTTCGAATTAGCTTAGTTCGAATTAACTAATTCGAACTAAGTTAGTTCGAACTAGCGCTGTAGTGTAGACGTACCCTCAGTGAGGAGTAACAGAGAGGTGCGCTCCTGCCTGTGCCTCCCCTGAGTCATATCTGCACTGGGGAGTGAAAAAAACCAACTGTCTCCTCTTCTCAGCAGGGCCCAGGGGGTGAAGCTGCCAGGAGAGTGCAAAGGGGATACTGTTCTGTCTCTCTTTTCACTAGCTAAACTCTGGCCCCATAACCATGCTCCAGTCCCACTACAGCTAGCAGGGCCGGGGGGAAATCACTGGTGCCGGGGCTCGAAATCCTTGGGTCTTCTCTCTCCCCCTCCCTGTGTTGTTCCAATATGGCCCTCTCCAGGGAGCCTGTGCTTCTCTTCCCTGTAGTGCCTACATGCCCCAGCCCCCAGGAAGGCTGAGGCCATGGCACGGAAGCTCAGCTTCCCCGGTCACCAGGGAGAGCTGGGGCTGCGGTGCAGCAGGAAGCCAGGAAGGATCAGGCTGCAGGTGGGTGGGGCTTGGCTCTAGGGGTGGGCCTTGGGTGGAAGGGGCAGGGCTAGGGCTGGGGCTTGCCTTCCGCAGTTGGTCCTTTACCCACCGTCCATGGTAAGGGATATAAGGTTAGGCCTAATATTCATGCCAATAATTCCCTCTACTCTTTCTTCTGTACTCGCCGTAGCTGGGTGATAAGCGTCTCCACTTTGGAGTGCTGTTACAAAGTGCAGGAATGTGCTCTGCTTCACTGCACCTGCCGGGAAAGTGAACTGGACAGAGGCTTCTTAGGACAAGGAGGTTTTCTCCATCACAGAGCTTCTCTGAGGGTCTGTCTACACTACAAAGTTAATTCGAACTAACAGACGTTAGTTTGAATTAACTTTGATAGGCGCTACACAGGCAAACCGCTAGTTCGAACTTAATTCAAACTAGCGGAGCGCTTAATTCGAACTAGGTAAACCTCATTCTACGAGGACTAACGCCTAGTTCGAATTAAGGGCTGTGTAGCTACTTAATTTGAACTAGTTGGAGGCTAGCCTTCCCCTGCTTTCCCTGATGGCCACTCTGGGCACCACCAGGGAAACTCGTCTGCCCCCCTCCCAGCCCCGGAGCCCTTAAAGGGGCACGGGCTGGCTACGGTGCCCGTGCCAGGTGCAAGCCTGCCAGCACCCAGCCAGCAGACCCTGCACCTGGCACGGCACAGAGCCACCCACCCGATGTCCCCCAGCCCACCCCCTCTTCCCAGGACCAGGCTGGCGGCTCCCGGGAGCTTACCCTGGACCGCAAGAGGCGGGCACCTTCCTGGGCTAGTGCGGACATTGTGGACCTCGTCCACGATCTCCGCACTAGGCACAGGAAAGTGGCCGGCTAGGGCAGGAGAGCTGCCAGCCTGGCCACCCAGGAGCAGGTGTGCATGAAAATCAAGGGGGTCCACTGAGACCCCCGACCCTGAGCCCTGAGCTTACAATGGCCGTACTGGGTCAGACCAAAGGTCCATCTAGCCCAGTAGCCTGTCTGCCGACAGTGGCCAACACTAGGGACCCTGGAGGGGATGGACCGAAACAATGACCAAGCCATTTGTCTCGTGCCATCCATCTCCAGCCTTCCACAAACAGAGGCCAAGGACACCATTTCTACCCCCTGGCTAATACCACTTCATGGACCCAACCTCCATGAATTTATCTAACTTCTCTTTAAACTCTGTTCTAGTTCTAGCCTTCACAGCCTCCTGCAGCAAGGAATTACACAGGTTGGCTATTTGCTTTGTGAAGAAGAACTTTCTCTTATTAGTTTGAAGCCTGCTACCCATTCACTTCATCTGGTGTCCTCTAGTCCTTCTATTATGGGAACTAATGAAGAACTTTTCTTTATGCACCCTCTCCACACCACTCATGCTTTTATAGACCTCTATCATATTCCCCCTCCGTCTCCTCTTTTCTAAGCTGAAAAGTCCCAGTCTCTTTAGCCTCTCTTTATATGGGACCTGTTCCAAACCCCTGATCATTTTAGTTGCCCTCCCCTCTCCCACCCTCTCTCTTCCCCTCTCCCACCTCCTTTTCCCAGTCTCCGCGAGTTTTGTTCAATAAAGAGAGTTTCTGTTTTTGAACACACGTGCCCTTTATTTTGTACATCAGGAAGGGGGGGCTAGGGAGGGGTAAGCGGAAGGAGGTGAGGGAGGAATGGGGTATGAGCCCCCAATGGGGAGGACTGGGGTGGCTCTGCGGGCTCCTCAGGGGTGAAAGGTTTCCTGCAGCCCCCCGATTGACCTCCCCCCGGATGGCAGCCTGCGGCAAGTGCAGCCGGGCTGATGGCCGAGTGCTGTGATGTGCCAAGTGTGGGCACTCAGGGCACTCCAAGCCAGGACTGCTTTGCAAGCGGGGAACCCCTGAGAACTGTCTGTCCAGGGTGGGGATCGGGTCCCTTTAAGCACAGCCCTTGGCTAGCTTGAGACAGCAGCTCCATGCTCTAAGTCCTAATCTGATGCCCTGCCAGCACTGCTTCCGGCCGTCCTTAACCTCAGTTCAGGGTCCACTCAATGTGGACATGCTAGTTCGAATTAGCAAAATGCTAATTCGAACTAGGTTTTAGTTCTAGATGCACTAATTTGAATGATCTTAGTTCAAATTAACTAATTCGAATTAAGTTAGTTTGAATTAGTGCTGTAGTGTAGACATACCCTGAGTGGCTAACAGGGAGAAAAAAATCTGTCTTTGCCAATTACAGCCCCCACTCTCTGGTAAGAACAAGCCACCCAATTATTTTTCATTGAGCTAACATCTGCCACATGCTGAGAAGTGTTAACATTCCTGGGGCCTTGCAATGAAATGAGCCTGCCAACGACGCTTAAATGTCAACGGAGGGTCTGTGTTACAGACACTGACCTTGTCTGGCAACATGGCACTGACCTGGAAGACTGGCTGGCTTGGAGGTTGCTTATGGGATCATGAACCTTCAAACCTAGGTCGCTGATCTAAAACCAGCCAGCCCACGTCAGCAGCACTAAGAATTTATTATCATCCATGGTGGTTTGGTGACCTTTATGAAAAGGTCGAGTGGTCTGTCTAGTATTTGATGCAGAGCTTTCCAGATCTCTGGCTAGTGGCTATAGAATGCTGGCTGGCAAGAGAGAGGTAAAGTGTTGGTACTCCAGGGGAAAAGTTGTTGAGAAAAAAAAAAAAAGACACGTCGGACATTTGCTTACAGAGGTGCTGGTACGCTCCATTTTTTCCAGGTAAGCTCTGATTGGAGGTGCTGGTACTGCGTACCAGGCAGTACCATCAGAAAAAAAGCACTGCATAGGACAAGATCCTCAGTGGGTGTAAATCAGCCTAGATATATTGACCTGATTATTACCCCATCTGATAAATCCAGGGTCACTGACTCCCACAGAGTTACACCAGTTTATACCAGCTGAATCATTGACTCTTACTATTTTGCCATTCTCCCCGTCTGATATTATGGGAAACCATATCAAAAGCCTTGCTAAAGTCAAGGTATATCACATCCACTGACTTTCCCACCTCCACAGAGCCAGTTACCTCATCATAGAAGCTAATCAGATTCGTCAGGCACGACTTGCCCTTTGTGGATCCATGCTGACTATTCCTAATCACTTTCCTCTCTTCCAAGTGCCTCAAAATGGATTCCTTAAGGATCCCTTCCATGATTTTTCCAGGAACCGAGGTAAGACTGACCGGCCTATAGTTCCCTGGATCATCCTTCTTCCCTTTTTTGAAGATGGGCACTACATTTGCCTTTTTCCAATCATCCGGGATTTCTCCCAACCTCTACGACTTTTCAAAGATAATGGCCAAAGGCTCCTCAATGACATTTGCCAACTCCCTCAGTACCCTCGGATGCATTAAATCTGGGCCCATGGATTTGTGTACGTTTAGCTTTTCTAAATAGTTCCTAACCTGTTCTTTACCCACCAAGGGCTGTCCATCTTCATCCCATCTTGCGTCACTTAGCGCATTAGACCAGGAGCCCACCTTGTCCGTGAATACAGAGGCAAAGAAAGCATCGAGTACTTCAGCTTTCCCCACATCATCTGTCACTAGGTTACTTCCTTCATCCAGTAGGGGCCGCATACCCTCTTTTCTTGTTAACATGCCTGTAGAAACCTTTCTTGTTATCCTTCACATCCTTAGCCAGTCGCAATTTCATCTGCGCTTTCGCCTTCCTTGTAACCCCCGGCATTCTTGAGCTATACATTTAATCCCCTCCCTGGTCGTAGACGTATCTAGGTGATTTAAGCAATGGATTTAACTTGGATAGAGAATGTGGTAGTCAATTTTCATAGTATCTGGACCATATTATCCCGGGCTAAGGTAGCTAGTCACTAACTTCCAAAACTGGTAAAGAGTGGAATTATATGTACCATTCCCTGCATCTCTCCTTCTACAAATGCTGCTATATCCGCCGGAGCCTATAATTGTATTGTCCCCTTTAATCCTGTCACAGTTAGTGCTCCACTCTATCTAGAGTTGTCATAATTCAACAGCATGCCCCATGCCCACGTACTTCCAAAAATAAGGCACTTAGTATTTTAATAATAAACCAGGTAGTGAGAATTACTATTTCAATTAATTCTAATTAAGGAAAGTACATGCTACAAGTATCAAAAAACCCTTGATGCATTGTACTGTATAAAACAACTCATCTACAATGCTCAGAGGTAAATTAATCTCATCTAAGCTATCTTTCTACTAGTCCCATTAGCAGCCTTTATTTTGGGTAGATTTGTACTAATGCACATACACAATCAGTTCATTTGTTTGATTTAACAGTAATATAATGTAGCGCTTATTAAATCAAGAAGTTTGGTGTATTAGAGTAATGTAGACACCATTTTCCAGCAGAGCTGAAGGACTAAGTGGATATGATAGGCTGACTCTTGGCTTGTGGTGATCCCTTGTCTAAATGCATAGAAAGCAGAAGGATTTCATTGGTTGGTTTTGGTGCCAGTTTTACAGATACTATATTTTAGCCACCAAGGCTTCCCCTCAAACCAGTCTTGGAGTTTTGTAGTCACAAATTTATGCCTGATAAAAGAGAAATTGTCTCCACAAACCTGCTCCCACTCTCACTGGGATCAGTTAAGGGTATGTCTACACTACCCTCCTAGTTCGAACTAGGAGGGTAATGTAGGCATACCGCACTTGCAAATGAAGCCCGGGATTTGAATTTCCCGGGCTTCATTTGCATAAGCCGGGCGCCGCCATTTTTAAATCCCGGCTCGTTCGAACCCCGTGCCGCGCGGCTACACGCAGCATGGACTAGGTAGTTCGGACTAGGAAGACTAGTCCGAACTACCTAGTCCATGCCGCGTGTAGCCATGCGGCACGGGGTTCGAATGAGCCGGGATTTAAAAATGGCGGCGCCCGGCTTATGCAAATGAAGCCCAGGTAATTCAAATCCCGGGCTTCATTTGCAAGTGCGGTATGCCTACATTACCCTCCTAGTTCGAACTAGGAGGGTAGTGTAGACATACCCGACGTATGTAGTGGTGAGGGCCACATCTGGAGTATTGTGTCCAATTCTGGGGCCCCCATGACAGAAAGGCTGTGAACACACACATTGGAGAAAGTCCAGTGGAGGGCAACAAAAATGATCAGGGGGCTGGAGCACATGACTTACGAGGAGAGGCTGAGGGATTTGAGCTTATTCATTCTACAGAAGAGAAGAGTGGGGGTGGGGGGGTTTGACAACAGCCTTCAGCTACATGAAGGGAGGTTCCAAAGAGGATGGAGAGAGGCTCTTCTCATTGGTGACAGATGACAGAATGAGGAGCAATGGTGTCAAGTTGCAATGAGGGAGGTCTAGGTTGGATATTAGGAAAAACTATTTCCCTAGGAGGGTGCTGAAGCACTGGACTGGGTTACCTAGAGAGATGATTGAATCTCTATCCCTAGGGGTTTTTAAGTCCCAGTTTGACAAAGGGGTGATTTAGCTGGAATTGGTCCTGCTTTTAGCAGGGTGTTGGACTCAATGTCCTTCTGAGATCTCTTCCAGCCCTAGTATTCTATGATTCAATGTAGACATCTCTGATCTGGTAGCTAGTTGTCTGAAGTAATGTAATATGCCCAGACAACTGTGGATGCAAAATAGCTCTGGAAATACACGATGCTTCTCAATATTGTGTTCTCCAAGAACACACAGATTTCACTTGTGTCAAAATGTATTTTGAAAAGTCTTTCACCCTGAAATCTGAAAGCCTCAAACCACCAAACTCCACTTTCCTTGCATTTTTATAGCCAGGGAAGTTTGCTTTTCTTTTCCTAGTTTCTGAGCCAAAGCAGCAAATGGGAGAAAAAGCTAGACCACAGTCGTCCAGGCCTTGAAACCGCTTGCAAATGAATGGACATGCTCCACTCCAGGCAGTATAAGCAACACAACAAAAATCTTACTCAACTCCAAAAGATTTCCATGGATCCTTTAATACAAAGGATCCAACCATCAGTTGTGCTTGGATACTCACCACCCCTAAAATGTTCCAGATCCGCAAGACCAAAATCTGCACCATCTGCTCTCCAAAATAAGAATGAGGGGGTGTTATGGTTCAACAGCAAGGCTTCAAAAGAATAAGCTGCTCAGCTTGGTTAGGACGTGGCAATCTCTCCTTTACATGCCCATGTGTTAAGTGGCTGAAGTGACTGTCCATCCAACTTTCACAAGAAGACCTTGCAAAGCCATAGGCTAGTTGGCTAACCCACAGAAAATGTCCAACACTTCCAGCGAAGACAGCTGCCTGAAGATACTGGTCATCTTACTATATAATTTTTGTTAAGATTACTAGAAGGGCAGTAAAATGTAGTGAATCTGGATACGGTATTATCTAGGAATCTGAAAAACTGAGCCACTAACAGGTCTTAGAAGTTCAATCATTTGAACTTTTTCTTAAAAATTATAAACCTGGAGTCCCTGGTGTGAATTAACACAGTTGTGAGTGCCTAATGGACTTCCTGGTGACTGGACATCCTATATGAGGCCAGCACTGTTGTTTTTCCATGCCTGGGCCAAATGTTAACTTTGATCTTTGCATTCTATTATAAAGAGATTGATTTTCATTTTCATCTGAAGTTATTAGCATGCAGCGCTTTCTAAAAAGCAAGTCCTAGCTCCCAAAGAATCAATCATATCCCATTAGGGAATCAATGGCTTTCTTATCCCATTTCATAATATACTGTCCTAAAGATATGAAAGCATCTTCGTCCTTTGCTATACACTATGCGCCACTGAGTGAATGTGTTAAATTATTTCAATGAGAATGCACAATTGTATTCCATTGTCAGCCGTTGTTGTTTGCAGTGAAAACCCATTCACCCTCTTTTGCAGACATTCCAAACATGTGCAGTGACACCCAAGTTAAAAATAACATAGCTAGAGCTGCATTCCCTGTGGATGGATAGCTCCGCAATGCATTGGATAAAGAAGGGGGCTTCGCACACAAAGGGCTCTCTAAAACTAAACGCAGGCTCTCTGGGTGCACAGAGTAAGGCAGCAGCAGATCGTTGAGACAGGAAAAGTGCAAGCCAGAAAACGTCCGTTCTTCCAATGCTATTTCCCTGCAGTGGAACTCAGTGGTTCAGATTAGGAGGCAAATTTTCAAAGCAGTCTCTGAAACTGCACCCAGAGACTACTTTGCGTGTGGTGCTACTACCCATTTGGGGCATTCACACTTACGTGCCCCATGCTGTTGTACTAGGGGGAACACTCTGCAAATGCCTTCTTTCTTTTCATATTCCATTCAGTAAATGCTGCCATGGAAGGAGCCTGAAACTGATGTCCACATTTCATAGCAAAAACCCATCATGAACAGCTCTGCTGCAGAAATCGGGGGTTGAGACCACACAATGCAGATGCACTGAGCATGGGGCCAGCCCACTTGCAGGATGTGCTACAGTAAACTGCACAAACACATTATGATAGACTTGCTCAATGTAGGATATGTCTCTGCTACTTCTGTGCTCCCTGGACCCCAATTCTGCACCCAAACCCTAGGGTCTCTGCTGCACAGCCATGGTAAACTCTGAGGTCTGGTTCACCGATGGGAAAGGCCGGTGGATGAGGAAAAGATGGGTGCAACCTAAGGAACTTCAAGAGAGAGATTCTCCCCCTCAACACAGCCCCTTTCCTCCATTCCACCAGGGCCAAAGGGTTCAACAAAGCCAATAGACCCAGCCAGCTGGATGCAAGAGAGCCAGCAATGCTGGTTCTGACAACACAGTCTCTGGAACACAGGGTGTTGCCAGCGCACTGCTACCTTTCCATTCCCGGCTGATGAAGCAGCCGCTGGTGGTTACAGCAAGCCGGTCCAGTTTAGAGCCGCCCTGAACTAATTGTATCTGATGTCTATTCAAATCAAACTCCCAGAGGGTATGTCTACACTAGCCACCCTAGTCCGAAGTAGGGTGGCTAATGTAGTCATTCGAACTTGCAAATGAAGCCTGGGATTAAAATATCCCGGGCTTTATTTGCATGTTTCCGGGCGCTGCCATTTTTAAATGCCCGGTAGTTTGGACTTGCTACACACGGCACGGGCTAGGTAGTTCAAACTAAAGCCCCTAATTCTGACTACTGTTACTCCTCATTGCAGGAGGAGTAACAGTAGTTCGAATTAGGGGCTTTAATTCGAACTACCTAGCCCGTGCTGTGTGTAGCAAGTCCAAACTACCGGGCATTTAAAAAATGGCAGCTCCCGGAAACATGCAAATAAAGCCCAGGATATTTTAATCCCGGGCTTCATTTGCAAGTTCGAATGACTACATTAGCCACCCTAGTTCGGACTAGGGTGGCTAGTGTAGACCTATCCAGACAGAGGAGCCGCAGACAGCTCCTTTACAGTCCCCCTCCGCTACACTCAGCTCTGCGCAGCTGATGGGTCCAGCCCAAAGTTTCCTCCTAGTATGGAAAGGAAACGTATCCAAACGGACAGAGCTCATCTACACGCCAAATTAGTCCACACCAGCAAGGGCTAAACTGGACTCTGCTGGTAAGCACAAGGGAACTTTCAGTGCCTGCCAGCTGGGACCACACTGGCCAGTTAGTGCATGGCCCACTAATGCAGACTAAAATATACACACACTCCCCAGTCCAGAGAAAAGCACCATGTTAACAAGTCCAAGATCTATTTTGTTGAGATTCTCTTGACAATTTCCCATAAACCTCCAGTAATCCCTCTGTGGAGAGCATCCTGGGCGTGCAGGAGTGCTCAACATGATAAGTAAGCAAAGGTAATAAAAATAGCTCAGCTTTGGGGGCCAGAAGTGAAAGATTAGTCTTCCAAGGCATGTTTGCTTTTGGCTTCCAGGGAGGGAGGGAAGGCAGTTAATCAGTATCTGATTACTTGCGTTGAAGACACTTTATATAAAGCCTCATTTGCCTGATGGATTGTTGTACCATGGAAGCTTCCAGCAATAAAATGCAGATTTTTGTTTTATTACATCAATATTTTCCAGTGGTAATGCTGGCTGGAGTGCACACAGACTATATCATGATGACAGAGGGGTTCCCTTGGGACTCAGGAGAAAAAATCCTGAGTCCCACCCCCAATGTGAAATGATACCAGATATGTAAAACACAAAGTGGGAGGCATCTGTTTGGTGAAAGGAAGCTGCAGTTTCCATCACTTATACTGAGTATTATTCCTAGACTGATCCAAGGAGTCAGGAATGGATCCAGAACACCCAGAAGAGGCAGGGTACCACACCCACAGACGCACAAAGTTAATTACCTATTGCCTGGAAGCCCTTTGATGTACCCAGGATCCAGGGGTCCTTTCATCATTGTAAGGTTAGCTGGAACGGCTTGCGAGACACACCCAATGGGACCCGAGGTGTTATGAATCAAAGCGCTCCACAATGCTTGCGTCAAGTTTCCTACAGCTTTGGTGGCATGAGAAGGCAGTCGAATGGGTTGATCCATAGCGTGCAAAGCTACCAAGCAAAAGGCCTGCACGGTGAGAGAGGTGGTTGAGAGCTTTGTGAAAGGTGCTCTGAATTCCCGCAGGGAGCATGGGAGGTGTTCACCTTGACTGCGTGCCAGTTCCACTGGGAAGCCAGAATGTAACAATTAGGCTGAGCACAAAACAAGAATTCCATTCTGTTAACCAGATGGAGGTTTTGCGATTTCATTTGGTTCCACACTGGGACAAAACGTTTCAAAATGCCTCCTGAGAAAAGACCAGCCCACCTGAGTGATTCAGGAACTCAGCCAGGATGTAAGAAACCCAGGTGCAAAGTCCTGCTCTGCCTGATTCAGGTCTCCCAGGTAACTGCCTACCAGTCTATCAAGTCAGTCTTTCTAAATCTCTCCTAGTGGAGCTGTTCCACTTTGTATAAATAATTAAATAACCAGCTGGCAAGAGGAAGAGAAATTCGTTGGATCTCTCCGGCATACGGCTGGGAGGTGGGAGACGCAGGTTTAAGTCCCTGTTCTAAATCAGGCAGAAGAATATGGGTAGTGCTTTATCTCAATATGGCCAAACATGTCCATCCTAGCCCTGAAAAGTGTTCCTGTAGAGCTTTTGCCAAATTTGACCCTTTCCCACAGAACTTTGTTTTGACTAACTGGCATTGTCTGATGAAAAACGTTCAGAAAATAACTTCCAACCAGCTGTAGTAAAAAGTTTTCTTGCAGTACATTATTCCATCACTTCCTGTCCCTATGTACAAGAGTTCCCAGGAAGGTGAACCAAGGAGCCAAAGCTACAGCTACAGCTGTGTGGAACCTGCTTCTTTGTGTCGGCAGTTACCTTATTAAATAAATGCCCCTGTTTAAAATGGGCTGTGACTCCATTTCTCATACTGAGTATTTTTCCTAGACTGATCCAAGGAGGCAGGAATGGATCCAGAACACGCAGGGTTCCACACCCACAGACGCACAAAGTTAATTACCTACTGCCTGGGAGCCCGCTGATGTCCCATTATGGAGGATTGTTCTGCCCACCCAAGTCTACAAGGAGGGCCATTGTGGATCGTACACTGGCTGCAGACCTGCTAACTTCTTATCTGTGATATTGCCCGATAATAACTAGAGGCCAAAAGAGAGACGTGACCCTCAATACTAGCACAGCCACTCCTGGAAATTAGACTGTGAACAAACCCTAAGTGGCCCCAAAAGAAGAGGTGAGTATCCCAGCACTTTCGGAGTGACAACAGTCTGAGCCCCACCCAGGGGAGAGATTGCATACCTTGCTAGTATTATATTGACCAAGGCAGGGTCCGATCTCCAATTAGGCACAGCAGTCTGGGGGCCAGCTTTCCAGGGGCACCTTACTCCTCTAAAACAGTGTGAAACACAAAGGTCAGCTGGAGGCCGAGGGGAGAGGCATGGAAGATGCTGTGCTTATAGGTGTGCAAAGTGTAAATCTGGCACTGTACACGTACTAAGAAAGACCCGGCCCCCATGCAGAGGCGCGTACAACACAAGGCATCAACAATCAAAGGCCACAATCCCGCCAGCTCAACTGCCTGGCCAGGTTTTTACACCCATCTGGAACCAAATGGAAGCTGCAAAGGCTCCATGAGTCGCAGGAGTCTGCCCATGTGGAGCAGGGTCAGGTGAAGCCTTGACAAATACCTCTGCTAAGAATGGCTCTGTTTCATGGTGGTTCTTACAACCAACCCTATCGCCACGTCACTCAGTGACACGCTCCGTCCCGCGGGGTGCGTTTCTCATAGACTCATAGACTTTAAGGTCAGAAGGGACCATTATGATCATCTAGTCTGACCCCCTGCACAGTGCAGGCCACAGAATCTCACCCACCCCTCCCAGAATAATTCTCTCACCTATATCTCAGATATTGAAGCCTTCAAATACTTTGAAGACCCCAAGATGCAGAGAATCCTCTAGCTGTGATCTGTACCCCATGCTACAGAAGAAGGCGAAAAACCTCCAGGGCCTCTGTCAATCTACCCTGGAGGAAAATTCCTTCCTGACCCCAAATATGGCGATCAGCTAAACCCTGAGCATGTGGGCAAGACTCATCAGCCAGACACCCAGAAAGTTCTCTAGTAATTCCTATCATCCCTCTATTGACCTAGGCTCACGTAGCATATCCTGATATCAGTGGAGTTTGGAGTCTCCAGTGGGAAACCCTGGTTGGGTGAGGGCCAACAAGAACCATAGCCACGCAGAGTCTGGAAATAGCCTACCACGGCAAGATCTGGGAGCATAGTGATCAGAGTCCAACAGTGAGGACGATGGGATGTTGAATTATGCACATGCAAAGACGTGGGTGAGGTTGCCCAACCTGCCTCCTGCTACGAAGGCAGGCCAGTGGGCTCCCTGTAAATGAACAGCACGAACATCGCTACTAAATCATATTGAGCTGGGGCCACCCCGCCACACTCCCTTTCCTGCCTAGCTCCTCCCAAGTGCTTTGGGGGGAGCAAATGACTTAAGAAATCATCCTTTGCCGGTAGGGATGCAAAGAGTTAACCCGTTAACTGGTTACCTCATAGGCACCACCCTTACCTACTGATGCTTACCAGGTAACCAGTTAACTGGCGGACCAGCTGGGCTGAAGCAGCCCCCGGCCCAATGCTCCAGCTTGGCCAGGCTCCCTTGACCGGGCCCGTAAGTGCAGCCACCTGCAGAGAGCCAGGCTGGATGTGGGCTCTCCAGACCCAGGTTAAGCAGTAAAACTATTAAAATTACATTGTTTAACCAGTTAACCATTTAAAGGGGTATTTATATCCCTATTTGGGGGGAGAACTCCTTCATCTCTCCCCCCGCGTACACATCATGCTTTTGAAGAGAGTGGTCAGGGTGGGAAAGGACTTACACGTTTTGTTTGTGCTTATATTCCTCCCAGTCACTAGTGTTTCTGGCACCCCGTATGGACGGTATGAATAATTCAAACAAGCTAAACTGCTGCTGTGCAGCTTAATATTCTTTTGCCTCCAGTCCCGCGTTCCGAATCTCCAAGAGCCCTGGGCAGACCTCAGGCGCTTACACGCCCATGTAAAAAATACCATGCAGAAAGAGGACAGGGTCATTTTGTGTTGTTTGGTGTGGCACTGGGCTTTGCCCTGCACAGATATTTAAGGAGCCAAGATGGGCCTGAGCTTCAAAATCTGGATTTGGAGCCCCCAGAGGATGGTGTGTTCGCAGATGGACTCCACGACAAGGATGGAAGTGGGATCCAGGTTTGAATCTCAAAGCCCCTCTCATGGCCTGCCGCATTCAGCTTGAGGTCTTCATTCAGGATTATCTCTAATAAGGAGACTCTAAGGAAATTACAGATTAGCACAGATAGAGGCCAAAAGGAAGGATGGGCTCAAACAAGACCTCCCCTGCCATGTTACTTTGGTTCAAAAGTGCTCCACTGATCCCACTCCTGTCACAAACTCAGTTTGCCTTTTGTTGGGGAATGCGGTTTCCAGCCTCTTTCATAAGTTCCCTCTCTTGCCTCTTCTCCAAGGCCTCGTAAGCATCAGTGGAGGGTACAACAGAGCACAAGCCACAGAGCTGTGACGAGGACAGAAGTTCCAATTTGTAGTTCTAAGATTCTGAAATTGGCTTTGGTCCAAATCAGGTCTAACATCTGACTACTTCTTACACTCACGTGGATTTACACAAATATTGAGTTTGGTCAATTAAAATGTTCCACTTTGACAAAATTGTTACATTTCCATTTCAACTTTTTAGAATGTTGCATTCTAGAATAGCACAACATTTCAAAATGAAAAGTTGTTGTCAAACAAGGAATTGGAACACTGCCGTCTAGATGATGACACTGCCAGAACGTTTTTCGTGTGGTCTTCTTCCAAAATGAAATTCCAGTGAAATCAACATGCTTTCGTGAAGCATTTTGATTTTGACAAAACAACGTACTCTGACAGAATATGGTTCCATTCAAACATCTCTGATCATGATAGGTTATTAGTACCTTTTAAATAAACTCTACTTGAGCTGTCACCAAAGGGCAAAAGCAAAATGTAACTTCCTGGAAAAAGATGGGTCTTCAAGTGCATTCAGGTCTACAGGTCGGGAGTACCTGACCCAAGACCTAAAGGAGTCAATGGAAGGTTTTCCACTTATTTCAGCTGACACTGGATTAGGCCTTCACACATGCTAAGTAACAGGGATGTAAAATCCTGTATAATATGTTAACCAATTAAATTATAGGTTTAAAGTGTCTAACTGCCCATGGTATGGAGCAGCCCCTCACCTCCAGCTTAGATTCCAGCAAGAGAGGTTGAACATTAGGAAAAACTTCCTAACTGTCAAGGTGGCCAAGAACAGGAATAAATTACCTAGAGAGGTTGTGGAATCTCCATCACTGGAGATGTTTAAGAGCAGGTTAAATAAACATCGGTCAGGGATGATCTAGATGGTGCTTGGTCCTGTCGTGAGGGAAGGCGACTGGACTTGTTGGCCTCTCAAGCTCCCTTCCAGTCCTAGTGATCCATGATTCTATGGTCAGTCCTAGTCTTTCTTTAACAAAAAGCCTATCCTATGTTGATTTAGTCCCCTCTCCCCGTCTATAGACCACTGTGTGCTCATCCTCAGTGATCAATTATGAATGCTGCCCATATGCATCTTCTACTCAAATTGCTAGCTAAATAATACATGAATAAACAAAGAGCCCTGAGTGAGTCAAGGGAGTCGTGGGGACTGAACTTTGAATGGTGTGCGACAGCAGCAAGCATCAAAGCTTTACTATCAGGTCTGACCCCAGCTGTTTTGGGTTTTTTTTTTAAAGAAAGGCTAACGCTAAATTTAATGAACATGAATGGCAGGGGCAGCAGGGGCCCCACATAAAAGTGACTGACTCACAAAAGATACAGGGAGAAATAGAGAGGGTAAAGATGGCATGCAGGGAGGCAAACCTTTGCGGGAAGATCTTGAGGAAGGGCCCAACGGAACCCGCCACTAGTATGGTGCTATTAGGGATGTAAAAGGTTCACCGGTTAACTGGTAAGCCACACCTGGCTCCGGCTAACCAGTAGTGCCTGGAGCAGCTCTTCACCCACCCTGGGCAGGGGGCTGCTCCCACCTTGCAAGGCCCACCTCACGCAGGGGCAGCCCTGGTCTGTGGCGGGCCCAGCCCAGCCCACCAGCCACAGGTTACACACTGTGGTTCCCCAGGAGCGGGGCCAACAGTGGCTGCCGGCCCGCTCCCAGGGAAATGGCTGCAGAGCCCACATTGAAGCCTCCCCACAAGAGTGGAGCCAGCAGCCCCTGCCGGCCACACTCCTGGGGAGGGGGCTTTGCTGCGGCAACAAAGCCGGTGGCCCCGTTCCCAGGGAGGCTGCACCGCAGGCTCTGCAGTACAAAGCCAAGCTAAATGTTATACCGCAGAGCCCGTGGTACGTGCAACCACGAAGATTTTTAGCCGTGACACGGTTACCTTCTTAAACGACTTTGTACATCCCTAGTGGATAGCCTTGTCCCGGAAGCCGCAGTAGGGTTATTGGCACAATTGATTTCTGGGAACAACCACAATGTCCCTGCCCCAAAGAGATCAGTAGCTAAAAAGGCAAGCAGGCAAACCAAAGATAATGGGGAAGGGGAAGAGAGAGAAGGGTTACAAGCAAAGGGGCCAAGTTAAGGGGACACCACATCATAATATTTATCTAGATCACTAGGGTCTCAATTCTGCTCCCATTGAAGCCATTAGCAATTTTTTCATCACTTCAGTGGTCCAGGATCAGTCCTCATGAGTTTATACACACAGGTGTGTGCCGAAAAGTACTTGCTATTATACCAGATTCCACTGTTGCTTCAGGAGAAAAAAAATCTGCATAAAGATATTGTATATGATTCTACAAAACAACATCTTACTTGGAGAAAAGAGCACCTGCTTGGCATGCGCCTCTTTGGAAAGCATTACGCTGCATCTCCACAACCACCACACGCAAAACATCACCAAGGCACGTCCCTCCATGAAAGCATGTTCAGCAAAGACATGTTTCCCCAGACACCAAATAGGCCAAAGGATGGGTGGAGTGTCCTGTGATCAGGAAAGTAAGGAAAGGGGGGACGGATGATTTTCCATAGAGCGTTTTATTTTTCTGTTTTGCTTTCATGCTGTTACATATTTTACAATAGCTTGCCCATGGCCAACGTGCCAGGAGATAGGCTTGGAGCTTTGCCTGCTTGCTGAATACTTCATCAAAGATATTTTTTTCAATCTGCTCCTAAGTGGGTAGAGCTTGGGGGCACCAATTTAAACCTTATCCCAGGGCAATGGTAAAGTTTCATCCCATTTATCAATCTGGTAGGATCCGCCTTGAAATCCATCCATTATGCACATCATTATTGTCATCTTTTTCCACAACAGCGTCAGCATCTGTGGCATTCCTCAGCTCTAGGAAAATGTCCTTGTTACATGTAGCATACGTGATTGAATGTTACTTGGGCTGAACTAAGTTGATACCTTTTATGAAATGTTGTGGCTACACGGGATACACTGCAATGCTTAGGCCCCTCTGATGAAGCCGGAGTATCTACTGCTCTTATGCAGGATCCTCCATGGGTGAATGGGGAAACCAGAATAGGAGGCGATTGTGGGTCTGATTTCTGTGATAGTGTGAGCAGTGAATGGATGAAAATAGAACATGGCCCTTTGGTAACTGTAACAGGAAGGATGAATTTAAATGACAGATTTCTCCTTGGAAACCTTCCTTGACAAAAGGTTCCATGAGGATTAAACATCTGGATTATTATTCCCTGCAATCAGTTACACGCATTCACATAATGTCAGTTATTCCTCAAGCAGGGAATATAAGAAAATAAGAATGGCCATACTGGGTCAGACCAAAGGTCCATCTAGCCAGTGTCCTGTCCTCTAACAGTGGCCAATGCCAGATGCCCCCAGACGGAGTAAATGGAACAGGGAATTTTCCAGAAATCCCTCTCCTGTCACCCATTCCCAGCCTCTGACAGAGGATAGAGATGCCATTCCTTCCCATCCTGGTTAACAGCCATTGCTGGACCTAACCTCCGTGAATTTACCTAATTCTTTTTTGAACCCTGTTAAAGTCTTAGTCTTCACAACCTCTTCTGGCAAGGACTTCCACAAATATGTTTCCGTAAAATTCTTAAATGTTTAAGTGCCAGGGGTGATCTAGATGGTGCTTGATCCTGCCACAAGTCCTCAGTTGTCTATACAATTTGGGGTTGCCATTTCCTGATTTGTACAAGTTTCAGGCATGACCTACATTCTGGTTAACACATGGGCATGTTTGTCTACTACGGACACTTCCATCTTGGCTTTCAGTGGACACACTGATTTCACAGAGTCTTCCATCTCCTCCGAATATTTCCCAGGCCTCTCATTGTCATAGCTTAGCATGCGACAGAGTCAATAAATGAATCACTGTCTGTAGTCACAGAAGCAGAGATGGAGGACCCTGAAGCATTTCCTTTGTCAGTCAATGTACCTATGTGGTCTTCAGTACCATAGCTTCAGATCTTGACTTCCTTGCTAGTCAGATGTGCCATGTGTCCTTTAGTGGCATCACATCAACCAAACCTATGTCTCACTTCTATATTTATAATAATCCCTATTGTGCTTATCACAATAATATTTGGCCTCCTCATCTCAGACAGGAACTATTACTACTATATCAGCCAGGTAAAACAGGATCAGACAGCCACTCCTGAACCAACCCAAGCTCTCGGAGCTTGGAAGAGCTGACTCCCAAAAGCACAGTGTAGTAGAGCTGTGCTAAGTCCTCCGATGCATCTTGCATAGTAAACATCGCGAGCGACAGTGGGAAGACAGATGAAGTCATTCCGTCTTGCCTTCTAGGCTCCCTGGGAGGGAGAAAAAGTGTTTCACTCTATTATTCTAGGCTTCAGTCAGTGACAAACGGCAGGTGGCTTTCTGAACAATGGCCCCGATGACATGTTAACCCATTAATCTGAAATGTTTTCAACCTGATAAAGAGGCCTTGCTTGTGTTATGCTGTTACAATTAAGTCAAAGATGAAATTACATCAATGCCTGCTGCCCTGGACACCTGCACAACATGCTGATTACCTAGACACTCTGCAATGTGACTTCCTCACTGGCTGGGTGGCCTGATTCCTTCCAGGCAGTAGCTATAGCCCAGGGGTAATACCCCTTACAGAAGAGTCCTAGGTCACTGAACAGGCCCTGGTCCTTGTCAGACGGCACTGGTCCCAGGTGGTACGCACAGCCTAGCATCCGTTTCAAAGGCTCAGTCTTTCCTGTGCTTTGTTTAGGACAGGTGATGGGACAGGTGCAGGACTTAGGTCTTGTAAGGCTACAGATTCAATGGAGCCTGCAGGGTTGGTCAAAGCCAGCAAGGGGATCCCATTGAGTGGAGTAGACTCTCCAGCGCTCCAAGGCAGAACCCATGAGGAGCACAAGTCCGCTAGGAAAACTGGGAGGAAAGCAAGAGGAGAAAGGTTGCTCTAGCAGAGAACCTAGCGGCCAGGGCTGAGACCCAGCAGGCTGGGACATTAGTGTTAATCACCCACACTCCCAGAAGGAAGGGTGCTTGTGAAAACACTACCAGGATGAAGCTTGATTAACAGAGGAAGAAGGGAAACTGATGTAGCTGCCAACACTGGACTGACATCCCTGCTACAATTCTGTAGAAACATTCACTGGACACAACAGGAATTACAGGAGTCAAAAAATCAACAGGGCCAGATCCACAACTGGTGTAAAGCAGCATAGCTCTGCTGAAATTTGCAGAAAATGTTAACCTCTCTATAGAAGGGATATCATTTTAAAGCCAAAAAAACCCTCCTGGAAGTTGTCTATAAAATTCTATAGGACTTTCTCATAAGGGACCAGAAAGCAGGATTAGACAGACTGACACACAGACTGGTTGATCTTCGAAAGGTATAACAGTAGGGGCCCGATCTGAAGCCCAGTGACATCAAAAGGAGTCTTACACTGGGCTGTGAATCTAGCCCTATAAAGTCAATTACCTGCAGCCTACAAAAAGAGATTAGCAGTAACCAAAATTGCATGCATTACGGTAAACAAAGATACACACCAGAACACAAAAACAAAAAGCCACCAACTGGGAGTATTTGTGGTGCAAGAAATCTTGCTTCATTTAAACAGTTGTTCAACCACAACAGTCAAACTTACTGCAAAGGAAAATATAAACAAATAAAGGCAGAAGGTTAAATAAAAACAAGTATACAAGCCAAATGCAGAAACATTAGGAAATCTGTTAATTTACAGTAGCATTATTATTATATTCACTGAATAAGCCCATTCATATAAAATCAAAGACTGTTCCCAGGTCATCTGCAAATTGAGAAAAGAGCCTAATCCGCCATATTTATTGTTTGTGATGAACAGTTTCTCCAGCACTAGATACTCTGGCGAAATGCAGCGTGACATCCCCCACCCCCAAAGATTACTAGACAGGAAGTAGAGGAGTGAGCTAAAACAGATTGCATTAACTGAAACTGGAGAGAAAATAAAGAGAAAATACCAGAGCGGTAAGACAGAGGCAGTGTTCTCTAGTGGTCAGTGCATTGGTCTGAGACTCAAAGAGTATGTCGACTAAGATACAATTAAAAACCCATGGCTGGGCCATGCCAGCTGACTCAGACTTGTAGGGGTCAGTCTATGGGACTCTCCAACTGTAGCATAGAGGCCTGAATGCTGTTCCCAGCTCTGGATACCCACTGTCCACTCAGGTTGGGGTGCACCGGCCCTCTGTCATAACATGGGGGAATGATGTGGCCAAACTTGAGCACATGTCACCGTGATTGAGTGAACAGATGTCACAGTGATGCTCAGGATCGGCCCCACAACACCTCCGAAGAGGCCACAAGTCCGAACCTGAGACACTTCCATGCACCAGGTCGCAAAGTCACTTACTTGATTCTGGCCCTTCCCTTCCCAGAGAGTGGTTATCTACGGATCAGCATCATGCTGGAAGGGCATAACAAGTGGGGTTCCGCTGGGGGTCTGTTTTAGGGCTAGTTCTGTTCAATGTCTTTATCAACAACATTGACATTGGCACACAGAGGACGCTTATTACGTTTGCAGATACCCAGCATGGAAGGGGTTGCAAGTGCTTTGGAGGATGGGGTCATAATTCAAAATAATCTGGACAAATTGGAGAAATGGTCTGAGGTAAACAGGATGAAGTTTAATAAGGACAAATGCAAAGTGCTCCACTTAGGAAGGAACAATCTGTTCCACATACACATAATGGGAAGTGACTGTCTAGGAAGGAGTACTGCAGAAAGGGATCTAGGGGTCATAGTGGACCACAAGTTAAACATAAGTCAAGCGTGTGACACGGTTGCAAAACGAAGCAAATATGATTCTGGGATGCATTAACAGGAAAGTTGTGAGCAAGACACGAGAAGTCCTTCTTCCGCTCTACTCTGCACTGATTAGGCCTCAACTGGAGTATTGTGTCCAGTTCTGGGCACCACATTTCAAGAAAGATGTGGACAAATTGGAGAAGGCCCAGAGAAGAGCAACAAAAACTATTAAAGGTCTAGAGAATATGAGCTATGAAGGTAGACTGAAAGAACTGGGATTGTTTAGTTTAGAAAAAAGAAAACTGAGAGGGGACATGAGAGCAGTTTTCAAGTATCTAAAAGGGTGTTACAAGGAGAAGGGAGAAAAATTGTTCTCCTTGGCTTCTGATGATAGGGAAAGAAGCAATGGGCTTCCATATTAAAAGGAATGTTGCAATATCTCTTAGCAGGGAGTCTATTTGACAGAAAGGGGGAGGAGCCAAGCTAGATGTATTACCAGGGCTCACCAAGCGGCGGTCAGCCTCGCTTGCCAGCCGTGTGGAAGCGCACAATTCGCATGCACAGACCGCGCTGCGCGGCCCCGCCTGGCTAAAATCTACTCGCCATGGGCGAGTAGATTGACTAATTTGACGAGCTCTGTGTATTACTATAGTCGGAGCAGATAATTGTAAATGTATCCAGGCTGCAGATTCTCCAACCAAATAAGACCTTATAAACTGTGCTGGACCCCGGCAGTGAATGTCCCATAACACTGTACATGAGCATGTGTTTCTCCCATGTCCTGGCCCAGGTTTCCTCTTGCCCCCGGAGCTTTATACCGATTTGTTGTTTCCCCTTCACCAGTTCAATGGTATTGTGAGTATACACTTGGAAAGGACTTTGAGGTCCCTTAATGTGAAAGATGCAATATAAAAAATGTCAGTTTATTCCTTGATTAATTATTCAATTACCCAAAACAGGGGTCCTTCAAGGTTAGTAGGATGCAAATCTCCACCAGCCAGCCAGTCTAACTCTGTGAAAATCTTCCACTGATTTCCATGTATGTCAGAGGAAACCACATACTAAAAATGAGACTTTCAAATAGTGAAGCCTGTAAGGCTGTGTCTAGACTACATGCCTCTGTCGGCAGAGGCATGTAGATTAGACAGATAGGCAAAGGCAAATGAAGTCGCGATTTAAATGATCGTGGCTTCATTTACATTTACATGCCTCCGCACTGAGCCGACAAACAGCTGATCAGCTGTTTGTCGGCTCGCGCGCTAGTCTGGACGTTTCCCCTGTCGACATCAAAGCCCTTTGTTGGCAGCCCCGTTATTCCTCGTGGAATGAGGTTTACCGGGGCTGCCGATAAAGGGCTTTGATGTCGACAGGGGGAACGTCCAGACTAGCGCGCGAGCCGACAAACAGCTGATCAGCTGTTTGTCGGCTCAGTGCGGCAGCCATGTAAATGTAAATGAAGCCGCGATCATTTAAATCGTGGCTTCATTTGCCTTTGCTGAACAAACAAATCTACATGCCCCTGCCGACAGAGGCATGTAGTATAGACGTACCCTAACACATGCCATGTTCTCTAACTGATGCCCAGACATTTGTTTAGCACCACACTGATTTACATTGCAATTGTTCAAATGAAAAGGTTCATCACCAATATTAAAGCCACATGTTTAGTCAAATCAGATTTTTGCATATTCAGAATGCACATAGCTCATCAGGCAACTGGAATGCTTGTTATTCATGAATGAAACTATTGAAGAGGCATGTTGTAACCCAATTGGAAATACTTTATACAAATAATCCTCCGCAGGGTCACAAGACATTTGCTACTTAGACACCTTGCCATAACCGGCGCTGCCCTGAGCGAGCAGTGCAGCTACTGCGTATTTTCAATGGATGTTTGTATGAACAAAGAATTTCCATTTTCTACCCATTTTCCAGACAATGTGATGTTTTAAAGTTCGGGGATACATTAGAAGTTTCCTCCAGAACCATCAAAGGAGAAAACAAGGGACAAGGGAGTGGAATGAATCACCGCAGGAGCAATGGGTAAACTTTAAAGTTTGTGTAAATATACCAAAGCTTGGATGTTCCCTCTAACTATCCCAAGTTAGTGCCTGGTACTATTCCTGTTGAAGGCAGTGGCTAAACTCGTTTCCATTGACTGCAGCAGTGATCAAGATTTCACTCCCATTAGCAACAGGACAGGGAGAAGAGGCTGGTAAACTCCCATGAATAAGCTCAGGCATGAGATTTCTAGTTTTCCTTCTAATTGGGCAGGACATACCCAGAAAGGGCTGGCCTTAGGGGCACGCAATCACGGCAGTCATCTGGAGTTCCAGATGAGCCAAATCTGGGTGGTTGTTATTGTTTTGCTCAGCTGTTCAGAGGGGCACCAAAACATATTCCATCCTTAGCAACAACACACCAAATAGCCATGCTTGTTCCCCAGAACAGTCTCACTCACAATATTTTGGTGCTTCTCTGATGAAAAATCTAACGGTACTCAGGAAAACACGTGTTTTCTGGGAAATTTTTCATTTACTTGTAAACCCAATTTTTCATCTAAAAAAACGCAGAATGAAAATTTCACACACACAAACCCCCAATCCGGAGGAGTCAATATTATCTAAAGTTCCTTGAACAAAAGCAATCATCTGGGAGGGAATAATAGGGTTCTTGCTCAAACATATAGGCCCTGATTCTCGCCTTATTATTCATGCTAAACTGTACCTTGCTACACAAGCACACTCAGTGGAATCAATAAAGGGCAGCAGAAATGGAACCTCAGAAAGCAGAGCTCTAAAGAGTGAAGCTCCAAAGAGATCAAAGGAACAAAGCATTTAAAATCTACTAGCGTGAAATCATGCCAATTCATAAAACACTAATATGATACAGTAAGAAAGTTGAGCTATTTGATCCCTTGCTGTAAGATATGCCAACAGCTTGAGAGCTCTCCAGAAGTTCCTTGTACAATCTCAATTCAATTCCAGTATATCTGCTGGCATGATACATATTCAAATGATGCCAAAATCTCACTTTCTCATTACTAAAATCTATCATTAGTGGGATCCAGGAGCTAAGCTCTGAAAGCTTTTCACAAAATACATTTGTAACCTTTTAAAAAAGATTCTCAGTGAACTGTTATTTTGCGGCATGTACTTTTATTAAGCAATTAGCACAGTCTGATTTAATTTATAACTGATCACCAGCTTGTAATAAAGCAGCAGGAATATCCTGAAATGTTTATATACAAATTGCAAGGTGTGCCATTATGGAAGATGGCACGCAATTCCCTTCATAAGCATGCTACAGAACACTGACAAAAGAAATCTCAGTTGGAAGTTAAATTTAGTATTATTATTTATGCAAAAATATGCAGGATCTCCAGAAAGAATAGAAAAATGTAAACACATACTGAAAGTAGCTGATTTGAGGGCTATGCAGGCATAAGAGTGCTATCACATATTTAGGAGGCAGTGTAAATTATGTATATAGAAGAGTGTGAAATGTCACATACAGCCTTCCTAGGTGATAGAATTTCAGTGAAAGTACATGCCGTCACCAAAAACCTTCCTGAATTATTTAGTCCAATAAATAAATTCAGTCTAAGTTATAGTAACTTTTAGTTTTATTTTGCAACTGAGCAGAAGCAAACTCAAGTTGGGAATATTACCATTAACACACTGCCTGGCTAGTCAGATTCATACCTGATTCTATATGCATGTGTTTTATTTGGATTGGCAGGAAGAAGTTTTCGAGTTACAAGAGATTCCAGTGGGACCACTTCTGCCCTTAAAGTCAAACACTTGTTTCAGCGCTGTGCTGGGATGAGGTTTACCTGGGTGGTCGACAAATACCTTTGATGTCGCCACCCGCGCGTCCAGACTATCGCGCTGATTAGCTGTTTGTCGGCTCAGCACGGCAGCCATGTAAATTTAAATGAAGCGGCGATTATTTAAATCGCCGCTTCATTTTACTATGTCTGGTAGCCTAATCTACATGCCTCTGGCGACAGAGGCATGTAGTCTAGACGTACCCCTAGAGACTAACAGATTTATTAGGCCATAAGCTTCTGTGGGTAAAACCCACTTCATCACATGAATTGTACCCATTCTTTTATTGCCCTTATATACATATATACACACACACACACCCATGCCTCTGTAAACTCCACTCCGATTGATCTTGTAAATCATCATGCCAAAAAAACTGCTAGATTTTCAGTACCATGTCACTTTTCGTGATGTGTCAAACTAGTGTCAAGAGAATTTGAAAGCAAAATGTACATATAAATAGCAGCAAAAGCAGAAAAGCATCTACTTAATGGACAGTCAACACAACTGATATCACATCTTCCCAATTCTCCTTGCTACTCTGAAATTGACAAGAAATATGTACTCTCTGACAACTCAATACACTAAATGCTCTCGCAACCAATGGAATACTGAACAATATTTGCCAGTGAAACTCATAGGGAAGCCGGAGGGCAGGTACAAGTGATCTCAAATTCTTTAGAAATGCATCATGATATGGCTTTTTTTTTAAAATTAACAAAATGTTTCTTTTACATTTTCATGAAAGCAAAACACAAAAAGTGTCCCGCAAGACATCTTAGTGCTACAGGCAATCATGTTTGCCTTTTTTTCTTGGTGAAATTTTATTAATGGAAATTATAAGCCATAGTTATCTGTGTAAAATTATTCATAAATATGGAACTTTTCATTACACTATAATGAGATACTAAGTGTGCCACTTGAGTGATGTGCAGCAATGTAAGATGTAAAACAGGCTTGATGCAAATGTTGGGGAGAAAAGAAAAAAATATAGACATTTAATGTGCATTGCAAAATTCCTCCTTTACTATGCAGGAAAGAGTAAAGCAGGAAAAAAACCTGTTAAAATACACATATGGACTTTAATCACTGTTACATATGAAAAAACACCCCTTTCCAGCACTTTCTGTGCCTCTCTCAAATTCACAGGAGTTATAAGTGAAAATACTGAAGAAATTGTTTCTGAGATTTTAGATTGATTCTATTCTAACCGAGATTCATTTTATCTTAACTGATTTTTAGGTTTAGTTTCTGGGTGAAATATTACAAAATATCTCCTTACAATATTGCACATATGAAAGATCACAGGTTGAATTGTCAAAATGAGTTATCTTGCTCATGCTCTTCCACTTACTTCCACATACACTGTGGAAATATGATTGTCCAGAGCTTGGGCTATTTGTTTTTCTGTAATTCAGGAGGATTCTTTGAAAGGTTTAAAACTTTCTTTTTTTTAATTTCTCAATTTTTATAGAGAGTCAAAAAAAATCTTGTGGAAAACACAAAGGATGTTTTATAACAGATATAAATATTCCCAAACATGAACCAAAATCGATAATGAACAGTTAGTTACAGGCTTTTACTTGAATAGTGATAGAAATGTAGCCGTGTTAGTCTGGTGTAGCTGAAACAAAATACAGGACTATGTAGCACTTTAAAGACTAACAAGATGGTTTATTAGATGATGAGCTTTCGTGGGCCAGACCCACTTCCTCAGATCAAATAGTGGAAGCCAAATAGTGGCTTTTACTTGAGCATTCTGAAACCAAACATGCAGCAAAATTCCAGCGAGACATTTATTTAGTTTTAAATGCAATAAACCAAACTCATTTCTAGTGTTATTCCACTGACATATGGTATTATGACTACAGTGACATCACACCAGGGGTGACTATGACCTAGTGCCTTTGAAACATTGGAAAATTATGTCTAAGCAACACATCATAATGAGAACAAGGGACTCAGTAAATTAAATACAAGACACTGGTACTGAGGTGATCAGCTGGCTTCACACCTAAGCACTGTGATTAAAATCACATTCAACAAATATTCATTGCTGAGGGGGGTCGAAGGCAAATGCTGTGGCTGGGCTTTTAAAAGGAGCTGAAAAATTGTGTTACTAATACAATATTTTTAGTTCAACGCATCAAGAGAAGGGCATTAACATTTTGTGTTTCAAGTAGGGATGTAGAATCCCATTTAAAAAGTTAACCAGCTGAACATTACATTTAATCAGTTAACCGGATTCACGGCCAGGCTGGAGCAGCCCCCTGCCCACCCCACAGCATGGCAGGCCTGGCTGGGCTGAAGCAGACCCCCGTGCTGTTGACGGGGGCTGCTCAGGCAGTGCTGTGCCAGCCACACTCAATTGCAGGCAAGGTTCCCTCTAAGCTGTGTGGCAGCATGGCCACGCTGCTGCTTAGTGAGCCCTGCCCAGCCAGGGGCTCAGGACTCCATGCACGGAGCTGCCTGGCTGGGGAGGGGCATTTCTCCCTGCTGAGGAGAGACTCGCTGCTGTAGCTGAGGGAGAAGTGTCCCTCCCCCAGACAGGCAGATCCATGCATGGAGCCCTGCACTCTCAGCTGGGCGGGGCTCATTAAGCAGCTGTGGGGCTGTGCTGCTGCGCAGCGTCAAGGGACCCTTAGAGGTGGGGCAGGGGGCCTGCTCCAGCTCAGCCAAGTCCACCATGTCACGCCACGGGTGGGAAGCTGCTCCCGCCCAGCCGGGCCACGGTTAACTGCTCACCCGGTAAGCATCACCCAGTAAGGTAATGTTTACCAGGTAAATGGATAACCAGTTAACCGTTTACACTCCTAGTTTCAAGGCCTACACTGATCACCACAAGACTCAGAAAAGAATTCCCAGCTCTCCACAAAGAATACTACTGCCTAATTCACCAGGCACCTACAGTGTAAGGCAGGGGTGAGCAATAATTTTTGATGGGGGACCACTCCCAAGATTTTGGAAAGTGGTTGATGTCCGCATTCTTCCATGGTATTAATGGAGGAGGTGCAGGGTCTGGGATGGAGGTTGGGTGCAGAAGGGAGCTTGGTGTAAGGGATTGGGGTGCAGAGGGAAAATGGGGTCTGGGAGGGAGTTTGGGCAAAGGAGGTAGTTGTGACCTAGGGCAGGGAACTGGGGTGCAGGGTTTTGGGTTGTGATCTCGGGCAGGAGAATTGGGTGCCAGATCTGGAAGGGGATATGGGTGCATGTGGAGTAGCGGGGCATGAGTGTGAGGCAGAGGGTTGGGGAAGGGAGGGGCTGAGGTGCCAGAGGCAGGTTCATGCCAGGAGACTTACCAGCCTGCCTGCCTGCTTGCAGAGCTAAAGGCTTGCAGAGCTTAAAATGTATCTGCCTGCTTGGCCATGTGCGTGAGTGAGTGAGCAGGAGGGTTGTACTTTGGGACTGCCTGTCATTCAAACAGGTAGCTCCCATTGGCCAGTGTCTGTCCAGAAACTGGCCAATGGGATTGTACTGGGGGAGGGAGCAGTGTCTGAATCTTCCCCCCTCCTCTCTGGGCTCAAAATAAAAGCGCCCCACAGCTGTGTGTCTGAGAGGCGTGCGGGGCTGCAGATCAAGCAGGGGAGCCTGCCTGTGGCTCCCCAGTGCCTCTACAGGCTGGATCTGGTGGCTTGGCAGTGGCTTGGCAGGCCAGATATTTTGCCCAGGTCTGGTGTAAGGGATCCCCTTTCTTTGATGCTTCCAGTGTAGAACTCTCTGTAGAGGTGAGACAGCACCTGATGGACCATGTAACCCATGTTCCTCCTTCAGCAACATTTCACAGGCTCGGCATGGCACTCTACACAAATAGGTTACTGATCTCCCACATAAGAACCCACATTTTCAAAAGGAGCCTCCTAAAGTGCACTTTAAAAATTTGTACTGGAAAATATTTGCATTAGTACATACAACAAAAAGGTGTGTGTGCTTGAGAACAGACAATGAGGTTAAGGTGTCTGAAAACATGGCTGAAAATTGGAAGCAAAACCAAAAAACTGAATAATACCTAATGGCTCTGACATCTCTCTCTCTCTCTCTTATTGACACATCAGATCTGAGATATACCAGGTAGAAGGAAACATCCTACATTCAGAAAACGTGATACAGTGTTGGGTTCAGAGCTCGGAATAAACTGTGGCACTTTCTGTTTTTTTCCATAAACTCTGCAGAGCCACACTATGCTTCAGCAAGAGATGCTGGATTCCAAACCTGGTTGTGAAAATTTTCACCTCTTGAACCAAGGGACACGTTTCTAATGACTCTATCAGGCACAAGCTAGCAAAGAGAAACGGTCATGTTGTTGGACATGAGATGAGGATGGAGTCATCTCAAGTGAGTACAGCTGACAGCCCGCTCTGTGCATGCCATTGACTCGGCAGAGATACTATGGATTTAAAGGGCTGTGGTGAAGGAAATGCACCTGTCATAAAGGTACTAAGTTGTACATGTAAAAGGATATTGATTTTCCTTCATAACCCATTACTGACAAAAGCAGCGCATCAAATACAGTTCTGAATGTTTGAAGACCATTGTTGATAAATTGCCGCTGTCCGTACAAAATCCAACAATAAAACCCCTCCCCCTTCACTTTCTTTTCCCTTGCTCCTTGTGACGAGGCGCTGTCGCCCTGCCCCCTCTGCAAGCGAGCCGCAGTGCTGAGTGGTGTGCGGGGCGGCGCGCCGAGGAGCTACAGTGCATTCACGAGCGGCCGGTGGGCCATTCAAAAGAAACGCCGGCGTGCCCGAATGGGGGGAGCAAGCTGGCTGACACCGAGGACGCCGGCCAGGTGTCCAGAGCAGGGGCAGGAGTGGAGGCAGGGGCTGCTTCTGGAGGGGAAGAGAGAGAGAGAGACCGCGGAGGAACGGCAGTGAGCGGTTGAAAGAGCCCAGGAGGCGGGGGGAACACTGGCCACCGATGAGGGCAGCAGAAGTGCAGCAGGTACAGGGGCCGCCAGGGCGGGAAACAAGGGAGACCAGCTCCAGGGGCCCGAGACCGAGGCCACAGTACCAGCAGGTGGACCACCAACGGCCGTTCCCACACCAGGAAGCCCTCCGGGAGGGAACAGCAGGGTGACGCATGGCACTTTGACAGCCAGGACACCAACCACTGCCCCCCCATTAGGCAGCACCCCAAGGGGGTACAGCAAGGGAGTGAGCACCATGGTGGCCAAGACCCTATGGCAACCAGAGAACCGTGAAGACAGTGCAGCGGTAAGGTGCAGGTGCATCAGTCGGGGGTGTGCGGAGACACACGGTGTGACGGGGTAGGAAGCAGACCAGGGGAAAGAGCGACTAAGGGGAGTCCAGGAGTGAGTTGGCATCAGCTCCTGAAAGGGACCCCTGAAGGACAACTCGCCATTCCGAGGGCCCTGTGCCAGGGCCTGGAGGAGAGGGCAGGCCCGGGCTCCCCTACCCCACCAACCCCTCTTCAAACAACAAGGGACCCACGACCCGGCTGAGCCAATCCGGTCAGACTCCAGATCAGGAACTGAAAGGCTGTTTGCTGGCGGGAACCTCCGCAGTGGAAAGGGGGGAGGGGACATGCAGTCAGGGAGAGCAGAATCTCCCCAGCGACCCAACAGCCCCTGTAGGTTGGGACCCTCTCTGGGCAACGGCACTAAGCCTCATTCCCAGGATACGGGTGGCCCAACCCTTGAAGCCAGGGCTAAACTAAGCTGGGACGGATTGCCATCGGCTTACGCCAGGGGAGCCTCCACCCCACACAGGTTTAGTGGCCACTAGGGCCGCTGACACTCCTCCTCACCAAATCCTTTAATAATTAAGGGCCAAATTCTCTACTGACAATGCTCCATCACAGGCAATAAAGTTTCCGAAGCACAATGGGCCAACTTCTCTGCAAGCATAACTCCATCAAGGGCAATGAAGTTACGAAGGCATAGAAATTTGTCCATTAGCCTGAAACATGCCACATTGGCACCTTTAAAGTCAAACATGCAGTCTGGGCTTCCTCACCAATCTGCCCAGAGAAATGACCCCAACGGATGGAAAGTGATTTAGTCGAGGGTCCTTCCATCCATGACATCCCAGCTGTCAATGGCATTAATTAGCACCCACAACATGGACTAATGTATTAAATACAGGCCTTGAAACAATCCTCCCACAGTAATCACCTCTGGCCACTCCAAACCTACTCCGGAGTAGGAACAGTGATGAGTGTGCCCTGCATGCCCTATCGTCCCACCACCTCTGCTCTGGACCCTGGTCGGTACAGATAGAATGAATTAAACCAGCCAATAACATGGAGGAACAAACCCTCTTTTCCCAAAGTATGTAATAGGTTGTATAAAAACCACATAAATTTGCAACCATCAAGGGGCCAATTAGATTTGCATAATCTTTTTCTGATCTCCCCCATCTTCTTGATCCAAACGGAGCAACTTTGAACTTGCTTCCTGCTGCCAAGAGCAATTAACTTACAGCAATGTTCTCTCTTTGAGGTCCCCTCTTTCCCCCTGCAGATAAAAGGGAAGCGTATGTTTGATTAAAATGAGACTTAAGGCTATGTTTACTGACTCTAATGCTCTCCATGAAAACCCCTTTGCTTTGCCCACTGCAGCTGTTCGCAGTGATGATGTGTGTTATTAATAGACTTAAATTCTTATTAAAGATGGATGATCCATTTATTAAACCCATTGTAAAGGCGTAAGGGAAAGTTAGCTAATGATAAGCACTGCTTGGGAATTCGTCTTCATGGTGGCTACCTACCACTATGACTGTCCCCACTGATCTTTGCATATGGAGTTCTATTACCTGCTTGACTTTATCCTTTTCTTTTGGGAATTCACTTCCTACATAACATTGCATGACCAGCAAGGTTCCAGATGCATGGAATCTAACGCAGCCTCAGCCTGACCCTACAAATGAGGGGTTTTTCAACAATATTTGCTATACAGCTCTAGTGGGCAACCACTGCAGGACTGGAGGTGCCAGAAATCTACCGTGTGAACATAATAATTCAGGGGGGAGCAACACTGTTTGTCAGCTGTCATAGCAAGTCTATCTCCTTGCTGCATTCATCTAAACCCCCATTTCAGCCCAGTTCCTACACACTACAGACCTCCCATGGGCTTTGACAGCAGTCTACAGCAACCACAATTATAAAAATAATCTTTTGGGCTGTGTACAGAGCCATCATCCTCTTAAAACCCTTGAGACACAAGCAGGCGCTCTTGCAACGTCCTCCTCTCTATGACAGCACTTGACTGAGGGGCAAAAAAACAAGGCGTTTCATCTGACGTTCTGGCCCAGTCCGACCGCCTGTTGCTCATATAAGTTGATAAATTCACAGCAAGTGCTGGTTTGGCTGAGCGTATGCCTATCACATATTATTTTACACAGAGACAGCTCCATGTAAGGAGTTCATTTCCAGACACACAAACTGAAAATATACCGATGTGAGATTTTTCAAAAGCACACAGCACTGATCTAACTACAACCACTGAAGTCAATGGTATAATTCTCAAACTTCAGTGGAATAGAATTAGGCCAATGCTGGGCACTTTTGAAAATATGTAACTTCTCAGGCGCCCAAACCACCCAGTAGATCATACATATTCCTTGTGTCATGCACGGACCACTAGTATACTATTTATCTGAGAGAGGATTTAAACACTGTGGCTATGTCTACACTCGCGGCTTCTTGCTCAAGAAGTCTTGCTCAAGAAAACATCCACACTGCCATGTGCGAGCTGTGCTTTTGCGCAAGAGCGCCTATGGCAGTGTGGATGCTTTCTTGCGCAAGATAGCTCCGACGGCCATTTTAGCCATAGGGCCTTCTTGCGCAAGAAATCCCTGCTGAGCGTCCACACTGCCCTCTTACGCAAGAGCTCCTGTGCAAGAGGGCTTACACCTGTCAAAAAAGAGCTAGCTCTTGTGCAAGGAGCCCCCTCTTACCACGCCGTACTGTAAATTTACTTGCGCAAGAGCAGGCGGGCAGTGTGGACGCTCTGCAGATTCTTGCGCAAGAACGGCCGTACTTGTGCAAGAAGCCGTGAGTGTAGACATAGCCTGTGAGTAAACTGTAAGCCGTTGCAGAGGAAAAGCCGCCTTTTCTCCTGAATTCGCAGATAAGCAGAGGGTGGAAATGAGTCTCCACTATTTTTCTACTTGGACAGTGTATTCGGTAAGCAAGCTGGGATCTGAACGGGTAACTTATTTTAAGAATTTTCAGATCATTGCTAAGTCTTCATTGTATTACCTCCTCGAGCTCAAACTCAGCTCCCAGAGGTGTCAGAACGAAGGGAAAATCTGTCCCCAAAACTCAAAAACCAAAATGCAGAGTAACCATCCCAAAAGCTGTCTCCTTGGAACAGGCTCTTCCATTATTGTTCAGCCACTGCTCTCATTATTGTCTCCACCTGGGCTGGGCGGGCGCTGCGGAGCTGAAAACCTGCGTGCTAGAAAGTTATGAACACAAGGCACTTTCTGCACTGCCAGTTCCACGACTGTGTAAGAGGGCTAGGACTGAGTGAACGCAAACCTCTTCACTGGCTCTAAGTGGATCCCACACTAGAAGCTGTTTCCATTTGGTGGCTGCAGGGCAGCCTATACACTGCTAGGAAATTCACTGAGACTATCTGGCACCAACTTACACCCAGGCTGGCAGTCCCAGCAAAGAGGCTGTGGAGACTAGGGATGTAAAATCTCTTTTAATCAGTTGAACTGGTTAAGCGAGTAAGTGGGATTCTAGGCTGGGGATTGTTCCACCCTGGCTGGAGCAGTGCCTGGCCTGTGGGTCTACTGACTCTACGCACCATATGGGGCTCCTAGCTCCCGCTCTGGCCTGCAGGGCAGTGGGCCAGGGGGCGGGGAGAGCTGCTCCCAGGCACCAGTTAACCGTTACCCTGTAAGGGTGATGCTTCCCGGGTAACCAGTTAACCATTCACATCCCTAGTAGAGACTGGCGATACCTTTTTGCTCATCCAAATCTTTTCAGCTATACACGTGAGCAGAGGTGAGGCACACAGTCAGGAAACACCGGAGAAACTCCTAAGACCATAAGAACAGCCGGACAGGTCAGACCAAAGGTCCTTCTAGCCCAGCGTCCTGTCTTCTGACAGTGGCCAATGCCAGGTGCCCCAGAGGGAGTGAACACAACAGGGAATTATCAAATGATCTCTCTCCTGTCATTTCCAGCCTCTGACAAACAGAAGCTAAGGACACCATTCCTACCCACACTGGCTAATAGCCATTGATGGACCTAACCTCCTGTGAGTTTATCGAGTTCTTTTTTGAACCTTGTTAAATTCCTAGCCTTCACAACATCCTCTGGCAAGGAGTTCTACAAGTTGACTGCGGGTTGTGTGAAGAAGTACTTCCTTTTGTTTGTTTTAAACCTACTACCTACTAATTTCATTCGGCAACCCTCTAGTTCTTGTGGTATGGGAACAAGTAAACAACTTTTCCTTATTCACTTCTTCCACACAAGTTGTGATTTTATAGGCCTCTATCATGTCCCTCCATAGTCTCCTCTTTCCTAAGATGAAAAGTCCCAGTCTTTTTCATCTTTCCTCATATGGTAGCTGTTCCAACCCCTAATCTTTTTTATTGCCCTTTCCTGAACCTTTTCCAATGCCAATACATCTTTTATGAGAGGAGGTGACCGCATCTGCCCTCAGTATTCAAGGTGGGGAGTACCATGGATTTATAGAGAGGCAATAAGATATTCTCTGTCTTATTCTCCATCCCTTTTTTAAGGATTCCTAACATTCTATTAGCTTTTTGACTGCTGCTGCACACTGAGTGCCCGTGTGGCCTAACCTGCATCGCAGCACACCTTCATGGCTCTCTTATCTGGCAGTTTTCCCAACCCCACAGACTTTTTTCAGTGAAAGAATCAAGAGCAGGAAAGGAGCTGGAGGTGCTTTTACAGCTGTTGTGCGTGTGGGAGGCTGTCTCTGCCCCGTCTCCAAAGGGCTCACTGAAATGATCCAAGTCAATCATTTTAGCATCCCCCCGCAAAAAAATCCCTGCCCCAGGCTTCTGAGTGCAAATCCATTGCTCCACCTCTGGCAAACGAGCCGCTCATGCCAGCTACTTGATGTCTCTGTTCTTCACTTGGTTATCCTGGTGACCTAATCATTTCCTGGCTATCCCAACAGATCCAATATCACGTCAAACTCAACACCTAAGCAGCTGTAAACAATCCTAAAGGACAAAAGGGCCAGGCCCTCATTAGAAGGATGGCTTTGGGCTGTAGGAAGCTCAGAACACAAGAGGCAGGCAAGTCAGACAGTTTTGCTACCAATACTTCCCCAAGGCAGGGAATGCATGGGAGACACTGCGTGTTTCATCCTTCCAAGAAATAACGCACCCGGGCTGAGACAGAATAATGCCTGTCCCACTGGCCAGAGAGGTTATTGGCATATGCATGGCAGATATAAGAGGCAGGGGAAGGCACTGCCTTCCCAAACTGCCAGGTGTGGCCCACCCCACACTCTGTCCCCAGCATGCCCCCTGCTTCAGTGCAGCTCTCGGGCTGATCCAGGACTGAGAAAGGTATAAGAAGCGGAAGGAAGATGAACCGGAGGAAGATTTTTTTCTCTCCCTACCTTCAAGCTCCTTCCAGTGACGATGTGCTCTTGTTAGAGACCCCACCCCCATCAAACACTAAAATAGCGACCCTGGCTCTTGCCCCTCTGTGACGAGTTCTTTCTTAAAGCAGCTCAGCCATGAATTTATTTGACATAAATTTAGGCCAGAGCTGATTGCTTTCTCTGTGCGCATGGGGTTCACACTGAGATTTCCGACCATAGATTGAACCATCGCTTTCAAAGGCTAGTCGGATTCTGCTTTGCAGGAGCCGAACATAAAAGACTTCCCGTGACCTGTATATTCTTTACAGATTTCTCGCAGCCTCAGCAGCCATCTCTGCATATTCAGAGCCTTTGATTTCGTCAGTCGCAAACCATAAAGAAATCTGTACAATCGGATAAAAATCACAAATATGCCTGGAGAATTTTTTTAAAATGCATGGGAACTACAGAACTCTCTGTCCCCTGCCTCTTCTCCCCTCTCCCCAGGTGTATTATAAGAAAGTTGGGGCAGAAAAAAGGGAATGAAATCTTCCTAAATCCCGCAAAGGCAGATTTGAGGATTCAGGAACATAATTAACTAGTTTCTCCACCAGTTCTGTCAAAACCGGTGATGGAGGGCAGAACAGAGTGTCTGATTTGGGAGAAGCTGGTTGTTTATCTAGCAGTTCTGGGGTGAGTCTACACAGCAAAGTTATTTCGGAATAATGGCCGTTATTCTGAAATAACTATGCGAGTGACTACACAGCAATTCCATTATTTCAAAATTATTTTGAGATAATGGATGGCTTATTCCAACTTCTGTAAACCTCATTCTATGAAGAATAATGCCTATTCTGAAATAGCTATTTCGAAATAAGGCATGTGTAGATGCCCCACTTCTGCTACTTCGAAATAGCGCCTTACCAGGGCCATTCTAAGTTACTCCTCCTGGGGCTCTACATCAAGATAGCACATCTTCATTTGGGGAGCCTGCCTCGGACTCATTTTGAGGCTTCCCTGCAGTGTGGACGTGCTATTTCAAAATAAGCTACAAAATAACTGTGCAGTGTAGACGTAGCCCTGGTGACCAGGCCTCCCGACAGCAATTCCGGGCCTTAGGGGAGAACAGTTGTGTAATCCCTTAACATGCACAAGTTGCATCCATGTGGACACCGTCCACCTGACATTTGGTGGGGCTGTGCCTGCGCTGCTGGAGGCGCTCTTCCTGCCCCGCCAGCGCTTCCACAGGCCTGCCTGGCAGGGTTACTGACCATCTAATCATAGAGACCCCCCAACCCTTGCCCGCCCCTTCTCTGAGGCCACACCCCTGCTCAGTCCATCACCCCTCCCTCGGTGGCTTCTCTCCTCCACCCTCTCTCACTTTCACCGGGCTGTGGCAGTGGGGTGGGGCCCGGGAGAGGGTGCAACCTCTGGATGGGAGTTTGAGTGTGAAAGGGGCATGAGGTCAGGCTCTGGGAGGGAGTTTGGGTGCGGGGTGCAGGCTATATGCTGGGGTAAGGGTTGGAGTGAGGGAGGGGGTCTAAGGAAGAGGAGGGAGACTGGGAGGGGCTCTGGGCTGGGCAAGTGATTGGGGCACAGGAGGGGGCAAGGAGGTCGACGCTTACCTTGGGTAGCTCCAAAAAGTGACCATTACAGCCCTCAGGCAGGAGGAGATGAAGAGCAGGGGTGGGAAAGCTTTTCTGAGTCGGGGGCCACTGACGCACAGAAAAATCAGTTGGGGGCCACACACAAGCGAGAAGCAAAAAAAAAAAAACCCCAAAACAAACCCTCACTGACGTGGCCCCTGGTTAAGAAGGAGAAAGACCCTCCCCACATTCCCGTCCCACAACAGAACCTGGGGGGCCCAGGCTAGTAGATTTTGTGTGCTCCAGCCCCATGGGGACTAACAAAACATGTCAATGGGATCATGAGCTTTCGTGGGCACAACCCACTTCTGCAGATGAATGGAGTTATTAAAGGTCCAGTTTCTAAATAAATAGCAGATGGGGGGGGGGGGGGAAGAGAAGGGGGAAAGAGAGGGGAAAATAGTCAGAGTGCCCATGCCACATGAAGCTGATAGAGAAGGTACTAAGTGTTCTTAAGGACCCATTGTTCAGTTTTTTGCACCACTGCACACCTGGTCACTGCACACCTGGTTACAGAGCTCTGCGACTTTGTCCTCATCCACAACTATTTCCAATTTCGAGACAATTTCAAGTCAGAGGCACAGCCATGGGCACCCGCACGGCCCCCCACTATGCCAACATCTTTATGTCTGACTTTGAACAACGTTTCCTCAGCTCTTGCCCCCTAAAACCTTCACTCTATTTATGCAACATTGACAACATCTTCATCATATGGACCCATGGGAAAGAGACCCTTGAAGAATTTCACAGGGATTTCAATAACTTCCACTCCACCATCAACCTCAGCCTGGACCAGTCCACATGAGAGATCCACTCTCTTGATGCTACAGTACAATTACATGATGGGCACATTTCTACCACCCTATACCGGAAACCTACCCGCCACTACACTTACCTACATGCCTCTAGCTTCTATCCCAGACACATCTTTCAATCTATTGTAAGCAGCCAAGCCCTAAGATACAACTGGATTTGCTCCAGGCCCATAGACAGAGACTAACACCTACAGGATCTATATCAAGCATTCTTAAAACTGAAATACTCACCCAGAGAAGTGAAAAAACAGATTGATAGAACCAGGCAAGTACCCAGACATCAGCTACTTCAAAAAGAAAACAACAGGACACCACCTGTCATCACCTACAGCCTCCAACTTACACCCCTCCAATGCCTTCTCAACAATCTACAACCTGTCCTGGAAAATGACCCCTCACTCTCACAGGCCCTGTGGGACAGGTCAATCCTCGCCTACAGACAACCCCCTAACCTCAGACAAATTCTTTTCAGTAACCACACCTCACACATACCAACCCAGGAACCCACCCCTGCAATCAACTCTGTTGCCAACTCGGCCCACACATCTATACAAGTGATATCATCATAGGACCTAGCCACATAAGCCAGCACGCCAGAGGCTCATGCAACTGAGCCTTCTCTAATGGGATCTATGCCATCAAATGCCAGCAATGCCCCTCTGCCATGAATATTGGCCAAACTGGACAGCCTCTACAAGAGAGAATGAATGGACACATATCAGATAGCCGAAAAGGCAACACACAGAAACCTGCTGGGGAACATTTTAATTTACCCAAGCACTCATTAATGGATCTCAAAGTCACCGTATTGTTTCAGGCCAATTGCACAAGCCAACTCCACAGCGAGGCCTCAGAGCTCAACTTCATTTACAAGTTTGATTCCTTCAACAGAGGTATGAACAAAGATATTGGGTGGATGTCTCGCTACATTCCACATCCGAATGACATAAAAAACCAAACAATGGGTCCTTAAGAACACTTAGTACCTTCTCCATCAGCTCCATGTAGCATGGGCACTCTGACTGTTCTTTTCCCTATTTTTCCCTTCTCTTCCCCTTCCTTCCCCCATCTACTATTTATTTAGAAACTGGACCTTTAATAACTCCATCCATATGAAGAAGTGGCTGTGCCCACGAAAGCTCATGATCCCATCTACATGTTGTGTTAGTCTCTAAGGTGCTGCAGGACTATTTGTTGGTTTTTAAGTTTTTCCAATACTGATGTAGCTTAGCAAAGAGGCTGCACTGATTTCGTTCAAGTGATTTAGAAACCAATGTCGTTAAAATCGATGCAATTTCCATGTGTTGACCAGCCCTGCCATTATCTCAAGGTCACACAGGCCAATGGCAGAGCTAGGGATAAAAGCCAGATGCCCCGACTCCTTGACCTGGGTTCTATTCATTGGACCACGCATCAGGATGTAGATTCAGGGCCTTTCCTAAGAGAATTGTCAGCATTTCTCCATGCTTGGCTGTGTGTCATGGGCTCCATATTGCATGCCCAGCGCCTGGAGATTCTCCTGTAGCTCAGGTTGGGGCTTGTGCATCTGGAACAGTACTCTATCAGTGGCCACTGTGTGCAGCAAGTAGCCACAGACTCATTACGCTGTCACCGCAGGTGGATTAAGATCTACCAAAGCTTTAGCTTTCCCCACGAAAAGCATTGCCCTCCAGACTTTCCTCTCCCCAGCCTTTTCCCTGCTCACGGGGAGAGCCTCTCTTGCCACATGTGACTGCCTGACCCCTTTCACCCAGATCACCTGGGAGAGGGTAGGGAGGGTCCTGCCCATCAGTAGATAGTGGTTGGGCTGTTCCGGGTCCCCACCGGCTACATCTGGACCCTCACTCAATGTCGCTCCCTAGATCCCAAGGGTTCAAAGATCCTGCTTTAATCCACTGCCGGACACTGCCGAAACAGACTCAGTGGTGCTGATTCTTCTTTCAGGTATACCACCATGGCACTTCCATGGCATTCCTCTGACAGCCCCATGTGAAACATCAGAGATCACAGAATCAGAGGACTGGAAAGGACCTTGAGAGGTCAGCTAGTCCAGTCCCTGGCACTCCCGGCAGGACAAAGTATTGTCTAGACCAGGGCTACTCAACTTTGGAAGCCCCGGGGGTCACAATGATACCGCAACTTAGGTGTGGTTGCATATACATGCAAATCTATATGCAAATAGCTTCTTTCACACTGACGGGCCTGAATACAAAGGTTAAGGCAAGACTACACAACACACAGGCTCCATTTAAGTCAATTCTGCTGATATTAATAAAATGCAATATTTACCTGATTTCCACCTATATGACAGCACTTTTAATGAGCAATGACAGTCCAGGAATTTAACTATTAAAATGCATATCAACAAAAGACCATTATATTGACTACTTTTTTGTTTTGGCTCCCACCCGCAGACCGCAAACAAACGGGCCATGGGCCACGTGTTGAGTAGCCCTGGTCTAGACCATCCCTGACAGGTGTTCATCTAACCTGCTCTTAAAAATCTCCAATAATGGAGATTCTACAACCTGCCTGGGCAATGTATCCCAGCGTTTAACCACCCTGACAGTTAGGAAGTTTTCCCTAATGTCCAATTAGACCTCCCTTGCTGCAATTTAAGCCCATTGCTTCCTGTCCTGTCATCAGAAGTTAAGAACATTTTTTTTTTGCCCTCCTCCTTTTAGGTATTTGAAAGCTGGTATCATGTCCCCTCTCCATCTTCTCTTTTCTGAACTAGTTTTTTTTCAAAATTCCCTCACAGGTCATGTTTTCTAGACTTTTATTCATTTTTTGTTGCTCTTCTCTGGACTTTTTCCAATTTGTGCACATTTTTCCTGAAATGTAGTGCCCAGATCTGGACACACTACTCCAACTAGGGATGTAAGACACTAGTCGACTAGTTGCTCCCCCCTCCTCCCCTTACTGCCTCTATCAGAGAGAGGCAGCAAGGGGGGGAGCAGGTGCCAGTGCTGGGGGGAGCTGGCTTAAAAGCCGGTTCCCCCAGCACTATCTCTGCAGGGGGCAGGAGAAGAAGAGGTACGGTAGAAACGGCACAAGCAGGACCTGAAGCAGTCTCCGCTCACACCGCTCTGCTGTGATTCTCCTTTTGAAATGTATATTTCAAAAGCAGAAGCCCTGTAGGGAGCATGGGGCCAGGAGGGGAGTTCCACGCTCCCTGTGGGGCTTCCTTTTGAAATGTACAAGAGCCCTGCCGGGACTATAAAGGTGCCTCCGCCTTTGAACTGTAGCAAGAGCCCTAACGGGGCTCTTGTACATTTCAAAGGCTGAAGCGCTGCAGAATGCAGGGGGCCAGTCCCTGCTGGCCCCATGCTCCCTGTGGGGCTTCCACTTTTGAACTGTAGCAAGAGCCCTTGTAGACTATCAAATAGTCAATGGACATAAATAAATAAATAAATAAATCTAAATTTATCATCCCTAACTCCAACTGAGGCCTAATCAGCACAGAGTAGAGCAGAAGAATTACTTCTCATGCTTACAACATTCCTGCTAATACACCCCAGAATGATAGATATTTGCAACAGTGTCACACCATTGACTCATATTTAGCTTGTCATCCACTATGACCCCCAGATCCCTTTTCGCAGCAATGAGTTCCCATTCTGTATGTGTGTAAAGCTGAGCTGTGACTTTAAAGTCCTGAGCCAGGAGCTCTTGATGTGAAAGGAAAGAGTCCCATTGGCTTCAATGAGTTTTGAATCAAACTGCACAGTCTGGCCACGGACAAGGGCGGAGTTAAATAAGTCTCACAATGGCACGTCTGCAGAACCCCCAAGAATCACAGGGGCTGGAAAGATGCCTCTAATTATTTCACCGGGAAGGCGGGTGCTGCTCTTCACGGATACAATCCACTGCACCAATTTCATTCTTAAGCACCTCAAACTGCGCCAGCCTAAGCTACTTTCTTTGAGGTGATTGCCAAAGTCTGCTTCTGTTTCAATGGGTCCCATGCCTGGGGGTGGCGTACTGCCGATCTTAACAGCAAACAGCTCATCGTTACCGTCACTGCACTAATGATAACTGAAAAGATACAAACCCAGCCACAGCTCTTAAACTCTCCGAAACATTAAAAATTAAAATCTAAATTACAACTATTATTGTAAATGGCCGGTTACAGTGCATGACAATCAATGCTGAGAGACGTCCTTCTAACCCTGTTCCCGCATCTCGAACACGCACAGGAAGCTCGTTACTATAGTCATTCCGTCTGCAAGGGAGTCATGCACTAAACCTCTGAGCATATTCCATTGTCTGCAGCCTCCTTCAGAAAACATAAGCGTCACTCGGTCAGGTGCTGAGGGCAGGAGGCATCACATTTGTTTCTCCACTGCAAAAAGAAAGTGGAGCAGAAATTATTTGGTCTTGCAGAGCCTAACTGCCGCTAGAAACAAATGCTGACGCGTGCTGCAGTGGTGTTACAGTAGGAACGCCAGAGCAACCTGGATTCTGATATCAAATAAAAACACACTGCGAGTTATTAGACCAGCACTCTCAGTCTGATAACTGGATAATAAAAAAATAATATTAAATGCTGTGGGCCAAACACATATTCGGTGCAGCTCCGCTGGAGTCAATGCTGTTGCATCAGGGAGGATCTGGTCCTCCGTTTTACCAAGAAAATTCAGTTAAAAGGTACTTGGGTCTTTAAACTGAAAACACGTTTGCATGTGTCACCCTTTGCTCGTGCTTACTTTGACATTCTGTCACCTCTGATGTGAGTCAAGTGAACATTTTGAAATTTGTAATCACACAAACCTTAACCTACCCACCTCAGCTACTGTGCTAGTTAGTGTGTTAAGGGGATAAAACCACAGTGAGATATTTGTAGAGTGGATCTTACTTTTTACATGGCACCTGTCATACCAAACGATCACAAAGCACAGCTGAAAACAAACAAATATTTAACACTTCACTTGCTCCTGACATTCAGCCACCTCTTGGTTCACAGCATGTGGCTACACTACAGGACAGTTCAGAAGCTGATCCGAATACTACACCAAATGAAACTGCAGATGGAGAAATTGAGGCACAGATTGGTTAAGTGCATTAAACAAGGTCATACATCTAGCCAGAGACAGACATAGAAAGGAAAATGCTCAACCTTGTGTTCTACCCATAAATCCATCCTCCCCAGCCCCCTTTTCCCATAGCACCTTGTGTTTGAATCCCCTCTCATCTTTATCCCAGTCTCTGAGCTCCTCCTATCTGTCTCTCCTATAGGACAGCGTCCAGGACTGCATGCAGCTCTCCAGCTATGATCAAACCAATGCCAAGGAAAGGGAAATCACTGTTGTCTTAGTCCTTGTACGTGCACCCTGTGTGGGACAGACACTATAAGCCATTCCTCCTGCCTACCTATAGATCTGAAGGTAAAATGTACTTCCATTCCCCGAGAAATGTTTTTCCACACATCACAGCTCACAGGTGTCTCAAGATCAAAAGAGAGAGACAAAAAAATTCACAGACCAGCTCTGGGCAAAGGGCAGCAGAACAGACTCTTGGAGCAATTGAATGTCAGGACATGATCGAGCCTGAAGAATCTGCAGCCCAAACAAGCCAGAAAAGAAAACAAAACGAATTTCACAGTCCTTGCAAACATCCCGCTTTGCTACAGGAGGCTATTCCCTGCTTGGAGATGCTGCTTCCTGCTGAGCTGGAGGGATGGTTGAAGAATGACAAGCAGAGGACAGAACCACTGATCGCTTGGCAGAAGCTCTGGGAGACAGTGTCTACCTGACAGCATAGCAGATGCAAGCTTCTGTTTCAGGGACTTGTGAGTGGCCAGGGGCAAAGGGAAATACCTATACCCACAACAGTCAGATTTCCTGCGGGAAGGCAGACAGATCAGGGCTGCCAACTCTGCCAGCTTTACCACGAGCCTTTTGATCATTGCTCTTTTGATTAAGCCCCAGCTGCTGGAGTCCTGTGAATAAATGAGAATTTCGGCTTTCGCTAGGGAGAGGGAGTAGGTTCTCAGCCCTCATGGCTAGAAGTATGAAATCTCCAGCATACTCAAAAGGCTAAAAACCAAAAAGTTAAGAAAAATAATACAAACTATTTTGTGAAGTGATTTTATATCTCTAACTTCTGAGGGTCTATTTAGCTTGTAGGCTCTTCAGACAGGGACCTTCACTCAAATGTGCACAGCACCTAGCACAGCAGGACTCTGAATTCAGCCCAGGGCTGACTCATGATTTGTTAATATTTGGGGCTGGCAATGCTGAGAAATGGACCCATAACCACTATTAAGTATGTTTGTATTTACAATGGTACCGGAAGGCTCCACCAGGCATCAGGATCCCATTGTGCTGAGCAGCAGACACAGAAGATTCTCTGCCCTGAAGAGCCTACAGTCTAAGCAGACAAGGCAACCAAAGGATGACAGAAAGAAAAGATTTTTATCCCCATTTCACAGAGAGGGAACTGAGGCCCGGACACACAGTGACCTGCCAGCATTCACATACAGCAAGCAGGATGGGTGGGAATAGTGTCCTTAGCCTCTGTTTGTCAGAATCTGGGAATGGATGACAGGAGAGGGATCACGTGATGATTGCCTGTTCCGTTCACTCCTTCTGGGGCACCTGGCATTGGCCACAGTCGGCAGACAGGACACTGGCCTGGACAGACCTTTGGTCTTACCTGACAGTCTGACTCACCCCTGCTCATGTGTACAGGTGACCCAGTCTGGCTGTTCTTATGTTTTAGGAACTGAACCCAGATTTCCTAAGGGCAAGCCGATGCTGCAGCTAGACACCCACGACTGGCCTGTGCCAGCTGCTTTGGGCTCGGGCTAAGGGGCTGTTTAACTGGTCGTGTTTGGGCTCAGGCTGCCGCCCAAACTCTGGGGACACTCGTACCCTGCAGGCTCCTAAACCCCCGGCTCTAGTTTGAACCTAAATGTCTCCACTTCAGACAAGCAGCCCCTTAGCCCCAGCCCCCCAAGCCTGGGCCAGCTTGCACAGGCCAGGCATGGGTTTGTACTGGCAGTGTAGACATATCCAAAGTCCCAACCCAGCCACTTAGTTACAAAGCTGCCCTTCCCCTCACCGGCCCGGCACCGCTTCCATGTCTCCCGCCCCTCCCACTCAATAATCCAGACCGGACTCTTCAGGCCCGTGCCCGCAGGCTTTTGGAGAGCTTTTCCTCAGAATATTACAGCCAGGGTCCAAACCAATTATCTGCATTTCTGAAGCTCTTCACACACCCAGTTCTGTCCCCTTGGCTCCCCCTGAGACACAGCTTCCTCCACAATGGACCTACTCCTGGAATCGGGTAGGGTTGTCAGGTGTCCGGTTTTGAACCAGACAGTCCAGTATTTGAGCTTTCTGCTCGGGAAACAAATTGAGAAAATATCAATGAGAAAATATCAATGTCCGGTATTTTCTAAATCAGATGTAATGTATATTGTGACGTAATGTCAAGTGTGTCTGGTATTTTTGTTGAAACCATCTGGCAACCCTAGAATCAGGGCCTATTGGACACAAAGGCAGCCAATCAGCTCTTCAATTGCAGGGCTCTGCCATCCAGAGACCAAGCTAGATTCCCCAAATGATGGAAACACTGTTGATTTGGATGGAGTGACTTTGATGTGTCAAAAAAACACACTTCACGCACCCTGCCCCCAAATATGCAGTGTGACTGAATTACTTGCACCTACAGGCTGGAGGGCAGCCTCTAGAGACAGGGAGCGATGTGGAAAGCATGAATCATAGAATACTAGAACTGGAAGGGACCTCGAGAGGTCATCGAGTCCAGTCCCCAGCCCTCGTGGCAGGACCAAGCACCATCTAGATTACCCCTGACAGGTGTCTGTCTAACCTGCTCTTAAATATCTCCAGTGATGGAGATTTCACAACCTCCCTCGGTAATTTACAATGTTGTCTTCAAGTCGTCATTGTCAAGTCCAAGTCGAGTCTCAAGTCTTAATTTAAAAAATGTCAAGTCACTTTTGTACAAGCCATCGATATCGGCATTGTCAGACAATTTTTTCACCAACTCCATTTGAACAAAATTAGCAAGCCTCAAGTCAAGTCTCAAGTCACAAATAACGAACCCAAGTCGAGTCTCACGTCGAGTCACCTGGGTAACTTACGTCGGCCTAGAGTTCAAGTCGTGGGACTCGAGTCAACAACTCTGGCAATTTATTCCAGTGTTTAACCACCCTTACAGTGAGGAAGTTTTTCCTAATGTCCAACCTAAACCTCCCTTGATGCAATTTAAGCCCGTTGCTTCTTCTCCTGAGATTTTTCCAGGCTATAAATGCACACCCCTGTTCTTCTATTAAGTGCCTGGACATCTCTAATATCCACATTGACTAGACAGGGCCTCACTTAAAAAAGCATAAAGCCCTGCCACTTTGTAAGCAGCATGATATCCATCTAGCTACCAAAGGGTAAGAGCTGAGTCCATACCAACCAGTTTAAAACTGGGGGTTCCTGGGAGCTTTCCAAGCCACGCCAGAAGGGTTTGGTTTTTAATTTTAAAATATGCACTTCTACCTGTTCTCAAGTGCCAAGATATGAGGGAGTCAGAGCATTCAAACTTACAGGGCAGCTGCTCCGATGGAACAGGACACAGGATCTTAACCAGCTGGGGTCTTTGGGCTGAATTCTCCTCTCACTCACACCCATGTAAAATAGGAGCAACTCCAGTGAAGCAACAACCACCAGTATAAAAACATGGTATAAAAACAGCAATCAGAACCAGCCGTTTGGAATGTACAGAGGCGGATGGCTGCAGCACACACAGTGAGGGGCACAGTTCTGCTCTTGTGCCGTATTTACACGCATGTAACATCACGGCTATGGGTGCAGTGACTCTGGATTTACACCAGTGCAAGTGGAGAAAGGCAGCAATGCCCAGAGTCCTTGAGCAGGACCAAATTCTTATTGCCTTTGGTGAATTTACTCCACATTTACACCTGAGAGCGAAGTCCCTCCAAAGGCTCTCTGCTTCTATTGGCTTACTTCTGTTGGATTACTAACTGCCCTGGGAGTTGAGGCTCATTTTAAGCCTCCCTTCCTGGAGCAGCTACAGCTGGCCAAATAATTGATTTTTCAGTTCAGTAGCTGAACCAAAAAATCCCAGGGAGGGGGGTGATTTCAGGTCAACACAGATAAACTATTCACTGAAAAATATTTGCCCACCTCTAATAGCAGCATCCCCAGCCTGGAGAGGGATGCAATGACAGTAAGAAATTCAGAACATTAGATGAAACTTCCTGTGCCCGGGACACTTCGACCTCCATACCAGCGTGCAGACAGCTGCTAACCTGATACTGGCGCTCTCTTTCGTTCCCAGTTCCTATGATTCTACCATGAACTCATCGGCTCTGATTTAAGAGGGAAATTCAGGTCTCGCATAGCTCGATGCTATTTAGTACCATTTAGTAACTTGGACAGAGCGGAACAATGGCAGCTCACTCTGTGGAATCAACAGGGTTACTTTGGGTTTACACGGACATCCATGAGATCGGAATTTAACCGAGAGACTAAAGACAATGGTCTGGGTTATTAGCTTGGCATAGCCCCACTGAGGACAAAGTAGCTGAACATCTAGCCTCACATTTACTGCGGCACCCCTACAACACGAGGGCTAGGTCTACACTAGGGGGTAGGTTCAAATTAAGATACACAACTCCAGGGGTTGGCTTCTCACTTGAGTGCAGCCCAAGTGATTTTTTTCTGGGTCAGTGGCCCCGGACCCCAAAAAAGGTTCCTCATCCCTGTTTTATTGAGAGAGATCAGACATCTCTTTAATAGAGGATCTAAAACACATTAGGAACTCGGAGCAAAAATCACTAAAATCGGAAGCCTGAAGGCAGAAGTAAGATGTGAGAAGAGGTCTCCACAGGAAGGGTCTCTCTAAGATCACATATGCCTTCTTGGCAATGGAGAGAATGATACAATATCACTGTCCTGTGAGCATCCTAGTGTACATTTCCAACAGTCTTGGGCACTTGCATCTCCCTACTCTGCATTACTGCCATTACACTGTGCCTTAATGCCTACAGGTACTGTTCCCAGTCAGATGTATACCAGCTGGTACTGCAATTCACCTGTCAGTCATTTATTCACTAATTATCCACCCAAGATGGCTTATCACACAGCATGCCTGACATTTTACAACTGCCACCAAAGATCTGAGTGACTTATCTTAAACAAACGCACAGATGTGAGAAAGGCTGTCTCCTGGATAATGCCTGGTGTCACATAGCAGGCAGCCAGCACGCGTGCACACGTGGTACTGAAGAAGAAATCTCATTTAAGATTTAAGATGTCTATTTAATGCTGAGGTGAAAGATGCACTATGACTAAAGATAAGAATGCCTGTGCCGTCAAAAGGTATCAGCGTCACCGACACGAGCAAAGCCACAGAAAGGATGCAGCCACATCGGAGTGACTGTCCCGCGTGTGACACAGTGCTTTGTGTTTACCAAGTGGCAACAATCATCATAATGCAGCTATCAAAATGTGAACCAACTCATAGCCCCTTGGGGAATGCAATGCAAGATTCTTCCTTAAAAGCTATCCCCTCGCAAAGCTCCTACTTATAACCAAATTTTTGCTTCCTCCGTGGGTAAAGTTTGCAAGACACACTTATATGCAGTCTCCACAGCTGCTGAAACTCCTCTGGAGCAGCTGAAATTGGACTGAAAATTTTAACTTGCAGCATTGCTTTACCACCAAGGTTTCACTGCAGCTGCCTATATTTGGTTTCTGAGCAGTGGAATGGAGTCTAATTTATTTAGAGGAGACTTTTTTTAAGCTGGAGATCATTGCCACAATTAATAAAACATATCTATTTAGAGAAAGAGGAGCTTCTGAAGCAACTACGGTACTGATAATTTTTACAAATGCACCTTTACATCCCCAAAAGTAACAGGTATTCTTTCAATTAGGCAAATATCTGTGCAGAATAGAAAAAGCGGGGTACAAAATGCTCTGCTATCAACCTGAGTAAGGCTAGAGAGACCAATTGTGCCATATCTTTCAAGCAGGAGTACAATCTACCCTCTGGCTAAAAAATAAGAAATATACAGTAGAAAAAATAAATCCACCTACTGTGCTTCTGCGGTAGGCTTCCTAAATCCATTGTCTTCTAGAGATAAGACTTTTTTTTTCAATTGCCTAGATTAGAATATAAATACTCCCAGCATTCTCTCTCTCTCTTATCTCGCTCCCTCTTTTGCTGTAGCTCGTGTGTGTGTCTGTGTTTGTAAGAGAAGGTAGTTTAAATTTCATCCCATTTATTAGCTCAGCCACTGAGGAATCACTGTCAGTTTCCCTTTCCTCCTCTCTGGATGGTACATGTTCCTTTGCTGTAGACAACACTGGAGCAGAGGGAAGGGGCAGGGTTTTATCTAAACTACTTTTTGCTAGAATGATTAACCCTTCACAGCCTGATGACTGTTTCTTACTGATATGCTCTCCAGTGCCTAGGAAGCAATTCTTCTAAGGCAACAATGGTCCTCTTTTCCCCTTTCTTTTCTTCTTTCTGTTTTTGATTGCAGTTACTTTAAGATCTCCAGTGCATCGCCCCCCTCCCCCTCCTCCATTGCTCATCAGGACAATACAATACAGCCAGAATTGCCCAGGACAAATCTAGCTAATGTGACCTTTTCCAAAACTGCCTAAGTGGTTTAGGAGCACGAATCCAACTGACTAAGTGCTCCTCATTTCCTAGCGGTCAATTGTTTAAAATGTCTTAGAATAACGTCTTAGCATAACAGCCAAAAATAATACAGCATACACTATTCCTCAAGAAACTAATTCACTCCCTTTAGAAAAGGAATTTCTTAACCTTTTAGACTCCAGATGACTGATCATATGGGTTTCAAAAAAGGACAAGAAAGTGAGAGAGGATAGATCAGAAAGAGAGAAAGAGATGCAACACTTTGCTCTATTATAGCACCTTTCATCCAAAGCTCTTCAACATTTTCTAACCCATGCTAACAGAGTGTAATAATGCCAGTGGAATTACTCCTGATTTACACTGGTGTAACTGAAATAGGCTTTTGCTGCACTGCTCTGACTCGTACACTCCCTTACTTACAGGCTTTGACAACGCAGGTACAGTTCACACGCTGTCTCAAAAGATGCTAGCACTGGCATTTCCCTTCACTCAGTTCACTGCAGTCATTCAGAAGAGTGGGAGCCTTTGAAATCCCGTTTTCATGGGAACACTGTACATTTGCTAGAGGTCTACCTCTCCAGGCAGGGACTCAGCTTTGTTTGTAATCCCCATCCCGGGGGAACATTTCTCAGCTGCATACTTTTATGGAGAGCTGCACAGTAAAAATGGGTCAAGAGAAACAGATTGCCCGGAATGACCATTTCGCTCTGGGGAAAGCCTGCTGCATTAAGCATCACAACATCAAATATATTCTCTCTTGAAATGGTACCTACATGTCCCATTCAAATCACACGGACTGACTTCCAGGAGATGTCTGCTATTGTGGGATGGAGCTACAACGATGCATATAGATCGACCCCGACAGTTACCCAGGAAGCCTGTGCTACTAGAAGCTGGCTTGTGGGTATTTAGTTTTACAGCAAAACAAGCTCCTGTTCCATGCACTGGAGGTGTCCTTGGCATGGAGGTGTCTTTGATGTAGCTTCAATACTCTGTAAGTGCAGCAGAGACATTTCAGGTAACTCACCACCAGTAAGTAACTTAGATGCTCAAACCCACTCCTTGTCCAACAATTACCTCCTATAAATTACAGTTACCTTCTCTCTCACTTTTCCACGCTGAGGCAGGAGGAAGGGGGAGCTGAGGAATAGTGGGAGAGAAACACATGTTTTCAGCATACCTTAAGGTCTTCAGATGCAGGCGCTTCCATACCAAAAAAGAGCACATGAATTCTAAAGCCACATGGTCCTACCAGACTTTGCCCAGCCAACTGACCATCTCATGTATTACAACAATACTCTGGCTTGAACAGCTCTACTGTTCCCACTGGGTGAGAGATGTCTCAGGTAGCTAGGTCTTGAACTTTGAGGATTTGTGACATTTGGGGAGATATTCAGGGACGTTGAGCTCAAAACCAGCTGCAGGTTGCTGAGCACTTTTGAAAGTTGGGCCACAGTAAGTGTTGCCCCCGCTGTGTACTGTGTTAATCTCTGCTGTAAGGTGTGCGTAACTCAATGGGAAACCACTTCATTCATTCACTCACCTCGCTGGCAGAGAAGGCTCCCAAGATTCTTTTATTTTTTTGCAGATGGTAATTGACAAATTAGGGTCTGACCAATGGGAGCTTTAGAACAGGAAGTGGTGGGAACTACCAAATCCAACTCTAAAGAGGCAAAATGCAGTGCTCCGCGGGAATCTGGTCAAGACCCTAGAGACTAATACTAATACCCTCAGTTCCTGCAAGAAGTGCCAAAAGATCACCAATGGGCACAAACCACAACAGCCTTGGCTTTGCCTCTCTTCCCATGGCTCCCTACCACTAAATCAGAATTGCAAGGAAGACTATTCACATTACAACATTAACAGAATGGCCTCAGAGTTTCTTTTTTGTGGGTAAGAGACAAAATCTGTGCAGAGGCACTCCAGGAGTGGTGGTAGGAGGGACTGGAGCTGCATCTGCCATTCTAGAAAAGGGCTGTCTAACCACCAGGTAGATTAACGAGGGGCATCCTTAATAAGCGTACGTTTGCAGAATGGCGAGCTTTGCGTTGGCCATTACACGCCAACACACACTGAGCAAGTTCCATGCGTGCTTTGGGTGAACCCTCCAAATGCTCAGCTGCGCTGCTCGGCCAGCCCTCATCTAAGGGGACTTGGACCAGGCATAGTACAGCGAAAACAACAGTCACCGAATATACAGTACCGGCAAAAATCCTTCATCTTTCGGAACAGCGGCAGCACCTCGCAGGACCTGTAGCTGTGCCAAACCCCTCGCCTGCTGCTACTCTCCTGGGCCCACTTTGCTGTTCTTGCCAGTGCTAATTTATTAGCGGCGACATGTCAGCCCAAAAGGGCTCTTTCGAATTGATGGGATGAGGCATTTCAGCATCTCACGATCTTGAGGTCCCCAGGGCACCATGCTCCTCCTTGGGCATTCACGGAGGAGCTTAATGTTGGGATTCACCTTCACAGACCTTCCAGAAGGAGAGAAGTGAGAACTCGTTCAAAGACATCAATTAACCAACGGAGACAACGTGGTGCTTCCGGCTGCAAAGCTCTGAGCACCAAAGAACGGATACACGGCAAACAATGCCATGGCCAGCTTACAGACAGACGCTCTCACCCATACGCTTCCCGCCTGACCTAGTGGGACTGTGACCTACACAGCCAACAGACAACTGCTAGATCCATCACAGACCTGAGGGAGCTGGAACTAGACCTGGGACCCCTCTGCTGAAGCAGAAAGCTCCATCCATCAGCGTGTCCCCACTTGCGAGGGTCAACTCCTCACATTCCACTTAGACCTGAATGGCACCAATGAGACCTGATCTTTATATCCAGTTGTTTATGAGACTGTGGGCTTGATCTTCTAGTATAAGCCAAGAATTGTATTCACTCGGAATGTCAAAATGGGTGTAATTAAGTAACGGTGTAACCGCTGAAAATGTCAGCAGTTGCATGGTTACACAAGGGGCGGGAATTGGCTCCCCAGGACCCTGTGCATGTAACTATGAACGTTAACCGACAAACCAAGAATCCCCTGTCACTGCAGGCACGAGGTCCCAAAACTCACCCTGCTCACTGGATGGAGATTTTTAAAATAAAAACAGAACAGGCCTTTGCACTACAACTCTGCTGGGCGCACAGACCCTGTACCAGACTGACACTGGAGCTCTACCACTGCCACACTCAGAACAAGGAGTAAATCAAAGCAAACAAGTCAAATATAACCCAACTCCCTTCACCCCAGTTCCATGAACTATTACCAGCAGTTGCTTCCATGCACAGCCTCTTGCAAATGAAGGATTCATAGGAAAGCAGTTGCTATTTCAAGGTGAAAGCATGGATGCAACTCAGTTTCCTCCTCTAACATCACAGTTTCACACCACTTGACTTTAAATAGTCTCCTAGCCCCTATTTGCCATATAGGGTCTAAGACACAATTCAGAAATTCCAATTCCATCTTTTGAAGAGCAGTTGCACATAACACAGACACACACACAGACCAGTTCATTAATTAGTTAATTACAATTGCAAATCATCATTATCTGCTCTGGAGGAAATCCAGAACGGAAAAGCCTTTTGTTAAACCCCCAATGAACTGTTTAACTTTAGACCTGCCTGATAGAAAAGACTTGATATGAACACAGATAAAAAGAAAAATCCTTACACAGAGATTAATGGTATTTATATTCTGGCAGGTAAGTGGATCTAGATGTTGGCCGTGTTCCATTATCACGAGCCACGGAGACGGATGGCTTGCATCTTTAAAAGGGATTTACCAAACTTTGAATGCAAATTAGAAGCCAGGCAAGAGTCCATGTTACAAGGCAGATTTGCAAAGAATAGCTTGGTTGGATCTGCATTCAGTGACTTTTAGAGGACTAAATTCACCAGAACTATCAGCAGATACAAGTAATTCATGTGTAAGAAAATATCCATGAGGGAGAGAGAGTTGCCTTTTATTTACAATACTTATGAGTACTGGATCTTTTTGCCAGTCATGTGATTGACAGATTTATTCACATTTATGACCAGATCTTAACAACTCCTTCGCAATAATGTCAACGGAATAAAACTTTATTTTCACTCCTGGGCAAATGCAGAGGCTATGCCAGGGATTTGGCTGACAGACAAATATCCAAGTGAACTTCCTGGCCAGAAGTTCCAGCAACCTTAAGTTATATGGAAAAAGAAGGAGAAGTTACAATGTTCATCTTTATTGGAGAATTGCTTTCTGATTGGCTCAGAGAGAAATTATTTCACCGCTAGTTCAGCCAATCAGAAATTAGATTATTCATTCCAGTTTTTACTCGAAACATATTGCACGTATTTTAAGCTTCTGACCAAACATTTTCCAGATTATTATTTCCTAAGGATCAGACCTAGACAAATGTGCCTTCCTCCTGTCATAGTTCCATGGTGTGCCCTTTCAATGTGCTGTCCATTGTCAGGCTAGAGTAGAGCCTGAAGAACAGTTGGTATCTGCAGCAGCCCTCGAGAACTGTCGGATATGGAATGGCCCTGAGATAGCATGAGCTTTACCGCCTACTCTAAGTCTGTGTTTAAAAACACAATAAAAGATGGAATGAAATCAATCTGGCTAACGAAGAAAAATGTGGAATTCACAACAATCTAATTTTAGGATGCTTTTTCACCTTCAAAAAAATGTCCTGTTCTCAGATCTAACACTGGGAAGAACTGAAGAAAAATACTTAATTAAATCTTCTGCGTGCCATTCAGGAATGCTTCTGCAGCAAGGCTACAAGCAGGAGAGGCGGAGAGCAATATTCACATTGCTTGCTCCTTGTGTGGCACCAGTCATGAGAAAGTTCCAGCAAGCCAAGTTCAGGCACACCTGTGCCACAGGGAACCTGCAATACAGGCTACCAATTGGTAGCTTATCCAGGGCAGCTATCTGTGAACAGCTGCAAACCCCTCCTTCAGATCCTCTTTTAAACTCAGTGATGTCGTTTGGGGTTCAGAACCGTCAACAATGGCTAGGCAGCTGTGGGCCTGGACTGCTGCTTGTTACACGTAGGGAGGTGAGAGTTTAACTGTGCAAACGGTACGCCTGGACTTATCGGTTAACATTCATGGTTACACGCAGGCTCCCGGTATGTGCAGGGAACTGGCTTAAAAGCTGAATCCCTTCGCATACTGGCTTCCAGGGAGCCAGTTGATGCCCCCCCCCCCATGGAACCGAGTGGTTACACAGTTACTTAATGATGTGCATTTTAACATCCCTAGTTACACAACTCCTGAGCATGGCTGGGCTTCTTCCATCCTCCCTCTGCTTGCTGTAGCCTCCTGTTCTGTCTCCCTTCACTCTTAGGCAGATCCTTGAGGCAGAGGGTGTTTTAAGTACGCACAGTGCTTAGCATAATAAGATGTCTCAGCACTACCACAAATATTCAGCTACAGCCAGAGTGGGGAACCTCAGGCCCGGGAGTCAGAAACGGCTGCCGTCTTGCCTGGATCCAGCCCCCAAGGCTCAGGGCCCTCCCCCCCTCCAGTGTTGGGGAGCTCATGCTGGTGCTCCAGCCCCCGCGCTGCCCTCCCACAGGGCTGGAGCACACAAAATCTACTAGGCTGGGCTCCCCTAGTCCCTGGTGTGCAAGGGAAATTTGGCGAGTGTCTCTCTCATTACTTGACAAGGACGGGCTTTTTTTGCTTCTCACTTGTGTGAGGCCCCCAACTGATTTTTCTGTGGCTCAGCAGCCCCCAATCCAAAAAAGGTAGCCCAGCCCTGAGCTACAATGTTGCCCCTTTGCAGAGCAATAGTAAAAGTTGGGGCCCTGTGAGTTAGTTTCCCAATGGAAGGCAAAAAGTCAGGGATGCAGTCTTCTGGATATTTTCTTAGTGCAAGCAGACAATCCCCCTTTCTGGGATCAAAGCCCTGAAATTGGAAAAGGGTTAGAAAAGGGCAACAAAAATGATTAGGGATACAGAACGCTTTCATAGAAGGAGAGATTAATAAGACAGGGACTCTTCAGCTTGGAAAAGGGATGACTAAGGGGGAATTTGATTAAGGACTATAAAATCATAATTGGTGTAGAAAAAGTAGATATGGAAATGCTATTACTCCTCAACACTAGAGCTAGGGGGTCATCAAATGAAATGAATATGTAGCACGTTTGAAACAAGCAAAGGAATCATTTTTTTACGCAATGCACAGTCAACCGGTGGAACTCCCTGCTGAAGGACGTTGTGAAGGCCAAGACTACAACAGGGTTAAAAAAGAGCTAAATAAATTCATGGAGGATAGGTCCATCAATGACTATGAGTCAGCATTGGCAGGGATGATGTCCCTAGCCTCTGTTTGCCAGAAGCTGGGAATGGGCAACAGGGGAGGGATCATTTGATGATTCCCTATTCTGTTCATTCCCTCTGGGGCACCTGGCATTGGCCATTGTGGGCAGACAGGACACTGGGCTAGATGGACCTTTGGTCTGACCCAGTCTGGCCGTTCTTATGTAAAGTGCACTACACCTTGCCCCATTTCTGGGGAGTAACTCTGCCCCAAGAACTGACACTAGATAGAGGACATTAAGGCAGAGGGCAATCTCTCAGCTGTTTGCAACAGGTCCCCATAAAGTACCTCTGTCAGAAAACTAACAACAGTACAGCATTTCTTCAAGGACTCTAATTCTTGCATGCTAAAAAGAACTTGTAAGACTATCAGTGCCATCTAGTGACTCCTACCATAATGATACTACACCCTGGAGTGCACGCCTAACTCCTCCACTTGTGGAGCTCTCTGTCTCCAGAGCTCCTTCTCCTCCTTAGCTGGGGACAGGAGAGTAACTAGGGAATCTGAAGTGGATGCCGGAGGAGGAACATTTCTGGGGCTCCCACGTTTCCTGGCCAATGGACAGCGTGCTCCCGACTGCTTGGGGCCGGCGTCTGCCGTCAGGAGGCTCACCTGTCACTAACATCAGCACTTGAACAGCTGCAAGGAAGCTTAATGGGAGGTGTATTTTCCCCCCCAAAAATGCCTGTCAGAGTCTGACGTGTATCGCAGATCATCCCTAAATACACTGCAGATTTCATAGTATGCCAAATAAATTACAGCCTGTGTCAGACACTAATGTGTTGCTCAGTTACATTAGCTAAGCACAGCCAGTATTGTAAGAATGTGATGCCACAATCTTCAGAGACCAGTAGTGTTTAAACGTAGGATACAGACAGAACTGGTTTAGAGTATTGGATATGTAAACACTATAAATGACTAACACCTCTTACTACTCTACCTCCCTCTCTCTGGTTTTGATCCTTTGAGATTCCATGAAAGGACAGAGGCAAAAATTGGGAACCCAATATTAACCAGGGTTAGGACGGAGGCATTCCTGACCCCCTGCCTTGTTATGTTCCAACCGCTGGCCACTCCAGTGGCAGCACAGCTAGTTGCAGTGGCGCTGACTACTCCACGGCAGTCCAGAAATGAGGAGGCCGAGGTGTTTAAAATAGCTTTCGCTCTCAGCAGCAAGACCCCAGACAGACATTCTGATGGCTGATCCTTTCCCCAAGATGGATGAGGAAGGGGGAGAACCGACGGTGTCTGCAATGGGATTGTACTTACGTTGCACCTTCTGTTTACATGGCATGCTGACGCTTTTGAAATGCCAGCAACCTTCAGTCTCAATACAACAAATCCGTACATAATCTGAAGCCTTCAAAGCAAAAAATAAAGACAAACTCCCTGCTCTTTGAAAACGGCATTTACTGGCACAATATTAAGAGAGTACCAAAAAGCTGTGTGTTGTAGAGGGATGGTTGCATCTCTTTATCAGTAAGGGGAGGTAAAATCTCTCCTGCTGCCTTCGCTGTAAACCTTAGTACAGATGATACATTTAAATGCCAGGACAAGCAGAGGGAAGATGAATGCTCACGTCTCACTAGCTATTTTCAGGCTGCTGAAGTTCCAAATGACAGGAGCTATTTCCTGTACAGCATTGACTTTTCTTGTTTAGAAAACACAGAGGGCCTGATTTGATTTACTTAGGGCCTGACTACACAAGTAAGTTACCAGAAATCAAAGCAGGATGTGAATCTACAGTGCACACACTTGCTATGCAGTAATCTCCTACGAGGACCCTGCCACGCCCCAACAAAAGCTCCAGACTGTGGCTTGGCCTAGTAGCCATGAATGAGTTTTCATGCCCAGTGAGATCTGTCAGTAGCATATGCTGCTGCATTTATCAACTTGTTAAACACACCAGTTTAGCTGTAAACTCATGACCGAGGTATCTTGAGGAAGTGCAGCAACAACTAACCACATAGCAAAGTAAAACTTACAGCGACCTTCCAGCTGAACTCCTCTTGTCATGGGTGTGCACTGTTCCAACACCGTCAGTGTGCCCTCACTCCATGTCACTGAGTGGCAACCTAATGCTCCATAGAGTCACACTGTTCTGCTACAGAAGACCTTGCTGCACAGACAATCCTTAGATTGCAAGAGGTCATTGGCAGCGGCCCTCTTTTGGTGCCTCGCACAACCGGACCCTTGGTCTGTGACTGGGGTTTTTGGTTGCTATCACACGACAAATAATAATCAATCTGTTAAGAGAAGGCCTTGTTTGGATTCTGTAGGAACGGGTAGTGAGGTGACAGGTGGATTGTTGCTTTAATTTTACCTTTGCTAGCAGTTTCAGGCCCATGACACGTGAGTCCACATTTAATAGCACTTTTCAAGCAGACTTTTTAACACTCTGCTTTTCAGTGCAGATGGGAAAGGCAATTACCACATGCAGCAAACATACAGAAGAAGAAGAAAGGAAAGCAATGCACTTTAGGTAGAAGAGTTAGGTGATCTTAACTGTATTCCCTATTATATCACTGACTTCCCACATAACCTTATTGCCCTTATATAAATCCATGGTATGCCCACATCTTGAATACTGTGTATAGATGTGGTCTCCTCATCTCAAAAAAGATATACTGGCATTAGAAAAGGTTCAGAGAAGGGCAACTAAAATGATTAGGGGTTTGGAACGGGTCCCATACGAGGAGAGATTAAAGAGACTACGACTTTTCAGCTTGGAAAAGAGGAGACTAAGGAGGAACATGATAGAGGTCTATAAAATCATGAGTGGTGTGGAGAAAGTGATAAGGAAAAGTTATTTACTTGTTCCCATAATATAAGAACTGGGGGTCACCAAATGAAATTAATGGCCAGCAGGTTTAAAACAAATAAAAGGAAGGTTTTCTTCAGAGAGCACATAATCAACCTGTGGAACTCCTTGCCTGAGGAGGTTGTGAAGGCTAGGACTATACCAGGGTTTAAAAGAGAACTAGATAAATTCATGGAGGTTAAGTCCATCAATGGCTATTAGCCAGGATGGGTAAGGAATGATGTCCTCAGCCTCTGTTTGTCAGAGGGTGGAGATGGATGGCAGGAGAGAAGATGGCATGATCATTACCTGTTCTGTTCACTCCCTCTGGGGCACCTGGTGCTGGCCACTGTCGGCAGACAGGATACTGGGCTGGATGGACCTTTGCTCTGACCCAGTATGGCCATTCTTATGTTCTTAACCTTGAGCATGTCATAAGGTCTGAGCCTCAGTTTCCCCAACTGGGAAAATTGAGAATGACACCACTTCTCCCTCACGGGTGTTGGGAGAAAAAAATCCATTCATGCTTCTGTTGTGCTTGGACACGATGCTGGTGAGCGCCACAGGCATGTGTATAAATAAATCACCCTATTTGAAGCCTGCAGTAAATGGCTTTAATTTTGTCCAGCGATTAAATATGTCAGGGCAGAAGTCAATTACACCTTCTGCTCAGCCACCACAAAGTAGTTAGAAGCACATAAGGGCTCATTTTTCTATCTATCCCCTAAGGGGATGGGACATAATATTACAGTGGTCTAAAAGCAGACGCATCCCTTGCATTCTGAGCACCAGAATGGGGAGCCTGTATTTCCAGCCCATACCAATAGGTGTCACCGCAGAGCAGTAAGAAACCTTATCGTCATGAGGCCTTCAGGGAGGCACATAGACAGTAGAAAGAAAAGGAATTAAAATGCAGCTACAAAATGCTATATTGTACAAAGAATTAATTAGCCGTTTAGCATGGGCACTGCAGTGGCTTCAGCAAGGAATCCAGGACACCACAGGAATTAAAAAAGGCCTTTGCTCAGTTAAACCTCCTTCCTTGGAGAATCAAAGTCTAAATGAATTATGTCTCTCGACAGGAGTGGTACTTGCTTTATCTCAGTCACAGTGGGCTTTGTTAATGGCCCTTTGTCATGGCCCCATCTCTCTGGAGTGTGAATAATTTTACTTGGAGAGATGTACCAACACCCGCATCCAAATACCGGCATGAGCCGTTCCCTGTTAGAGACAGACAACAGGCTCTGACTAGTGCAGCATAGTACAAGTCCCCTTTCAGACCGTCTGTGTGTGCATGGCCTGAGCAAGGGGGAAAGCATGAGATAAACAGCTCAGCCCAGGGAGGAGTCTAATGTCCAAACATCCCGGGTGATTTCTGGCTGTGCCCTGGTTAGTCCGGGAGGAATTCTGAAATTGTTGCCTTTGGAGCCAGCATAAAACTGCAGAATTTCCCCAAGAGTACTTGGCAGAGAGGAAGCAGCAGCCAGATAATGGTCACTGCTCCGTTGATGGTATTGACTCAGAGCCGATGGGATTCATTCAAAATACCAGGCTCGGAAGCCTATTGTGACCAATCCTTCTGGATACTGCCAGGATACAAGAGAGGAGTCTCAGGTGGGAGCCAAATTCTAACAACCCTGCAAAAACAGCAACACGGCCAAAGGAACTCTACATGCACGCGTCCGTTTCCATGTGCACGGATTTAAGCTTACCAGGCCAGATCCTCCATCAGCTTAAACCTGCATAGCACCAATGCTTTCAACAGCGCTACATTGACTTACAGCACCTGACAGCAGAGGCCAGTTTCAAGTGAAGCTGAGCCTCCTCTGAACGCTGTCATTTCACCCGAGTTTTGTGCTGCGCGTTAGAGTTTGTTCCGCACAAAATTCAGAGTCAAGCTCCGAGCCACCAATCCCAGAGAAGGGAAAGCGATGAACTTTGTACCGCTCCGCGGGCCAGGCCCAAAGGAGGCCAGCAATGGTCCTGCGCAAATGAGGATTCTCTCCTGTAGAACCAGAGACAAATGTTATGACATTTGGGTTTGGAAATCTCTTTTGGCCCTGGAGAGCCACTAAGGCGTGAGCACTAGCATTATTTCCAAACAGCTTTGTGGAGCGAGGTGATTTTTCTTCTTGTTTCACAACGGAACTGGCACTTTTTGTAAGTGTGACAGGAAAAGCTATTCCCCGCTGAGTGTTATAACTGGTGCAGGAGCGTTTTCCAGCCAGCCCTTCACTCTGAAGGCCTGGCACTGCCAAACACAGATGTATGCGTGAGAGCAAATTATAAAACTGTCCACTAATGATCCTATTACTGACATCAAAGCCCAGGCTGAATGAACTATCCAGCGTGCTGAGGAGGAATTTTGAAGCATGACACATCTTTCAACCTGTGCATCTCTCCAAAAAAAGCCAAGCAGCACAAGGCAGGCTGCTGTGGAGCATAAAAAGGGGCAGACACCTCCCCTGAGAAGACACAGCAGGAAGGCCGAGGGCCTTGCCAAGCCTGAAACTTTTCAATGGAGCACACAGGTGAAGATGAGGAAGGTGCTGCAGGACCCCAGCATTTTGCACCCAGCTTCCCTGCGCCCAGAGACTGGCCCTGAGGTTGAGCACCCACCACCTTCACCAGCCCTGGGTACCAGCCTCCATGCAGCTCCTGCAGGGTCCCACCAGGCCTCCAGGGCCCACTGGCTTCACCACACCCCAGGGCCTCACTGGCCTTTGGGGTCCTGTCACCTGCAGGCTCTGCAGCCCACCATCCCTGCTAGCCCTGGAGTCCAGGCTCTGCTGCCACCCAGGGCCCTGCTGCCTACTCAGGGCTCTGATGCCCCCAGCTGCAGCCCTAGCCACAGGTGGCACGGGGCTAAAGTTGCTAGCTCTCCTGGACCTGATAGATTAGACACATTGCTGCAAATGGTGTCTGCTCGGTCTGGTTCGTGAGAGCTGTCAATGATTGGAGGGGCAAAAACAGGTGTGGGGGGGAGCGTAACTCAACATCCAACCCTAAATTGTTCCAATCAGGTAGCTGTGGGGTACCATCCATCCCTTGGGTCTTGTTGTGAGCTCTGTGCAGATGGAAGGGGCTGACGGGTCTTAGCTGCAGAAGAGGTAACTCCTGAACAGTAGAAGCGAGAGCGATCCCCTCCACCTGCCATGTGTTCATTTGCTTTTTAAATCCAAAAGTAGCCAGGGCAACATAAGGATTTAAAATGACAGCACCCAAAATTTGACTAAGACACAGATTTCTCCCATAACAGAGCCATATGGCTATATTTGTACATGTGGCATCGGGGGAGACTTTTTTAACTTCACAGGGAAAAAATGGATTCTCCAGCATAAATTCGCAGACAGATTTTCTTCTAGGTTATAACAACTGCAAAATGAGCGAAGAGCCGTATACAGGAGAAAGGCAACTAATGTGAGAAACTGGGTTAGGTGAACAAATAGCCTCCATCTTTTTGTCAGTCATGTCTGCACTAGGTAGATTTTCCCCAAGATTGGGGAGAAAATCATCGGTACTACAAACTTCATTCCAATAACAGAGACTTGATCCCAGCTACTCTCCTGAAATCAATCTAGGTTCTTTTGTGATTCACCTTCCCATTGTGCTTTAGTGCCTTTCACGTCTTTATCTTCAACACACCCAGGTGAGGCAGGGCAGTGTCACTACCACTAAATTTCACAGGGGAGGAACTAAGGCCTGGAAACTAAGGGCTTGTCTTCACTTACCTGCGGTTGACGCTATGGAGATTGATCTCCCAGGGTTTGGGTTTGATCTAGCGGGTCCAGTAAGGACATGCTAAATCGGTGGGAGGTCCCACTGCCCTGTAGGTCATTCAAAGGCTGTCCCCCCAAGACACCACCTTATATACAGGGACAAGTCACGCCTCACTGCTGACGGATCAGGTTGCCACCCCCGACATTGTCAGGTTACCACTCTCTGACGTTACTTAGAGACCACCCACCACCCTGTACCTCGCGGTTTGATTAGATCATTTCTATTCATCTGTCATTTTAGACCCTCTATTGAACCTGAGTCGGTATCTGTGAGGAGTGGGTACCAAGGTCTCTTTTAACGAGCCAGTGATATTCTGTGTTTTCCACTTCTGACCAGTACCAATGATAGGCCCGAACCCTGGGCCTATTACCAATGAGTGTTTTGCACTCTCAGCCCTGTTCGTACCAAGTTCGAAGAGCTGGGGCCCGCCTCTTGCTCACAGCTTAGCTTTGCTTTATGTTAGCCATGTTTTGCCCATTGTTACTAGGCCTCAAACCAAGCCTGTGCTGGATGGGCTTATGTTTTAGGCTCTCATCTTACTACACGAGGAATTAAACTGGTCTCCCAAGCTCCAGGCTGAAACCTATCCCTCTGCAATCCTTCCTCTCCTCTCTTTTTGCCTAATCGAGAGCTTGCTGATGTACGTCCATTTACAAAAGTCAAGAAAACCAGGCAAGAGAGATCCAGGTGCCTCGGCCAGAAAGAGAGTCAATGTGTTTCAATGGTCACGTACAAGAGATCAGTTGAGTCAAATGACTATTGTTCCAGCACTGGAAACCCAGCCCCTAGTGAAGCCACTGAAAAGGAGCATGAATAACAGCAGGAAAAATGTACAATCCTGGCAAAGCCAAAGGGGAATCTGAAGAGCAAATAGCCAACTTGTGCCTCATTCAGTCCACTAGGCTGCTGGGTCCAGATTTTCCATTGCCCTGCCCCTCGTGGCAACATTCCCACCAGGGCTAAGGGAGTGTGAAACCTTTCCAAACCAAACGGGTTCCATTTGAAGCTCATGTGACATGGGGGTAAATGACCCATGCAGGGGGAGAAGGAGAGCCAAGGACATCGTGGTTTGGTGCTGCTGGGAGCAATGTGGAACAGGGATGTAATAGTGCAGTCGAGTAACCGATTAACCGAAAGCAAAAGTGTATAGGTTAATGCTATCAACTACGCGCATTTCCCCCTCGTCCCCCCAACAGTACATTTTTTAGCAGCCTGCCCAGCTGCCCAGCTCAGTCCTGGCTCACACCAGGTCCGGGACCTACCCCTGCTGCAGGACCTACCCCTGCTGCAGCTCTGCATTTAAAGTGTATTAGGAGCCGGGGGGCAGGCAGCCCGGCTCAGTTCCAGCTCTGGGAGATCAGCCATGCCTCTGGACAGGCAGCAGGTCTGCAAGGGGAGCTGGTTTTTAAACTGGCTCCCCTCGCAGACCAGCTCCCGCCCGGCTCCCTGCACTGCTGCTTCTGATGCAGAGGCAGCAGCACAGGGTGTCAGAGGGCTCCTTCGGCGAGGGGCCAGAGCGCACTGGCTGCCGGCTCCACTCCCTGGAACTATAGAATAGTCGAGTAACCGATAAGAATTCATGAGATTAATCAACTACTCAATTAACCGATATTTAACATCCCTAATGTGGAACCTAGGCTGGGTCAATACAGGACTGTAGGCAATGTTCCTACCATGTTAGCAGGGCTGGGAGTCCCAGCACCCTGTAGACTTGGCAATTCATAGCCCCACCACCTCTCGGCTTGCTGCATCAGTTATGAACACAAATAAACTGTGTGGGCCCTGGCACCTCTTTCATTACAAATTAAGCCCTGTGTGCCAGCCCCAGATACGATGAGACAAGGTGGGTGAGGTAATATTTTATTGGACCCGCTCGTGTGTCAGAGGGTTCCGCTTTCAAGCAGCACAGAGCCCTTCTTTAGCTCTGGGAAAGATCCCCGAGTAGGTGCTAACTCCGTACTCTCAGCTCTCTGTTCCAACTTGTATTGAGCTGCGACATGCGGCGCCTCTTTCCCAGATGTAAGAGCTCTGTGTCGTTCGAAAGCCCGTCTCTCTCACCAACTGAAATGGGTCCAAGAAAAGACACGACCTCCCCCACCCTGTCCCATACGGGATTGCTATTATTAGGAATGTTGAAACCGTTAACCAGTTAAACGACAGCGCTTACCCCAGTTAACTGTTCAATATAGGGTGGGGGTGGGCAAGATACGGCCCGGGGGCCGGCTGCGTCCCCTCAAGCCGTTTCATCCAGCCTGTGGCCTGCCCTGCTCGTACCCCAAGGCAGGCTCTTCTGTCTGCTGCAACTCAAGGCTGTTCAAAACAGCTGGAGGCTCCCTCTAGGCACCATGTGCCCTGGCCGGGGGAGGGGGAGGAGAAGAGGGGAGACCTCACCTGCTGCCCCCCCTCCAGTCCCGTCACCCCCTCCATAGCAAAGTGCAGCCCTTGACCACTCACTAAAATCTTGGAGTGGCTCCTCCCCATCAAAAATTATTGCCCACCACGACATAGCGCCTGCCATCTGGCCCACAATAGCCTTGAGGTCCTGCTGCAGCTATGGGAGCCACTGGCCTCTCTGTGGCCAGGGCTGCTCCGGCCTGGCATGGCTGGCTGCCGCCAGAGTTCACAGGCAAGGACCAGCTAAGAAGTAAGCACACTGGAAAGCCTCCTGCTTACTGGTATGCTTACCAGTTAACAGCTTAACATCCCTAACATTTATCCCATCTTCCCTGCACTGTACTTGTCTCATTTCTTCTGCGAGCGGAGTCAAAGGAAATGTGGGCTGAACCTTCTTCACTGCACTCACTTGTGTGTCTAAAAACTACAATCAATTCTGCTCCTTCTCAAAATGCGTGTGCAAGCACTCACTTGTGCATAATAGTGTGTGGGCAGCTGTATGCGGGCAAAGAGGTACTCGGCTACAAATACCGAACGTGCAATAAAAGAAGGACTTCAGCAAACATCTCTCTGGCGTCCAGACCATGATTAAAGGATAGCCGGACTCTAATTTGCAGGCAGGGATTACTTTTTTGAGCCCAAGAAATAAATTTGCATAATCCTTCCTGCCAATTTGATACAAAGCACTAAAAGCAATTTTTTTTTATTATTTATGAAAGATGACGATGCCCGAGGAATATACTTGCGAATGTTAATGAGTATGTCACATGGGGGCCTATCATCTACAGCCAAAACCAAACTCATTTACTTTGGATCCCGAAGTCTTAATGAAGACAGACGGTAGATGCAGTTCAGCACTAGGGGACGGAGCCAATCCAATCCCTGGGTGTTGTCACATTTACAGTCTCCAAAATGTTGCTTTACCGTGAAGTTAAGAGGAGTCACTTTTCACAGTAAAAATATGAATTTTTGAACATTTTTACTTCAAAGCCCTCTTTAATGTGGGTACAAACTGGCTCAGGAAACAGGTTCGCTTGGCAGATATGGGACGCACTTCGCTCAAAAAAAGCCAAGCAAAGTTTTTAACTGCAAATGGTCTGAGCAGTAAAATTCCAACCAGTTCACAATATGCTTGGAATTTTCCAAGTCCTTCCACCAGTCTCCATCCCACAGGTTTTTCGCTACCAAGACAGATCAATACTTCCCATTGACCATTCCCCAGGAAGGTTTTGATACCATGGCAGGCTATTAAGCGGACAAAGGCAAAGCAAACAGACTTTCTGCTCCTTCAAAGAAAAAACAAACAAACTCTGCTTATTACGATATACGAACTCTTAATGAATCATCAGCCTTTTTCCTGCAGATTCAGAGGAGAATGGAAAACAGCATCAGATGAATGAGGAAGACTGAGTAAAAGCAAATGGCAGAATCTCCCAGGAGAAACTGGTAATGTGTTTCATAAGCTGTGGTATTATTTTTGTTGTTAAAAAAAAGTTTGACCTGGGTAAGAGATTTATTTTTAAATTATGCACTGCTGCTAGCCAGCAACACAACGAGCTGTCAGATAATACAGAGAGAGACAAATGGTGTTCCTGGGCAGCTAGAAAAAAAATCAGTTTTGTATCATCCACCTGATTCTTTGTGATGCACTGCTGCAGTAGATGGGTTTTTCCCTTAATTCTCTTTTTGCCTGTCTGTATCTTTCCCTAGATTAGTGCAGTCTAGAGCAGGGGTGGGCAATAATTTCAGATGGGGGGGGCACTCCAAGATTTTGGTGTATGGTCAAGGGTCACGCTTTTCTGTAGAGGGAGCGCAGGGTCTGGGATGGAGGTTGAGTGAAGACAAGAGCTCAGGGTAGGAGACTGGGATTCAGGAAAGGGTGTGGGGTCTGAGAGGGAGCTTGAGGGGCTGTGCCCTGGGGTTATTTAGGGTGCAGGATCCAAGAAGGAGTATGGGTGCAGGAGAGGATTCTGACCTGGGGGAGGGGTGTAGGACCGGGTGCAGAGTCTGGGAGGGAGTTGTGATCTGTGGGGGGAGGGATGCAGAGGGTTTGGGTGGTGACTTGAGTCAGGTGGGGGTGGTGACCTGGGACAGGAAATTTGGATGCGGGGGGGGGGGGGGGAGAGGAGGGTGCCAGAGGCAGGATCTGGCTGGGAATTGCTTACCTAGGCAGTTCCCAGCCAGCAGCCCAGCAGGACCCTCAGGCAGGCTCCCTGCCTGCCGTAGCTGCTCCATGTGCCTCTGTGCTCTGCACAGCTCGAGGGGAGGGGCGGGGGAGAGCACAGGACTTTGAACTCTGCTCCCACTCCCAGGCCAATCAAGGACTGGGCCCAAAGGCTTAGTGGGCCGGATTTGGCCCGTGGGCCATATCCTACCCACCCCTGGTCTAGAGACATGTACAGAGATGAGTAGGGACAATCATTTATCACTTCCTTTTCAGTGCATATCACTGCTCTGATTGTTTCTTTGCTATCCTCTGCTGAATGCAGTCTGTGCTTGTCCCCGAATATGTGCATTTTAACTGGCAATATTTTACAGGTAAGCCAATGGCATTTATTAAATCCAGCCCTCCTATCCAGATCATTGGAGTCTGGCTTGCATATTACAACACAACCAGAGTCATCTATCCATCCCTCAGGGTGCAGCCAGGTTTTATTATAAACCTAATTTAATCCTCGTTGCATAACCATGTGTTACTAGACTTGATGGAAGAATCATTAGGAGAAATTGTAAGGCATGTGCTATGCAAAACAATCAGACTAAATGATCACATTCGTCCCTTCTGGCCTTAGGAAATTATGAAAAACTGAATTGGCCTGAAATATTCCAGTTTTGTTCTGGGGGCAAAAGAGAGTTTTCTGGAAAATTTGATCAGATTGATTTTGAATTGTAGGTCAATAAAGATTATCCCAGTTTGAAATTTGGCTGTGTCTATCGTCCTTCTAGTACACGAATGGTTCATTGGTACCACCTGAAACTCCTGTACAGTTAAATCTAGAAAACTAGTAGGGAGGCTTTCTGTGAAGAATTTAGTTGCTATTAAGAAAAAGTCTTAAAATGTAATAAGTTAGTATTCATGTGCGTGTGTGTCTCAGACCTGTGCACGTGCACACACACACACTGGATCCAGGCGAGACTTTCAGAACTGGTAGAAAAATGGTCATTTTCTTGCACCAAGTTTTCATGAACATTTCCATTTTTAGGCTTAAATTTTTCAACTTTTGAATTTTCTCTCTCAGCCCTAACCAACTGTAAGAAATGCTTTGCATTTCTGTAGCATCTTCCAGCAAGTGATCTCCAGGTGAATTGATAACTTCTTAACTCCTCTGCTACAGATGGAGAATGGGTGGCAATTAGCACGAAAAGGATTTGAACCTCAGGGTCGGACCCCAGGTAGACAATCCAAGTTGCTTTGCTGGGACCATAAGTCCCTCCTCAGCTGCCGACACTGCACAGTTTCATTTCCTTTTGACATAAATACTGTCTCTGTGCCAAAAAAGAATGCGTGTTTGTCAAAAGCAGTTAAGAGGAATGAATCCTGTAGAGCCCATTAGCAGAACTACTAGGGCAGGCAGACACAACAGTAGGGCTCGATGTTAGAAAACAATGGCTGCTCTGGCCGCATGAAAAAAATGATGTGACGCACAGATGGTTTGATCACTAACCCCTGGCAAGCCAAGTGCAAGGAGTCTGCAAAAAGTCACAAATGAGGAGGCTGCTTAGAAAAGTGCTAACATCTGAGCTATTTCAAGGTATCTGCTCTGAGGGCTTGGGCCTCTACTTTTATCATCCCCCTCCACATACTGTAAAGTAACAGATTTCTCTTTCTGCAGCACCATCTGTAGACTTAACCAAAGGTATTTGGCATCACTAAAGTCTCAATTCAGCTAAGCACTTAAGCATGTGTTTAGGTCTCTGAGATTTCTCCCCATTACATCCTAAAGTTCATTCATAAAAATAAAACGGGGGAGGGAAGGGAGACCTAGTCCCAATAACGATAGAACCAATCCTGCAAATTAGGGGAATATGGAATGGGTGACAGGATGGATCACCTGCTCTGTTCACTCCCTCTGGGGCACCTGGCATTGGCCACTGTCAGAAGACAGGACACTGGGTTACATGGACTTTTGGTCTGACTCAATATGGCTGCTAGCTGGCCATGAGACACTTTGTTTACCTCCGCAGGTACAGGCGATTGCAGCTCCCGTTGGCCGCAGATTGCTGTTCCTGGCCAATGAAAACTGCAGGAAGCGGTGTCCTGCTCCGTGCTGCTTCCCGCAGTTCACACTGGCTGGGAACGGCAATCCACGGCCAAAGAGAGCTGCGATCGGCAGTACCTGTGGAAGCACAGGTAAACAAAGTGTCTCACGGCCAGTTAGCGGATTGCCCTTATGCGCAACAACCCAAAATTTGAAAACCCCTGCTGTAAAAATCTGTTCTGATGCCTTTTATGGGCTGGGTGATTCCACCTGAATTCTCCTTGCTGAAAATCACACCCTTCCGAGATTCGGTCAACTCTGGCAAAAGCCAAGAAGAATAGAATATAAACGCGACATCTTCCTGGTGCCTCCTCCAATATCTGGATTGTAACTCTCTGTCCTATATCTGACTGAGCATCAAAATTACAAACACCCTGCCCCCAGTGTTAACTTTTTAGAAAGTGTTGCCTCTTTCACTGCAAAGTGACCCCCAAGGGTCTGATATATTACAGCCTCCCTTCTTACTCATGAAAATTATACACCACTCTAACTAAGAGGCCCAATTTAGAACCACTTTGGCACCATTTCATGAGAGATTTTCACAGTGGGACGTAAAAGAAGGTACGACACGAGGTCTCGGATGATTTTGCAGCCGGAACTCACTCCTGCTGGGCATAGGGGATCCCGAACATTTTCTATCCCACACCAAGGGAAGGAATTTAAACAGTGCTTCAGAGGAAAGGTTTTCCTGCACTACAAACTGCAGGTATATTAATTTAACGGCACAATGATTTTCAATTGGCAGGATCCCCCCGCTTATTTCAGGCCAGAACCTGAGACCGTCATGCATCGATTTGTGCCTGCTCATGCAAAGGTGGAGTTCATGTGTCTGGCTGCCTGCTTGCAGGCACAGATGCACCTGTAAATTGCACAGGTTGGGGTTTTGTGAGGCCTGTGGAAAATCTGGCTGGATCTGTAACTGATAGGTGGACACTGCATCATGAAATGCCAGAAATACAGCCTCAGTGCACTGCCAGCTACAAAGAGGCACCAGCAACCGAATACAAATCCAGCATTCGCTCCCTACTAACCCAATATCCATCCCTCAGCTGGGGGCAGACTCACCATAGAGCTTGGACCCAGCTGTAAAGTTCCAGTGTCATCCTGGATCCCAATTTCCCTTCATTTGGGGGTGTTCAGACCAGAGGGTTAATTTGGATCCCGCTCTACTCTGAGACTGGATGTGCACACACTATGCATAGCACGTAGGGGCCCAGCTCTCCCTGGGCTGATAAAACAATCTGTCACTAATTCGGCACGTCACATTAGCAGCCTCCTGGGGGAGGAGGTGTTCCTCCAATGCAATCACTCTTGATTCCACTTATCACTCACCTTCAGTTTTAAATATTCCAGGCCAAATTCGGCTATTTGGATACATACCTGCAGCTTACAAAACACAGGAAAGCAGGCTACTTCAGTAGACACAGACCTGTTGCTGTCTGATGAAGGACTACTGAACATTCATCATGTCTTCCCGTGTTCTTTGGTTGTCAGATGAAAAGGGACTAGACTGGGACTATGGACACCAGCGATGAAAAATCCCATTTAATTAGTTAACTGGTTAAACGTAATGTTTAACCGATGAATCAATTAAAGGGGGAGTGGGTGAACTGGAGTGGGGCCCGCCCCCTCCAAGGTTCCCTCTAATTGTTTCTATCCATGTGCAGAATAAATTTTGTTAAGTGCACCAAGGCATGTGTGGATGTGCACCATCAGTAGAAACACATATTGTTAGCTGTGGCCACTGTGGAAGTTCTTCTAATCAGCTGGGTGGCACCTGAATCTCTCCTGGCTGGCCACTCAAGCACTCAACTTACAGGGAACACAGCCCCTTGCCATGGACAGGGGCTGCTTCAGGCAGCTGGAACACCCCTGCCTGTGGTGCGTCTGACCCAGTTTGGAGTGCCCCTGTTCACAGCGGGCCCCGCGGGGCTGCTTGAGCCCCCACTGATTAACAAGAACTGGTAAGCCTCACCTGTTAAGGGTGATGCATAACCAATTAACCAGTTAACCTTTCACATCTCTAATGGACTTGCGAGTTCTCCCAACTCTGACTTGGATAAGTCATTTCTCTCTCTCTGTTGCGGAAGAGGAAATACAAATGAAGCACTCATTAGCATTTCTTGCACTCTCATTTGTATAGTCTCTTCCGATCCTTTTTGCGGAAGAGGTTTTTGTGGAAAAAAACACCACGCAGACGGGGCCATTTTGCGCAAAAAAACCCTTTTGCACAAGAATCCTTATTCCTCAAAAAATGAGGAATAAGGGTTCTTGCGCAAAAAAGGTGGTTCTGCGCAAAATGGCCCCATCTACACTGCATTTTTTTCCGCAAAAAGGATCAGAAGAGACTATGCAAATGAGAGCATGAGAAATGCTAATGAGTGCTTCATTTGTATTTCCTCTTCCGCAAAAATGATGCAGTGTAGACGGAGACTTTGACACGGAACAAGCGTGGGGATTGGAATTGGGGAGTTCCCGGCTCCCCACCTGATGCTCTGTTCACAAGACTGTATGCCTCTCATAGAAGTGGGCTGCTTGTTGTTTATTTTAACTCACCTCTGTGCCTCTCTCTGACTTTTACTCTTCATGTTGACAAAACTTAATTGCCTCTTTTTTCCATTCTTTGCACATCATCTCACTCACAAAATGAGATGAGGTAACTTGAAACTAAACTGCATGTTTCCAGGGTTACACCATGATTTTGGTCAATCAATCTTTGCTTTTTGCAACAGGCTCTTCATTTATTACACAGTCTTCACTGCAATATCAGCAAGATCAGACTAACATGGCTACATCTCTATAATTATTCACTACAAAAGACATGCCACCATTTTTCTTGGGTCTCTGTACTAGACAAATTTTGTATGAGGGGAGTGCTTTTTAAAAAGGCTCCCTTGTACTTCCTTGTAGCTCTGCAAACCCCACAGGACTGAGCTCAGGACTCACTAACAATAGCCTGCCAGTTGGTTCACAAATGGTGGTTGAGTCAATCTCTGCCAATTCCATCTGACCGTGGAACCTCCCATGCGTTTCCCATCTCTAAATCCTTTGCGTCAAGTCCTGCTATCTTTATTTTTATTATTATTATTTATATTTTAGTCCTGACTAGATGCCCCTACCAGGAATAGGGCCCTAGGCACTGCGTTAATTCACAGTCAGGCCTTTTCTACACTGTGCAGTTCAGCAACACTGCAGCAATCGATCCACCGGCTGTTGATTTATTGCATCTGCTGTAGACACAATAAATTAATCTCCAGGTGCACACCTGTCACACAAAGGAGTGTCAACAGCCAGCGTCAATGGAAGAGCAGCCCCCACCGACCATCCTGCACGCAAGAGGCCACGGTGACTATGTTGACTTCAGCTACAGTATTTGCGTAGCTGAAGTAGATTGACAGTGCAGGTAAGTGTCGATAAAGCCTTACAGATAGTCCCTGTTTGCAAGCTAAATAGACAAGACAAAGGATGGCAGGAGAAAGGCAAAGTGACTTGCCCAGGGTCACGCAGAAGATAGAACAAGAAACAGAAACTGGGATTTGCCGACTCACAGTTTAACATTTTATCCACTGGATTACAACCTTTACTCCATTTTCATTCAGCCTCAGTCCAGACAACATTCTTATTTAAGCCAGTGAGCGTTCACTGCGCTTGAGTAATGGTTGAATAAAGACTTCATAAAGACCTTATGATTCTACAATGTCCATTGACTACACATTAGCAACACAATAAGCTGGTTTCAGCTCCACTGAAATACCCTGGAGAAACGTTACCAATAAAGAGATATGTCATCTAAATTCAAGCAAGTAGCCTCGCAGCTACACATGTCACTAGCATAATCCTAGCATTAGTTGAAATCTCACTCCTGACACAGAGGGAGTTCATGAAGATCTGACTTCAATTCACATTGCGTTCAGTGCGCTGATGTCAATTCAAAAAGCCTTTCATTCATGCCGTTGTGCTCCATGCAGCCCTGGATGTGAAAACCTGCTATGCTAATGGTATGGCCACTCCTGTGGACAAGCAGTGCAGCATTTTCTCACAGGCAAGGCTGTTTACCAGTCCTCTCCCTCCGGCCTGGTGCACAGTAACCCAAAGTGGATGGGGTTTTGCATGTCTGTGCATAGCAATTTTTCATTATGGCCACAGGGCAAAGGACATGTCAGAGCGTATTTTAGAAATAGAGGATTATTGAACGTGCCACCTCCGTCTTGAGGCTGACTTTGCTAATAATGCTACTTTGTTAAGGACACGTAGCTATTAGACAGAGAACTTGTCAGTAGCAGCTCGTTATCCAGGTTCCATTACTTTTTACTTACTAATGTGTGTGATCAACCAGTAAGTCATAACTTACACCGCAAAGGGGCATTTTCCTTCCCTTAGGACATGACGGCTCTTTACCAACAAAAGCAGAAGGAGGGGTAATCAAAGAAAACACTGAGTTTCAAGGCTCCCCCCCCCCCCCATGAGCAATGAATCAAGAAGCAGGAGCAGTCTGTAGGCATCTGCCGGCAGTCTGGTTAGCATCAATGGAGCTACACTGATTTACGGATCTAACCTTCCACCTCCTTTCCTTCGTGCATATGTGTGCCTCGCTGAGCCAAAGGAAGCCTCAGATTGCAGAGGAAGAACTGATTCACCAACGTGGGGGTCTCGAAGTCACCCCGGCACCTCCCCAGGTGCCAGATGGGACACCTGGCCAGTTGCCGTAGGAGAGAATTTTTTGCCTTCCTTGAATGAATGAGGCCTACCAGCACCATTATCACTGCAGTAAGGGCAGCTTTGCGCTGCACTCACTGGGACGGGGAGGCTGAAATGAGCAGCAAGACAGTGACAGCCACACAGCTGTCAGCCTGGACCTCAGCTCCACACTGTCTGTGAACGATCCAGCAGGGGCTGAGTTAGCAGATCTGGTGAAGACTAGGGATGTAAAATCCCATTTAACTGGCTAACTGGTTCAACATATTGTTCAGCTGGTTAACTGATTAAGGGGTGGGGAAAGAAGCTCTCCCACTGGGCTGGAGTAGCTCCCCTTCCCCCACCAAAGGCAGGGGCTGCACCAGGCCAGCCAGGGTAGCCCCTGACTGTGGCCTGCTTGTGGGGTGCCCAGCCCCACCGCATACAGAGACTGCACCAGCCGGGACGTCAGAGCAGCCCCTGCCTGTGGGGCGCTGGGCTCACGGCAGGTAGGAGCTGCTCCAGCCCAGGTCCACGGTGTGTCCCTCCCCCTCCCCCCGGTTAGCCATAACCAGCAAGCTTCCTCCATTAAGGGTGAGGCTTACTGGTTAACCCTTCACATCCCTAGTGAATGTTAAAATACACCTTTGCATGGGGGTCGGGAGCGCCACGGGAGCTGACTCCCTTCTCCCCCCCACTAAGCAAGGTCAGCTCCAGTTCTGTGATTCATATAGCTGGAGTGGTGAAACTCAGGGTGATTTACCCCAATAGCATAGAAAGGGCCTTAGTTACAAAAGCTACTTAGGAATTAAGAACAGAACAGACCCTAGTGGTTGCTACTAAAGTCATGAGCTGGGCTGCAGAAGGATTCATCTCCAGATGGCCAGCTGTTGTTTGGGATCAGGCCCACTTTCCCTGGAATGTCGCAAGAGCTGCACAGAAACAATAAAGATACTGTTGGCTCCTTCCAGCTATTTTTCATGGCATCCCTTTACACCCTTCCTTCCTTCATCCCCTCGAAAACACACGTGCATTCAGCCATCTGTAACGTTTCTCAATATAAAAAGCACGTATTGTTTGAGAGGCCCCAAAAATATAATCCATCCTAAAAATAAAAATATCCTCCTGCAAGATAGTTTATATAACGCAACAGCAAGCAGAATAGCTCCCCTTAAATCCTGTGGTGCTGGGAGCATGGGGAACAGTCACTAGATGATCTAATGCATCTTTTCATCTCTACGTTTCTGTGATTCCATTATCTCTTTTTTTCAAATCCCTTGCAAACCCAATTTACAAGCACGAGAAAGAAAGCTATCATTGTCAGTGCCATTTGCAAATGAGAGAGAGGTCTGCAACATCGTAGAACTTAATTTGAATAGAATATAAAAATGGACAGAAATCCTAAAGTGAATAAATAATAATAATCAGATCTGTCAGCGGCTGTGCAGCTCTGATCCAAAGCCATTTTATTTAAGAAGCTAAAAGCTATTACAGATCTCAGGGGAAACAGGGTTTTCTGGACAGCCACAGCACGCTATGTGTTAGAACACCAAAGGTACTGACATTAGATTTTTTTTAAAGGTTAATACAACCTACAGCACTTGAGGCTTGTAACATAAACCTTTAAACTTTGACAATCTAGAACAGGGGTTCTCAAACTTCATTGCACCATGACCCCCTTCTGACAACAAAAGTTATGATACAACCCCAGGAGAGGGACTGAAGCCTAAGACCACCAAAGTCCCCAAACCTAGGTGTGTGGTGGGAGGGGAAGCCTGAGACCCATTGCTTTGTGAGATGGGGGGGAGCAAAGCTGAAACCCAAGGGATTCAAGCCCAGGCAAGGGGCATGTAACCTAAGCCCTGTTGGCCAGGGCACAAGTCCTCTGTCCCGGGCTTCAGCAAAACTAAGCTAGACCTGGCAACCCTTTTAAAGTGGGGCCCTGTTCCACAGTTTGAGAACTGTCGATCTACTAACAGCACTATGACAGATATTTGCATCTGAGAAGTGGTGCTAAACCTCTGAAATACACTGGATAATAATCTCAGCGCTACCTTGCTACTATATGAGGTCACTTTTGTATGTGGCAGCCACTAGTGAGAGACAATTACATCGGCCCCTGCCAGCATGGACAAGACATTCCATCCAGCAGAGGACAGTAACAGAGTGTATTATATAGATACCTTGCACATCTCAATGGGTCACAGCACAACCCTAGTAACCCTCCTATGAGGTAGGTATCTTGAGAATTATCCCAGTTTGTAGATTAGGAAATTGAGCTACGCTGAGGTCATAGGACTTGCTCAAACACAGTCATGACAGACATAGTGACAGATCCCACGTCTCCATTTCTAGCTCCCTGCTCTGCCTTGGAATCTTCTCAAAAATAGGAGAAGTCGTCCTGCAGTCTAACCCTGTCTCTCCCTCTGACTCATTCGTTAGCCTGAGGCAAGCCACCCCCGACCCCTGGGTGTCAGTTTTATTGTCTATATGAGCTTGTCTTCACTACACGGTGGATCAACACTGCAGCGATTGATCCATTGGCAGTCGATTTGTCGCATCTGCTTAGACACTATAAATCAATCTTGGAGCGCTCTATCCATAACTCCAGTACTCCACCAGGATGAGAAGAGTAGCCAGAGTCGTCCAGAGAGCAGCCCCCCACCGACCTTACGGCACACAAGACACCATGATAACTATATCAACTTCAGCGACGCTATTTGCTATTTGCATAGCTGAAGTTGCCTAGGTTAGATTGATGGGGGTGGGGAGAAGAAAGTTACTGTAGACAAAGCCTATACAATGAAGATACTACTATGTATCCAGCTACCTTACAACAATGCTGAAAAAGACAGAATAGTTAGTTAGGTCCCAATCTTGCAAACACCACAATGCGTGCAGACCTTTCCTTAGGAAAGGAGTACCACTCAAGTTAATGGGGCTGCTCACATAAGGAAAGAGATGCGCACCCTTAAGGGGATGAAGGATCCAGTCCTAAATGTCTGCCCAGTGCTCTCAACGTGCAGCACATTCCACGACTCCTACATAGTCTTATTTATAAAATAAAGGCAGATTTTTAAGACTTCTAGGAGAGAGAGAAAGAGTACGTCCATGCACCTGCTGTCAGAGCTCTGAAGTGAGATATCCATGTAAATTTTAACGGCACTAAATATAAGCTACTCCTGGGAACCACATCTCGATATCGTAGGCTATTTATCAATTACTTTGGATCTCAGCATTAATAAGAGACCGTTCTTGCTACAAAGCTTTGCTGATGGCAGAAGACACTTTCTGAAACAAAAGTGTCCGTCTACTTCTGAGGTAACTGATTTGAGCAGGGACACTCCAACCTCTGTGGTTCAGGAGCCAAAGTAGCAATCAACATTACCCAAAACAGCCACGCCATGTGAATTCATTGTTTCATTTACTACAGTACTGTTCATATGAAACAGCGTGATGGGGGACCATTTAATGTATGGTATGTTATTCTGTGTATATGTATCCAATCAATGAATAACTTAGTTGAGAGGGTGCAAAAAAAGAGCTAGATAAATTCATGGCAGTTAGGTCCATCAATGGGTATTAGCCAGGATGGGCAGGGACGGTGCCCCGAGCCTCTGTTTGTCAGAGCTGGGAATGGGCAATAGGGAAGGGATCATTTTCTGTTTGTTCCCTCTGGGGCACCTGGCAGTGGCCATTGTCAGCAGACACGATGCTGGGCTAGATGGACCATTGGTCTGACCCAGTCTGGCTGTTCCTAAATTCTTATAACTTAATTAGTTAATAATATAGTAAAAACATCCTGATTAGTTAAGAATTAAATCATATTGTGTTTTAATTAGGGCTGTCAAAGGTTAACCGGTTAGCCTGTTAACCAATAAGCATCACCCTAAACCGGTGATCCTTGCTGGTTCCAATTAACCAGCAACCAGCAGGAGGCCTGCAGTGGATAGGAGCTGCTTTAATCTGGAGCACCCCCTGTCCATGGCAGGCCTGGGTACCCCGCAGGCATCCGGAGCGGCCTCTGTCTGTGGGGAGCCCAGGCCTGCCGCGGATAGGGGTTGCTCCGGCAGCACTGGAAGCCATAAAAAGGGACATTTCATAAGGTCATACGGTTTTTGACATTTCTTTTTTATTAGCATCAACTGCTCCTACCATAAGAATGGATGAAGTCTGAGCGGGTTTGCAGACAGACAGAGCATGCCCAGTGCTCCCCTGCTCAAAAGACTATGAGGGAACCAGAGGCACAAACATTTTTACTGAGTTCCTTACAGTGTTCACAGACTTTAGGAACACAGAAATTGCCGAACTGGATCACACCTGAGATCCAGCCAGCCACGTATCCTCTATGACAGTGGCCAGATCAGAGGAGGTTTAAGAGGAAGGTCTAAGAACTTTGCAAGAGCAGATGTGAGAGCAGCTGATCCACATAAGATGGCCAGTCCCTTTTAGAATATTGCTAAGTTCTTTGCTTCTAGAATTTCCAAGAGTCCCATGGTCTAATTACTCGTATAAAAAGATCTTTCTTGTATCAGGACTAGATTTGCCCCCTTTTACTTTCGTAAACTAATTTCTTGTTTAATTTCTCCTTGTTTTTGTGGTATGAGAGAGAAAACAGAAACTTTTGCTCTACTGGTACCGTCTCCATTCCATTCATTATTTTATCATGTTCTCTTTTACTCATCCCTGCTCTATAGTAAACAAGCCCAGGCTTCCCAATGGCTCAAAGCTAAGCCAATTTCCACGGAGTCCCATGAGTCAATGGGAGTTTAGCAATCAATAAAGAAGTGAACTAGGATTTGGCTCATGGTAGATTAAAGGTTAATGCTCCTCTTGGAACAATGACTAGGATTGGCCTCATTTCTTCCTCTCCCTCGAGGGCCTCAACAGCTCCGTGTGCACAAGACCCAGAAAAGCAGAAACCCCTGAACACAGAGAAACAGTGAACTGTGAGCTAAAGGAGTTTGCAAAGCCAGCTCCTCAGCCTTGCTGCTGAAGTGGAACTACACATTGCTATGGTCTCTGGGGCTAAAGTGCAATCGGTACATTAACCTCGCCACATCAGGGCCCCAGTTCACATCCTGTCTTTTAACAACTTTGTATTTTCCATATGTAATGCAGCCGTAGGGATGCTAAGCCAAAGACATAGCCTTGCTGGCCGTACACATACCAAGACAGATCTTTTTTCTAAGGTAGGCTACTAAGCTACTTCCCAAGACAGGAGAGGAAAGAACAAAAAAATAATTACATCAATGAACCATGTCTTCAAAGAGTTACCCACGTTACCCTTTCAAGGCCTGTCTGATCGGTTAGGACAGGGATGGGCAAGACGCAGCCCACGGGCCGAATGAGCCCGCCAACCCGCCAGATCCAGCCTGTGGCTGCCTCGACAAAACCCTTAGCCACAGGGCAGCTCATGCCGCTTTAAACAGCTGGCTGCTCTCTGCTCTGGACAGGGAGGGGGGAGCTTCGTGCACTGCCCCTGCCACCCAGAAAAATCTCTCAGCTCCCCTTGACCAGTTCCCAGCCAATAGGAGCTGAGAAATTTTGCTGAGGGCAGGGAAGCCTCCTCCTTCTCCTCTCACCCTGCCAGAGCAGAGCCTCATGGAGCAGCCAGCCATTTGGAGCAGCCTGGGACTGCAGCAGATAGGCAGGGAGCTTGCCTCAGGTTCCTGCAGGGCTGCTGGCTGGGAGCTACCTAGGCTGCCTCTGGCACCCTACTCCCTCTCTCCCCCTAACTACTTGCATCAGGCCACCACTCAAACCTTCCATACCCTCTCTCGCCCCTACCCTCCTTCAGGTCACAACTCCCGCCCAGACCTTGCACCCCCTTTTACATTCCTCCCTCAGGCCAGAATCTTCTCCTGCACCCATACTCCCACACAGACCCTGCACCCCAAGCTGCTGCCCAAGATCACAGCCCACTCCTTCATCCAAACTCCCTCTCAAACCCCACACCCTCTCTTGCGCCCCAGCAGGCCACTACCCCAAGCTCCCCTCTGTACCCAAACTCCGTTCCAGATCCTGCATCCCCTCCACAGAATTCTGCTCTGGACTACTTACAAAATTTTGGAGTGGCCCCCCCATTAAAAATGATTGCCCACCCCAGGTTAGGACAACATACCATTTGGTAGCATTCAGAGTTCTCAGTGTTTCCCATCTTAGTCCTTGAAACTCTATCAAGTTTGCTCAAAGCAGAAGTTGTTCTCTGGTTTTACTTATAACGTACAAGTCCCCAAGATCTCTAACGTAACTCATGCTGGCACCAGCTTATTACTTTTGTGAAACATCCATTTTTTCCCCAAAACGTAATACACATGGAGAGAATCCGGTAGCGCACACACACATACACAATGCATCGGGTCAACTGTTCCTACGTTTACTGACCATTTTAAGTGTCACAATTTAAGGGGGTGTCCAGTGGTTTCTAATGAATATTTTTTGCTGGACAAGTCAACGATTAAGGTGCCTAACAGAATTCAACACACCCTGCCTGGGCAATTTCATCATTTTCTATGTCTCTGTTCTCTGAAGTGCCCATACCAACCTGGATGGAGTTACGCCATCTAGGGATCATGCCCATTAACTTGAGCAGCAGGTCTCATCTCTGGAATCTGATTTCAAGAGGTCTCTAGAGAGCACACACCCTGAACAAGAAATGATGCACATTCCACTAATGGTGACCTCAGAGGACTGTTATGATTTAACCTTAAATTCCTCATCTCTCATAGTGGGGAGAAATTAACTCCTTACCTATAATTAACTCTCCTGTCAGCTTCATTTTTACATCTAGTATTAATTACTTTCCGCCTACATCAACTAATTAGTAAAGTCACCAAGTTGCCCACTTTCCAGTGAGGATGTTTCAGTTAATTAACTGATTTGTCAGGGGCATCCCTGTTAACCAGGCTCCCAAGACTGCTGAACATGCAACGGGAGGGATTCCAATGGTAACCCCTAACAGGAACTGTTCCGCTTTTCCCTCAGAAAACTGTGAACCACTATTAGTCAGATTTACACTTCAGACCTAATTGTAACAGGAAGGAGGGTGATTAGCATATTGCCACTGCCTGCTACAACCTGCATTTGGGTACACATGCCAGATATGTAGATGCCTATGTGTACAGCGGCCTGGCTTTGTATTTGAAAGTGCTTATCTGTATGGGCAAATGCATTGTTTTTGTGGCTGTATCGGATGGCATTTTGATTCTTGTACACGCACACCTTTCTGCTATGTTTTTGCAGGAGCACAGTCATATACGAGGTTTCGCAGACACATTGGGAATGCTCGTGCATTCTGTGGGCACAAGGGCAGGCATGCTTTTGTCTAGGCATACCCACCGCCCCCTCTTTCAAAATCAGACTCTTCAGGTTTATACTGAGCCATTTAGCAAGTGAGGGGACAAACTGCCCCATCTGGGCCATGTGTAGATATGTCACCTCATTTCCCATAAAGACCAATTTCTGTTGCAAAAGCACATCCTTCCTAAGCCATGCATGAATTGGAGATGGTGGATCACAGCTGGTTTGATGGCCTCTCTGCCCCACACAGTCTAATGCAGTCTGAAGACTAGTAAGCAGGTAAGGTACTTTTATTCTGCCTTCCCAATCTCCCTGTGAATTTAGGCACTAGGGATGTTAAATATTGATCAATTGAATAGTCGATTAACCTCATGAATTCTTATTGGTTACTCGACTATTCTATAGTCCCCGGAGGCAGGGCCAGCAGCCAATGCGCTCGGGCCCCACTTTCAAGGAGCTCCCTGCCATTCCGTGCTGCTGCCTCTGTATCAAAGGCAGCAGTACAGGGTGCCAGGCGGGAGCTGGTCCACGAGGGGAGCCAGTTTAAAAACCAGCTCCCAACACGGACTGGCTGCCTGTCACCCTGTGCTGCTGCCTCTGATAAAGAGGCAGCAGCATGGGGTGGCAGAAGCCCCTGTTGCGGGGGGAGGTCTGAGCTCCCAGACCCGATGTGAGCTGGAATTCAGCCGGGCTGCCTGCCCACTCGCCTTCTAATACACATTAAATGCAGAGACACAGCAGGGATAGATCCTGGGCCCAGCGTGAGCCAGGAATGAGCCGGGCTGCTGGCCAGCCTGCTAAAATATTACTCATGGGGGCAGAGGGAAATACGTGTCGTCTATAGCATTAACCGATAAGCTTTTGCTGAACAACTACACGATTTGGTTAATCAACTACACGATTACATCCCTATTAGGCACATGACATTTTTAGTGCAAGGCCTGTCAATTTCGGCCCATCAGGGGATGACACCAAATATGGATTGTCACTGTAAGGCTCCAGTGAGCTGGAATGCCCAGTTTGTGCTGTTGGTTAACACTGTGTTAAAGCTCTGGTGACCACAGTTTACTCTCCCATATATTCAAGTGCATCTCAAAAAACATTAAGACAGTCTATTGAGGTCTAAATGCGATTGCCTACACAAAATGATTATTAGGCCTAGCACGGCTCAAGATGCATATGAAAGCTAGATTTACTGCTACACTAATCTGGTTTTATAACCCCAATAATCTTACGGTACTAGGTACAACAAATCCATAAACACAATTATCCCACAGATTCTACAGGATGCACTTATGAACACTGACAACGCAAAGCAGCTCTTTTATGCAAAGCAGCATATATAAACTGATCCAATTTCAGTCTCCTTAAACGACAGCCAGTCACACAGGCATTTAGGAGGAGTTATAGACTAGGGTCTAGCACAACACACCGCAAGCCAAATAAAAGCTGGGTTTTAAGCCTGTCTGAAACACCCACCCAAAGTGCCGCTTGGGACAAATGACTCAACCTGTCCACATGTTAGTTACCGTGAGGTTTCTGTGCACTGTGCTGACACTAAGAGCCAGGCTCAGGAAACCAGTTACAGTGTACCCATGGCATGACGGGCAGTGATCCTCCTAGCTTTCCCCCGGTAAGATAGGCTTGGGTTGGGCCACTACTTGGGCAGGGGATCTTGAAGAAATGAAGAGATGCTATGGGAAGTGGCATTAATTGACTCTGTCCTTGGACGTTCTTCCCTCCAAATCAGAACGGGCCCAGCATAGTGCTATGAAGAATTGTGTTGCTAGGGTGTCCGCTCATGGTCACCGAAGATCCCGGGCCTCTCTTGGTAAGAGTCAGGGGTTAACCCAGGCATCTGGGCAAGTTCCAATCCAGACACATTCAACTACACTAGTCTCTACGAACTGGATTCTCCATCCTTTTTCAGCCCCTAGGCTGAACAGCTGTGCAGTGTTGCTGCAGTCTTAGAGATGGTAGCGATGCATTCAAAATCCTAGAACATGCATCTATCAAACAGCTGCTGTAAGATGTGATCCCTCTATGACCTTTATGCACCTCAGCCAGGGATCTGAGGTTTTATGCTTTGAGGGCAAGTCTATACTTAACGGGAGGTCGATGCTCCGAAGGTCGTTCTTCAAGAGTTGGCTTTAGCGGGTCTAGTATAGACCCATAAATGGAATGCTGAGGGCAGCTTCTGCTGGCCATCCGCAGTGTGGATGCCACCAAGGCTTGGCTTAAGGTAAGACAACTCCAGCTACGCATTTTCTGTCACTGGATGGCGTACCTTAAGCCAACCTTCCAAGTCCAGTGTAGATCAGGTGAAAGGTGCTGGAAAGTGAAAGTTTTAACCAATCTTCTACTAATAGGAGGCTTCGAAAAGGGCAAGAGGCTTTTCCAAAGTCTGTGTGTGAAGGAGAGGAGACAGGCCGACCGGTCGGTTGTGTTTTATACACAGCTAGGACTGGTCACAAACACTATTCAGAACATTTACTTTTCAGTGACATATCAGAGATGAGATTCTCTGCTGAGTCCTGGGCTATGTCAGCGCTTCACATTCTCCTAGGGACCATGTACCCTTGGGGACGGCTGGAACAGATCACACTCTGGCCACTCTGCCTTCATGTCCCAACACACTCCCTCTGCACTGTCTGAGTGGCGCAAAGGGAGTGGGACAGATCAAAGTGTCTGCCACAATAGTTTGTAAACTAGCCACAGTCATAGATGTCGGGTGAAAGGCCAGCTCCAGCCCTGCCCCTTCCTCCTGAGGCCACGCCCCTTCTGTGCTATATGGAGAGCCACAATTGCCATGCTGCATCCCCAGCCTGGCTCTCCTTGGTGGCTGGGGGAAGCTGGGCTGCCGAGCTGCGGCCCGATGCCTCCCTGGCAGGTGGGAAAGCCGAGCTCCCTTCCCCAGAAGCAGCCCCAGCCTTAGGTGGTCAGTCCTGTCAGTAATTTTGGGAAGGCTCTGCCTTCCCTTGCCGGCATTACCAACTGCCCGTGGCCATAGTAAAACATTCTAGTGCACTGGTTCTCAACTAGTTATATACCACGCACCCTTCTGGGTACTCAAGAGGTCTTCTACAGGGGACACAAACTCCTCTAGATATTTGCCCAGTTTTACAACAAGCACTAGCCAAGTCAGTACAAACTGGAATGTGATAGACAAGGCCATGTTTATACTACTCTGCTCACAATACACTGAAAAGTAGGTACGATGTTTATATTCCAATTGATTTAGTTCAGAATTCCATGGTAAAAATGAGCAAGTCAGCCATTTTTCAGAAAGAGCGTGCCGTGAGCCTTGTGTACTTTTGTGCCTGATTTTGTAAGCTTTTAAGTGAGGTGAAGCTTGGGGGTGCACACAACAAACCACACTCTTGAAAGGGATACAGTAGTCTGAAAAGATTGAAAGCCACTGCTCCAGTGCAGCCCATAATCAAGAAAACTGGCTGCCAAAAAAAAAAAAAAAAAAGACCCCACAAGAAAAGAAGGTTTAAATACCCAACAACTACAAAATCCAGGCAATGGTCCCTGTAATTTTTTCCATCCATGTGCAGAATACATTTTATGTGCTCCCAGGCATGTGCAGATGTGCACCACCAAGAGAAACACACGCTGCCGGCTGTGGGTGGCAATAGGCGCTCTGCTAATCAGCTAGGCGGTACCTGAATCTCTCCTGGGTGGCCTGCCAAGCGCTCCGCTCACAAGGATCACTGAATCAGGGCTGATCAGCTTTCACTTACCTACTGCGATGCTGTTTACAGACAGGAAGTGACGACAGGTTTCGCAATATGGTTCTTCTGGTTGTACCAGGTCCCCCAGCGTGGCCTTTGGAGATGCCAGAGCCATTGTAGCCTCTCAACGTGGCCGCGCCAGAACGGCCAGTCCAAGCCACGCAGCCTGGTATTTCAGTTGTCAGACTGGAAAATGGGAAATGTCATATTGGCGCAAAAGAGTCAGTTCTGGCGATACGAACAATCTTCAGGAGGTCAGGGGCTTTGCCTGCCATTCAGAGACTCTTCCCAGGTGCCTACAGAATCCATTCACCATCTCCTCTCTGGACTTCCAGGCTCGCCTTGCCAGGCCCAGCAGACCGGCCTGTCTCAGTCCGACTGACACCTGCAACACAAGAGGAAGGCACAGATGTTCAGATGCTGCTGCTAAAGAGGGGTTATCAATGTCTCCTGCCTCGATGCCGTGAAGCCCTTAGCCCTGGCGTGCCAGGAACTCAGAGAGGAGCTGGAATTCAGCATCATCTTTCAGGACGTTCGGCATGCTACACCCCCAGGGAAGACAGCCTTAATGGAAATAACTTTATCTAGTCCCTCCTGGAGCGCCTAGCTCATAACGGCGCCATGCGGGATTATCCACAAAGGCTCACACTGAGCTTCTGCTCACCCACACTGGGGGGAGTGAGAAGAGCCCCCCCCCCCTGTACACTCGTGTTTCATTCAAGTCGTTAAGCACAGAGATCAGTTCTGCAAGCTATAGGTTCCCAATGAACCATCAATGCATCTTGTTGCAGGTGCAGTTTATTACATATATTTCAAATACGACTATATTTCAGGAGTCCCTAATGGACACAAATAGCTGGGAGCAGCTTCTCTTGGGATGTAGGTTTGCTCGTCCACCCATCCCCTTAGCATTCCTCCCTTCATTTCCCCTTCCTCGTAACTGCTGGCACCTCATCTCCGTCCCTCCATTCCCGCTGCCCCCTCAAACCAGACAGCCTGCTGGCAGCAGGGAATGTGGCTTTCAGCTGGGCTCACTCCTCCCTGGGCCTCCTTCCTCCCAAAGAAAGGAGAGAGCCAGCTGTGAGGCCAGGATCAGAAAAGGCTGTGGGAGAAAGCTCTGTCCTTCTCATCTTAACACTGCGTCGCCTCCACTCCATGGGAGTCTCTCCAGCTTTAATTACAAGTTGAGCCCGGGACCTTGTCCGGACAGGTTTGGCTGTAAAAGCAGAGCTCTTGTCTGAAGTGAACTTCAGGACAGAGATAGCAAGGAGGCATCATCCAGAACTTGTAAGAGGGGAAGAGGGACTTATTAAGGTGTTCTGATTGTCGCACAACAAAGGTCTAGCTGAAAGGCCTCCCTTTTACTGCGGGGGCCAGCCAAAGAGAGGGGCCTGCCACATTCGCACCCGTGTCCAACTACAGCATGGAGACGTTTCCTCCCCACACTGCAAGGCTGCAAGCCTTGTCGCCACACTCCGTCCTATCCCAGGAACCTTGGGGGAGGAAGGCCTCAGCCATCAATCCCCGGAGAATGAGCTGAAGGAACAGGTCCTTCACATTGGGACATCAGGGCCTTGCGATGTTTATGCAGTGGGAAATGGGAAAGCCGCCAAAACGGCAGCATTTTCACCCCCGTGTGGAATAGGCTCTCACCAGAGACAAGGGCACCCTCTGGCTGTAGGGGCGCTTCATTCAGGAAGGTCTCAGGACGGGTGCAGAGAGATCCTGATACATTGCATGAGCAGTCAAGCACACCACAGGCTCTGCGAGGTGCCAGGACTTTCATTGCCAACCCACAATCCCAGCCGTCTCTTCCCATCAGCACATCTGCCCCCTCTTTGCCCCAGCCCAGGACTTGCAGCAACCCCGTGTGGTGGCGTCCAAGAGCACAGCAGGCAGTCAGCCTGGGAGCTAGTAAGGCCCCTCCACTCCCGTCCGCTGGCCACTCCCTCTGGGACTCCACTGCTCTTGGCACCAGAACTCCTGCACCCGCCCCATCCCCTCCCCGAGTTCCAGAGTCTGTCTGCATCCAGGAGCCGTGCTCAAGAGAATTGTTATACGCCCTTTGTAATCAATACAATCACTCCTGACCCTTCTCCGCCTGCCACAGGTACGTCTTCGCTAGACCTTCCCAGCCCCGCAGCCTCCTTATCTGTATACTGCAGCTGCTCCCTCCACCCCTTGCCATGGTGCCAGGGGAAAGGGGGCAAGACTCTGTGGATCAGACTCATCTGCATCATTCTCCCTCCCAGGAGCTGGCTCTCACTGGGGCGTGATGGTCCCCTGCTTGGACTGAGTGGGCAAGCTCAGAACCATTTGGTCCCGTTCCCGTGGACCTCGCTAAAATCACGTGCGCATTTATTATCTGTCTAGATCGATGGTGGGCAGGGTTCTAGGTGTGGCCCACGAGACATTTTGTTTACTGTTGCCCAGGATTCCACTGGTTTCTGTCCACATTGTTTTTTTCCCTACCAGTACAGGCCGTCCTGGCTATAAGTCCAAACTACGTTCCAAAAAACGTGGACTTAGAAAGAAACAACTTAAAGTGGGGAATTTTTTTCCTGAGGCTGACTTCCAGTTGTGTCATTTTTTTTTCCTGTGCCTCTTCAGAGCGGGGAATGGGAGAACTTATAATGCATCGGCTCCTACAAGGGTCAATGACTTTGGTGCAGAACGGATGTATGCCAGGGTGACTTATAGCAGGGATGCGCTGTACTACTCAAGTGACACATGCTTAAAGAAAGAGCACGTGATCCGGGTGCTCCCTCTGCATCCAATCCAAGCGCGGCTACGGTTCAGGCGGCACCCCCTGCAAATTCGAGGCACGCAAGCACAGTGAGCACAACCACCCTATCCTGGTAGAGTGTCAATCTTGCATCCTGCTGAGATGAAGGCAGGCTGCCCAGGTGGCCCACTCACTAGCCCAGGTGCCCATCGCTGATCTAGATGTTCCCGGATGAGTGCAAGGCTACAGCCTTTCCTTTCTCAGGGTTTGCCTCAAAGGAAAAGTGGGAGCAGGACAGTGTCCACCCTGGAGATAGATTCCCTGAGAGGTGGGAAAGTGAAGGGGTGATGGAGAGCAGATTCCTAGAGCCCTGCAAATCTGCGGCTCGTTTTTGTGACTACAGATGCCAAATGCTGTATCTGCACAGGGCTCCACGAATTCCAGCCTGGGTTGTGTCTGTTCACAGGTTGGAAGACGTCAGTCTCCAGGGTTGTCCCTCCAGCAATGCTTACCGCTCCTCAGCTAAGGAATCCAACACACCACTCACCTCACTGAATGGACACCCAGACTCTCCTCCATTCACACCGAGTTCCCAGCTCTTCCTTAAATGTGGCTATACACTGCCCCTTGCTTTGCATTTGCCCAGGGCAAGGCAACTGCTGCAAGCATCAGCTTGTCTCCAAACACCGATCCCTAACTACGTCTTAGTGCAAACAGAAGAACACAAGAGACTTTGACACACAACCACTGCCCCACCTCCCACCAGCAGTCCTCCGCAACGGCATTTGTGGAGCACTCGAGAATCCTAAGCAGCTGATGAAGAGGTAGTCAAAGAAAGAACGGCATTGTGTCTGCCTTGCAGTGTGGGAGTCGTGGGGGAACGCAGTGCCCGATCTGTCTGTCACACGCGCACACACACGCTTTCTAGAAGAGGGAGGAAAATCTGAAGCTGCTTTTGATTCTAACTGCCACGCATTCTGCAAACGGATAGTCAAAATACACAGCCGCGTGTAACAAACACATTCCATTGCCTTATTTCTTTGTGCTCCCCCAACTGCGTCCATCTAGTTTCTTTTGTCTTATACTTAGATTACAAGATCTCTGGAGCCAGGCAAGGCTTTTTGTTATCTGTTTGTACAATGCCTAGCACAGTGGGCCCCCGGTCCAGAAGTGGGGCTCCGAAGCGCTACCGAAATACAAATAGTAATACTGTACAAAAGATAAGCAACCTCCTTAAGGAGCCGTGTGTTAATTGTTACACACAGATCAATAACGCTGTGATGAGATACTAAAAACCCCCACTCAACAACCTGGAAAAGTTTAGCTGCAATTACACGTGCAAATGAGGCAATTGTGAGGGCAAACGGAAAGCAGCCATTTGGGAGCACAAGTGGCTATTTATACATGAAGTTGCTATAACTGAGTAGACACATTAAGCAAGCAATTGTGCATCCGGTTTTTAAAAAGTCAGACTCCACATTTGAGGCTGCCAGCCCCCCTTCAGCGTAGGTCTAGGAATTACAGCACACAGGATACTTCTCTCACTCTGACTAATCACCCTGTCACCCTTGCTGGAATCCAAGGCCTAACATCAGTAAAGGATGCCCCATGCTTACGTCTAACCATTGCTGAGGCCTGTTAGCGGCAGCACCCGATCCAGAGCTGATGCATCGCTAAGGTATGCAAGGGCTATACAGTAGAACAGAGCAGCTGTTAGGTAACTGCAGCTATACTCACCGCCGGCCAGACACTTCGCTCCTTGCATTGGCTTGCCTGACTCAGGACTGAGTGCAACCTCTCCCTGAAATCGGCGAATTTACACAGAGAACCTGCCTCTGAAAAGGCCTCAGGCAACGATCCTGGGTCAGGATCTTTCTCTGTGTTGCTCTAACACCTCATGCCTGTCTCATGCTTTGGGAAGTGGCAACAGATTAATTACTCCATGTCTCATTTCACTACAGCCCACCCAGGGGACCTCTTCAGAGACTGCTGAGCAGTGTGGGCAATTATCCAATGAGGGTAGATAAAACCTGGGACAGAGAGAGAGAGACGCTGCTCTCACTAATAGGTTGCTAACTCCCTTTGCTCCAGTGTAGGGATCCCTGACTTACACCGAGATGAGTGAGAGAGGGAGGCCACGGAGCTTTCTTAGATCTTTGGGGGAGAATTGAGAGCATAGAAGTGCCTCTGGAGTTCAGCCAAGTTGTGTAGGAAACGGAGAAAGAAACATGAAAGTATGAGGTGAAGACACTAGCACACTGTCCCATACATCTGTGCAACCAGGGCCGTCCTCAGGATGGACGGGGCCCTACACGGTACTGTTAAACTGGGGCCCCTGTGCGGGAGGGCAGCTGGCGGGGGATGACAACTTTTTAGAAATGAGATTTTATCGTCTTCAGCCACACACTAAAGAAATATTTTACAACCCATTTTAAACTCAGCGCCTGTTGACTGACACAGTAAATTCAGACACAGACAGTATGTACCTAGGCTGGCAAATGCCTGTGAAATGTCTTCATTACCACTCAAATGGCTCTTTCACTGGTTCGATGTTCTGCCAATACTCGGGCAGGCTCTGTCACCTGTCAGTTAACTACAGCCTCTCTGGAGAAAGCAGAGCCAGGGAGCAGGGAGCAGAAGAGGCAGGTGGAAGGCCCTTAAGACCCAGGGGTGCCCCAAATTTTCAGGGGCCCTACATAGCTGTGTATACTGCATATGGGTAAGGGTGGCCTGGTGCACAGTGAGGACCTGAGTTGAAAAACAGGGCTGGCCAAAGAGCAGGAGAGTTCATCTGGTGCCTTCAATCATTTCAGTAACTTCTCCCAGCCTGCCCTGCACAGCGAGTTGTGCACCCCTTCAGTGACACCACTGCTGTGGGATGTGTACACGGCACGTTTAACGATGGGAACTGCGGCTTCCTGTCTGATTCCCAGGGGGAGAAGGAAATGCCCAACAGTGACTCAGGATCTGGGAGAGCGGAGCAGGGTGCCACTTGCTTTGCCAAACACTCCTAACACTTTGCTTTAGGATTTGTTTGAGTGACCTTCCATTCCATGAAGTGCAGTCGCCGTGAGTGATCACACGCCTGGCTGTACGCCCTTCAGACACGGGCAAAGTTCAGCATCTAGTGTCAACTGTCCTCACTCGAGCTCTGCCAGTTGTGCTCCTGTGCCTTGCGCCAGTCTGGCCCCATGTCTGGGCACCGTAAGGCGCTCACTGGAACATTTTCTTTGCTTTGGAAGCCGGTAGGATTCTTACTCCCTGAAATCCGCCTGCAGGTCATTTCTCAGAGTCGGGATCCACAGCCCTGAACTGGGCCCCGTTCCTGAGACTGGGCCAGGTTCTCATGCTGGAGTTGTGACAAAGCTGCGTGAATGCCTCTGAACCCCAGACATAGCTCTGTGCCCTCCTTCCCAGGCAGCCATGTCTGAGCCAAGGGTCCCCAAGGGAAGGGCGGACTGTTAAGCTTTGCAGACAGTTTAACGGAAGGCAAATGGTGAATTTCTTTGATGAGCTCAGTGCAGCTCCCAGGGCCAGACCCTCTGCTGGTGTAAAGAGATGAAATGTCAGTGAAGTCCGTGGGGCACTGCTCATGTACACCAGTGACAATCTGGCCCCTGGTGTCCGTATCTCAAACCCACCACCAGAATTGCCTGCCACATCGGGAATCTTGGCAGAAAGGGGGACTGCCTAGACTCTGGCCAAGAAATGGTCCCTCGTGGACCAGCTGAGAGGCAGGAACAGGATGGTGTGAGGGGAAGCTTGTAATGAGCTGCTCATGCCTTGTCTGTCCCAGTGACAAATGGAGCACTTGACATCCACACAGCGTGATTACTCTGAGCTACGGACACAAGACGCAAATCATAGAATCCTAGAACTGGAAGGGACCTTGAGAGGTCATCAAATCCAGCCCCCCACTCTCACAGCAGGATGAAGCACCATCCCTGATAGATGTCTGTCTGACCTGCTCTTAAATATCTCCAGTGTTGGAGATTCCACAACCTCCCCAGGCAATTTATTCCAGTGTTTAACCACCCTGACAGAAAGCTTTTCCTAATGTCCAACCTAAACCTCCCTTGCTGCAGTTATAGCCCATTGCTTTTTGTTCTATTCTCAGAGGCCAACGAGAACAATTTTTCGCCCTCCTTCTTGTAACACCCTTTTAGGTTCTTGAAAACTGTTATCATGTCTCCTCTTAGTCTTCTCTTTTCGAAACTAAAGCCCAGTTCTTTCAGTCTTCCCTCAGAGGTCATGTTCTCTAGACCTTTAATCATTTTTGTTGCTCTTCTCTGGACCCTCTCCAATTTCTCCACATCTTTCTTGAAATGTGGTGCCTAGAACTGAACACAGTACTCTAACTGAGGCCTAATCAGGGCAGAGTAGAGCAGAAGAACGACTTTTTGTGTCTTGCTCACAACACTCCTCTTAATATAGCCCAGAATCATGTTTGCTTTTTTTGCAATAGCGTTACCCTGTTGACTCATATTTAGCTTGTGGTCCACTATGACCCCTAGATCCCTTTCTGCAGTACTCCTTGCTAGACAGTCACTTCCCATTCTGTATGCATGAAATGGATTGTTCCTTCCTAAGTGGAGCACTTTGCATTTGTCCATATTAAACTTCATCCTGTTTACCTCAGACTATTTCTCCGGTTTGTCAAGATTGTTTTGAATTATGACCCTATCCTCCAGAGCAGTCGCAACCCCTCCCACCTTGGTATCATTTGCAAACTTAATAAGCATCCTCTCTTTGCCATTATCTAAATAGTTGATGAAGATGTTGAACAGAATTGGTCCCAAAACAGGCCCCCACAGAATCCCACTTGTTATGCCCTTCCATCAGGATTGTGAACCGTTAACAACTGCTCTCTGAGAATGGTTATCCAGCCAGTTACATGCCCACCTTATAGTAGCCCCATCTAGGGTGCATTTCCCTAGTTGATTGAGAAGAAGGTCATGTGAGACCGTGTCAAACACCTTACTAAAGTCAGCTATCGCAGAAGGTAGCAGCTCAGCTCAGGTCTGAACTCCCTCTTCCGGCAAATATGCTCTGACAACATGCCTCTGCCGTAGCCAGGACAGGAAAAGTGGGGGAGGCAGCTTTCAAGTGGGCGGGCAGGGATGGGAGGCAGCAGAGTGCAGTGGAGGCCTCAGTGGGGGGAGCGGAAGGATCGGGTGTGAGGGAGGGATCCAGTCGCTTGGGGAGGGGACAGGAGGGATCCGGTGCCCTGAAGGAAGGGGCAGGAAGGGGGGAGGGGCAGAATGGATCTGGGGCTCTGGCCAAAGGAGACAGAAGGAATGTAGGACCCGCTTCCCCCCGCCTCCCTCTTACTGCTCAGCAGGCAGCCTTGCTGCATTGCTCTCCTGCCTCATTGTCCAGCCTGAGCACTGCCCCCGCCCAGACCTTCCCCCAGGAGGTAGATCCCCTTCAGGGCTAGAGACGAGGTGGCCAGGCTGTGGATTCAGAGGGCTCAGTCTCCCACCTGGGTGGGCCTGGATAAGGGGTGGACTGGGGCCCGCTCAGGCCCATCCCTAGCTACACTCCTGCTGCATGCGTAAGTTTTGCCAGAAGGTGTTCACAGTTATATTCCGGGGGATATACCTTAAAAAAAATTCACTCTCGCTAGTCTGGGGCCATTCATGTTCTTCCACTGCTGGGCTTCACAAGCTTCACTGCAACGAGGCCAAAGCTACAGGCACCCGAAACGCCCCCTTTGCCACGTCAGGCAAGACACAGTCCCACCACCTGGCTCTGGTTTAGCGCTTTGGATCAGTGGAGCGCAAAGCACGGAGATCAGTATCCCCATTTTGCATAAGGGGAAATTGAGGCACAGAGAAAGTCATCTAGCAGGTCAGAACAGCATACCTGGAACTAGAAACCAGTCTTCCGGGTTCTTGCCCGACACCTGCAGTGCCTAAAAGGAAGTATTAAAAAAGTGACCAACTTTCTGTTTTACCAAATCAATAAATATTGCGTGCAAACACCTGGTAACTAAGTAAAAAAAAAAAACCCAACCTTTTGCAAAGGTGCCAAATGGACTTCAGCCGGAAAGTGAAGTCCACAGCTTATTCCTTCAGTCACTCATTCGGCCTGGCTAAGAACTGCATGCACCCCAGTATGGTAGTCATCCCATCTTTCCCCACGGCAGTTGGCTTAACTGCCTCAGCCTCCTTCTGACTTGTGTTTTAGACACAACATGTTTACGACAGGGGCTGCTATTTATCGTGTTTGTGCAGTACCTATCTCAATGGAACCATGCCTGCAAGGCGACTGTTGAGCTGGTAGTGTGAATCCCCAGAATGGAGACAGATTTGGTACAATTAGAGCATCTCTGTCTCCCCCCGCCCCCATCCTCTGCTACCACGAATTGAAGGAGCCACTACTAATAGTAAGAGGAGTGCTAATTCTGGGCTTATTCTCAGAGCTTCCTGGTTCAGAACTTAAACAACGGCACTAAACTTGGTGCCCCCGTTCAGGCAATTATTATGCATGTGCTTAACTTTATGTATGTGCTAAAGGCCCACTGGTTTTCATGGGAGTTCAGCGCATACTTATGTACCCTGAATCGCAGTCCACAATCGCTGTTAATGACAATGTCTCTGAGACCCACCAGCTCATTGACACAGGCTATCGAAAAGCCCGCAAAGGTTAACAATTTTTGGTCAGACCCATCTGACCAGGATTTGAACTGGTGACCCAGGCTCAGGGCCATCTCCTCGCATTGTGTTACATCCGACATTCCCCGGGAAGACAAAGGGAATGGACTCCTCAGGGCAGGGTACAGAAACCTGGGGGATGAAAGGCTGCAGATCGCTTCACTAACCAATCCCCACTGCCATTGTTTTGATCACTGCAAATAAAGTATTTAAAACCTCGTTTGAAAAATGCCATTTTTTTGTGTTTAGACAGCTACTGCCTGGCGTCTAATGACACAGAGATCAACTTTGATTTCCTTCTCGGAGTAAATAATACAAAAGCCACAGTACGTGACATGCACAACATTCACAAACACAAGACACCAGGTTAATTTGAATCTGATCAAGACGCAGATCAAAAGGAAGGGAGATCAGAAACATAAGATACTATAGAGATACTCAAAAGCAGTAGCAAGAGAGATTTGGGGTTTGTTTTTAACTTCTGCCGCTGTTCTCCATGACACAGGGTTCAGTTAAAAAAATGCCACATCATTGCTCGGGCAATTCCAATGGAGATATTTACAAGCCCAGGCAAGCTGTTTCACATCCAAGGCAACTGCAGAAGGAAAAGAGGCTGTTTTCATCGTCTGAAATGAATGGGCAAACCCACACCTTAGCGTGGGATAGCGCATTCTCTTTCCATGGGGACAGGAGACACATGCTGCAAATTGCCATCACACTGAACCAGGGTGTAAAACGATCTGCTTAAAAAATCAAATAACCAAGTATCAAAGACAAAGATGACAGCACTGAAGCATTTCTCTAGCAGCCAGGTCGTCAGTTAAAACCTAGAGACAGTTGATCCATTGTACCTATGGAGAACACCTTCTAAATCTTGGCAGACCTCTCTCACCGCTAGAGCTGAAGAGGCATGTATACCAGCCCTGCATTTTTGGCAAATGATATAATTACACATTCCTTCTTCAAATAATTAAACGTGGTTAGTTAACCGAAAGAATATTCAGTCCAGGCTTGAAAAGTTCAATTATACCAAGAAGCTTATGTAACATGCCTTTTAGCATCTGCTTTACAAATCTACATTTAACATGGCAGCAGTTTTTGGAAGGTGAACCCAGGGGAAGTGAATATGCAGAAGCCAGCTCTGTTTGCATCATCTGATCTGCTTTCTTACTTACCAAGAGGTACCAGAAGGCTGCTTGGCCTCTCAGCCTCTACTTGCTGAAAGCCAACTCACAGACACCTTACTCTTGAAACTGACATGGTGATACAGCACATCGCACAATGGCCAGAGACGCGATCTCCCCAAAGCACCTGCATTTCTCAGTGGGGGTGGGAAGGCAGAGCAGCGGGGAGGAAGAATCAGAAAGCACAGAGAATGGTTTGGCATTCAGTAAGGTGTTGGCTGATAGCTCATTTCATGAAGCACTTGGAAGTTTCAGGTTTCGTTCTGCAGGGTACAATTTGAACTCTGCAAGTCTTCCTGTGAAGTCCTTGTATTTAAGGATTTGAACAGGGTGATACAAGCGATGCCAGCCCGTCTGCGACTCTACCCCAAAACCAAACGCGGACCTTGATTATTCTAATGTAAATCGAGATTCCCCCAAAGCCAAGGAATGCCCCCAACTCAGTGGGTTTCACACTGTTTTTCTCATGTCCCAGTTGAAGAACGTCGTTGATGCCATGACCCAACATCATTTGATTGGAATGTGGGCTCCGGGGTGGGGCGGAGGAGTAGAGCTTTCATGTGTGGGAGGGGGCTCTGGCTTGGGGGAGTGTTAGAGCTGGGGCAGTAAGCGGTGCAGTGGGGGTGCTAAGGCAGCTTCCCACCTCTCCTGGCACTGCAGACCATGCTGCCCCCAGAAGCAGCCAGCAGCCGGTTCTCAGCCAACGGGAGTGTGGAGCTAGTGCTCAGGGCAGGGGCAGTGCGCAGAGCCTGTGTGCTTTCCTCCTCCCTCACCCACTCACCTACCTAGGAGCTGGGTCAGCTACTGCCACTTCTGGGGCCCAGCGCAATCTGTGGTACCAGGACAGGCAGGTCGCTGCCTTAGCCCCCCGGTCACCTGACTGCCCTGCAGCAACCAGACCCGGCGCCTGACATTCCCCCCCTCTGTGTTTGTGGGTTGCAACCAAGTTTCTCTTTAAGCTGCAAGGCCCCACAGCTGCTGAACCGGCCCCGCCCAGTCAGGCAGCTCTGTGTGTGGAGCCCTGAGCCCTGGCAGGGTGGGGCTGTGCTGCCCCACAGCTTAGAGGGCATCTTGGTCATGACTTATAGTTTGACAACCACTGCCCAACCTGACCATGCATACTGCAAGCCAAGAAGAGGAGGGGGGAATTGTGCTTCCAGGGCTCCTGTCCTAGCTCAGATCCCCCTGGAGAAGTGTAGCTACCTGCTGCCGCTCCAGACGTGCCTTAAAGAGACAAGTCTGACCCTTAGCCTGTAGTACCTTAACGCCTGTAAAGCACTTCACATACCCATCAGAAGAGAGGTTTTTGCCCTGAAGAGCTCACAGTTTCAGGAGACAACATATAAAGCCAGAAGAGATGGAAGGAGGGAGGAAAGACACAACACACAACCCTTTTTCTTTCTTTCCCTATTTTTTTAATCTTCCCCTTAGGGTTGCCAGGTGTCCGGTTTTGAAATGGACAGTCCAGTATTTGAGCTTTCTGTTCGGGAAACAAATTGAAAAAATATAAACAAGAACATGGTATTTTCTAAATAAGATGTAATGTAGATTGTGATGTAATGTCACGCGTGTCCGGTATTTTTGTTGAAACCATCTGGCAACCCTACTTCCCCTTTGCCGTTTTGTTTTGGAAGGTTCTTTTAACCCTCTCATTTTCTTTGCTTTCTTTTCTCCCTTTTTTTTCTTTGAAATGCTGCTGTTCACTAGTGAACACAGATGCCCAGAGTGGAGTGATCCTATAACAAGTGTCATGCGGGGGCCCCAGAACAAAGGCTAGAAAATCAGTCAGCATTGTTATCCAGCCTGGATGGGATGAATAGGAATTAAGCAATGCCTTGTGCAGACCCGGGAACCAGCGCAAAGAGAGGCCATTCATTCAGGCCCAGCTCCTGAGAAGGCTCAGCAATTCGATCCTTTCCCAGGAGGCTTAGGGTTGGGGGCACTCCCTAAGGTGTTCTGAGTCCAGGCATTACTCAGAGGCACTGGGCCGGCTCTGCAGGAGAGGAGGTCTGCATGAAAAGTGAGGTTTACCCTGCACAATGGATTAGCAGGTTACAGTAGGGCAGGGTGAGCAGGCTCTATGGTCTGATGCTGTTTGTATTCAGGGGCAACCTATACGGATAATATGCATGTTCCAATACCACTGAAATCTGGTTAGCAGCCTCTGACCCCCTATTACTTCATCTAAAGGGGAATCTCTATTAGCACAAGGGGGCATATGACATCTAGTTGAGCCATTCCAATTCCATCCACCAGTCCAACATAGTAGCTATTAGTCTCTTGGCTATAGAGCAACAGCCCATTCTAGCAATCCTACACTCCCATTCAAGTCAGTAGAAGTTAAGGGCATGCAGCACTCCCCTGGCGGTGCTCAGCAGTGGCCTGGCTCAGGCCCAATCGGTAAGGGGAATGAGGAGAGCAGAGAGAATAACAAACATTTTGCTATCACTTTTTAAAACCAGTGTCTATGGGCAGCTCTATACTATACTGAAAGGTCGGCTTAAGATATGCAGCTTCAGCTATGTAAATAACGTAGCTGGAGTCGACATACGTTAAGCCAAATTCCGCTGGTGGCCCCACAGCGGGAGGTCCTCCCATCGACTTCCCATACTCCTTGCATCTGCAAGGAGTTCCAGAGTCAAGAGGGGTGCCCTCAGCATTTGATTGAGTGGGTCTTTACTAGACCCGCTAAATTGAACGCCGGAAGATCGACCTCTGCAGCATCAATCCTCCCTTTAGTATAGACACAGCCTATTTTACATCTCCCGAATCTATGCTAAAAATAACAATAAATCACCCAACCTGCATACAAGACAAGTTCTTGTGTTGCCTGCACTGCTCCAGCAATCTTTTGGCACATAATTTTAATTATCTATTAGTTGCATCATTTGGCCATATTACGAGGGAGACAAAATTCTACAGCAGAAATATATCTAGGCAATTTGAAAACCCAATTAAATTAACGACCTCTTCGATACACATCAATAGACCTACAAAGCAATCAGAGGTTTAACAACACTGATGATGACTGCACTTCCCAGCACAGGCAGCCTGATGGTTTGAACAGACTGGATACTTGCATACCCGGAGTGCTTTAGTCAGTGCCTATCTGGCCTATTCATAGAGAACTGAGAAGGGATAAAACTTTGGATGCAATTGATGACATTTGGATGACGGCCTGCAGATTGACAAGACCAGCTTTGGCTGCCTATACTCAGCGATGAGTATCAAACACACACAGTGGTAGCCCAGGAGATGTCCAGCAATATTGGGGAGCGGAAACAAGTCTACGGGTTGCACTTCTATAAATCGGAACTCTCTGCTCTGATAACATCCGTGGTCCGATGCTCCAGGATCAGAGAGTCCCAGCACGCTGTGGGGAGGTGAAGGAGCCGGGAACCCAACAGATGTGTATGTGTGTGCGGGGGGGGGGGGGGGGGTGCCGCATGGCTCAGCTGGGCTGTGGGGTGGGACTGGGAGCTGGGAAGCCAGTGCCCGGCTCAGCTGGGGTGCGGAGGAGGAGGTGGTGCAGTTGGGCAGCAGGAGAAGCCAGGAAGCCCAGTGGAACAATGGGGGTGGGGCCGGCAGCAGGGGGGCCAGAAATAACCTCCCTTCGTCAAGCAAAATCCCCCATCTTGGACTCATCAGAACCAGGGTGGGGGAGGTGCAATCTGTGACATTAAATTAAAGTGCAGAATTAGAATCTGAGATTGGACTATATCAGGCAATTAAACCAAAGTGAGCCCCAAGCGCTCCAGGGCATTCTTGACCACACTGAGGCTCTGAACAGTCCGTCTGGTTATTCTGAATATTTATTCTTTATATTGCTGCTTCACCCCAGGCCCGTGGCACTTTAGAAACAAAACGCCAGGCCAGCCCAAAGAGCTTACCCAGGGCCAGTGCCGACGTGAAACAAGAACATTTGGGTATGGCGACACTCCGAGCTGGAGGTGCTTTTCCACTCAAGACAGGGCACTGCTCACTAGGACTGAGCTGATGTACCACCACAGCCATGTAGCCATGGCAGCATGGGTAGTGGGGGGGGGGGCTAGCGCTCCCAAAGACAACCCTATCCGAGTATGTACTCGAGTGTTCTGCAACCAGCACCGCACTTCTATTCCTTGCACGCTACCGCAATCAGAGCTAACCTTTGTACCTCCTCCGGCTGGAAATCACACCCCTTGCCGGACGTGTCGCTGCAACCTGCAGTCACAGCCTGTGCAATGTCTGAACGTGATTCACTGAGCGAGACAGGAAACCACGGTATTCGGTTCACCTCAGCTTTCACGTGCAAGAGAAGAGCCTGGTTTTATTTCCTGCAGGGAAGCCTGAAATAGGGCTGATAATGGAGCAGAGCTGGAATGCGTCGTCTGCATCAGTAAGTCACTGGCAGAAGCCGGTTTCAGACAATCTTCCATTTGAGAGGGGGAGGGGCAGAATGACTTGCACGTCTATGAGTTGTACTTCCCATAGGAGGATCTCAAAGGCAGAGAGATATCAGTACAGTTCATTGCAGCAGATAACTATAGTCTCAGAGCAGGTGTCCTCTAGCTACAAGGGGAACAGTCTAGGGACTGATGAGAGCATGGGACTGGGATGCAAGTCTTACGGCAGGGCTAATTAACAGCACTAAACTCTGCCATTAATTTACTACCTATCCTCGGGAAAGTCGCTTCCGCTCTCCATGGCGGAGTTTGCTCACCTGTAAAATGGACATAATACGTCACATGCTTTTGTGTGCAAAAAACTGCATCTGGTTTGCAAGGAAGTCAAAATATAGGTGAGTCATGACAGACCGCAAACTTGGAGATGAGAGTGAGGTCAGAATGGGTCCTGCAGAAGAGGGCATGAAAAGAGCGCTGAGTCCATGCTGAAACACTGACTGAGAGACTTAAACAGAGGACAGCGGATGGTCTGATGACCGACAAATGGACTTTGGAAAGAAGAGTCTTTACCAGCAAGCCTGGTGGTGGTGAGGAGTGTTCCAGACAACTGTCCCTCTAAGCGTTTCCATCCATGTGCAGAATAAACTTTGTTATGTGCAGATGTGCACCACTAGTAGAAACACATGTTGCTGGCTCTGGGCACTGTGGGTGCTCTGCTAATCAGCTGGGCAGCATTTGAATCTCTCCTGGGCAGCCACCCACACACACAGCCTACAGGGAACACTGGTCCCAGACCTGATCCATTGGACTCTTGGGCTTTCCCATTGATTGAACATGTGGGCTGAGATTTTTCAGGAGACTCAAGTGAGTTTAGGGTCCAAATCACACTGGAGCTTAATGGAACTTGATGCCTGGTTCTCATTGGCCCCTTTGAATGTCTCCGTTATAACCTCTTTCCATGGAAGTTAGGGCCGATATCGCTGGCTCTCCTACTGACCACTGATTTGCATTCACGCTCTTGTGAAGAGCACAAAGGAGTCAGCAGAGTGTAGTCTGTAGTGCAGGCAGCGTGGCCCAGAGGTAGCTTTAGGCCACACAGTGCAGAGAGAGGGTGCTGCTGGAGTCGTTCTGTGTGCGCCCCCGCGCTCTCTCTCACTTGGCTTTCTTTTTCCATTGCCACAGGCTGTTTCTGTCAGCAGTTCCTTCCTTGGCCCTGCCTGGGAAGCTCTGCTGGTAGGTGTTGCTGTGAAGAGGCCTAGGAGAGCTCTGGCTCTGACTAGTGGAGCTGCACTATTCTTTCCTTCCCCTCTCTCGGAGGCAACCCAAGCACTGCTTTACAGCCCCGGGAGCAGCGAAATGAAAGGAAGCCAGGAGGCACTGCAGAGGTCCCAACCATGGGCGGTGGGTATGCGAGGCCGGGGAAGGCGTTGTCATCCCAAACCATCAGCCTGGCCCCGCCCACACTCCGCCCCCCAGAACACCTACTGTAGGGGTACTGGGAGTGGAGCGTTGCTGCCCCCATCACCTGCCCGCCCTGTGCTCCAGGGCCAGGCAGGCTGGGGCCACACGTTCGCCCTCCCCTTGCCGGAGTGGGTGTGGTGTGCTGCCCCATCTCCCCATGGTGTGGAGGGGCAGGGAGGTGACTTGGCTCCTGGCGGGTGAGGCCTAGGCAGAAGGGGCAGGGTTGGGGGTGAGGCTGGGGGCTTGCCTCCCCCAGCCCTACCTTCACCCACCACCCATGATCCCAACTGCACAGAAGTTTGCAGTTGCTCAGGACTGGCCCTCCATTCTGGCTGAGCTGGCCCGTCCATAGGATGGTGCAGGGTGACGGCCCCAGACCCCACCCTTTGGAAGGCCCCGTGGTGGCCAACTCAACCCTCGTATGGACGGGACCCATGGGCCCCAGGCGGCCCAGACGATTACCAGGGGGCATGGCACTGGGCAGCCGCAAGGGTCGGGATCCCCCTGCACTCCTCATAGCAGCCTGCTCCACTTCGCTCCCATCTCCCAGCCCGCTGCACTCCATTGCACTGCAGCGACCGAGCAGAGGCAGGGTACGGTCTGCGGGGAGGGGGTGCCCCAAGTCCTGTGCCTGGGGCACTGGGTGGGGCTGGCCCCAGGCTCCCTAGGGACGGCCCTCTGTTCTGGAGTGCCTGAGCATTCCAGCATCCCCTCCACATGGGCCCGAAGCAGCGCTGGACTCTAGGCCAGCGTCACAGCCGTGCAGTGCAGCGTGAGCAACGCTGCTGGAGACAGAGGGAGTTGAACCCAGCTCTGTGGAAGGTCCTACAGAGAGGGCCTGGGTCCCCACCAACCTGTCACAGGAGGAAAATTCACCCAGAACACCATCCTGTTAAAAGCCTTGTTGTTTGCTTAGAGCAGCTGGAGATCAGCTGTTTTACTAAGAAATTCATCCTGTTTCTCAGACCACTGGTGCTCTTCAGTTTGATCCCTGCTGGCATGGCAGGTGGACACTGCTGACTTGTGATAGCACTTGCGGGAGCACCACCTCCCGGTACCTCCACCAAAATTTTAATTGCTCAATGGGGTGCCTCCTCATGCCCTCTCCTGCAGGCACGATCACCTATTCAGGTGGATGTCTCACCCTAGACTCCGCACTCGCTGGAGACAGCCAAACTAGGTGAGGATGTTTGTTACAGCTTCCTCGGGATCGTCTTGGTACTCACATTTGGGATAGAGGTGTTTTCCCTCAACACAGATCAGCACAGACCTGGAGGGGCATATTTCACCTTCCTCTGTTGCGTGGGATATGGCTCGCCTGTTATGACTACCTGTGCAGGAGTCCCGGGCAATAGTGACTAGGGATGTAAAATCCTGTTTAATTAGTTAACCAGTTAAACTTTAACCAGTTAACTGATTAAACGGAGGCAGGGAGCTGGGAGCCACGCCCAGGGGCCCAGCAGGGCTGTAGCAGCCTTCGGGCTGGTCCTGGGTTCCAGTTAACTGTTACCTGGTAAGCATCTCCTGTGAAGGGGGATGCTTACCAGGCAGCCGGGTAACCAGTTACCTGTGAACGTCCCTAATGGTGACACCTCAGGCCCTCCTGTTCTCTACTGACAGCACACAAAAGGACAGTCTCCTGAGAACTGAGCTGCCTTGACGTCTACCTAAGGTTATGGGGTCAACCGAGAGGATATCGGAGTGAGAATTAATAGCCTGTGATGAGCAGAGCTCAGGCTAGAAGATCTGACAGTCTTCTGGCCTTAAAGGAGACTCTCTCCACCCTCTGAGTGTCCCTGTTATTGCCTTGCCTACCCTGGCAGTGGCTGAGAGCTCTTTTCCATGCTTTCAGGGAATGACTCCCTCTAAGAAAGGGCAGACACAGATACAACATTTCAGTCAGATTTTCGTAGCAGAGCCGTCCCCTCTCCTGGCTACAAATAAGCCAACAGAGATCAAGAGCCCGCTTGCCTACACCGCAATTAAAAACCCGCCACTGGCCCGTGACAGCTGATTCAGGATGGCAGGCTTGGGAGAAGGGGCTGTTTAACTGCAGTGGAGGGGTTCAGGCTTGGACTGGAACCCCAGAATCTAGGACCCCTGCAAGGAGGAAGGGTCCCAGAGTGCAGGTTCCAGCTTGAGCTTGAACGTCTACACTGCAGTTTAACAGCCCCACACCCCAACCCGATGAGCCCCAGTCAGCGGGCAAGGGCCAGCCACCATTATCCCATTACAGTGCAGACATGTGCTTAAAGCGCAAGTGGGTATTTCCTGGCCCCGCCCTGTCATAGTAACATCAGCACAGGAAGTGGGCCTTTAAAATGACTGCAGCGTATGTGCATGTTGGAAGGAATAAATGGCCACCTCTAGGAACTTCATGGCAACAAGTGGGAGAGAGAGAGAGAGAGAGAAGCCAAATCCTCCTGCTCCAGAGTTCAGAATCCCTACCATTTGAACCAAAGGAGAATCTTCATTAGCTGTTAGCAGTATAAGGCTTAGGACACGGCTGCGGCACTCTAGTTTTGTCCAGTAGAGGGCAGGGGCCCAAAGGAGCATTGCATTCCCTGTAAAGAAAGGGAATTTTAAACAGCACTAGCCTGTAACTGCCAAAGTATCCCTCTGTCTTACTTTATGGTTCTGGCCATTGACTTTGGTATTTTGCTAGTTGATAAAATGAAGCAATTACTCTAGTACAGTGATATTCCAGCCACTGTGGTTTAGGAACCAAATTAGAGATCAACATGGCTCAAAAGAGCCACGGTCGTGTGCCACCGTCGTGTGAATGCATTGTTTCACCTGTGTGCATTTTAGTTGGTTAATAACAACGAAAGCAACCTGATGGGTTAATAATGGAATCACACCGTGCTTTGATATCATGGTCTGCAGAGAGCCGCGGGGGGGGGGGGGGGGGGGGGCACGTTAAAGAGCCATTTGGGGCACATGCCTCAGTCTGAGTCCTACTGCTCTAATAACTCACACCCCACATGGAACCTCGTCAGGCTTCCAACCATGTCATGTTCTCTGGAAGGTGAGGAGAGAAAGCTGCCACCTGGGCCACTTAACCTGGGATGTGCCGGAATCCTGACCACAGCCTGGACTCTGCCAGTGGTGAGCTGCATCCGAGTTCAAACCTTCAGGCAAAGCAAAGGGCCCCGATCCTATTCTGCCTTCCCTACTAGTCACACTGGGCTAGGCAGAAGACTAGCATGTACATGGCCAAACGTGAGTCATTACCCTGGCTGGATCCATCGTCCGCTAAAGATAATGGGAATCGACTGACTTCAATGGGATTTGGTGCAGATCTGGCCTATGCCAGCATACTGGGCCCATCTCCAGTCCACCACCAATCTCTGTGCTCTTCCTTCTATGCAGCCATAGCTCTGGCACCCAAAGCGAGCAGCATCACTCATTTCACTGCAGCCCTTCCAGCACGGGCCTCTCTAAGCAACAGAGCTCTCTCGCTAGGTCTCCCAGGCAGACTCTCTGTGCTTTCTCCTCCCATTTTATCCAACTAGCCCATAATCCCTCACTCCCCTGCCACCTCCGTTCTCTCCATCCCCCTTCCTCTGCACTCCCCACCCACGGTACGTCTACACTGCAACACTATTCCAAAATAACTTAGTCCACGTCTACATGGCAGGCCGTTATTTCGCAATAGGGTTGAAATACTGTCAAGCTGGAGGACTTCTTACTCCGACTCCTGTAACCCTCGTTGTACGGGGAGGGAGGGAAGTCGGGGAAAGAGTGCTCTACTTCGAAATAGGGAGAGTCCACACCGCACTTATTTTGAAATAAGCTACGCAACTGGCATAACTCAATTTGCGTCACTTATTTCGAGTGAAGCCCTGCAGTGTAGACGTGCCCCCCGTGTCCTTACCTGGCATTCCCTGGCTGTCCTGCAACCAAGACCAGCAGCAGGCATGGGCCTGCGGTGGCAATGTAGAGCAAAGAAAGACTGCTGGGGTCTGTCCCTTCACCCTGGTCCCTTCACAGTCCCCATCTAGTCCTCCATCCCAAGCCCCTTCCATTTCTGCCCACTCCTCCCTCCATGGGCTCCCACTCCATCTCCCCCAGGCTCAGCCCAGGCAGCCCTGTGGAGCACCAGGGGGAGAGAGTGGAGACAGCGCTTCTCTTACAGGCCTGCCTTCTCTCCCCAGGAGCAAAAGCAGCATCTCCCGCCTCTCTTCTCTCTCTGCTCCTGCAGAGAAGGGGAGCCAGATCTTTGTGTGGAGGTCAGGGGATGGGGGTGGACGGGGCGTTTTCTTGCACCATGAAGGTGGTGGTGCTGTTGCTCCATCTGCTGGTGGGCTGGCTGCTCAACCCACTGTTCCCACTTCAGGAATCTCCGTTTGGGGAGTGATCGTCCCGCCAGACACGGGAGAGAAGTCCTTCTCCAAGCCAGAGTGGGGAGAGGTGTTTTGGGCGCCTCAGGACACAAGAGACAAGTCGGACACATCAGAACTGCTGATCCACTCCCCAGAGAGAGGCTATAGGGTCTGTCTAGGAGGGGGAGCAGGACAATGGATACAGAAACTGTAGGGTACAAAGAACAGTTCTCCTCCCAGGGAACATAAGAATATAAGAACGGCCCTTCACTGGGTCAGACCAAAGGTCCATCCAGCCCAGTGCCCTGTCTTCCAACAGTGGCCAATGCCAGATGCCCCAGAGGGAGGGAACACAACAGGGAATCCTCACGTGATCCCTCCCCTGTCACCCACCTCCAGACAAACAGAGGCCAGAGACACCGTTCCTACCCATCCTGACCAATAGCCATTGATGGACCTAACCTCCATGAATCTAACTAAATCTTTTTTGAACCTTGTAATGTCCTAGCCTTCACCACATCCTCTGGCAAGGAGTTCCAGAGGTTGACTTTGCGCTGAGTCAAGAAAAACTTCCTTTTGTTTGTTTTAAACCTGCTGCCTATTAATCCTTTTGTTTGTGGGAGCAAAGCCCAGCCATGAGGCCGTCTATTCCATGGCCATAAAGCCTTCCCCAACCCGTGGAAATAACCGCACTGACTTCCTACCCAGTTCATAGCCCTTCACAAGAAGCAGCCCTGCATTCTGCTTCTTTCTGTCCATTCCTTTTACCCTTTCCGCTTCCTGAGCGTACTGCTGTAGCCTTATATAGGTCCCCATGATTTGATTACACAACAGAGAGTAGGCAGTGTTTAAATCAGGGACAAAAATTGTGTGTCAAAAGGTCTGATAAGGCAATTTCCAGGAAGGTAATTCTGAGTAACAGCATCAAAATGCACATGAATTGTTTGCTTCCAGTTCTATGTCATTCCCTTGCTATCTATCGCACCTACCATTGTGCGCTCCCCTGAGGTGCTGTTCGAGCTGATAACTTTTACCCTTTCTGCCCTGGCCTACACTAGGGATTCATTTCAAAATAACTCCCCTTATTTTGAAATAACAGGCAGCGTGTCCACACTACCAAGCCCATTATTTCAACATAATAACTCTGCTTTCCACAAGGAATAACACTTATTTTGAAATAGTTATTTCGAAATAGCAGTAATGTGGATGCTCCACTGCTTCTATTTCAAAATAACTATTCCTCAGAGTAATTCAAAGTAATAACTCCCCAGTGCTTCCTGGGGTTCTAAGTTGAGGTAGAGCATCCACATTAAGGCTTCCCTGTAGTATGGACTAATTTCAAGGCTTCCCTGTAGTATGGACACGCTATTTTGAAATAGCTATTACAGGAGTTATTATTTCGAAATAAGTTATTTTGAAATAATATCCTAGCGTAGACATGCCCTGAGTAAGCAATTCCACCTAGCAATCAGATGGTCTAATTTTGCCCAGCAAATTAATTCATTTCTGCTTCAAATGAGTTGTGTGTATTGGAATTGTGAACTAGTCGCACATCCTCAAACGCCACAGAAAAGTCTGGAGAAGGATTAGGGGATAATAGCAGGCATCTCTCTTTTTAAATCAGTTCATCCGCTACCCAAGATAAACAATGTTATATTGCTGTCAGAAAGCGATGGAGTATGTCTACTGCTCACTGAAAGTTAAGGAATAGATGTCTGCTTACTTAGCCACAAACCACAACATGGGAAACCCAGAGATGAGTTAATCAACTCAGTTAAGACACAGACAAAGCGCTACGTGCAGGGTTTACCACACATTTGTGGGGAAAGCCATTATTTGAAACCCACAGCAACAGTGATCAGAAAGGTTGATCAGCTAATGACCATTTCAGTCCTTGCCTCAGAAAACACCTCAGAGCATTAATAAGCTTTAGAGACCAAGATTTGTGGATGTGTGTATTTGTTGGCATTTTTGAAAACATTGTGTCAGTTTCGTAGCCAGGAAACAAGCTACATGACAGTCGAGACTGAATCCCTCGCATCAGAACAGGCCTATCCAGTTTACCCCAACAACATGTCCACATCTGACAGAGAGGAGCTACCCCTGACATGAGCAAGCAAGCTTAGTTTCTATGGCCTATTCAGTCTTTGACCTCTCTAGGGAGAGTGCCACTTGGCACCAGCTGGGTGGTAGGTTTGTAATCTGGACACCTATTTGCTACCAATATAAACCGTCCTTGAATGGCGGGCTTGCTGGTGAAAGTCTGAAGTGAGATTTTGTCCCCGGTATTAATGATAGAGCTATTGTTATTTTACAAATGTATTTCTTTGGTAATCCAAAGAAATCTCTGGGAATCTAAGCAGATGCAATGAGAGAGAGATATACCTTCCACAAAAGTCAAAATGGGTTAAGAAAAATTATCAACATTAAAACCAGAGGGTGAAGAACTGAAAAAAAATATACAGTAAAAACTAGGGATGCAATAGTGTAGTCGACTGAACGATTAACTGATAAGCTTATCATTTTTAAGCTGTCACGAGGGCAAGCTGGCTCAGTCCCAGATCATGCCAGGACCCTGCATCAACCCCCGCTGCAGCTCTGCACTACAAGCACTAAGAGCCAGCGTGGGAGTTGATGCCTGGTGCCAGCACAAGCCAGAACTAAGCTGGCCTGCCCGCATGCTGGCTCTCAGTGCCGAGACCTGGCCATCAACGCCCGCTGCAGCTCTGCACTACAAGCACTAAGAGCCAGCGTGGGAGTTGATGCCTGGTGCCAACACAAGCCAGAACTAAGCTGGCCTGCCCGCATGCTGGCTCTCAGTGCCGAGACCTGGCCATCAACGCCCGCTGCAGCTCTGCACTACAAGTGCTTGTAATGCAGAGCCACTGCAGGGGTAGTTTCTGGACCCAGCAGGAGTTGGGATTGAGGGGTAGCAGTGATTGACCAATCATGTTGTCGTCTACTCAGCTAACGAATTATACACACTTCTTAACATCCCTAGTAAAAACACAAACATATACCCCAACACTCCTCTCCCATAAATTTAAAAAAGTAAGAACAACCATAGGGTATGTCTACACTACAGCGCTAATTCGAACTAAACTAATTTGAATTAGCGCATCTAGACTTAAAAACTAGTTCGTATTAGCGTTTTGCTAATTCGAACTAGCGCGTCCACACTGATTGGACGCTGGGGCGCACTTAAGGGCAGCTGAAACCGGATCTGGCAGGGCATCAGGTCAGTAGTTGCTTTGTGTGGCTGCTGTCTGAGGCTATCTGAGGCTCGTGCTTAAAGGGACCCCCCCGGACAGCCGGTTCTCAGCTTTTCCACTTGCTTGCCTACCTCGCCGAGGGACAGCAAAGAGTTTTTCTCTGCGCCTGTCTGTGTCGGTGGTTCCCTTTGGGGCCGCTGCCGCAGTTGGCAACATGGAGCCAGAGCTTGCCCTGGGCTTTCTGGTGCAGTTTTTGGACTTGCTGCTGCAAGCCTGCCAGCAATGGCTGGAGGCTGCCTGGCACCACCTGGTGCACGTCAGCCCCCTGCCTCTCCGCCTGGCCTCCCTGGGGGCCGTGGAGGATCCACAGCAGCACCCGGACGCCAGCGTGCCCTGCCGCATCTGGTGTCTGGACACCAGCAGCAACTGGTGGGACCGCATCATCGTGGAGCGCTGGGGAGACAGACAGTGGATCCAGAACTTCAGGATGAAGAGGGACACCTTCCTGGAGCTCTGCGAGTGGCTCGCCCCTGCTCTGCGGCGACAGGACACTCGCATGAGGCCCACCATCCCCCTCCAGAAGCGGGTGGCCATCGCCCTCTGGAAGCTCTCCACGCCAGACAGCTACCGATCCGTCGGGAACCAGTTCAGTGTGGGGAGATCCACCATCGGAGCAGTGCTCATGCAGGTACGGCACTCACTGGCCACTGGGCCGGGGGGGGGGGGGAGGAGAGCTGCAAGGAGGGGATGGGCCTCCCCAGGGAAAATGGGGGGAGGAGGAGGAGGAGGTGAAAGTGCCCCACACCGGAGGGGTCGGTCTGTCCTGGCTGTACTACACGCCGCCCGGGGGGTTGCTTCCGGGAGTGGGGTGCGGGGCAGTGCCAGGGCACGAACAGTCCAGCCACCCGGGCGCCCCAGTGATTCGCGGTTTGCTGTGTCTCTCTGCAGGTGGTCAAGGCCATCAACCGGGTGCTGCTCCGCAGGGTGGTCCGCCTTGCCGACCCGGATGCCGTCATCCGGGGGTTCGGCGCCCTCGGCTTCCCCAACTGCGGAGGAATCCCCATCCGTGCCCCAGAGCACCAGGCCTCCCAGTACGTCAACCAAAAGGGGTACTTCTCCGTGCTCCTGCAGGCCGTGTGTGACCACCAGGACCAGTTCACGGACATTAATGTGGGCTGGTCCGGCAAGGCACAGGACGCACGGGTGTACCGGAACTCCTCCGTGTGCCAGAGGCTGCAGGCCGGGACCTTCTTTCCTGACCGCCACATCAGGGTCGGGGATGTGGACATGCCCGTGTGCCTGGTGGGGGATGCGGCCTACCCCTACAGCCCTGGCTCATGAAGCCGTACACGGGGCACCTCAACCCCTCCCGCCAGGCCTTCAATGCCAGGCTCACCAGGGCCCACATCATGGTGGAGGGGGCCTTCGGACGATTGAAAGCACGATTTAGGTGCCTCCTCACCCGCCTTGACCTCGCCGAGCACAATATCCCTCCCGTGGTGGCAGCATGTTGTGTGCTGCACCATTTGTGCAAGAGGAAGGGGGAGGCTTTCCTGCCAGCCTGGATGGCTGAGGCTGAGCGCATGGCTGGCCACTACACTCAGCCCCGTACCGCCGCCATCCGGGAAGCCCAGTGGGGGGCCGTCCGGATCCGGGAAGCCCTGCAGGAGAGCTTCCAGGTGGAGGAGGAGGACTGAACTCTCCCTTTCCTGGCCCTACTGGGGCCTTCTTCCACCCTCTCCCCCTCCCCTTCCTAACCCCCCTTTCTAATGTCAAATGAAGACACCTGTTTTGCCAACAAAAATCTCATTTTATTTTACATAACTGGGATGGGGGGAGGGAGAAGTGAGGGTGGGAGAGGGGAGGGGAAACCTAGGAGGAGGGAGCTAGAAGGGGGAGGAAGGGAAGGGAAAGCTCAGGCTTGGGGGTCCTGCTGGCTCTCCCGTCTCGCAGGACTGCGGGTGCGGGGGCGTCGGGGGGGAGCGGGTGTGGAGGGTGGGGCAGGAGGGACGGGGGGTGCAGAGGAAGCGGGAGGGGGAGAAGGGGTGGGAGGAGGAGCGAGAGCTGGGACGGCCGCAGGGGTCAGTGCAGGAGGAGGCAGGAACCTGTCCACCAGGGTCTGGAGGTGGCCTCTGAGGGCACGGCCCTGCTCCTCCAGCGCCTCCAAACTCCGCTGCCGCAGCCACAGGTCCTCCCAGACCCAGTGGTCCTGGGTGCGGAGCTGGTGCTCCAGGAACTGCAGGTGCTGCCGCTGGTACTCCTCCTGGTTCCTGGTGCGCCTGCTGGCCTGGGTGCGGGTGGCTCTTGCAGGCGGGATGGTGCGCCCTGCAGTCCCAGGTGCTGCGGCTGTGGTGAAACAAGAGCAGCAGTCAGTTCTCCCTGGGAACAAGGTGGGTAAAACCCAGCCCCCCTCTGCAAGGCCAGGGCCCCTGCATGACACCCAGCTGCTGCTCTATGGTGGGCAAGGCCCAGGCGCACGGTCCCTGGGCTCCCTCTCCCCCCAACTCCCCGTACACATAAGGGGAGCATGATGGTACTCACATGTGGAGCTCTCCCCGGCCTCGGACGACACAGGCGATGTGTTCTGTGGGGTGCCTCGGGGGTCCTGGGTCCTGGGCAGGCTCCTTGCAGGCTCCTGGCTCTCAGCGTCCTCCTCCTCCTCGGTGTCAGGGATGGGGCCCTCTGCCCTGGGGTCGATCACCACCCGGGGGGCACGGACGGCATGAGCCCCCAGCATGCGGTCCAGGGCCTCAAAGTGGGGGCAGGCCTCCAGGTCGGCCCCTGGCTGGCAGGCCCGGGAGTAGGCCTGCCGCAGGTCCTTAATTTTGCAGCGGACCTGCTCCCGGGTCCGCATGTGGCCTCTTGCGGCCAGGCTGTCAGCCATGCGGCTGTAGACAGCCGCGTTCCTGTGGCTAGTGCAGAGATCGTGGACATTGGAGGCTTCCCCCAAACCTCGATGAGGTCCACGATCTCCACACCTGACCAGGCGGGTGCCTGCCTCTTGCGGACCCGGGCAGGCTCCTGGTAGCTGCCAGCCTGGTCCCGGGAAGAGGGGGAGGGCTGGGCAGCAGCGGGTGGCTGGCTCATCCAGTGCCAGGTGCAGAGTCTGCTGGCTAGGTGCTGGCAGGCTTGCAACTGGCATGGGCACTGTAGCCAGACCGTGGCCCTTTAAGGGCTCTGGGGCCGGGAGGGGGGGCAGAAGAGTTTCCCTGGTGTTGGCCAGAGTGGCCACCAGGGCAAGCTGGGAAGGGCTAGCCTCCCACTAGTTCGAATTAAGTGGCTACACACCCCTTAATTCAAACTAGTAAGTTCGAACTAGGCGTTAGTCCTCATAGAATGAGGTTTTCCTAGTTTGAATTAAGCGCTCCACTAGTTCAAATTAAGTTTGAACTAGCAGTTTGTATGTGTAGCGCCTATTAAAGTTAATTCGAACTAACGTCTGTTAGTTCGAATTAACTTTGTAGTGTAGACATACCCATACAGAGTAAGAAAGACCATATTGGGTCAGACCAGTGATCCATCTATCCTCATAACCTGTTCTTCCAACAGTGCCCCAGGCTGGATGCTTCAGAAGGAATAAACAGAGCAGGGCACTGATTCATCTCCTGGTGTACAGTCCCAGCTTCTGGCAGCCTGAGGTTTAGGGACATCCGCAGCATATGGGTTGCATCGCTGACTATCTTGGCTAATAGTTATTGATGGACCTATCCTCCATGAACTTACATCATTCATTTTTGCACCCAATTATACTTTTGGCCTCCACAACATCCTCTAACAACAAGTTCTCCAGGTTAACAAAAAGTATTTCCTTATGTTTGTTTTTAACCTGCTGCCTATTGATTTCATTGAGTGCCTCCTGGCTCTTGTTTTACATGAAGGCACCTGATCCAAAGCCAACTGAAGTCGGTGGAGTAGTGACATCAGTAGTCTTTGGATCGGGCCCAGGAAGCTCAGAAGGGAATACAAAGAGCCAAAAACATCAAAGGAAAGTCAGGTGAAAGTTCTCATTTATAGAAGTAACAAATCTACAGTATTCCTCCCTGTTTAAGTTCTCCTTTCAACTGCAGGATCAAAAGAAGCTTTGATTAAACATTCTGGCGCTAATGGCCAAGCCTGTATAATGAATTCATAGAAAACAGACTTCTATGAATGTAGATAATATGAAAATTCAGCACTTACGGAGCATCAGTTTGGGGTGTTTATATATATATATATATATATAATTTGGGGGGTAAAGAACAAAATAATTGTTGCTGCAGTAAAACAAATTGTACTTGCGGCTCTGTTCCACTGAAAGCAGAGGATTATCACACGGAAGTGCTGTTTGTCACTTACAGTTCTACCAGCTACTGGTCTCAAAAACAAGGAGTTAGAAAAAGTTTTGTTTGTTTCTTAAAAATCCTAAGTTTTATTTTGATGTAAGGAGGCATGAGTACAACATAAGAAACTTCTCAATACTGCATTAGTGCACCCCCAGCCCTCAGCTAGTTATATTATGGTGTAGAAAAGCTGCTGGGAAATCTGGAATCACAGGTGAAATAAATAGTGCTCCTTTCATACATTGCAGGGCGACTGGTCCTGGACTGACAGCCATGGGGAGCCAAGCCCCAATATCAAACAAGTTCACCATGAGCAGTGGCAATGTACGTTTCCCCACAATGCCCCTCAGCAACCTAGACTTGGAGGGAAGGGAGCCGTCAGCCTGTCACGCTTGTCACCGTCCTCTTCCCACCTTGTTTCTATTCCACTCCCTAAGGGTAGGTCTACACTACCACCCTCGTTCGAACTAGGGTGGTAATGTAGGCAACCAGAGTTGCAAATGAAGCCCGGGATTTGAATTTCCCGGGCTTCATTTGCATCTCGCCGGGCGCCGCCATTTTTAAATGCCTGCTAGTGCGGACTCCGTGCCACACGGCTACACGCTAGGCTTCCTACTCCTAACTACCGTTACTCCTCGGAATAGGAAGCCTAGTCCGAACTACCTAGTCTGTGCTGCATGTAGCCGCGCGGCACGGAGTCCGCACTAGGAGGCATTTAAAAATGGCGGCGCCCGGCAAGATGCAAATGAAGCTCGGGAAATTCAAATCCCAGGCTTCATTTGCAACTCCGGTTGCCTACATTACCACCCTAGTTCGAACGAGGGGGGTAGTGTAGACCTACCCTAAGGCACTCAGGATCTGATCTCAGCCTGAGGGGAAGCCAGATGAAGCTTCAGAAGCCAGTTGAATCTAATGGACGAACTGAAAGCCACAGCACTCCCATTGGGGGCGGTGCAGGGCAGCACCTCTCGGGGGAGCTCAGGCAAGGACTGAGATTCTGGATAGATTCTGGTTGGAGCAAAGTGCTACCTCAGTGCACCCAGCTGGCTGCACAGGCTGCTGCGGAGGGAGCAGGGCCATGCTCACCTTGGCCCCAACCCCCTGTGGTGGCAAATTGTGCACCGTGGTGTGCGAATGAAATGCAGGGGACTGGACTCGCAAGGTCCCTTCCAGTTCTAGTGTTCTGGAATTCTCCGATTCCTGTCCCTGTCTCTTGCATGGGCACACTCAGGGCGTTCCACAAGGCCCCCTGGTCAAGGGTCAGAGACAGTGTAGCCCAGTGGTGTTCAAACAACGGGTCATGGCCCAGCATTGGGGGGTGGAACGTCAGGTGCTGGGTCTCATTGCTGCAGGAGGATCAGGTGACCAGCGGGGGGGAGACCAAGGCAGCTACATGTTCATCCTGTACCACAGACTACACTGCACCCCAGAAGTGGCCAGCAGCAGGCCCAGCTCCTGGGGCAGGGTGAGAGGGAAGAGTGCACAGGACTCCATGCACTGCCCCAAATACTAGCTCCACACTCCCATTGGCTGGGAACCGGCTGCTGGCTGCTTCTGGGGTGCAGGACGGTCTGTGGTACCCGTAGAGGCAGAAAGCTGCCTTAGCTTTACTGCTGACTGTCCTAGCCCCTCCTGCCCCAGCCCTGACCCCCCAATGCTGGACCCCCCTCCTGCACCCCAAAGCTCCATTCTCAGCCTCACCCCAGAGCCTACACCAGGCTTGGGCAAAATATGGCCTACAGGCCACATGTGGCCCGCCAAGCCACCAGATCCAGCCTGCAGAGGCTGAGGGGAGCCCCAGGCAGGCTCCCCTCCTTGCCCTGCAGCCCCGTACACAGCTCAGAAATGCGGCTGTGGGACACTTTCTCTAAGTCTGGAGGAGGGGGGGGGAAGATTCAGATGCTGAGCCTGCCCCCATCACAATCCCATTGACAGGTTTCTGGACAGACACTGGCCAATTTTGAATAACAGGCAGCCACAAAGTACAACCCTCCTGCTCACTCACTCAAGCACATGGCCGAGCAGGCAGAAACATTTTAGGCTCTGCAAACCTTTAGTTCTGCAGGCAGGCAAGCTGGTAAGTCTCCTGGTGAGAACCTGCCTCTGGCACCTCAGCCCCTCCCTTCCCCAACCCTCTGCCTCACACTCCTGCCCGGTACTCCACATGCACCCATATCCCCTTCCAGATCTGGCACCCCATCTCCTGCCCGAGATCACAATTCCCTCCTAACCTACATCACATCCAGTTCTCTGCCCTAGGTCATAACTACCTCCTTCGCCCAAACTCCCTCCCAGACCCCATTCTCCCTCCTGCACCCCACTCTCTTACTCCAAGCTCCCTTCTGCACCCAACCTCCATCCCAGACCCCACACTTCCTCCATTAATACCATAGAAGAGTGCAGCCCTCGACCACTTTCCAAAACCATGGGAGTGGCCCCCATCAAAAATTATTGCCCACCCCTGCTCGTGTCAAATTCTGGGTCGCCGGTATCAACAATTTTCTTCGGTTGGGTCATAAGAAAAGAAGTTTGAAAACCACTGAACTAGCCCAGCACTAGCACTGACCCTAATCTGGGCTGCCTCACATTCCGGGGTAGTTCAGACCCAGACGGGAATTGTGCATGTGCATATACCATGAGCTCCATTTTGACTTTTCAAATTCAGGATTCAAATGATCACTCCATTCAGCCAAAGCATCTGGGTTTCGCATCAATGGGAAGCCACAAGTTTGGGGGGAGATTTCAATGTCAAGCCGAAGCTTTGGGCTTTGAAACCAGGCCAAGGTTTGATGTCAGGGTTTGGCCAACTGGATCTGAATTCTGTGTTACTGACAGCTAGCTAGTTTCCCCTGGTTTGAGGCTGTGTCATAAATACATAAATAAAAACCAAGCACTTCTATAGCACTTTTCATCAGTCCATCACACAGTGCTTTACAAAGGAGTGCCATATCATTACAGCCATTTCACAGATGGGAAAACTGAGGCACAGTGAATTGAAGTGACTTGCCCAATGTTACCCAGCAGTCCAGTGGTACAGCTGGCAACAGAATCCAGGTCGCCCAAGTGCTAGTCCGGTGCTCTATCCCCTAAACCCCACAGCCCCCCACCAGTGAATATTTTGCACAGCTCCAATGCCGTTCACCTTTGAAACCACAAACACATGTGGGGCTTGACTCCAGCTGTCACTGTTCTTTTGCGAGCTCCTAAACATCTTGCTGCACGGTGCAAACCAACTTTGCAGTCCCTCCTGGAGTGCTGGGCCTGCCTGCCAAGTTATTGGAGTGTCTCTGCTGAAATTGCCGTTGACAGCACACACACAAACTGTCAAATAGCAGGGTACAGGAAAGCAACAGACATGGAGGAAGAGCAAGACAGAGAGATTCCTCTTAGAATGAGTAACCACTTGTGTCAGCGCCTGCAGCGTCCTAGGCATCCTGCCTTGGCCATGCACACAGCTCCCGACTGAAGACATGACAGACAAGGAGTCTGGTGAGTATTAAGTGCGCTAGGGGCAAATGCCTCCCACCCCACAGGCACAATTGGCAACACGGTGAATTAAAGATTTGGAAATTCTCTGCACTGCTGGAGGCTGTGTTTACAGTGGTAACCTGATTAGAGCATCCTGCTGACGAGCTGCAAACCTAGGCCTGCTGGCTGAGATCAACAACTCAAGGCCCCCTGGTAGTGCTGCCTGCCTTTGGGTTAGTGACACAGGCAGCTGTCCATTAGGAAGTATGACCCTGGCATACCACTTGTGCCACAAAGGCCTCTGAACTGCCGTCTGATGGTAACCGTTACCGCCTTAAGCCGTCCATGGCTAGCCCCATACTCCATTGCCAAAAGAAGTGTAAAATCCCGATTAATCAGTTAAACTGTTAATTGTTAGGTTAACCTGATGTTTAACCAGTTAACTGACTAAGCAGGATCCCGGGCAGGGACTGCTCCAGCCCCACGCGGGACTGTCTGCTAGCTGTGGCCCCAGCTACCAGCTGTGTGGGGCAGGCTACCAGCCCCTCACAGGTACCTGGCGGGGCTGAAGCAGCCCTCCGTTCATGGCAGGCAGGGGGGCTGCTCCCAGGTAACTAGTTGATTGGTTACCCATTCACATCTCTAATTACCAAGGAATTGTTTATAGTCCTACGAGCAACATACAGGACAGTCCTGCTGCCGTAGAGTTTTCCCGATAATTTCCAGGGCAGCAAAGTTCAGCCCACAACTTGGAACAAGGGGATGGGAGTAAAAAGTAATTCAAGCTATACATTGGCAGTAACCACCATCACTGCGAGATCAGTTGGGGGTATGTCTACACTACAGAGTTTTTTCCAAAAAACTGACTTTTTCTTAAAAAACTTCAATTACGTCCACATTGCAATCGCGTTCTTTTGAAAGAGAATCGAAAGAACAGAGGGGTTTTTCTGACATTGGTAAACCTCTTTCTACGAGGAAGAACCCTTTTTCCAAAAGAGCTCTTTCGGAAGAAGGCGTGTGTGGACGGGGAAGAGGGAGTTCTTTCGCAAGAAGAGGAAAGAGGAAAAAGCACAGGTGCCCTGGTGGCCATTCCATCCATAGCAATCACAGCTTACATGCGAGATAGTGTGCATTCAGTGTGGATGCTATCTGTGGAAAAAGCAGATCGCTTTTTCGATGAGCTTTCGCAGTGTTGACACTCTCTTTTGGAAGAAGTTTTTTCAGATCTCTTCCAAAAAAAGCTTCTTCTGAAAAAAAGCCTGTAGTCTAGACGTAGCCTTAGACTGGGGAATGGCCTCCCTGGTGGAGTGGTGAAAGCTGTATTGCCAATGCACTGCGGGGACAAATCCAAGTCAGACCCATCTCTGCTGTGACTCTGGGGACAACATGGATGAGCTTAGGCCAGTGTGAATATTACTTCCTGCTAATTTTATTTGAGTCTATGATTCAGTGATCACCCATTCTTCCAAGGAAGCTACTTTTAATTCTGATTTCTACTCTCCCTCCCCTCTTGGGCAAATATGGTCTCCGAAAACTATTTGCCAGTTGTTAAAATATCACATTTGCTCTTCAGGACAAACTATGCCCTCATTTCAAAACAAACCAAAAAAAAGACTGTATTGGGGGTCCCAAACTACGGCCCGTGGACCACATCTGACCCACTATCAGAATTTGACTGGCCTGCTGAGTCCAGTGGCATTATCATTACGAGTCGATCCACTGGCGGACTGTGAGAGTTTGATTACATTAAGCACCCACAGTTCACCTTCCCAGCCAATGGAAACTGCAGGAAGCGGCACAGGCTGCAGGGACATGCTGGCCACTGAGTCCTGCGGCTCCCATTGGCCAGGATCGGTGAAGCACCCGTGGATGCTCAAGGACACACTTCTGATGAGTAGTGGGAGTCTCAAGAGTTTTGGATGCGGTGTGATCCAGTCCAAATGGGGCTTGTGCAAGCCGTGTTCCCATATGAAGAGAGATTAAAAGGACCTGAACTTTTCAACTTAGAAAAGAGGAGACTAAGGAGGGGATATGATAGAGGTCTATAAAAATCACGACTGGTGTGGAAAAAGTGAACAAGGAAAAGTTATTTATTTATTTCCACAATATAAGAACTAGGAATCATCTAATGAAATTAATAGGTAGCAGGTTTAAAACAAACAAAAGGAAGTTTTTCTTGACTCAGCACACAGTCAGCCTGTGGAACTCCTTGCCAGAGGGTGTTGTGAAGACCAGGACTTTAACAGGGTTAAAAAAGAGCCAGATAGATTCATGGAGGTTGAGTCCATTAATGGCTATTAGCAGGGCTCGTCGAACCGCGGCGAGCCCCACTCTCCAGCCGTGTTCTCCGGCGATCTGTGCATGCACAGATCGTTCTGTGCATGCGCAGATTGCCCGAACCCAGCTCTTCCAGGTTAATCTACTCGCCCATGGCGAGTAGATTGTATTATTTGTCGAGCCCTGGCTATTATCCAGGATGGGTAGGAATGGTATCCCTAGCCTCTGTCTCAAAATGGATGCCAGGAAAGGGATCACGTGACGATTACTTGTTGTGTTCCCACCTCTGGGCAATCTGGCATTGGCCACTGTCAGCAGACAGGACCTTAGTCTGACCCAGCATGGCTGTTCTTAAGTTCTTTTTGGATACTAAGTTAACAGAACTCCAGTTTTAAAACACATGGGCATATTTAATAGAGCTTTTAACCACTGGGTCACTTGCCCTTCAGGATATGCTGCTCTTGATGCAAACACTGATTTCACTGTCCTGTAGAACTGCAGTGGGAAAACATGAGGTTCCCACAAAGAACTTAATCGCAAGTTCTTAGAGTTATGTACATAATGTACATATTATTTTCTATAACCAACCTGCTCTGGCCCCACCATGAGAGCAAGACTGAGCGATGTGGTCCTAGCAGCTGAAAGTTTGGGACCCCTGGACTATATCCTCAAATGGCAAAGGAGATAACCATAAAAAAAGATACACAAGCCTTGTCCAATCCAAATTATGTTGCTTTACAACAATGTCAGGAAAGATTCTATTTGCCTGGCATTACATAAACTGTGAATTACAGGGATTTTAAGATCCTTGCATTGTTTCCTGACTATTTTCTATCACTGGAATCTAAATGATTTCAAGTCAGACAGTCCAGGTTTTTAAACAGAGTTTTTCTCTCCCAAATAGTTTGGTTTTATTATTATTATTATGTCTGGCTTGAGTACAGAAGAAGGAACAAACAGTCCTCTATCTATATATGGTACACAATTATGGCATTATCACATAAGTTTCCAGACTTCCAACGTTTTCTTTTTGAAAAAAAAAAAAGATATTTTTGACTGAGTGGCAGGGATGTAATTGGAATTTAAATTAAATATGCTTAAAGACCTGCCTAGTAAATCAATGGTGAAAATAGAGAGCCATTTGGTAAGAGACAATGTCTTCAGTCACAGCAAGGTTCTTCCTATGAGATATTATGGCCACTTTCACAATGAGGCAATCTTTGAAAAGCAAGGGTGAAATTCATCAAGTCTGTGCAGAGAGTCAGCATGAAATTCCTCTGCCCAATGTTAAACCATAACATGAGAATTAATAGCATCTAGGCCTTGAGCTGGCCTCCTGACCTGAGGAGGAATTTCACACTGATCAGAACTCCAATGTACACCAGGTCTGAGAAAGTCCCCTCGCATACATCCTAGCCCAGTCCACACCCACAGAAACCTGCATCAGTTTAAGGCTCTATCTGTGCTCTATTTACGTTGGTACAGCTTCATAATGTGGCTCAATAACTCCTACTTTTGTGTCAGCGGGAGAAGCTTAGGTTGGTGTAATTTACATTGCTGAAGAGTGTGGCTTATTCAGACTCCTGAGCAACAGAAGTCAAACCCAAATTATTGTGGAAGTAAAAGTGCATTTTTAAGACTGATTTAATTACATCTAATTGATTTGCACCTTGCTTACAGCTGTTTATTGCTGAGGTTAGGTCCATAAAAGGCTATTAGCCAGGGAATAGAAATGGTGTCCCTGGCCTCTGTTTGTCAGAGGCTGGAGAAGGATGGCAGGAGACAAATTGCTTGATCATTGTCTTCGGTCCACCCTCTCTGGGACACCTGGTGCTGGCCACTGTCGGCAGACAGGCTACTGGGCTAGATGGACTTTTGGTCTGACCCAGTATTGCCATTCTTATGTTCTTATCCCTTGCTTGTAGCTCTCGCCCGGTGACAAGAGTTACACTGCACACTTTACAATGGCGTGGCTGCAAGCATTGTAAGATACACAGTGTAGACATAGCCTAATATAAGAGTGTACATGCCGGGATTGCACTGTGTTCATTGTTTCAATGCACGTTTGTGTGCAGACTAGTCCTTACATTGGTGCAGCTTCTGTGTTTAGACAAGGCCTTTAAAAGGGATTCTCTCGCATCAACTCAGATGATCCTTCCAAATCTTCTGTTTGACACAGTAAGCCAAGTTAATACGTTCCATTGTTCCCTACTTCAGTATGTCACCTCACGGATTTTTCAGCTAAGGGCAATGTTGTAAATCTCATGATTTGATTGCAAGTCCCATGGCATGCAGTGCTTTTATTGGAAGCCCCAGTTCCTTGCAGACAAATTACTAGAAGAGACCTCAGCTTTCATTTTAAGAAGTTCCAGATCCTCCTCCTTGCAAAGAAAAGCTTGAAAATATGACTGATTAAAATCCAATTAAGAAGGCCACTTTTAACCTGTTTTAGAGTTTCATTATGCTGCCATCACTGTAGTTGCTCAGTGTTTCCCACGTCCTGTACTTACTAGCTATAGCAGAGTGTGTAATGGATGTCATGAAGTCTCTGGCTGGCATTTCTAAGGTCAAAACTCTTCTTGGTGAAGGGTTTGTTCTTTTTAAAGAGGATCGATTTCTCCCTTTTGGGCTTGCAGAAGTTTATGGGCAAAAAGGGAGGGGTGTCACCTTCAAGGCAGGGGTGTCACCTTCAAGGCAATGTAATTTTTCAGGGAATCTGACTCATGACACTAAGCTAGGGAGAGTGGTAGATACGCTGAGGGTAGAGATAGGAGCCAGAGTGACCTAGTCAAATTGAAGAATTGGGCCAAAAGAAATCTGATGAGGTTTACAAGGACAAGTCCAGCACTTGGGACGGAAGAATCCCAAGCATTGTTACAGACTGGGGATCAACTGGCTAAGCAGCAGTTAGGCAGAAAAAGACCTGGGGATTACAGTGGATGAGAAGCTGGATATGAGTCAACAATGTGCCCTTGTAGCCAAGAAGGCCAATGGCATATTGGGATGCTTTATTAAGAGCACTACCAACAGTTCTAGGAAAGTCAATATTCCCCTTTATTATGTACTGGTGAGACCACATCTGGAGTATTTCATCTAATTCTGGGGGCCCCCCATTAGAGAAAGTATGTGAACACATAGGAGAGAGTCCAGTGGAAGGCAACAAAAATAATTAGAGGGCTGGAGCACATGACTTATAAGGAGAGCTGAATGATTTGGGCTTACAGAAAAGAGTGAGGGGGGATTTGATAGCAGCCTTCAGCTACCCGAAGGGGGTTCCAAAAATGATGTTCTCAGCAGTGACAGGTGACAGAACAAGGAGTAATGGTCTCAAGCTGCAGTAGGGGAGGCCTAGGTTGGAGATTAGGAACAACTATTTCTCTAGGAGGGTAGTGAAGCACTGGGATGGGTTCCCTGGGGAGATGGTGGAATCTCCAGCCCTGGAGGTTTTTAAGTCCTGGTTTGACAAAGTCCTGGATGGAATGGTTTAGTTGGGATTGGTCCTGCTTTGGGCAGGGGATTGGACTCGATGACCTCCTGAGGTCTCTTTCAACCCTAGGATTCTACGATTCCATGATTTTTTAGCACTTTAGAGAGGCAAATGTTGTAATGGGCCATTTAAAACTGTTTCTTTCATCAGTCTTCTCTGTCACTGCATTCTACAGAAGCTAAATTTATGGCAAGTAACCACAGTATTTATTTATCTGCTTTCTACCATGATGGGTAACAAGCTCAAGCAAAATCTCAATAAATTGAAAAGATGACAGTAAGTACAACAGGAATGCTATTCCATATTTCAGTAGAAATACTTAAAAAGTAATGTAAATCAGTAAACATTACTTACAGATTTATAAACACCCGTCAAAATGATTGCATGGAGTAAGCTAGAGAGACATCTGGTACAATCTGTTTAGAGCAAATATTACAGGTTCTTCCCACACGGAGCCAATTATTAATAATTCAGTTTTAAAGTTACATTGCTTTTTTCTCCACAGATCTGAGGGCATTATACAGAGACTGTGTAGAGAATTATTGCTCGCCATTGTACCAGTAGGGTAACCAAGTCACAGAGAAGTACAGTAGCTTGTAAAAGGCCACATGGTAAATGGAGCTGAGTGTAGAAATCACTCTCTCTGCACACTAGACTGCACCTAACTTGTTTCTGCCACCAACATAGGCACCATTTACTGCTGAGGGAACATGAAATTCACATATCTGCAGGTAATAAACTAGATTTTCCCAATGTTTCACGCCGTAGATAGGTGCTGTCAAGGCTTTACGACTATTAGATGTGGTCTAAGGGCCTGAGCACAAACCTGTGAACTAAACACTTTCAAGTTCCAATTATGGCTTTGACACTGACTCCATCTACTGCCTTGGAGAGGTCACTTAATTTCTGTGACTCTGTTTCCATATCTGTGAAATGGGGATAATAATATTGCCCTGCTTCACAGTGACTATTGTGAGGATTAGATATGATTAGCAAAAGTACTTTGAGAAGTTACAGTTCTAAATAGTAGTGATATTTCTTGAATCTAAAGCAGCAGCAGATTCCTTCTGTTCCATAAGGAATCAAAAATAAGCTATTCATTTAGTCCAAAAATGGCAATGCATCCTACTTCAAATGCAAAACTTCCTACACATGCAGGCATACTCTATATATCCTTTAGGCGCTCTGCCTTCCAGAGAGTGGCAGGGATGATGATAATGATGGAGATGGATAAAGGCAGCACTGGCTGCGACCAGGCTACAGAATGCTGTTAAAGCTCATGCCTCAACCCCATGCAATTAATATTTCTATTTTCATCACACAAGAAAAGGGAAACAGATGTTTAGGATGGACTGAACCTAGACCTGCCCATAATTCACAGCCCAGCCTGTTTACTGTAGCAATTCACGCCCACAAATATTCTCATGCTGTAAGTACAGATTCACTCTTACTTTATAGCCCCCCAGATGAGGTATTTTGAAATAAATAAATACAACAAACACATATACACAGACACAGAGAAAAATTGTATACGTGCACAAGCATAATTTTTCTCTTGTGTAATATTGCACAATCATCTGCGCGTCAGTGAAGCCAATGGGATGTTTGCCTGCGTGCCGGCTGCAAGACAGACATGTCAGCACAGTTCCTCCTCCTATCACCTGAAGGCAGCTGCTTCATTGCTATCCCCAGGTGAGGCAGGGGTTGTCTTGATAAATAGGTATCTGTGACTGCATAAAAAAGCAAACGGAAAAGCAGAGCCCGCATAACGCACTGCTGCCCTCCGGGTACAGCAACTCAGGCACATTTCGCTATTAAAAAAATCCGTTGCATTTGGGCTGAATACAGAATATTACTCGTGAAGCTATAAACAGGAGACTTGTTTCCTCTGACTCTCGTCTCCTTCTAGAACTGCACACAGCTGCTCCCCGTTCTGTCCCAGCGTACCGCTATTAGACACAGGGAACTGGGATTTAAACAGCACAGCAGAAAGAGGCTTTTCAGTTATGAAAACACATTTAACTCCCCCTCCCCAAAACAAACAGATGCACTGAGTTTCCTCTCCGTACAGACACAGCCCAGCCTTAAGCATACATTACTATTCTCACAACATTCTCTACATGATGAGAGAGACCACTCCTGCCCCAGAGCGCCTGCAGACCAGATCAGAGACCCTGAGAAGGCAGGGCATGCTAGGAAACCGGGGGTGGGGTGGGGTGGGGAAGAAGAAGTTACATGTCAGGCACTCCTGAGGGGGCATCCCCTCATTTCTTCCCCTCTTGGGATCACTCTAAACCCACTTGGGATGCTATTACCTCAAAAGCACACTGTGAGGTCCCAGACTGTAACTCTCGACCCTTTGGGCTTTGACACCTTTTGTCCCTCGTGCTCCTCTTCACTCCACAATCTTAGAATCCTAGGACTGGAAGGAACCTCGAGAGGTCATCTAGTCCAGGCCCCCGCACTCATGGCAGGACCAAGCACAATCGAGAGCATCCCTGACAGCTGTTTGTCTAACTTGCTCTTTAAAATCTTCATTGATGCAGATTCCACAACCCAGCTGCCCCACAGGCAATTTATTCCAGTGCTTAACCACCCTGACAGTTAGGAAGTTTTTCCTAATGTCCTCCCTTGCTGCAGTTTAAGCCCAATATTTCCTATCCTGTCCTCCAAGGATTAGAAGAACAATTATTCTCTCTCCTCCTTGTAAAGACCTTTTATGTACAGGCAGTCCCCGGGTTACGTACAAGATAGGGACTGTAGGTTTGTTCTTAAGTTGAATATGTATGTAAGTCGGAACTGGCGTCCAGATTCAGCCACTGCTGAAACTGACCGCCAGTTCTGACTTACATACAGAATCAACTTAAGAACCCCAGGCGTCCCCAAGTCAGCTGCTGCTGAAACTGATCAGCAGCTGATTCCAGGAAGCCGGAGGCAGAGCAACTCTGCCTCGGGCTTCCTGTAGTCAGCGCTGGTCAGTTTCAGCAGAAGCTGACTTGGGGACGCCTGGGGCAGAGCAGCTGGGGTGCTGCTGGGTTGCTCCAGTAGCGCCGCTCCTCAGTGCTACTGGACCAACCCAGCAGCACCCCAGCTGCTCTGCCCCAGGCGTCCTGATTCAGCCGCTACTGAAACTGACCAGCAGCGGCTGAATCAGGACCTGGGACAGAGCAGCTGGGGTGCTGCCGGGTTGGTCCAGTAGTGCCCAGAGCGGCGCTGCAGGACCAATCGGCAGCGCCCCAGCTGCTCTGCCCCAGGGTCCAAAACAAAAGCCTGGTCTGCTGGGGGGGGGGGGCACACTAGCTGCGCCCCCCCCGCCCCAGCAAACCAGGGACACGGGGAGCAGAGCCGCAGCGGCAGCGGGGTGCCGCGCCTCTGAGGCTTTGCTCTGGCAAAGTCTCAGAGGCGCGGGACCCCACCGTGGCTGCAGCTTCAGTCCCGGTGCCTGTGGTCTGCTGGGGACGGTCCCCAGCAGACCACAGGCACCGGGACTGAAGCGGCAGCCGCGGCGGGTTCCCGCGCTTCTGAGGCTTTGCTCTTCCCGCGCTTCTGAGGCTTTGCTCTGGCAAAGCCTCAGAAGCGCGGGAACCCGCCCGGTGCCCCTGGTCTGCTGGAGACGGTCTCCAGCAGACCAGGGGCACCGGAGCAGCTTAGGAACGGGGCTTTCTCACCCCGGAGCTTGCAGGTAGCAATCCGCCACCTCGACCTCCGGGGCGAGAAAGCCCCGTTCGTAAGTGCGGATCCGACATAAGTCGGATCCGCGTAAGTCGGGGACTGCCTGTATTTGAAAATTCTCTTTTGCAGACTAAAAAATCCATTTTTTTCAATCTTCCCTCATAGGTCATGTTTTCTAGACCTTTAATCATTAATTCATCTTCCTTCAAAACAAAGCAACAACCAACAGTATCTCCCTTCCCTGAACTTAATAGAAGTTTCATGTCCCTCCTGAATTCTTCCAAGTTTGTTCTTTCTCCCGCTATAGAACACAGCACATTACCAGGTCATCTTTCACCTCATCACTCACGGACATGGGTAGGAAACATCCACTCTGCGTGTCCTCGGTCTTCTTCAGCCTGCGTTTTCTCCATGTTCCCTCTCAGTAGGGTCTGTGAAAGTTCCTCTCCACCTCTCTCACTAGGATCTATGAGCGCCTGGTCCTAGGCTCACCCAGGTTCCTTCCCCAGGCCCTTCCCAAAAGAGACACCCCCTTCTTTCCCCCCCCACCCCCACACGCACAGAAAGACTTGAGAGCTGAGCAAGTGTGTAGCTGCTGGGAGATGCCCTACTCTCCCTCTGGTCTCATCCTCAGCCAGCCCTCAGGAAAGATCAGTCAGTCAAAACCCTTCCCAGTTACTGCCCCACCCCTGGGCTTTCTTCAAGATCCAGACCATGCCCACGTGTGGCAGGGAGAAGCTATCTGAGCAAGGCATACAGCCCCCTGGTCCTTATAGGAGAATGCCACCTTGCAATATGGAAGGAGCTAGAGTGTTGCTTTTAGGTGGCCTGTCCCTCCCGTCACGTATCCACAACCTTCCCCAGGTATTAGCATGCCACAAACACCTCCTCATGTCCCCTTGAAAAAGCTTGAGAAACCAGCACTCCCTTTCCCAGATAATAAGTAACTGCATCCCCAATATGCCCTACCCAACCCTCTGAGTCCCTGGGGATGAGCATATAACTGTTCCCTATCACAGCACTGCTTACAGGTGAAGCCCAAGAACATCTGTCTTCACACCGGGCCACAAATCTGAGGTTGGGTCTGATTACAAGGGTTGCCAAAATAGATTGCTATGGAAACCACCCTGTCCTGCAACCCAGGGACTGAGTCTCACTGTCACTACTCCCCCAGTGCAGAGTGGAGGTGGAATGTTTCCAAATGAGGACAGAAGCCCTTTACACCCACTCGTGCTCCGATAATGGGTGCAAGACAATAGAGCCCTCCGCCCTCTGGGTTTGTGACAAGCACTCCAGAGGCCAGTGAGACTCCGTGACACCGGTTCTACCCCCTTGTTAGACTGGCAGCCCCACTTCATTCAAGAGGACTGTGCAAGCGTAAAGGTGTGTACAATCTGGCCTTGGTCATGAGCCAGATGAACAAGACAGGCCTAGATGCTGCCTTCTGCCAGCCTGGTATGAAACCAAGAATAACTCTACTGACGTAGAATAGTGATAGAAATGTAGCCGTGTTAGTCTGGGGTAGTTGAAGCAAAATACAGGACAATGTAGCACTTTAAAGACTAACAAGATGGTTTATTAGATGATGAGCTTTCATGGGCCAGACCCACTTCCTCAGATCATATAGTGGAAGAAAGTAGTCACAACCATATATACCAAAGGATACCATTAAACAAACCCCGTTGCCAGCTTTGTCCACATATTCATTCTGCTGATACCATTATTGGACCTAACCAAGTGAGTTATAAGATCAAGAACACATATTCCTGCGCATCCAGAAATATAATCTATGCTATCATGTGCCGAAAGTGTCCGTCTGCTATGTACATTGGACAAACATCTCAGACACTTCGCCAAAGGATTAATGCCCACAAAACAGATATCAGACAAGATCACAAAGAGAAAACAGTTTCTTGCCATTTTAACCAGAAAGGACACGCTCTCAATGACTTAACCACCTGCATTCTGCTACAAAGACCTTTTACATCTGCACTTGAAAGGGAATCCTCTGAACTGTCATTCATGTTAAAATTCGACACTTTCCAACAAAGACTTAAACATTTGAACTCTCTCACCCATTACCAAGACAGTTTCCCCAATTATCACCTCTAATACCATTAACTCACAAACATCCCACTCTCCCTACCTCTAATATCATCAATTCACAGACACTTACCTTCCTTCCCTCCCCCCCCCCCCTGCATCCCCCTCCTGTTCTGCAATGTGATTTGTCCTTTTCATATTTGTTCATTTTTTTAAATTGTATCCTTTGGTATATATGGTTGTGACTATTTTCTTCCACTATTTGATCTGAGGAAGTGGGTCTGGCCCATGAAAGCTCATCATCTAATAAACCATCTTGTTAGTCTTTAAAGTGCTACATTGTCCTGCATTTTGCTTCTACTGACGTAGCTCCAGATTCCCACTAGGGTAGCTGAGACAAGTCTCTGGCCCACACCGGTCATTAATTATATCACACAAAATAATCTCCCTTTCACTTTCACAACTGGGTACTCTGCCATCTCTCTCAGCAGAAAAGAGCTTCAGAATCCATTGGGCTCGCCCTGAACTGCCCTGTGTGTCATTCCAGGACAATGCAATCCAATAGAGAACTGAACTGCTGGTGGTGCCTATCTGGAAGGGATTTTACACCAATCCCAGAGTCTCTTGGTAGAGTGTTTCTAATCAGCTAATTCCATGATCATTAATTGGACACATCACAATTGTTGCTAGGCGCCCAATAAACTGCAGCAAGTGTCAGGCAATCTCAAAAAACTCAAAGAAATCCACGTCTTACTTAACCCACCCAGGTAATACTGCTAGCAGTCGAACTTCTCTAGTCCGGCACTCTCTGAGTCCAGCAACATCCATGGTCTGGCATGCTTTCAGTTAGCTGGATGTCCACTTACCATGGGTGTGACCATTTCCTGCAGTCCCATACAGTTTGTTTACAGCCACCAGTCCTGGCGTTCAGTGTCCTGTGCTGTTATTTAGCTCTAAACTACCCCTAAATGTCTTCTAAGTGCCCAGCAAGCAGTGGAAGTGTTGGTAACACTGCTAGGCACTATTGACCTCCCATGGTTCAGCAAATTCTCTGGTTCAGCATCAGTCAGGTTCCAAGGGTGCCAGACTAGAGAGGTTCAACCTGTACAACCATTTGCTGCAGTCTGTGTTATGAACTATTTATCTACATCCATTACCAGATTCCAGGGACATTTACAGACAGGAAGGTTCCCTTGGATTGTAGTTAGGGGTCGAATGCTTTTGCAAATTTCAATTTAAATCAAGCGAACACCATAATCCAAACAACTTTAATGATCTTGTGCTAGGCCGGGAGAGGAGTGCCTCTGTGGCCTTGTGAAAGAGATAAAGCAGGCTCTTAAAAAGAAACATACATAAAGTATCTCATGTATTCTTCAGTATCTCATATATTCTTAGCAAGAAGAAAAAGCCCTTTTATAAAAGCTCTCCAGCCTTTCACCTCTCTCACTGTACTGCACTCATAAAAAGGAACCCTTTGAAAAGTACCAGGGAGCTTTAAAACCATTTGAAAGGGATACAGGAGAAGCAGCTGGCAGGCGGTGTTTTCACTGGTTTGCGTTAGTTAGAAATTCATACACACCCTGTTAGATCAGGCTGACCGACAAACCTGAGATGGGCAAGTCTGGGGTCAACGTCGGGAAGCCTGGACAGCAGGCCAGAGGCGGATCCGTTTCAGGGAGCCTGGGCAAAGATGCATGAGAGGGGCGGGGGAAGCAGCTATGCAGAGCAAGGGGAGGGAAGTGTGTTCGTGGCTAGCTTTTGCTAATTCGTGGCTGCTATCAATAAGCCCGTGTTGTGGAAATGACTCTCATCCGCAAGGCGCTCTCACCTGCTGAGTCTGAAAAGACCAGACTGGACTTTCAGAGCAAGGGAGTCAGAACAATGCTCTAGAGGAGGGCAGGAGTCTCTGCACAGGACAGGGCAGAGTTCATGGCTCCGTAGCTTCGGAGTAGATCAGACAGCGTTGGCCATGGTTTCAAACCCATCACACAAGTGACCCCACTGCTAGAAATGACTGAAGGCTGCTTGGTGCCCTATGTGAAAGAAGTCTAGTGAGTGCTGATCCATTCCTCATAGCTGGGTATCATAACACCATTACCATAAACTCATTAGCAGAATCAGCAGAGGTACCCAGGCCTGAATGGAGCGGGGCCAGTGATTCTGGCAGCGCAAGAGTGAAGCACATTGACAGCAGCAGAGAGGGAAGCTTGCACTGCCACTGCTCCTGTCCTGGGGCTAGGCAGAGGATATTACCCCCCTGGGGCCACCAATGCAACCCCTTTCCTTAGCCCCAAACTCTCTTGCAATCTTTTTCCAGTGAACAGGACAGACTGGGTCAGAAGGGTCCATTCTGATCATTTACTCTGACATCCTGCACAAGCAGGCCAAAGAACTTCAATGCATGACAGCAGCTGATCCTTCTCCAACAGTCTGTGAGCAGGGGGGCAGACACTTAATGCTTTCAGCTATGCAGGCCTCTCGGTTTACCCATCATGCAAATACAAGTCAGATATGTGTCTGACAGCGAGATAAGAGGGTCTGGTGAACCTGCTGGTTCATTAAATGAAGCACAAAAGCCCACACACAGTTGGACAAAAATCTCAAATTCTCATAGAATCCAATCCTTCTCTTCTGCATTACACCAGCACACAATAACTGGCAAGCCCTGGTAGCCCAAGTGCGCTCTCTCTCTCTCCCCTCTCTCTCTCTCTCTCTCGAGCTGGGAAGTGAGTTACCCGAGAGGAGATCTTTATGCACAGCCAGATGTTCTGCTCCATTCCCAGTAGCCAGGATGTGAAGTGTGACTCTGTTCCGCCTCTCTTGTGTTTACACAAGCAGCATACTTCACTTGCAGCCATTGACCTCCGCTCATCATGGATCAAATTCTTGTCCTTTATCAGATCAAACAGTCCCCGACCATCTCTCTCTCCAGTACACAATCAACAACAACAGGAATTTTACTCAGCCAACTCCTCCCCTCCCCCCACCACCTATCATAGTAGAGACTTTCTCTCTTAAATAGACCAACTTTGACCACTTACTCTCCAACAGTTACACGGAATTACAGCTTGATACCACAGGGCCCCCAACAAAAATCTGAGTGTCCAACATCCCTAGCTTTTGCAGGGAATCCAAACCAAGACCTGTGCATTTTCACAGTTGTTCCCCCTCTCTACAAGGGTCAAAGCAAGACGTTAGAGCTGAACACTATAGAACTTTGGATATGCTTAAGATCTATATCCAGACTTCACAGCTTAAGTTCATCTCCAGTACACACAGTACACAGGAGTTTGCCTACCCCTGCCTTTCTCATGTCTCCAACATTCTACTTGCAACCTTGGCATTGGAATGTAGCTGGGAATTCCTTTGCCATGCTGTATGAGATGTTTTTCAAAAGCAAAAGAGACAAAAAGTGGTGCCGGCATTTATTTCCAAGTCAAGTTTCACATACTGCTCCGTCACAGCAGCAGACTGGCTTGTTTGTTTGCTTTTATCTAACTGCTACTTGTTTATTTTCCTCTCTTAGCATCCCTTTATGATAAACTTTTCTACCACCCATTAGATTCACAATCTTTGCACAAGCTCAGTGCTCAGAAGTGACTGTCGTTTTGGAGAAATGAGTGCACCAAATCTTGTTGGAAAAAGTTGTCCAGTTTAAAAAGAAACACCTGCTGATACTGTTTTGGTCTATACAAAAGTGCAGTCACCGTCTTTCCCATGTGGTGAGAAGTTTGAAATCTAGAGCTAACCGCGATCCAAAGCTTAACACATTTTCCTAGTAAGGAAAAGCATATTCAAAAATATATTTCACATCCAAAGTGGATGATTTCCCATGCCATTTTCCTTAGGTAACAGCAGACGTCAATAGGATTAGTGAGTTTTGTTGCAACCATAAAGCTATTGATATTCCTGCTGCAGCTTGTTAGAAGTTTTGAACAAACCTCTCATGCCAGAGAGCTGAAGAAGTGTTAGCAGTACAAAGAAAAACATCTAGACTTTGGCGAGAGGGGACAGGAGAAAGAAAGAGAAATAAATGAAGAACACACCTTTATCTCTTTTCTCTGGACTGCACAGAGTCAGTTCTGTTCCAGTGTCTCTGCATTGTGTATCTGGAGTCTTTCATATGTACAACAACAACAACAATTCAGAACAATCTGAAGCTAAAGGCTCCACCCCTGCATGTTACATGGTAAAGGCTCTCCGCTCACTGATCACAAAACAACTCCTAGTCCTTGTTCAAACAGTTCAGCTCCAGGGTAACAAGTTCAGAGTGGGAGGAGGCAAAGGGAAGCAGAGGGTGGTAACAGTCTCTTGGGCACATGTTAAGCCCCTATTATATCAGGGGAACCTGTTCTTCAGGTTGGAAATTGAAAGATCTGTTTATTGCCTTATTTGAATATTGCACTCTAAACTTCTTCCATGATAAAAGTTCATGCAGATACAACCATATTTAATAACGCACATTCAGGCAGCTCATGAGAGAACAAGTTAATCATTAGCATATACTGCATTTGTTTTACATTTTGGACTTCCTTGTAAAATTGCTAATGGAGTAAATCCCTTGTCATACCTAGTATAAGCAACAGCAGAGGACAAGATGTTAGATTTCAACAATGATCATGTTTCAGTATTACAAAATTTTGAGTCCTATAGGGTGGCAGAATTTTAAGAGCCCGAATAGTTTTCTGATCAATATTTGCAGTCACATGGTAAGTGCAAAGAGGGGGGGATGTAAAAATCTCTCTTATGCTTTAGGGCATAAAATGATCACTTCGCAGGTCAGGAAAGAACTGTTTCCCCCACCACACACAGTACAAACCAATTAGACAGGTGCAATTCCGGGGGAGGGGGGGGTCACCTTCCTCTGCAGCATCAGACAAGCTTTATTTCTGGAGGGAGGAGATATGATGAGCCACAGCTGTGACCTGCTGTGGCAATTTCAATGATCTAATATCAGAATAGCCAGGCTGCTTTTGAGCAGATTATCAGTTGATGTTTGGAATGCACTAGAGGCAAGTCTATATTACCGTGCTGCACTGGCGCAGCTGCCCCAGTGCAGCTGTAGCATGTCTAGTGAAGATGGACTACACTCAAAGGAGAGCAGTTTCCCATCAGCATAATTATTCCTCCTCAACAAGAGGGGGAAGATATGTAGGCGGGAGAGTGTTTCCTGCTAACTTAGCACTGGTGTGGAAATCATTTCATAGAATCATAGAGCTGGGAGAAACCTCAGGAGGTCATCAAGTCCAGCCCCATGCCCAAGGCAGGACCAATTCCAACTAAATCAACCCAGCCAGCGCTTTGTCAAGCCAAGACTTAGGTCAATGTAACTTGTGGCACTATGGAGTGATGGCTTTTGCACACCCCTGAGTGACTAAGTTACACCAACTTAAGTGGTTATGTAGACAAGCCCCTAGCTCTCATGTGCTATACCATATTATTTCCTCTAGCACAATAGGGGTAACAGCTACCAACTTAAAAAAAATGAACACACTTCCATATCTTGTATAAAGACAGTATATTCATTGGGGATGTGAACGGGTAACCAGTTAATCAGTTACCCAGTAAGTATCACCCTAACTGAGTAATGCTTAATCAGTGCCCTGGAGCAGCTCCCCACCCTTGTCCTGCTGCGGGTAGAGAGCTGCTCTAGCCACGGAACAGGGCTGTCATCTCCCAGCTACTGTGGCCTGGGAGCCACCAGCCCTGCAGAGGGCTGAAAGTGGCAATCCTAGGTGGGACCAGCAGCTGTAGCTCCTGGCAGGGCAAGGAGCCGGTAGCACCATGGTCTAGGAGCTGCTCCACACGGGCTGGAGTGGTCCCCTGCCCAGGATCCCACTTAGTCGGTTAACCGATTAAATGTTAGGTTAACCTAACATTTAACTGGTTAACGGATCAAACTGGATTTTACATCCCTAATATCCCTCTCACTCCACCGTCAGCCTTCTTCCTACAGTATGCTAGATATATACTCGGTTAGACACACATAAGCATCAAAAATGTGGGCCCATACTCGGACCAGCCATACTTCTCTATTCTGCATCTTCCAATGCAGTGTAATCCTGCTGGAGGAAGGAATTTATGAGACATATGGGATAGGCAGGTCACAAAGCATCTGATCCAGAAACATGCAGTTAATATTCCCAAAACCGGATCCCAGCCAAACTCTTCAGTATGGTTCAGAGTGCAAGATTTATACCCTACAGTCACCCTTCAGCCTGGAGTTTTTGGGAGGCATGAGCCCACTCACAGATAATAAGAGAATTTGACTAATTACGTATTTCTATTGTGTATATCACCAGACCCTGTCCATGTTGCAACATCCACTGAGCCAAATTCTGTTCTCAGCTGCACCTGAGAAAATAGGGATTGATGTGGATGCATGTCAGGGGTGTGCAAACAGAACACCAAAGCCAAATGCTGTGTAAGTTTTACAGCCAGAACTAACTTTGTGCCATTCAGTCACACTGCTAACAAAAGACATTTATTTACTAACCCATTTTATTACAATGGCTTTGCTCTTTTAAAGTGATTCTTTTTCCAAGGGGCTGGGGGATAAACACAACTGATAAGTCCACCAGGCCAGACATCACATTCCAAACTATTTGCCCCACCGGGGCTATGAATCCATACCAACAAACTGGCAGTATGTAAGTTGACACTGACAGACCTTTCTGTTGGAAAGGCCAGTTTTACAAGAGAAGGACAGCTGCACAATTGTATTCCCACTGCTCTCCTAGAGAAGAAAAGTGCAGTGATGAGAAATAAGTGGAGAGGAAAATAAGCTGGCATTTGGACTGACCCCCGCAGCCTGTCATTTGCCCTCAGGGAAGCAGAGAATTTGCTTTCCGTTCCTTCCCCAGCCTGCTCCTAAGAGCAGAGAAAGTCGGAGCTACCGTGAAACGAAGGACAGCAAGAAACAAAATGAGGCAGAGAATAAATAGGCAGGTGAGAACAGGAGGCAGCCTGCAAGGGTATGTGCTTTCATTAACTGAGTATCTAAAGTACTTTAAAGAGAACCGTTCAATTACCTCTGAGAGTCACCTTGTAACTAGTGGCCTTGTCCTGCAAACAGCTACTCCTGTGTTCAAAAGCTTCAGGGGGTAGCCGAGTTAGTCTGTATGGGAGGGCTGTGCACGAAAGCTCATGATACCATCTACATGTTTTGTTAGTCTATAAAGTGTACCAGACCATTTGTTGTTTTTTAAGTTTATCCTGTGTGCAAGTTTGACTTAACTTTGAGTATTTTCTGAAATGTGAGCACTTAATATTTCAAGCTGAGTGATCACAAGTTTGTTAGTAAATTTTTACTGGGTTTATGAACTGAGGATCAGGTCATTAACCGCCTACTCCCAGTGGGAGGAATTACTTGCATGAGTAGCCCTCACTAAAGCTAAGGAGACCAGTCATGCAAATAACTGCTCATCAATGGAAAAACAGGTTCACAAGCTGGCCCTAAGTTATAAAGACCTCAGTTCCTATCTAGGGCTCAGATCCAGGATGTCAGAAGAAATCTCCAAATTCCCCCCATAACAACCGCACCTTCCTTTTGTGTTAAAAGTTGTAATATATTCAGATTCTGGTTCCTTTCTGCAAAAGAGAAGTTAAGATCTTAAGATAGGAAAAATTTCCAATAAACGCCCTCCTCCCCAAGCCTGTCTACATTTAAACTGTTGATACAATATAAAAGCGTCACCTGATTACATTTCCCAATATGTTACTGTTCAGGAAGCATTCGGAAATTATGTGCATTGCAAGTGATAGGCTATTTGTTTTAGCAATTGTTCATTTTTAAGGTAACATAGGAAAGCACCAGAGGGGTAGCCGTGTTAGTCTGAATCTGCAGAAGCGATGAGGAGTCCTGTGGCACCTTATAGACTAACTGAAGTGTAGGAGCATAAGCTTTCGTGGGCAAAGACCCACTTCGTCAGATGCATGCCCCCTAGGCAGCTCTAGAATGCACATTACAAGTCAATGCTGCCCCCTAGGCAGCTCTAGAATGTTGCCTTCCTTTATTTTTAACCAAAGAACAGTACTTAGCCCTTACACCGCACTACATGTCTTCAGAGCACTGTACAAATATTAACTTGCTGGGAGGTTAAACAAATCCCCGGCACCGCAGATTAAACCTGTTTTCCTCTCACAGCATGGGGGTTTTTTATACTGAAGTAAAACTATCCTTACACAGATCTTCACATTCTTGCACACTAGAGGTTAGGGGGACCCAGGCTAGTAGATTACGTGTGCTCCAGCCCCATAGAGAGGTGGCGTAGAGGCTAGAACACCAGTGCAGGTTCCCCCCTATTGGGCAGGAAGCTCTGAGTCCCAGATCCAAGCCCCGAAGCCTTAGGTTCCCTTAGATTCACCACCCCTGCTTTATAACATCATCATCTTACGTTTACAAAATAAGGATTCTAGACATTTTGCAAATTATAACCCAATCCTGCCATGGACATAAGATCTAGCCAGTCTGGCCACAGAGCTGGTATTCAGTAACCTCAGGTTCTTTTCCTGGCTCAGCCAATGGTCTACTGGGTGACTGCGGACAAGTTACCTTGTCTCTCAGTGCATCAGTTTCTCCATCTGTAAAATGGGGATAATGAAACTGACCTCCAAGGTAAAGCACTTTGAGACCTACTGATGAAAAGCAGTGTAATATTTAGATATTATTGTATCCACTAGACATTTCACCTACCACAAATAAAAACTCTTCTTGGTTGAGACACCTCAACTGTTTAACAGTCCACAATGATGGAAGTGAACAAATTAAGAATGGGTCCAATAAAAATTAGAGATGGCAAAAGAGCTACAGCGCTTCATTAGCCTCTGGAATATCCAGTGCAGGAAACGTTTGTTTTTTGGAAAATAAAATGAAGATGTCCAGGCTTCATTGGAATCGTTGCTCTGGAATGGGGCTCGGAAGAGAGGTTCAGTACACAACTGTCCAGGGAGAGGAGACAACCCCAGCCCTCTCTCTCTGCAGCATCTTAGGACCAGGTGAAAAGCGCCTCTCCATGGCCACTGCAGCTCCTGTGGACAGAGCCGGGAGATGAGTGCAAGTTCTCCAGCTGGAGCACATCCAGGCTCATCTGCTCCCTGAGCTCCCCAGCCAGAGTGAGGAATGCAGCAAATTGTGCACTTACCCCTCGCTCCCTGATGAAGGGGAACAGCCAGCAATGTTCCTGCACAAATCACAGGAGGGGAAGCTTCAGCCCCACCCCCGCCCTCCTTAAAGTGTTCCTGGAGGATGGGAAGCTTGGGGCAGAGGCAATCCCAGACTGAGAGGGGAGAAGGGTGCACCCCAGCCAGCCCCTTTCACCTGCCTGCTGATTCTGTGGCTTTTCAGTATGGTTTTATGAGAGGCAATCGCATTACAGACACATCCCATTGTCCTGGCACAGTCAAACCCTGACCTTGCTTTAATTTATGATAAGAGGAAACTGTCTACTGAATTTGGTGGCTCTAGCTCTTACCACTTAAGATGTCTTCTTGAACAAACAGAAAGACAGACAGGTAAACTCTCCAAATACATAGTAGATGGAGGACTGTGAAACAAGAGGTTCAAATCCAAAAGTGAAACTCAGTTTAACTTGCTAACTTTCACCCAGTTTTAAACATGTAAAAACGTGGCATTGTAGGAATTTGGTGTGAATTAAAAACTTTGCACAGGTTCACTCCTGCAATGTGCGCACTAGCGAGATCTCACAGAAGACAAAACCAATGACTGAATTTGTAAATGAACCAGAAATTGTTTAAGGGCACATGTTGCAGCTGTCTGGGCCTAATGAAGGAGCTATTCTGGTTTAAATAAAAAATGCTGGAACTGCCCTTCAGATGTGAGTGTCACATTACTAGGTCTGGAATACAGAATTTATATTTAGTAAAGTCCCAAACTTCTTGGGAAATGCCCTGATTCCTCAAAGATTTTCAAATGAGCATAACTTGATGAAATCCAGTGGATTGGATGGGATCACTCATATAAAGTTAAGCACCCATTTAAGTTGTTGCAGGATCAGCTCCTTAACAGGTCTGAGCGCTACAGGGTGTGTGCATACATTTTCACAATTAGTGAAACTAATATTAGTGAGTTCACCCTTAAAGCTGAACCACTGATGCAAAGAAAAAACTAAATATACAAGGCTGTCAATTAACGCACTATAACGCCTGTGATTAATGCAGAGCACAATTAACACATTAATTGCAGGTATTTTCGCGGTGCTGCTCCTTTGAAATGTGGCGGTGTGTCCAAGGGGCAGCACTGCATGGAGCCGGGGTCAGTTGGGGACTCCAGCTGATCCCGGGCTCCCGCGGTGGTGACCCTTTGAAATGTCGCCACTGCATTTCAAAGGGGCAGCTGCACTGAGCCTGGGGTCAACTGAGTACTCTGCAGTACTACCCCTTTGAAACATCGCCACAGAGTTTCAAAGGGGCAGTGCACGTGATTAATCGCTCAATTAAATTTTTGAATCGTGCAATTAATCGCGATTTATTAAATCACTTGACATCCCTACAAATATATACACATACACTACCTACAGCATGTTGCAAATTCCTGACTGGGACTTTTATGTGTATAAAATGTCACATAATTATTTTTATTAGCACCAGCTAACTGCTAGTCACTTTACACAGAAGTGAAAATTAAGATCTCTGAAGAGCTGAATTAATTAATATGTAATAGACTGTAAGGAAGACTTTATGTTGCTGTTAGATACATTTTTTCTTTCTCTTCTTCTACCTGTTTTAATGCTATCTTTAAAAACAATTAAGTTCATGGACCAAAAGCAAAAACTCACCACCAATTACCTAATATTATGTGAGCTCAACTTCAATTCACAAGAAAAGCAAAATTCTGAGTAAAGGACAAAAGGAGGCTCTTCAGCAGCCAGCAGTTCTCATTTTTGTTGAATCTGGAAGAGATGCATCTCTGAGAGGCCCGATCAGATGACTTGGAGCCTGGAATCCGTAGGCCATAATTCCAGCTCTCACACTGATTCTTTGGGGGAAAGTCACTTAATTATTTGTACTACAGGTTAGACCTCCCTGATCCAGCCCCTTGGGACCTGATCAGTCTCAAATGAGAGACTTTGCTGGATTGGAGAGGTCAATACCAGCCCCCTGTCCTCGGCCTGGCTGGGCTCCCGGCCCCGCTGCTGCTGCCCTGGCAGGACTCCCAGCTGCCGGCCCGCCTGCCATTGGACTCCCAGTTTCCGGGGCTCTCTGGAATTGCCAGCCTATGGATGTTGCCAGATTTACAGAGGTTCAACCTGTACAGTAGCATCTAGAAACTACAATCATGCCTCAACCTTCCCATCTGTGAATTTAGTATGAATGATACCCAGCTACTTTTACAAAGATCACTAAGCCTTCACTCAGATTTCTTGATACCTGGCATATACTGCGATGTAACACACACAAAGAGAATAGCATACTCTCCAAAAACCTATCATTGTGTGGCTGTCCCTAGAGCCATTAGACTCAAACTAGTATTTTAACTGACCCATGTGTAGAGCCTACATGGATACAAAATTTGTTTCCATATCTGCAAAAATGATCTGCAGATATCTGCATCCACAGATGCAGATACCCATAGATATAAATTTGCTAGGTTCTAGATACAAAATGAGTATTCCCATTCGTAAAAATGAGCAGGGATATCTGCATCCACATCTGAAGATACCTGCGGATATAAAGTGGATATCTGCAGATTTGCAGGGCTCTACCCATGTGCAACTGAGTCAAAAGATAATTAACCATTTGGTTGATGGAGGAAAGAATTGCACAAGGTACATATCAAATACCTCTCAGAGACATTATGAGGATTAAACTGCTGAGGAGCCAGATTCATCATGCCAGGGATGAATGTGATGCATTGTTTTTTGAGTGTTTAAAATGTTAGGGATTTTTGTTATTTTGACAGTGTCGCTAAGTCTCATGAACTTATTATGAGTCTTACAATATTTGATGTTTTTCTTTAAAAAAAATAAATAAAAACGGCAATTGATATCATGAGATTGGCTGGGAATCAAAGCTTCCATTTTAAAAAAGTAAGTTTCTAGCCTTTGTGGGTGCAGAGAAACCTGTGAAAATGTGGCACAAGTGCAGCCTAAAGGCTCAGAACCAGAGCATAAATAAAAGGTACGCCAAATATATTTTAAAAAATCATAATTTTTTGAACCAAACTCAGTTTTTGAGGTGCAGACACATTGTTTTTAATACTTAGGGTTAGCAGTATTGCAGTGGTGTTCCAAGAATGCAAAGGTTGAGGTAATAAGTGCCTGACAGTTCTTGCCTTCAGTAAAGATCTGTCCTGGCACACCAGGGGTGTGTCTAGACTACAGGGTTTTTTCGAAAAAAGTAGCCTTTTTTCGAAAAAACTTCCCATTTCTTTTGAAAGTAAATCGAAAGAACGTGGTAGTTTTTTCGACCGTGGAAAACCCTGTTTTATGAGGAAGATCGCCTTTTTTTGAAAGTGCTCTTTCGAAAAAAGGCGCTATGTAATGCAAACTGTACTTTTTCGAAAGAGAGCATCCAGACGGCCTGGGTGCTCTCTTTTGAAAAAGCGGCTGGCTTTTTCTAAAGTATCTTTTGAAAAAGCCTCTTTTGAAAGAGGCTTGCAGTCTAGATGTAGCCCAGGCGAGCAGTGAAGAGAGGCCATGCTGTTTGTAAAATACTGACCAGCCTAGACACTGCATTATTTGAGGCAAGTACCCCACCTACTGTTCTTCCCGAGAAGGGGTTCTCAAACATTTTCTTAGTGTAGCCCTTAACTTCATCCCCAGATGGTTCCATGGCTGTTTCCCCAGCAAGCCTTCTACATCTGAATGGACCAGACCTTCTGACATGCTCACATAAAATCCCAAGTGCAGCTACATCAACTGCTGACATAGGATGGAAATATTAGGCAAGTACTATTACTTATAATTTGTCCAGTGGTAGCACACAGAACGACAGTCAGAGTAGGGGTTTCACAGCATTGTATTTTACAAGGAACACTGTCCCAAAGAGGCTTCTGTTTAAAATATTTTTAGCCATCCTTCAATGAAATTTAGCAGTTGGAAAAAAGCAGAATGAGCCAGGATGGCATGACCAACCAGCTGTGCAGTTTGGGAACACGCCTGCAGCTTGGGAACTCACCTTCCAACAGTTCAGTAAAATAAAATAGCCCATGCAAGAGACTTTCAGATCCACCTTTTCAAACATTAACCTGGAAATCTGAGCATGGCACTTTTCGAAAGAGTCAGTGTCTTGGCAGAATTCCAATCTGCCATTCTGCTTTCTAAAATTCCTCATATAATTTCAGTGAGATCCATGACCACTACACAGTAGTTAAGGTGGGTTAGACTCTGTAACTATCGGCCATTTGATAGCTATCACATTCTATGCCAAAGGTAGTTATATTTCAATGGTAAATAATGTAATCAGTGAGCACCTTTTGGCTACGTCTACACTGGCCCCTTTTCCGGAAGGGGCATGTAAATTTCAGCAGTCGTCGTAGGGAAATCCGCGGGGGATTTAAATATCCCCCGCGGCATTTAAATAAAAATGTCCGCCGCTTTTTTCCGGCTTTTTTAAAAGCCGGAAAAAAGCGGCGGACATTTTTATTTAAATGCCGCGGGGGATATTTAAATCCCCCGCGGATTTCCCTACGACGACTGCTGAAATTTACATGCCCCTTCCGGAAAAGGGGCCAGTGTAGACGTAGCCTTTGTGTATAACATCTTTCAGTGTGTTAAGGCCTCAGTCCTGCAAGCACACAGGCAATTAACTTTAAACACAAGTGTTTCCACTAACTTCAACAGGACAACTCGGGGTAAAGCCAAATCCAGTAGTATTTGCTAGAAAGACCGTGTAGGCTAGTCTAAACTAGAAAATTAGCTCAATCCTGCCACATGACTTAAGTTTGAGGGGGAAAAACTACAGTACGGAGGCTATATCTGCCCCTTGTGCATGCGCCTTGTTGGGGCAGGGCATCTTGTATGTTTTTATGATCCCAGGAGCTATGCCGGCGGGAGCTTAGTGCTCCTGGTAGGTTCAACCAAGCTGGAAAGGTCAACGGGGGAGGAGCCAGGATTGGGGGTCTGGCTTAGGGCTAACAATCCTGACCAAGAAAAAGCTTTTGTTGCAGAAACAGCAACAAAGAATTCCTTCTCAACTGTGTGTGACGGCCTTACAGTGACTTGTATGACTGCCAGTGGCGAAAGCAGAAATGAAGCTACTGACATGAAGATGGAAGTCCTGAGCACCAAGATTAAGACCAGAATTGGGTTCTGGAATGTATGTACCATGTATGAAACAGGTAAGCTTGTGCAGATTATCTGCTTGCACGGTGCAAACAAGATGACATAGCTACCATCATTATGAAAAAACACTGGAGATGGATTGGGCACATGCTCAGGAAAGATGGAAGCTCCACCACAAAGACTGCTGTGCACCGGACCACTGAAGGGAAGCGAAAACAAGGACAATCCAAGACAACACGGCGCTGGACTGTTGAAGTAGAAATGAAGAGCATGAAATCACACTTGGTGCCCTATTGAGAAGCTGGCCAGAGACAGACAGATGTGGAGGACCTTTGTTGCTTCATACGCCAGTGGGGATGAAGGTGATGAAGATGATGAGGCTACATCTACCAGAGTTGTTAACTCGAGTCCCACAACTTGAACTCAAGTCCGACTTAAGTCGCCTAGGTGACTTGACTTGGGTTCATTGTTTGTGACTTGAGACTTGCTAATTTTGTTAAATCGACTTGGTGAAAAAATTGCCCGAAAATGCCGATATTGATGGCTTGTACAAAAGTGACTTGACATTTTTAAAATTAAGACTTGAGACTCGACTTGGGACTTGACTCGAAAGTGACTTTAAGGACTCGAGACTCGAATTGGACTTGACAATGATGACTTGAAGACAACACTGACATCTACACTGCGGAGCTATTTCAGGATACCTCTGGTATCCCAAAATAACTATTCAATGTTTTAAGAGCAAGCCTGTTTTATCAAAATATACCAGGCTTACTATTCCGACGTCCCTGTAAACCTCATTGCATGAGGGTTAAGGGACGTTTCGGAATAGTGCCTTATTTCAAAATTTGGCATTGTGTAGACAGCGCCAAATTTCAAAATAAGCTATTTTGAAATTACCTTGAAATAAGCTATGCATTTTGTGTAGCACAAATTACATAGCTTATTTCAAAGTAACAGGACTGTGTAGACACACCCTGCGTGACACAGTTAAGTTGACCTAAGTCCATACATAGACAGTATTAGAGTGCTGGTAAATATTCTCAATCCCCCTGGAATTATTACAGCATGTTGGGGGGACAGAAGGGAACTCTAGAAAACACTCTGAATGAATTTAAGCCATACATCAAGCTAACTGATGCCTCTCGAGGAGTTGGATTGTCTATGCTAATGGCTCAGGTAGTGTCTACACAAGTGGTTTCCAAACTTTTTAAGCACAAGATCACTTTCTGAATTTAAGTGTAATCCAAGATCTACCGCAAACCCAAATACCCTTGCCCCACCTCCCACCTTCTCTGCAGTTCCGCCCTCGCCCTAAACACTCTACCCCCATCACTCCCCCATCCTCACTCCCTTTTACCAGGCTACAGAAGGGTGTTGGGGTGCAGGCTGTGGTCTTGAGCTGAGTGATTTAGTGGGAGAGGCTCTGGACAGAGTCTGGGGCAGGTGGGTTTAGTGCAGAAGGAAGTTCAAGGTGCAGGCTCTGGGAGGGAGTTTGGATGGATGAGGGGCTCAGGGCTGGGATAGGAGTTTAGGATGCGGGCTCTGGCTGGGCACCACTTACCTCAGCTGGCTCCTGGGAGGTGGTATAGTGGGGCTAAGGAAGGCTCATCCTCTCCCTGTTCCTCTGCCACTCATGAAAGTTGCTGGCATGTCCAGCACAGCTCCCAAAGGGGAGGGGCTGGTGACTCCATGTGCTGCTCCTGTCTGCAAGCATTGCCCTCGCACGTCCCATTGGCCATGGTTTTCCATTCCAAGCCAACGGGAGCCATGGGGTGCTGGCAGGCAAGGAGAGCCTGAGGAGACTCCATGAACTCCCTGATCCAGGGGCCAGAATGACAAAGATTCACATTGCCCCTTTAAGTATATGGGGCATGTTCAGACATAGAAGCAACTGCCAGGAAGCTCTCTCCATCCCAAGCTCTGTCGTGTCCCTCCTCTCTGAAAGGTGTGGGAGACACCCTAACATCAGTGCTACCCTCTTTTGTCTCCCCAACTCTGCAGATCTGGCAGGAGATTCCCAAGGAACAACTCCAAAGTAGAGGGCAGGAGCAGCATGGCAATGAGGCGGAGGGGGGGGAGTGATAGCCTCCTGGCCAAACCAGTCAGGTTCACCTGTCAGAAACACCAAGATTTACCATTGGATCTACTGGTTGGTGACGACTGGTCTACACTGAAACACTGCAGCTGTGCCACTGAAGTACTGTAAGGCTATGTCTACACTCGCAGCTTCTTGCGTGAGTAATATGCAAATGAGGCTAAATGTGGAATATCGCCGAGCCTCATTTGCATACCTAATGAACCACCATTTTTTTTAGAAGAGGCTCTTGCGCAAGAAGGAGTGTCTACTCTGCCCCTTCTTACGCAAGAAAAACCCTCTTGCGCAATGCCGTTACACCTATTACTTTTCAGGAAGAAGGGCATTGCGCAAGAGGGTTTTTCTTGCGTAAGAAGGGGCAGAGTAGACACTCCTTCTTGCGCAAGAGCCTCTTCTAAAAAAAATGGTGGTTCATTAGGTATGCAAATGAGGCTCGGCGATATTCCACGCTTAGCCTCATTTGCATATTACTCACGCAAGAAGCCGTGAGTGTAGACATAGCCTAAGTGTAGAGGGTGCCCTGCTTAGTTGATTAACCAGTCAAACGTTAACTGGTTAATCAGGTGGCTGCACACTTCATCATGGTCACAGCTGGCTTTTCACTGTGGCATGAAGCTACATATGCCCTACATACCTTGTGACAGACTGCTGGCTAAGCCAGAGCTCTGCCACTATAGCTTGGCTGAAAAGGCCAATTACAGCCAGCTGAGCAAACCCAGGCCTGAAGGGCTAATGGAAGCAGCTGTGGGCCTAATTAGCCAGAGGGCTATATAAAGCAGCCAGAGGGGAGGAACCAGGGTGTGGCTGAGTGTGCTCCCAAGCCAGAAGGAGAGGCTGCCTGAGTTAGCTGCTAGAAAACCAAAGCTCTGTCAATAGAAGATGGTGGCAAATTGGCACTGACAATAAAAGGCACAGGTGACTGCACCAGAAAGGGTCTCTGGTTGGTTTGTGACCCAAGAAGGGGTCCCAAGGCAAGGGGCCTGGGCGAGAACCTTGCCACAATCTCCACCAGTGGAATGTGACATAGCCAGCATATTTTAGGGATGTTGAATTCCAATTAATCAGCTAATTGAGTAATTTCAATGGAAATTCCATTAACTACTCAATTAGTTGATAAAGGAGGCGCTTGGTATCCCACTGTGGCTCTGCCTTTGCTGCCCTTGTACATTTCAAAGGGAGAGGCACAGCAGTCAGGACCCCATGCAAACCCCTGCTTCAGTCCCTGCTCACACTATTTCCGCTGCTGTGTTCCTGCTTCCCCTGTCCTCCCCCTGCCCCTGCAGAGATGGTGCTGGGAGGAGCTGGCTTTAAGCTGACTCTTCCCCCAGCACCGGCTCCTGCTCCCTCCCCACTTGGTGCCTGATACAGAGGTAGCAAGGTGGGGGAGAAGCAACTAGTTGAGTAGTGACTCGACTATCTGATAAGCCCAGGCCTATTGGGTGCTTGACTAGTCGCTTACATCACTAGTGTATTATAATGCAATGTAGTGATTAGTGTGGATCAACGATGGGGTAACCTAGGCTAGTGAGAGGACTGCATGAGGGGCCCTCCTTCATGTCAGTGGGCCATAAGATTGTCATAACCAAGACAGTCTCCTGGGATAGGGTAGTTCTGCTAACTGCGCTTGTGTACTAGGGATGTTAAATTTAGGTTAATCAGCTAATCAAGTAGTCGATGCAATTTGCATCGAGTGTTCGATTAGTCGATAAGGGCACTTCAAAGGTGAAAGCGCTGTGGGAGCACGGAGCCAGCAGGGGACTCAAGGGCTATGTCTACACTCGGGTGTTCTTGCGCAAGAATGTCCGTTCTTGCGCAAGAACCAGCAGAGCGTCCACACTGCACAAGAAGATTTACAATACGGCGTCGGAAAACAGGGCTTCTTGCGCAAGAGTTGCACTCTTTTCTAACAAGTGTAAATCCTCTTGCGCAAGAGGGCAGTGTGGATGCACGTCAGCGGTTTCTTGCACAAGAAAGCCCTATGGCTAAAATGGCTGTCACAGCTTTCTTGCGCAAGACAGCGTCCACACTGCCATGGATGCTCTTGCGCAAAAGCACATGGCAGTGTGGACGTGTTCTTGCGCAAGAACCCACCAATGTAGACATAGCCAAGCAGTCCCCTGTTGGCCCCATGCGCACACTCTACTCTCCCCCTTTGCTACCTCTTTCTGATAGAAGTAGCAAGCAGGGAGGGAAGCAACTAGTCAACAGATGTGTCCACTATCTGATAAACATTTGCTTATCGGATAGTCTACTAGTCATTCACATCCCTATTGTGTACCTTGAACTTGTGGGTTGTGCCAACTGAACTGTAGCAGCGCTTTGATTGGATGCAGAGGGAGTTCATGGCTTTCACAGTCAATGTTGTGTGCAATGAGCAGGCACCTCACCTCACGTGTCCTTGCTGTATGTGCTTGTCACTTTAGTAATATCAGAAAGAAAAAAACGACACAGGTGGAAAGAGCAGAATCTAACAACCCTGCACATAGGCAATGATAAACAAAATGTCTCACAGGCCACACGTAGAACCCTGATGGACCGCAGCTTACCCGCCACTGGCTGGGGACAGTGCCTCCACCAATAGACAGTACTAAGTGCCAAAATGCTGTCTTGTTTTAATATTACCCTGTGGTAAGTGAACAGGGTGAGGGGATTGGTAGGGGAGTCCTGCCTATGTGAGCAGGAGCTATTACTTCCAGTGTCCTGAAAAACTCTTCAATAACCTGAATTGCAACTGGAAAATTACCCATTCGCCAAATGGATGTGGAACCACAGAGAGGGAATAAATACAAACTCTGAAAGGGGACAATCCACATCCGTTTACAATCCCATTTTCATCAAATTTAAAATCTGTTCAGAAGAAAAGCACAAACACAGTTTGGCAAATAAAAGGGCTATATCTGGTTTCAAGATGTATAATTGTAGTTATCTGTTTTTCAAGGAATAAATATTGCTATTTTGTTTCCTTTGTGAAAAAGGCCGTTGACTGTAAGGTGCACACTGTAGAACAATCACACTGTCCACACTGCCATCAGCCTCAAAATGTGTAACATGAGGCTGGCTGGTTTTTTGTTTAATATCTTCCCTGCAGACTCCAATAAATCATAGTGACCATGATTTACTGGACTCTGTGTAGCAGAACACAGTTATTCAAGTCCCCACTGTAAGCTAACCAGGGATTGTGTATGATTTCAAAGGTAATTTATCAGCAAGGCTGGTGATTTTAATAGTTACATTGATGTTCACTCATCTTTCTGCATCTTTCCAAGTCCTGTCTTTCATCAATGAATCTTCCATGCAGAGAAAAGGTTCAGGCATTGCACTATGGCAGATGTGTGTTTAGTGAAGACAAACAGCCCTGAAGCCTGGTCAGAAAGAAACACTATATTCTGCAAGAGCTGGCTCCCTGTAGGCCACACAGGAATTAATCTTTAAAGTGAAACCATAGAACCATCCTCTGAAGCACTGCACACCAGCATTTTAGAGATCAGGATCTTTGTACATTTATTCTGCCTGCTTGCACATTTAATGCAGTAATGTTAAGTGGAGCAGCAGTAGTCGGGGACGGAAGAACAATCCATGTGAACTGAGTCTTGAAATGAGCTTTATTGATGGATGTTTAGCTGCCAGCAGAAGTAACCAGCTTCGGGCAATTAGCCCCCAGGTTTTTTTGTTTTTTCTTCTTTGACAATAAATGAAGCCTTCATGAATGTGAGGAGCTAACAGACAGTGCTGATCTGACTCCTATTCTGAAGATATGTAATACTGCCCAGAGTGAGTGAAGGGCTGCCAAGTCACAACAGTCTGAATGAGTGAAACTTAAAACACACATAATAAAGGAAGGCTTTAAATGAATTATTGAAATTCATATAAAATTCTTCATCACAAAACAGAGAGAGACATCTGGTTCATACTAATGATGTTAAGAGGTGGGTAATCAGCTAATCGTGTAGTCGATACAATTTGTATCAATTACATATTAGTCGATAAAGGAAGGCACTCAGTCCCAGCTCGTACTGTGTCCAGGAGCTACTACTACTGTGGCTCTGCAGTTTCAGGCTACATCTACACTGGTGTGATCTTGCACAAAAACTCTTTAGCGCAAGAGTTCTTGCGTTACAGTAGTTGTGCAAGGGAGCGTCTACACTGACATGTGCTTTTGCGCAAGAGCATCCATACCAGTGTAGACGCTCTCTTGCGCAAGAAAGCTCTGATGGCCATTTTAACCATAGGGCTTTCTTGCGCAATAAATTCATGTTGCCTGTCTACACTGGCCTCTTGCGCAAGAACAGTTGTAGACAGGCAGCAAGTTTTTGCGCAAGAGCGGCTGCTTTGGCGCAAGATAGCGCCAGTATAGAGACAGCCTTAATGTAGAAGGAGCTGAGCGTGCAGACAGCCCAGCTCCTACTACATTTAAACTGAAAAGCCACAGGGTATGTCTACACTACCCTCCTAATTCGAACTAGCGGGGTAATGTAGGCACACCGCACTTGCAAATGAAGCCCGGGATTTGAATTTCCCGGGCTTCATTTGCATAAGCCGGGCGCCGCCATTTTTAAATCCCGGCTAGTTCGAACCCCGTGCCGCGCGGCTACACGCGGCACGGAGTAGCTAGTTCGGATTAGGCTTCCTAATCCGAACTAGCTGTACTCCTCATTCCACGAGGAGTACAGCTAGTTTGGATTAGAAGCCTAATCCGAACTAGCTACTCCGTGCCGCGTGTAGCCGCGCGGCACGGGGTTCGAACTAGCCGGGATTTAAAAATGGCGGCGCCCGGCTTATGCAAATGAAGCCCGGGAAATTCAAATCCCGGGCTTCATTTGCAAGTGCGGTGTGCCTACATTACCCCGCTAGTTCGAACTAGCGGGGTAGTGTAGACATACCCACAGTGGGGGTAAGTGCCAGGACTGCACAAGCCCAAGTCAGTCCCAGCTTGCACTGGATTCAGGACCTACCCCCACTGTGGCACTGCATTTTAAATGTAGGAAGAGCCACCTAGCTATTACTACATTTAAAATGCAGATGCGTAGCGGGGGTAGGTCCCGGACCCAGCACAAGCCGGGACTGAGCCAGGCTTGCTCAGTCCCAGTTCGCGCTGGGTCCAGCAGCCTCTGGGGGAGAGGAGGTGTCATAGCAGGGACTTGGAACTCCCCACAGACAGGCCGCTTCCGGAGCAGCCTGTGTTTGTGGCCAGCCTGGGCCGCTGCAGACAGTGGCTGCTGCCACAAAGCACCCTGTCCACAGGGGCTCCCAGCTCCACACTGTCCACAGGGGCTCCCAGCTCCACACTGTCCACAGGGGCTCCCAGCTCCACACTGGGACCCCCCTTTGACAGGAGGTGCTGTCACGAAGTAGCCTCTCTGTGCGGTGGCCAGGGCTGACTGCGAACAGAGACTGCTGCAGCAGCAGCCCCTGTCCGCGGAGGGTCCCAGATCTCCACTGGGAACCCCCATGGACAGGGGCTGCTCTCTAGGATGCAGAACAGCCTCTGCTCATGGCAAGCCTGGGCCCACTTCAGGCAGAGGCTGCTTTGTAGCAGCCTCCCCTGCATCGCCCCCTCTAGGCAGCAGCATGGGGGAAAGGGGAGCAGGCAGCACCAAGGAGAAGGAGCCTAGCCCATCTAGGTTCCTATCCACACTTCCAGTGGCCAACTCTTGCAATTTGATTACAAAACATGAGATATTCAGTGGTGGGTTTTTTTTAAACCCAGCTCCTGGAATCATGGGAGTGTGTGAGACTTTTAAAGGAAGTAAGCATCTTCCCATGGGTTAGGCTCCAATTTGGACATAGAGGTGAATGTTCACAGTAATCATAAATCTGAATAAAATCCATGATGAGCCCACCTCATACTTGCCTACCTCAATAGCTCCTGTCCCTCAGGGCTAGACCTGGCTCTCAATCCCTGGTGTCACAACCTAGAACATGTGGTTGCAGCAACTCAGATTTGGTCCATCCACTCTCAGTAGATTGAGACACACTAGCAGATGCCAAACCTGAGCAGGGTTCAACCATCTGTCCCAAGTTGCAGTAGGGATGTGAACGACTAGTCGAGTATCCAATAAGCAATTGCTTATCGGATAGTCAGCACACTAGTCGACTAGTTGGTTCCCCTCACCTTTGCTGCCTCTATCAAAACGAGGCAGCAAGGGGTGGGGGACAGAAGAGAGTGCTTCAAAGCATTAGTGTTGTGTGGAGCCCGGGGTGGCTGGGAACTCCCACACTGGCCCTGGGCTCCATGTAGCCCTGCCACTTTGAAATGCCGCATGGAGCCTGACACTGTGCTCTCCGTGGCATTTCAAAGCAACAGTGCTGTATGGAGCCCAGGGTCAGCTGAGGACTTTGAGTCCCAGCTGACCCGGGCTCCATGCAGCACTGCCACTTTGAAACACTGCGAGGAGCACGGGGCCAGCGGGGTCCCCCTGGGGCCGTTGCTACACTTCAAAGGCAACTAATCGACTAATTGAATAATCGATGCAAATTGCATCGACTATTTGATTAGCCCATTAATCTAAATTTAACATCCCTAGGTTACAACACCCAAAATGGGGAGCCAGGGCAGGAGCTACCACTGCAAGGTGAGCGTGTTATGAGCTCTGCCTCAAACACCCCCAGCCTACTGTGATTTATCATTTCCCCAACATCTCTGCCATGAAGTTTGCTAAAAAACCTCCATGTCAAATTCACAGTTGCCAATAGCTACTGAAAACCTTGAGCACCTTCTACAAGATGCTCATGAATTGGAAGGCAAGAAACTCAAAAGTGTAGTATGTAAACCAATCTTTTTAGGGGGAGGGAGGCTAACCTGTGGTTTCTGAACACTGTAAGTTGGTATAATTCAGCATTGGCCATGGCAAAAATTGCCCCTGCTTGGAAAGGGTCCCGATGCCACATGTTAATGGCAATAATATCTAGTTCTTCTGTGGCAGTTTCCCAGAGTACTTTGGAGCCCTGTGGCGGACGATTTGGGGCATAAGCTTTTGTGGATCAAAACTACTCTGGTCAGATGCCTCTGATGAACTGATCTCCAGCCCACAAAAGCTGTTGCCCAAAGAAATGTGTTAGTCTCTAAGCGCTAGCGCTGTTAAATATTGGTTAATTGGATAGTCGATTAACTTCATGAATTCTTATCGTTTACTCGACTATGCTATAGTCACCGGGGGCAGGGCTGGAAGCCAGTGTGCTCTGTCCCCACTCCCGAGGAGTCCCCTGCCTTTCCATGCTGCTGCCTCTGTATCAGAGGCAGCAGCATGGGTGCCAGGCGGGAGCTGGTTTGTGAGGAGAGCCAGCAACGCGGGGTGGCAGCAGGCCTGCCCTGCCCGCCTGCCCGGATACATTTTAACTGCAGAGCCGCAGCGGGGGCAGGTCCTGCCCCCAGTGTGAGCCAGGACTGAGCTGGGCTGCTGGCCAGCCGGCTAAGAAAGGTGCCGACGGGGGGATGTGGGTAGTCGATAGCAGTAACCGATCAGCATTTCCTTGTCAGTTTATTGGCTAATCACTACTCTATTACTTGCCTGCTAAGCGCCACAGGACGCCGCCTTGGCTGCCCCGAGTCCTGCCTGAGGAGGCCAGTAGCGTTGCCCCCACTTGACAGCAGGACGACGGGGAAGGGGAAGGGACTTGCCCAGGGTCTCCCAGTCCAGCGCTCCCTCCATTAGGCCTTGCTGCCTCCTTACCATGGGCCCATCCTGAGCGCCCTGCAGGCGCTCTGGCACGGCGGACAGTGCCCGGGGACGTCGCCATGGCAACAGCCACAGGCGCTCTGGCGGGAAGGGGCAAGATCACGCACACGCACGGGTGGCCGCCGCGAGGAATTGTGGGTACCAACTGCGGGTATTAGTCGCGGCAGACCGCAGCCTACTCCCGCCCTTCCCAGCGTGGAGTGGTGATGACGCATAAACTCTGCGCCTCGTGCCTGGGCGAATCCGAACATCACGCTTAGCCAAGCGTGTTACGAAGTTGCTAGTAGCCGGCGCTATATTCGGGGCGCCGCGCGCTGCGGACGGTGGCCGAGAGAGGACACGTTTCCTGCCTTTCGGCCCCGTAGCCATCTCAGTGATGCCGTTGGCTCCGGCGGGGCCGGCGCACTTGGTGCGCTGCGGGCAGAAGGATGAGCTGTACCGGAGCGGGCTGCGCAGCGGGGCCGGCGCAGCGCTGCACGGGCTGACGGGTGAGGGGATAATGGGGGGATATAAGGGGGGGCTCGCCGTGGGGGGAGGGGCTAAAGGGGGGCTCGCCGTGGGACTGAGGAAGAGGGTAAAAGGGGGGCTCGCCCTGGGGGGGCAGGGGAAAAAGGGGGGCTCGCCCTGGGGGGCAGGAGTAAAAGGGGGGCTCGCCGTGGAGCTGGTATGAAGGGGGCTCGCCGTGGAGTATTGAGTGTGGGGGGCCTGGTCCCTGTGTATAGTAGGGATGTAAAAAATGTAGAAAAACATTAACCATGTAACCGATCAAAAATTCTGTTGGTTACATGACAGGGAGGTTAGCGTGTAGTCAGTTACATGGTTAAAAGTCGGCTCCCCACAAGCACCAGCTCCCAAGGTGCCTCCTCCAGCACTGGCTCCCTGACCCACGTGTAACCACTTAAAACCTTTTATGTCAGTGGTTACGTGTTTACACAAACAATAGTTGACATCCCTATTACATGAATAAAATATTTTAGGAGATGCAGCGGGAGCGTCACCATCCCTCCCCACATGTTCTGCCCCTCTCCCTGATCTGGTTGCTGGCACCGCTCCTGATGGGGTCCCTGTGAGTTCAACCATTTAAGTAACTGAGGTTAAATGGCTAAACTTTAATGTTCTTAGTGCAGTTTCTGAGCTATACCTGCTTTCTCCCTCTATCCTGGGTAAGTTTATTATCCCCACTTCAAAGTTTGATGCGTAGCCAGCCTTGATTAGTCCCTGGCTCCCCTTATCCTTAATAGGAAAACGTAAAAAACAACAAATAGTCTAGTAGCACCTGAAAGACTAACAAAACATGTGGATGGTGGTTTGAGCTTTCATGGGCACAACCCACTTCATCCACATGTTTTGTTACTCTTTCAGGTGCTTCTAGATTATTTGGCTGTGTCTACACTGGCATGAATTTCCGGAAATGCTTAAAACAGAATAGTTTTCGTTATAAGTATTTCCGGGAAAAAGAGCGTCTACATTGGCAGGCTGCTTTTCCAGAAAAGCCCTTTTTCCGGAAAAGCATCCATGGCCAATGTAGACGCGCTTTTCCGGAAAAGAGCCCCGATCGTCATTTCCGCGATCGGGGCTTTTTTCCGGAAAAGACTACTGGGCTGTCTACACTGGCCCTTTTCCGGAACAGTGTTACCGAATAAGGACTTATGCCCGAGTGGGAGCAGAATAGTTTTTCCGGAATAGCGGCTGATTTTGTACAGTAGAGCGTCGTTGCTTTCCCGGAAATTCAAGGGGCCAGTGTAGACAGCTCGCAGCTTATTCCGGAAAAGCGGCTGATTTTCCAGAATAAGTGGCCCAGTGTAGACACAGCCTTTGTTTTGTTTTTTTTCAAGTTTTTCCTATTACAGACTCACTCGACTACCCCTCTGAAGCTTGCCCTTAATAATCACTGTAAGAGGCTGATGGGAGCTTTACTCGTGGGTTCTTAAATACTCCTGGCAAATGGGATATTGCTTATTCAGGAGGCAAACATAGACTTGTGTTACTTCCCAGATGTTTAGGCTATTAAACCTGAATGCAAAATGAACTCCTTCCTCTTTTTCTATGAGTTTCCAACACCAAAATCCATGAGTTAGGCTTCCTCCCACCACACCCCCAAAAAATAATGTGACTGGGTAAAAGAGCATGTAGTTCTTTAAAATGATAAATTTGGCCTTTTGTAATATGCCTTCTCATTTTTGAGCCTTTAGGGTTCTCATCTTCCAGCATCTCTCTGAAACCATTGGGTCTTGAAACTTAATTTGAAAAGAGAGTTTAAATTGTCAGTGGTGATAGGTTTTTCAGAAGTTGAGACTGTAAGTAGGATCCCAAATAGCACAAAATTCACGATAAAATCATGAGGCTGGCAATGTTGCTTCATCCCTTCCTTACCTATGCCACGTCTTCTAGTTTGGATAATGAAAATGGAGTAGTCTTTCTGAGACACAGCGCTGCAAAGTTTGGGCAGTAATCACTGCTGGGGAAAGGGATGTCAACATTAAGTTTAACTGGTTAACTGATTAAACAAGGGTAGATGGGGGAGGGTAGAGCTGGGCTACTGGCTCATGGGCTCACAGGCAGGGAATCAGACTGCCATGGGTGGAGGGCTGCTTCCAGGTAAGGGTTAACCATTAGCTGACACATCATATGTTCAGGGTGATGTTTACTAGGTAAATGATTATCTGTTCACATCCTTACTGAAGAGTGCTTTAAATCCAAGCAAAATTTATTTTAAAAACAGTGTTGTTTATCTTACCTTTTAGGTGCTAAGAAATGGCTAGAATGGAGGAAAGAAATTGAACTTCTTTCTGATGTAGCATACTTCAGCCTCACCACTTTGTCAGGTACCGTTCATTAAGTTTAACCATTTATTTAACATGGTTTGTGGTGGAAGGTTGAGAATATGGTTCAGGTGTGAAGAAAAGGGAAGCTAATGTTTCTTTGATATTTGTTAGCTGAATTAATTACCTACTTACAAATGTTTAATGCATCTGGGTTACTGTCATTATTGCAAATATAATTAGAGGTCTGTAAAGAGCTCAGCCCTTCTTGTGAGCACCCCTCTGTCTCAGGGGAGTCTTGTAGTCTCTCTGCCCGGCTGTCTGCAGGAGAGGAAGTGTCCGGTATGTGGCCTGGGACCAGGCTTCTTCTTATCCCCTGTTGTGGATGCTGGGGATTGGGGGGGCACCCAGGCCCGTCCACTCCTCTGGGTCCCGGCCCAGGGAACCCTGTAAGTAGCAGTTACCTGCCGCATATTAAAGAAGTTGGTTGCTGTCACATTCCCTGGGAAGCTGCTCTGTCCAACCCTTTTCTCTCTGGTTTTGTGGTTAAGTTCTATCTGGACTCTGTCCAGGGCTCTGCAAGGTGTTGTTGACTTACAGGCTAGTCTTCAGCCTGTGGACCTGGCTCTGACCAGGTCTGAAATCCAGCTCCCACTCAGAGCTGTCTGGAGTGCTGCTATTCTCCCAGTAAGCTCTTAGGTCTGCCTGGGTCAAGCTCCAGCAAGGAATTGTCAGGCCCTGGCCAAGCAGCTTCTTTAATATCAGCCTGCTGGGCCCTGATTGGCTGCCACAGAGGCCGCCACCCTATCCTACTTGGAGGACCTTTTTTCTGCTCCTGTGGCTGGAGCACGGTGCGGCAAGGCCTCCAGCCTCCGTCGGGCCTAGTCCACCCCATCACAAGGTACTAGAATCATTATTTTTATGGGGCTTATTATTAAAGGTAAAATAGGGGGTGGCATCCCCTGCTCACAACGCTTACCAACTCCCGCCCCAGGGGAAGCAATAGGGATGTAAGCAACTAGTAGTGATTCGACTTGAGAGTCAGCAAGGGGTGAGAGCAGCAGCTGCTGCTGGGAGGAGCCAGCTTAAAAGCCAGTGTCGTCGTCCCCCCCCCCCCCCTCCCCCCAAGCTCCATCTGAAGGGCAAAAGAGGCAAAGTTATAGTGGGGGACCAGCGTGAGTTTGGTCCCGGAAGCTGCACCTCTGCTTTTTAAACGTATTAAGAGCCGCTAGAGGGGACCAGGAAGGGGGGATGCAGTGAGCGGGGAGTCTCGGTACCCTCATGCAGAGGCAGGCGTCCCTACCCTTGCTGCCCTGCCTCCATTCAACTGGGTTGGCAGCTGCTCCGAGTGCAGCTAGGCCACTGGTTGCTGAGCTGCGGTGGCAGGTTCGACGGGGGTGGCTCGGCGCTGGGCTCAGGATGCAGGAGAAGATGGAGCGGTGGGTGGCTGGGGACATGGGGTCCCTTGCTCTGTGCCTGGTGCTGCTCCTGAGCCTTCTGGCCCAGCAGTCCGTGAGCGCCAAGAACAACAGCGGCATTGCCAGGAACAAGTTGTGGCGCTCTAGGGTGCCAGGCGAAGGGGACCCAGGCCGGTTAGGTTAGTGCTGCCAGGTGCCTCCTCACCTGCCTTGCAGGTGTGTGGCTAGGCAGAAGGGAGACTGGCTGGACTTGGGTTTCCTCTGACACACCCTTAGTGGAGGTTTGACTGAGGGCACTGGGGATGGCGAATGGAGGGGCTGTAGCTGGTAGGGCTGGTGGCATGGCAAGAGATGTTCGGGGCTTGGAGCTGGGGGCGGGGCTATGTGAGTGACGTGCTGACATCACTTTGTCATCCTACAGGAAATATTTTTATATATAGAGAGAGATAAAATATTAGGTTTGTTTAAGATACACATTTATTCAAAATCCATGTGAAAGAATCCATCATTTACCATCTTGCTGCCACCTGCTCTACTGGAAGAATGCTTTCTGGAAACATGAAAACAGGGCCTGAGCCATGAAGAAAGTATGCATTGTGGGAGCAAGCTTGGTATTTGAGTAATTGCAGGATCGGGCCCATAAAGATATAATCTTTAAACATAACGATCACATAATTTGGCACTGAAACTTAGCCTCCTTTGGAGCTCCTAAACATGGCATCTGTTTTAATAGTGCATTTCAACAATGGAAATAAGAATGCCATCTTCTACTCTTGTACATGTTATCTTTCAGGTTATCAAACTCTTGGTGAAGAGTATGTTAATATTGTCCAAGTTGATTCTTCCAAGAAGAGAATCCCTTCTCTGCTTCGACGGGCCATTTTGATTTCTCTTCATACTGTTGTGCCTTATTTGTTGGACAAAGGATTACTCCATCTGGAACACGAGTTGCAAACAGAAACTGATGGATTTAGAGGCTTGCAAAACAGTGGTTTATGCAGCCGTACTTTGGTACGAAGCTGGATTCAGAAACAAGTTGGCAGATTGACAGAAAAACAGAAGAAAAGCCTCTTACAAATTGTGTATGTCCTCAAGCAATTCATCCCCCTGTTCCGTAGGCTGCATCTGGCAATATTTTATATAAATGGCATCTTCTATCACATCTCTAAAAGGATCACTGGAATATCTTATGTATGTTAAAGGATTTGTTGGCTAAAGACACTTTTCTTAACGTAATGTATTTTGGATTCAGCAGTGGTACTGCATGTAAAAGGAAATAGAATTTTGCTTATGGTGACCAGTAAATTAGGCAGTGATTAATAACATTAGAGAGTGTTTAATAATTCATGGGAGAGGGTCATGTCCCCCCTCCCCCACTTTCCTTTTTCTGGTCACTACTAACAAATCTAGATTCATTGGAGACCAGGTCAATATAATTCTAGAAAACAAGTGAATCTAGCCAAAATTATATGTGGGGCACACACATGCAATGCTAGTATGCATGCAAACATTGATAATCAACTGCTATGACTGTATAATAATGGGAAATCTGAATATGTACAATCTTCATTAAGTTCTCATTTTTAAACTGCCTTCTTCAAGCTAGTTGTGTAACGTATGTAATGTAATGTAACACTCCACTGTGAAGATTATGGGAGGAAGTGATGAAAATTGAGGCACTAGCAGATCAATGGTGAGACTCATTCATGAAAACATGACATTTTGGATGGTAACTTAGCTTCTGTGTTTTTGTCTGAACTATGCAGCTTCGTGTTCCAGGATTGCCTGGAGATGACCAGAGCGTTCGATCAAGTTACAAGCTTCTTGGGATAGTTTCACTGCTGCATCTTGTACTGACAGTTGGTGTTCAGATATACAGCTTCCAACAAAGGCAAAGGGCAAGGCAGGAGTGGAAACTACACCGCAACCTTTCCTGTCCAAAGTATGATGTTCCTAACTTGCTGGGAAGGGGGGTTGAAGCAGAAATAATTGTGTGGGAATTTTTACCTATAACTAACGGGAAATTCTGTGGTGGAGCTCTGCTCACAGCTAAACACCATGATAACATAAATACTACAGGGTAGGTGGAAGGGACTTTTTCAGATGCTAAGTAGAAAACTACCCTACTAATTCTAATTCTGTGGTGGAGCTCCCTGCAGACAGGCTGCTCCGGCTACCTGCTTCCCCTTCTGTCCCCTCCATACTGCTGCCTCTGATACAGAGGCAGCGGGGTCAGGGCCCTCTGCAGAGCCAGCGCTTGTGGGGAACTGGCTGTTAAACTGGTTTCCTCTGAGCACCAACTCCCATCTGCTTCTCTTCCTCCCTCCTCCCCTCCACTGCCTCTGTGGGGAGCCAACTTGAAAGCCAGCTTCCCGGGTGTACCAGCTCCCACCTTCCCCTGTCCCCCCACTTGCTGCCTGATACCGAGGTGGAGGGTGGGGTGGAGGTGTGTGTAATTATTTGAATTAACCGATCAGCCCAGGCTGATCAGTTAATCATGTAAATGTCTATACGCTAACATCCCTACTCTATTCCCCTCTGACTTGTGCCCTTCATTAGAAACATAGCATGAATTATGGTCCAGGTTGTCTTGGGTATCTCGGGCTGTGTTCTGCATACTTCATTCTATGTCTGTTTCACTGACATTTCTGAAATGTTCTTAATGATGGAATATGTATAACTCTTGCGCATAAGTGGGTCTGTTACCATACATTCTCAGGAAGGGTATTTTATATATTCCGTCTGTTAAACTAAAATGTAACTAAATTTATTATTCAATCAGAAATCAGACGGAGGAAAAATCTGTTATACGCAGTTCCCGGTGCACATTGTGCTTAGAAGAACGTAGGCATGCAACAGCCACTCCCTGTGGCCACCTGTTCTGTTGGGAATGCATCACAGAATGGTGCAACACCAAAGTAAGTGGGAAAGAGTTGGCTTTGAAAATGTGGAAAAACTATTGCATGTTTATTCTAGAACAATTTTCAGCCTTAGTAGTAAAATAACCTTGCTCTGCTAGTTAAGAGGCTCAGAAGTTCCATCCATGTGCTTACCAAGGTGACCAAAGCAGTAAACAAACATGTAAATGTTCTCTGTAGTACAGTAACGAGGGAAGCAGGACATGTGTGTTGTGATTACAGCCCCACTCAGGCTAGCTAAACTCAGAAATGTTGTTGAACTTTATTGAAGTTTCAGAGGGGTAGCTGTGTTTGTCTGTAACTTTAAAACAACAAGCAATCCTGTGGCACCTTACGGTACATCTACACTACGGAGAAGATCGAAGCTCCTGCTGTCAATCTTCCAGGGTTCGAATTAGCGAGTCTAGTGAAGACACACTGATTCAAATTGAGAGGGGCACTCTGGTTGATGCCAATAGTCCTGCTTATCAAGGAGTAAGGAAAGTCAAAGGAACAGTGTTCTCCCTTCTATTTCCTGCAGTGTGGACGGCTCCAAAAATCGAGTTAAGATACATCGACTTCAGCTACACAATTGACATATGCAGTTTCAGCTATTTTTAATTCGACCTTGTCCAGTAGTAGACATACCCTTAGAGACTAACAAATACAGGTTGGACCTCTCTTGTCCAGTACCTAACCTGTCCCAGATAAGGGAATTTGCCAGACAACGGGAGGTCTCCTGACACCAGCCCCTCAGCCTGCTACCTGGCTGGGTTGTCTGTGGGCCAGACCCAGGTCTGCTGCTGGCCAGCCGGGTAATTCCAGCCCCACTGCCGAAAGGCACGTTGCCCGATTGGGCTTAACACTGATTCTGCTGGGCTGCTGTGGCCACCGTCCTGGCCCTACTGATGGGTGTTCGGGAGCCCCAATCACGCTACCACCCCGCTGTCTCCCAGGCTGAGGCAGCTGGACCAGGATTCCCCTCTTCGGCTGCTGTGATCCCAGCCCCACTGCTAGGCAGCAGACAGTCCCAATTGCGCTCCACCCAGGCTGCTGCAGCTCTGCTGCTACCAGACTCTTAGGGCTGCACCGGGCTCCCGGTTGCTGGCCCTCCTGCTCTAGGGTACTCTCATCCAGAAACATCCATGGTCATGCTGGACCACAGATGTTGCTGGATGAGAGAATCCCGGATTTGAGGCGCAACCTGTATATAGGATCATGATCTTTGGTGGGTAAAACCCACTTCATCAGATAAGTTGATTCTTACTCAGCTTGATGAAGTGACTTTTACACACACAAGCTCATGATCCTATATATTTGTTAGTCTCTGAGGTGACACAGGACTACTCATTTTTATTGGAGTTATGAATTTCCATAATGTATGGGATTATCGTATCACTAACATTCAGAGACTTGGGTTCCAGTCCTGATTTCAGTGAACCAAGAAGATAAACTTAGTATTCTCCTTGACTCCAGTGAGCATTTATCCACATTACATAATATGGTGGCTTAAGTACAAATGGAAAAATCCAGGAGCGTGTAAGCTGATAGGCTCAGTCCAGGATGGAGCTATTAGCCCTTCTTCTTTTTAGGCCACAACATTTTGTTCTCCCTCTCATACTCTTAGTGGCATAAATGGTTGCATTTTGCTATGGATTAATTTTCCATGCTGTGGCTTCTTTCATGGGATATGGTAAGCTTCTTTGTGAAAAGTTAAATCTTCCAGTAAGTACAGGCAGTCCCCGGGTTACGTACAAGATAGGGACTGTAGGTTTGTTCTTAAGTTGAATCTGTATGTAAGTTGGAAGTGGCGTCCAGATTCAGCCACTGCTGAAACTGACCGCCAGTTCTGACTTACATACAGAATCAACTTAAGAACCCCAGGCGTCCCCAAGTCAGCTGCTGCTGAAACTGATCAGCAGCTGATTCCAGGAAGCCCGGGGCAGAGCAATTCTGCCTCGGGCTTCCTGTAGTCAGCGCTGGTCAGTTTCAGCAGAAGCTGACTTGGGGACGCCTGTGGCAGAGCAGCTGGGGTGCTGCTGGGTTGCTCCAGTAGCGCCGCTCCTTGGTGCTACTGGACCAACCCAGCAGCACCCCAGCTGCTCTGCCCCAGGCGTCCTGATTCAGCCGCTGCTGAAACTGACCAGCAGCGGCTGAATCAGGACCTGGGGCAGAGCAGCTGGGGTGCTGCCAGGTTGGTCCAGTAGTGCCCAGAGCAACGCTGGCGCTGCAGGACCAATCGGCAGTGCCCCAGCTGCTCTGCCCCAGGGTCCAAAACAAAAGCCTGGTCTTCTGGGGGGGGGGGGGGGGCAAACTAGCCCCCCCCCCCCCCCCCCCCCCCCCCAGCAGACCAGGGACACGGGGAGCAGAGCAAAGCCTCAGAGGCGTGGGGAACCGCCGCTGCTGCTGCCTCAGTCCCGGTGCCTGTGGTCTGCTGGGGACGGTCCCCAGCAGACCACAGGCACCGGGACTGAAGCGGCAGCAGCGGCGGTTCCCCGCGCTTCTGAGGCTTTGCTCTGGCAAAGCCTCAGAAGCGCAGGAACCCGCCCGGTGCCCCTGGTCTGCTGGAGACGGTCTCCAGCAGACCAGGGGCACCGGAGCAGCTTACGAACGGGGCTCTCTCGCCCCAGAGCTCGCAGGTAGCAATCCGCCACCTCGACCTCCGGGGCGAGAGAGCCCCATTCGTAAGTGCGGATCCAACAAAAGTCGGATCCGCGTAAGTCGGAGACTGCCTGTAACTCATAAGGGTGATATTTACAAGTGTAAAATGTCCTACTAAAACAGCTGAAAGTAATCTTCATTCTACAAGGGTTTGCAAGTTGATGAACAAGTAAATATATTAAGTCCATGAGCTTAAACAGTGTGTTTTCTTGGGGACCGGGAAATGCATTTTCCCAGAGGACAGCTCTCCTGCTATTTTAGGGCATGTCCGTGCTACAGAGGCACATCCACAGCACTTCAGCATAGCTGTTTACTACAGCAACAAAAGGGATTTTTCTGTTTGCTGTACCTCAAGAGGCAGTGGCTTGGTTGATGGAAGAATTTTTCTGCCAACTTAACTAAGTCTACAGTGGACATTGAGTCAGCTAGTGAAAGTTCATACTCCTGAGCACTATAACTGAGCACTATAACAGGAAACGGCGGAGATGCTCAATGACTTCTTTGTTTCGGTCTTCACCGAGAAGTCTGGAGGTGTGCCTAACGTAGTGAATACAAGCAGAGAGAGGGTAAGTTTAGAAGATAGGATACACAAAGAACAAGTTAAAAATCACTTAGGAAAGTTAGATGTCAGCAAGTCACCAGGTCCTACTGAAATGCATCCCAGGATACTCAAGGAGCTGATAGAGGAGGTATCTGAGCCTTTAGCAATGATCTTTGAAAAATCATGGAAGACAGGGGAGATTCCAGAAGACTGGAAAAGGGCAAATATTATGCCCATCTATAAAAAGGGGAATAAGAACAACAGACCGGTCAGTTTAACGTCTGTCCCAAGGAAGATAATGGAGCAGGTAATTAAGGAAATCATATGCAAACACTTGGAAGGTAATAAAGTGATAGGGAATAGCCAGCATGGGTTTGTGAAGAACAAGTCATGCCAAACTAATCTGATAGCTTTCTTTGATAGGATAACGAGCCTTGTGGATAAGGGAGAAGCGGTGGATGTCATATACCTAGACTTTAGTAAGGCATTTGATACGGTCTCGCATGATATTCATATTGATAAACTAGGCAAATATAACTTAGGGCCACGATAAGGTGGGAGCATAATTGGCTGGATAACCGTAGTCAGAGTTGTTAACGGTGCTAAATCCTGCTGCAAAGGGATAACAAGTGGAGTTCCGCAAGGGTCTGTTTTGGGACCCGTACTGTTCAATATCTTCATCAGTGATATAGATATTGGGATAGAGAGTACACTTATTAAGTTTGCAGATGATACCAAACTGGGTGGGGTTGCAACTTCTTTGGAGGATAGGGACATAATTCAAAATGACCTTAGCAAGTTAGAGAAATAGTGGACCACAAGTTGAATATGAGTCAACAGTGTGATGCTGTTGCAAAAAAAGCAAATATGGTTCTAGGTTGTATCAACAGGTGTGTTGTAAGCAAAACTTGAAGTCATTCTGCCGCTCTACTCTGCACTAGTTAGGCCTCAGCTGGAGTACTGTGTCCAGTTCTGGGCGCCACATTTCAAGAAAGATGTGGAGAAATTGGAAAGGGTACAGAGAAGAGCAACAAGAATGATTAAAGGTCTAGAGAACATGACCTATGAAGCCAGGCTTCATGAACTGGGCTTGTTTAGTTTGGAAAAAAGAAGATTAAGGGGGGACATGATAGCGGTTTTCAAATATCTAAAAGGGTGTCACAAGGAGGAAGGCGAAAATTTGTTCCTCTTGGTTTCTGAGAACAGGACAAGGAGTAATGGGCTTAAAGTGCAGCAGGGGAGGTTTAGATTGGACATTAGGAAAAAATTCCTAACTGTCAGGGTGGTCAAATATTGGAATAAATTGCCAAGGGAGGTGGTGGAATCTCCCTCTCTGGAGATATTTAAGAACAGGTTAGACAGACATCTGTCAGGGATGGTGTAGACGGAACTTGGTCCTGCCTTGAGGGCGGGGGGCTGGACTCGATGACCTCTCGAGGTCCCTTCCAGTCCTATGATTCTATGACTTAGTTTTAGATGTAGATCAGGCCTGAGCTGACACATGTTATGAAGTTAACACTAACTCCATGGAGAAGGGTCTAACTCTTCTAATCTTGTCAGTTAAACAGCATCGTTCCCAGGCTCCAAGATTAAATTATAAACTATTACATGCTAGCCCTACTCTGTTTTTAACTGTATTACAAGCTGAAAAAGCTGTTTGGCTCCGTGTGGGTAACAGCTTGAACATTATCCTTGGTTTTGTCCCAGCATTGATGGATTTTGGCACATGGTCCCAGCCATGTGGCTTAAAGGTTCCTATGCCTTGTAAGGCACTGGGGATGAATGGTTGTGCTAAAATGAGTTTACAAGCAGGCAAATGCAGGCTCTAACCACACCACTTGAACATTAGCGTTTACTACATGCTGACACTGAATTGAGAGGAAAGCCTGTACCCATTTATGTAAGTTAGATCCCTGAGTAGGGAACACTGTTTATTACATTGAGTGGACCTTTCAGAAAAGTAACTGATTCAGATGTCAATCTTTCCTAACCAGCTAACTATCCACCAAAGAGCTGTACCTCCTTCCGGTAGATAGAAGTTTAACCCTCAGACTTGTCCAGTGTGGTTTCCTGAATCACACTATTCATGCCCTCTTTTTCAAACTGTATTAAGACTTTCTATGACTGTGCAGTGTATAAATATGGGAAAACATGAACAACTCTTGCAAAACAAAAATGGTAACTCAACCTCTTCTTTTCCTGCAACTGAGTTAACTTTTACTGTACATCCAACACTTTACCACCTATGGGAGCAAGCTCTTCTATTTTAAGTTAGAGGTGAAATTCCTAGATGCCAATTATACACATAGCCTACTGGCAATGTGTGCCATACACCCAGAGTCTGAAATGCATGAATACTGAGCACCAAAAATATTAGAAGGTGCATCTAATATTGCACCTTCATTCTGTTATAAATACAAAGATCCAAATATCCCCACATCTGATGGCAGGTGGCACATTAGAGGCTAGGTTTTGGCCCTCTTAAATCAACAGGCAAAAATATGCATCATAGAAGCCTTCAAGGCTATCTACAAGGCATACTATAACATCTTTCCATAGGCAGCTGAGTGCAGTGGTAGTCTGTTATGTCAAAATCCAAATTTCTTGGCTAGGGTGTATCCAAAGTCCAGGTTCCAGAGAAACATTTTTCACAGTGAAATAATGAGTAATGATTTCATGGGCCATTCAAGAGCATCTGGTGACCAGATCTGACCCATGATTCACATATTGACTACCCTGGCTTAGCAGTCATATTTCATACTGCAATCAGTCTGACACTTGCCTCGTGAAATTTTAAGTCCTTGGCACAACCTACTTAGAATCTAAAGGATTTCAGATCAAATCTGTACGTTACCAGGAAAGTTTAAAGTTAAGCTTTTCTGTCTTGAGAACAAACAGAATGTGGCCTTCAGCACTTCCATGGATGCTTACAGTAATTTGACCATGGGTGGTTAATGACTCTTAGATCTGCAACTGTTTCCTGTGGGCCTAGTGTCTGAATTCAGTAGCATAGGAAAAGCAATAGCTATCTCTGTTTTAAGAGTAAAACATGTACTAAACAGTCTAGGCCAGGTCTACTCAACTGCGAGATTCCCGGGGGCCACAGTGATACTCACAGCACATGCCAAGGGCCACAACTAAAGTGTGGTTGCATATATGTGCAAATATATATGCAAATAGCTTCTTTCACCCTGATGGGCATGAATACAAAGCACTTCCCACAATGACCCAGTACCTCCTCCTTGGGGGCTAGAAACAGCTTGCATCTTTCAGTGCTTGCCCTATCTCCGAAGACACCTCACCATTGTGGAGCATGCTCCCAGCGGAGGCCGTGTTCAAAAGATCCATGTGTTGAACACCACGTAAACCCAAACCGCACCGTGGGCTGCAAACAAACTGGCTGCAGGCTGAGTAGTCCTGGTCTAGGCAAAGGAAAGTTCATCAAGATGCCTTTCCCACACAAGCTATTAGTTAAGGATCAGTCTCTAAAGTTTTTCAGCTTGGTGCATTAGCAAGTACTTTCTTCTTTTAAATCGATGGCAAGAAAAAGTTTGGCACATGTAAGAGAAGATTTGAGTGAAATCCAGAGATGACAGATGACACTCAAACAATAGCTATAAGCTGCCTAGAATGTTCAGATGGTTCAAGCAGTCTGGCTAATATATAGCCCATCACTTGCTCTACTGGCCTACTGAATGCATCTCTAACTGGAAAACCAAAACATCAATAGTTCTACATCATAAGATTCTGAATAAATAAACTGGATTATAACACGCTGAATGAAGTGGGTGTAGGTTACTTGAAAGTAATTTTGAAGAAAATTTAAGTGAATATGCCAGCAAGTATGTGCAGTTACAAATAAAATTATCTTGAACATTATTTGCTATGAGGGAGGTATTTTAGTATATAGGAAAATTGGAGTAAGAGGGAATTAGTTTTTTGGCCAAGGTATATCCGAGGAGGAGGGAGAAAAATTGTTCTCCTTGACCTCTGATGATAGAACAAGAAGCAATGGGTTTAAATTGCAGAAAGGGAGGCTTAGTTTTAACATTAGGAAAAACTTAGTCAAAGTGGTTAAACACTGGAATAAATTGCTTAGGGAGGTTGTGGAATCTCCATCACTGGAGATATTTAAGAACAGGTTGGATAGACACCTGTCAGGGATGATTTAGATGGTGCTTAGTCCCTTACATTTTTAGTATTCTGTAAGCCATAGCACTGCAGTAGCAGCCTACTTGAGCTACTGGTTTTAATGAACTTCCCAAAGGAGGATTGTTTTGCCCACTAAAGAAAACTGATTCTGGCTTGTGGATGGCACAGAAATTCATTTTAAAGGGCCACTAATCTGGTTACCACTGTAGGAGCAATCTGCCTCCGCAGGTGACAGTTTTCATGTGCATGGAACTGCAGCTGACTGATCACTGATCATTTAGGCCAGTGTTTCTCAAACTGTGCTCCGCGGAGCCCTGGCATCTCCAGGGGCTCCACGAGGTTGACAAACTGGAAACATCAATAGGTACAACCCATACAATCAGTGAACCGCTGGGGCGCCGCATAAATTTTTATGCATGTAAAGGGCTCCAGCACCCAAAAAGTTTGAGAACCGCTGATTTAGGCTTTGTTTACACTGAGCTTTTGTAGCAGAAAATATGCTAATGGGGGGCTCATTAGCATATTTTCTCCCATTTCTTTTTGTGCAAAAAAGCAGTGTAGCCACTTCCGTTTTGCATAAGATCCTTATGCCTTGCATATGGATCACATAAAGATCTTACACAAAATGGGCTTTTTGCGCAAAACAGAAGTGGCTACACTGCTTCTTTCTGCACAAAAAGAAATGGGAAAAATATGCTAATGATGTCACAATTTATGCTAATGAATCCCTCAAGCGTATTTTCTGCCACAAAAACTTGTAGTGTAGACATAGCCTTAGGGTTGTTCTAGATTCTGCAGCATCATGTGTTAGTGCTTGTTGTAGTTTTATGTTGGGACACTTCATTTTCACGTGTTACACAGCAGCTGTAAATTTTTTGTCTCTGTAATTGGTAACTCTTTAAATACAACTCGACAGCAATTTGGTTTTTAAAAGCCCAAACCTGTAAAATAACCAAGTTTACATAACAGCCAGGGTTTTAATACATTAGTGAACAATTTAGGAATGCCAAAACTCAATGTTGCTATAAAGAACTTTAACTTTTATATTAACTCATTTATATTGCACTTGTGTATGTATATATAGATAGATCTTACTACTGGTTGAGCTATTTTAATGCATTCTTGAAGAATTATGCATTGTGGCTGAGTTAATGCAATTATTAGGAAGTGTTACTGAGAGACTAACTTTATTTTGCTTTTAATATTTTAGTAATGGCTTCTATTTGTCAGCACCAGCAACCACCTATTTACCTTTTGGATCTGAAAGCTGCCTTCCATAGTAAATGAAATAGCAATTTACTCATTCTGAAGAGAAAAAAATATTCTAGTTCACTAGGTCTCTTTAATGAACATTTGCCCATGCATTATTTTCTTTGTGAATTGCTGTTAAGATCTCATTGTTCATACAGCATCAGCAACCTGTTTAATATAACCTGATTCTCTCATGTGACCCTAAAGGGAATGCAGATGTGATCCTGCCTAGCTAGGAATTAGAGACCTACAACCTAGCTGAACAGCCAAAAATGACATCATGCTTTAATTTGTTGGAAAAGACTAACTTGGGTAATAACTGGGCCTTTCATTTGACCTAGAAAACTGAGAAATCTATTTCATAGTATAGAAGCAGAAAGGATCACTTCAGTCTGTAGCTGAGAGTCAACTGACAGTGTAAACCACTGGCCTCTTCTCTTCCAAGTTGTATCAGAGAACCTTCAATAGCACCCCTCTGAGAATTCTGACCATTTTCCACCTTACCTGTGGCTTGCCTTGGGTTAAGTGTGGAGATGACATGTTAGCTTTTCTAATATTTTCATTTAACATGACTCATCCTGGACCAGGTTCTCCTGCATGTGTTCTTCCTTGAAGCAATGAGTATCTGAAGAAGGGTTTCGCTGTCTGCACACTTAATAAAGGTTCACCTTGAGGAGCCACTGTAACGTACAGCTTGTTCATTAACCATGCATTATAAAGCTCGGTAATGTCAGATCCTGTACTAGCAAAACATTAAGTCATTTAAATTAGGTGCAGTTAATTTGAACAGAAGATAGTGCTTTTTACAGTTAACCTTGCACTGAAAACTGGACAGAAGGAAAGATTTAGCATTAAGTCGGTAGGGTTATTCATTTCTTTGGAGGAATCTAGACAATTTTTTTAAAGTATCTCATTAACACTTGCTAATTTAATCTTTCCTTTTTGTAGGCAGAGTGTCCATTATGCAGAGAGAAATTTCATCCTCAGAAACTGATCTATCTGCGGCATTATCGATAGCTGTATTAAGCTACTACTGTTACCTGACAAGATCCTAGCTTAATTATCCTTATCAGCCAGCAATGCAATAATACAGTTTAACTTATGAGCAAGACTTTATTTTGAGTTTAAAATCTTAAATTTGTATAAGCTGTAAAAGCAGCTAAGGGTGACACTTCTCGTTCCTGTTACAAAATAAATTTGAAGTACTTCAGTCCACTACCTTCCCTGCTTGCTCCTCTACCTCAGACCTTCACCATGCCGTGTTAAACATTGTTCCTAAAAATTGCTTAGGATGTTTGTTTTCAAAGTGAAATGCAGACAATAAGGAAGCTAGAGAATGACTAAACATTTGCTCTTGAAGTAAGTTGCAAACACTGAGGCAGGACTTAAATCCATGCAACCTTTCATGGCATGCTTTTTAATATTACAAAAGCTTTAGGATTAAGATTTGCATCTAAATGTTGGGCCTTTGCTGCCTTTCTGTTCTACAACTGCAACAGTCCGTGCTGAATTTTAAGGTGGAAATAGCACATATGCAAATGCTTACAGTAAAAGAAATTAGTTATGACCAACCACAATGGAAATTCTCATAAGAAATATGAATCCTAACAGCACCTTCTATTTTTACAGCATATAATTAGCATCAGACCGGGTTAACAGTAAGGTAAACTTCTCAGCATCAATTTAAACTCAAATTCCAATAGAACAATCACAGCTTGCACACGTAACTGCTGATGTAAATGGAACGCTAGTGAAAAGTGCTAAAGATCAGGTTCATTTCTGTACCCGTGATGAGGCAAATCAGCCCCACATTGGTGCAGAAGGGGATGTGGTAGCTCTGCTCCATGTTGGGCATGTTCAAACTGCCACAGTATAAAAGGGAGTAGCCCAGCTCAGTCTGGCCTGGCTGCTGAGAAGGAAGGACATGCAGTGTTTGCCCCCATTGTGAATCAGCCTTGAACCTGGACAGTGGGAGCTGGAGACTGATCCCCAGGCAGGCCCCCATGGATGCCTTAAGGAGAGCACAGCCGACACCAGAGGCGCTCCAAGACCCCGGAGCATCCCATCAGCAAGAGGCATGGTAGGAAGTGACCCAGGGAGGGTGCATGAGGGGCATATCCCACTCACAAGACACAGCAAGTTTCCATAGGATTCCCCGCTGACCCAGTGATAAACCACTCTGCCACGATTAGGGCCCTGGGTCAGGGTTCAGCAGAAGTAGGCTGGCCTGTCCCTGCCATGTTGCCTCCTGTCTGGGGGCAGCCCCATCCCAGGATATTGGTCGTTAGGCCACATGGCCCTCTGATAGGGGACTGCTATACCTTGCCTCCAGTTGAGCAACACTGTCCTGGGATTAGGGGTGGCAAAACCTTGACTCTGCCCACTAGGCTGTGGTTTTCTGCAGCCCCAGGAAGCCCTACTGACTCTGGCAGCTAGGCCAGACGCTTGGGTTTTTGGGCACAAGTGGAATGATGTAACCATGAATCTACTATGTTGTCGGCCCCCTCTGAGGGATGGGATAAACAGGCCCCGTAACTGCTAAAGGAAAATACCATCAGACCCTTCATGTCATTTAAAGTAAGTTTAAACATTCTAAATTACTAAACAGTTTGTTACACAGTAGCATACAGAATGCTTTAATATGTGCTGTTTTAAAAAAGCTCATTGAATGTACAGTTCTAGGAACAAGTTCAGTAATGGATACTTCCTGTAATAATCATGAATTTATATTAATTCATTTATATATACACATACTGCAGTGGTATCTCCCATTGCCAAAAATACAATATTAGCACAGGATGAACCTCTGTAGATTAGCAACATCCCTGGTCCCCCATGATTTGAGTTAGCCAGATGTCCACTTTTCATAGGTGTGGCCAAGTTTCCCTTAGGCCCATAAAGTTTGTTCACAGTCACTGCTCCTGGCTCTGTGCTGTTATGTAGCTCCACTTCACCCCTAAATGTCTTCTAAGAGCCCAGTAAGCAATGGAAGTGTTGGTAATGCTGCTAGACAACATGGACCTCCTGTGGTCTGGCGAACTCCGGTTCAGCACCAGTCAGGTCCTGAGGATGCTGAACTAGAGAGGTTCAACCTGTAAGCATCATACTCTTACCCAGAGCCCCTTCCCTTTGGCAATAAGTACTCTCAGCTCTGCTGATTACACATTTTGGAGTGAAAATCAAGGGGGGTGGTTACAAAAGCATCACTGCTTAAGATTTTTTTTCCAGATATCATTAGTTATTTGATTATCCAAAAATCTTAGTGTTTGAGAGGAAAAACATTGTGGTTTATATTTCTGCTCTTGCATGATAACTACAAATTACCACTCAGACTGCTATGCATGCTAAGGGGGGGAATCCAAAATTCAATAAGTCTTTGACATGCATAATTAACTTTAAAAAATTCTAAAAATTAGAAAAAGCCTTGGAAAACCTTATTAGATCTTGAATCCATACTAACTTAAGAGCACTTCTGTTAGAATAACTATACTGCAGAGGTCCTGGCCATGTAAGTAACATAGCAAGAGTTGTAAAACTCCCATATAATAGGTAGGTTCCTTCTCTTCATATATACAGAGAGCCTGAAAGAAGAGAGAGGTACTGAAATATACAGACAAACAAGACACTTAACTCAGCTGGATAAGTGAGGGAAGTGAAAGCTGCTGAATACCCTGTCCCTACCCTCCCACCTCTCATACCAAAGGCTCACTAGGAAAACTCCACCTGAACTTAAACCAGCAGTTCAGCAAAGGAAGAAAGGTGACTTGTGCCAGCACTCAAGGCATATGCAGCTTAGGAATCACTGTCAACACATTTAATTACACATAGAAACATGTAGCAAGCTATTGCTGATGGTAGAACGTGGAGAATGCTGCCAAGAAATAAGGCAGTTACAATCTGCACTAGTTATTCTTGTATCTGTCAAGATCTAGGTTTCTTCAGCCATAATTGATGAAGGTATAGAACTTAACACTAAGAAAATATTTAAAAAGTGATTTAAGAAAATGCCTGCTTAAATAAGTTGAGCATAGTTCACTGAACTGCACAGAGTTTGTGGTGTTTGTTTATATCTTTAAGAAACCATGGTTTAGACTTGCCCTTGCTTGGGCTTGGGGTACTCATTGTTTGAACATGGTTACAATCTCAGTGTATAGGGAGCAAGCTACTGCTATCTCCTTGGTATCAATACCTTTAGTGTTGTTGTAAAACATGGTAGGTGAGCAAAAGGTGCTACATTTCCATGTTTTAATAAACAAGTCTAATTCACCATTGGGGCTTGATGTTGAAATGGAGTCAGCCACTCATTTTGTACCTCCAATAATTCTGTAAGCTGGGAGTGGGGAAATCTCTATTGGGTTCAGAGGCCACTGATCCCCAGAAATATCAGTCGGACCACACACAAATGAGAAGCAAAAACAAACAAAAAAGCCAACCCTCACTGACCTGACCTCCCCAAGTGAAAAGGAGAGAAATAACCTGCACAGATATTGCCCCAACTGAGAAAAAACCTTCACTTCCCTCAAGCTCCAGCCCCATGGGGAGGACAGGTTAGTGCTTACCTCCATGGCTAAATTAACTCTTCTGGGGACTGGGAGCTGATGGATTTTGTCGAGCCCTCCTCCTTTCTGAGGTGGGGCTAAAGATTAGAGTTTCAGTGTGCTGAGGTGGCTGCTGGAAAGCTGGCTGGGAGGGGGTGGGGCGGGAGGATCTGGCTGGGAGGAAGAATGCAGAAGCAAGGCTTGGGGGCCCCTACCTGGCACAGCTACTTCCTCCCTCCCACAGGCAGAGCCCGCAGATCCAATCTGGCCCTGGCTTGCATTGAGTGGGCCCACAAAGCTCAGGGCTTGCCCTCACCTACCTCCTCTGCAGCAACATGAGCCAGCCGGTAATGGCAGGAGTGCCAACACCAGCCTGCAACTCTGCCGGGGTAGGAGATGCTAAGTCCTGAGCCTTGTGGGCCAGATCCATCCCAGGACTGTAGGTTGCCCACCCCTGCTGTAGGTAAATGAATGCAAATACAATTATTATTTTCCCATATGTCCCTGATTTGCAGGCAATCATAAGTTAAACTACAAAAACTATTACTGCAAATTACTATTACAGCTTCTTAAACTCACGACTTAGTTTTTCTTAGCAGCAATAGCATTCATGGTTGGTATTTGATAAGGACTTATAAAGTTATGCAGTCTTTTTTTAATCACATGTACATGGAACTTCAGGTTTAAGTTCACTTTATAAAAAATAAAAAAAAGATTTCCACGATACCAGTTAAATGTTACAGCAGGCTGAATCTAATTAAGGATATACAGGGCTTCCTTTTGGCTTTTCATTCTGCACAACCAAACAGCCATTCCTTTGTACACGTTCCACAAAAGGTATCTGTTGAAGCTGCCACTAAGTTATGTAGTCATTCAAAGGACTTATCTCATACTAGCACCTTTAGTTCTACCGAATGATCTCTTAAGAGTGTGTTTCTTGAATTAAATAGAAGGAAAATGTAAGTACTGACATCATTTAAAAATGACAAATCTATAAATAGTAGAGCCCAATATATTTTATATAAAGATGACTAAAACAAGAAAGGGGGACAACTGTCTTTTAATAAAGTTTGGAATTAAAAAGTCACTTAATAAAATTGTTTGTTCCTGTATCACATCAAAAAGTTTACATGCAGGTCATTTATTTCTATATTTTTTCATAGAAAATGAAAAGCTGTTAAAACCCACAAAGTTTGTCTGCTATGGCCAGTTTGGGTGTATTCTCAATGGGCTGCATTAAGCAAACTTAAGTTAATCAAAAAAACCTTAAGTATCAAAGAAACAAGTCAAAATATTCTCCAACTAATAACAGTTAAAATATATATATTTATAATTCCAGGCCCTCAAAAGAAATCATGATAGTTTAAGAACAAAGTTTTGAGTCATTATGAATTAGCCCAATTTCAGCATCTGCCATGAGATGCAATAGGGAAACTGGCATTAGAACCTAACATAAATGAGTTTCCTTAGGAGCTATACGGATCGTTATTTCCCTTCTGGAACAAACAGAATTTAGGATTTTTTTAAAAAAACGTATCTACTCTTTACTAATTTGGTGAAACCCCAGCGATACCACGCATGTACCTTGTCAGCTGAAATTCTATATATTAAGGCCTATCAGACTTGTGTATGAACTTAGCACACAATTATGAAGCAGACAACAGCATCACGTGTGCCACCCTACTATTTGCCTCCATATATGTGCACAGCACCTCAGTCATACGGGGCAGGAACACCATGTAAAAAAATCTTAATTGTACCATTAGCATCCTCAATGCCACAATGTCTGCAGTGGACCTTGAAAGCAACACATGATCCCAAATCAGTGGGATACCGAAGATTCTCCAACTTGTTATGAAAGATAATTAACCTAATGCAATTTGGTTAGAATGCCAGTTTCTTCAAGAAACTGATACTTCAGACAAAAATAGAAAGATCCTCCTAAAATAAATTCAACTGCTTTGTCACCACCCTCTTAATTACTTTATATGAAGAAAAAAGGCATTGTTACAATGGCTCAAAACCGTTCTTTTAGTTATATGTAGAGTCAGTCAACAGGCTCCAGCTTCTAGCTAGCGAAGGTCTTTCCCATGTCTTCCTTCCCTTTGTATTTCCTCTTGCCATGTGTGAAGGGTATATACCTGTACTTTACCATATGCTGTAAATAAAGAGATATCAGTTTAGCTGCTAAATAGAACTGTTTGACAATCTAATATTTCAATCAAAACACCATAATATGCAAATTAAGCCACAATATGCAAAGCTCTAAAGTATATTCACTAGTTTAAAACTGATAAGATGTATGTTAATGTTCTCTTATGATGCTATTTTCAGTCACAAGCGACACAAAAGATTTAAATGGCACTTTTTTCTGTATTAGTGTACACACACACACACACACACACACACACACACGAACGAATGGCCATATTGGGTCAGTCCAATGGTCCATGTAGCCCAGTATCCTGTCTGCCAACAGTGGCCAATGCCAGATGCCCCAGAGGGAGTGAGCACAACAGATAATCATCACGTGATCCCTCTCTGGTCATCCATTTCCAGACAAACAGAGGCTAGGGACACCATTCCTACCCATCCTGGCTAATAGCCATTGATGGACCTATCTAGCTCTTTTTTGAACCCTGTTAAAATCCTAGTCTTCACAACATCCTCTGGCAAGGAGTTCCACTGTGCACTGAGTGAAGAAAAACTTCCTTTTGTTTGTTTTTAACCTGCTGCCTATTATTTTCTATTGGTGACCCTTAGTTCTTATATTGTGGGAATAAATAAATAACTCTTCCCTATTCACTTTTTCCACACCAGTCATGAGATTCCAAAACTCTTTAACCAACCTCATTTAAGAGTCTGTATCAAAAAAGATACGGTATAATACAGTCAAGATGGTTAAAGGATTAAGCAGCAGAGACATATTAATATAATACATTATAGATAGGTTTAAGAAAATGATCGTGTTAAGTGAAAACGTGTTATGCAGGGTCAATTTTCCCACTGAAAATAATGGAAAAGGTGGGGGTTGCGTTTCAAGCAGTGGTGTCTGTTGGGACCGGGACATGAGGTTGGGGGGAAAAAGGAGACTGGGTTACAGCATGGAGGGAAGGAGTTTGGCTCTGGAGAAGGGAAGGAGAGGGAAGGAGAATTAAGTTTGGAGTATGCCCCTGTGAAGGGTCTGCCGGGACCCGCACTGCATCCGGCGAGGGGGGGTTGCCAGGGAACGGCACAGTGAGTGGCAAACCCTCTGCTGCTTTGCAGAGAGGCGAGAGAAGCCCCATGCAGCTGCTGGCGACGGCCAGCTGGGGAAACCCAGCCGCCAGCCTGCAAGCGGGGGTGGAGAAGAGGGGGAGTCAGCAGGGAACGGCGCGGCAAGTGGCAAACCCTCCACCACTTTGCAGGGAGGCGGGGGAAGCTCCGCGCAGCCGCCGGCAATGGGCCAACTGGGGAAATCGTGTTATTCTGGGGACGGTTGTGTAACTGAAAAACATTCCCTAAAAAAATCATGCTATCGCAAAAACGTGTTAAGCGGGCACATGTTACTGAGGAATTACTGTACTACAGGTTGTACCTCCTTTAACTGGGACTCTCTGGTTTAGCAATATCCGTGGTCCATCAGGACCTCAGATGCTCCTGAACTAGAGTCCAGGGGAGTGGAGCAGCAGTGGTTTAGCATGGGCTAGTAGGGGAGAGACCTCCCCTGGTCTGGCAAATCCCCTAGTTCGGGACTGGTCAGGTCCTGAGTGTGCTGGACCAGGGAGGTCCAACCTGTACTTAAATTCAGAATGTGACATTTTGAAATTTTTATTTTTAAATTTCTATTTACAAGAAAACAAGCTATAGAAAATATACAAAAGCCAACCTGAATTATTTTGCTGCATTTGTCTTTCACAATATGCATCACCAATGTGAGATCCCAACAATCTGCACATTATAATGCAGAAATGCTCTGGATGAATGCTGCATATTATCCATCATAAACACCAAATTTTACTTCAGAAGGTATTATTTGGCTAGCTCAGAATCCTCTGAAGAATGAATGTAAGAGGGCTAACAATTTCAGGTCTAGGTGTTTAAACTAATTTGATTTTCAGGAATACTGAACATTTATATTTCCAATTACAGTTTGTGGTTAATTTTGCCTAAGATTAGGTACTTAAGTTTAAAAAAATTGGCCATACTATACCCACAGATAAACATCCACAGTGCTCCTTGGCTAGCAACATGGAAAAACACTTTTAAGCAGTGATATTTTATCTTCAGAAGATTCAATCCAATCTCAGCACATTACCTTGATTTGTCTCTTCATAGTGATACAGAACAGCATAATGAAATACATCACAAGGATTGGCCAGAACACCGGAACGTTGAAAGCCTCAAAGAACGTACATACCATTGCAACAAGAATGCCTTTAGTAGCAGAATGCCTTAAAAATAAAAGGCATAATTAAATCCCTTCCACACACTGGAAGCGTCTTATGACACATTCATGTAAATGCTTTTTATTTTAAGAAAAACAGACTTATGTATCCACTCACCAGAATTTAAACTCTGGCAGCCTTCTGATGAAGGGTCGAAATTCCTCATTTTGTTTTGTGGGTAATGAAGGACCATCATCTGGATAAAAAAAGCAAAAAATAGCAAATAAAATACCCGATTATCACTATTATTCTCAAAGCCTAGCTACAGAATAGAAGAGCTTTTTGCAAGTGTAATCCTGATCAAGGAAGGACATCTTGCTAATGCTTGATCAAATAATATTTGTTTTGAGACTGATGTCACATTTGAACCCAGATCTCCAGAAAAGTCCAGAGTATTAATGCAATATGGAACGTAGTTCCAACCTTCCAAAAAAAATTTCACTCTGAGGAAGTGAACATCTGAGGACATGTTAAAGCCCCACAGTCCTTATCAGTGGAAACAGACAGGTTATACATCTACACATGCCATCATTTATAAGCAATGTCAAGGAAGAACCTATAGGAGAAAAAAATATATTATTTAATTCCTCTAAGTATTCACAGAACAGTCAATGTACAACCTGTTTTGGACAGTAACAAATTATTAAAGTTATACAGAAGCTTTTGTGGATACAGTTGAAGTGCAGAGCTGGGAGTCAGGATTCTAGGATCTGACAGATTGCAGGGTGGGTTAAACAATTTTAACCAAAAAAATATTTTTAAAATTTAAATCAGACTGTTATTTTTTAAAAACAACAACTACATTTCTAATTTAAAAAGTTACAATTAAATCTCATCACAAACATGCTACACCCTTACTTATAATCTCATAAAAATGAATTAATGGCTCTATCATCTCCAGCTACCAACTCTTGCTTCTTGAAAGTTCTTGGCTTCTGGGCATCAGACCAACCCTATCTGGGAATATTTTGAAGACATTAATTCACTGAGTAAAAAGGAAAATGTGTCAAGTGTAAGCAGTGCAAAATCATGATGCAGGGCTAGTGGCAAGAATGAATCAACATAGGGAAAACTGTGTATTGGGAGAAAATGATGTAGATGAAAATATAGATATGTATGAAAAACAATGTGGATCAACTGGTTAATAAATAATTTGCTTTGCAAAGCACCATACTTTAAGACTTTCTCTGCCTTATTAGTGTGCTTTAACAAATAAATTCCCAAGCTGTTTGCTATATTGAATGTTGCTGGGAAAAACAAGTTTAGCTAGCCACGGAGAGGTGCTTCTCACCTTGCCACAAGCTGCTGCAGTGAAAGGGCTGGAGTAGTCCTCTTTCTCCCTAGCACAGTCTGCATACTGAACCCCTCATCCCCAGTCCCACCCCCAAAGCAATGATTTAAATGAAGCATGTACATTTTCATTTTATTTTCCAAAAAACAACCGCAAAAAATTAAGGACTCAATTATTTCTAGTTTTCAAATAATTACTAAAGCACAACTTTTAAATTCAAACTCCATTCTCGCTATTGAGGATTTTCTTCTCTTCCTGAAGATGTCTGCTCACATGAAGATATGTGAAACTGGTAAAGTGATTTGGAGAATAGTTTAGTTTATATTCAAAATTATAGCAATGGGAGTCATGTCCGCTATACCTGAGTCTTCCATTAGAGAGGGATCTACTTTTGGCGACAAGAAAGCTATGAAGAGATTTAGGTGGTAGATTCCCAAGGCATATGTCACAATGTACCAACCCTAGGAAAGGAAAGGGGGGGGAAAAAAAAGTCAGACTGAAAACTTCTCACTAAATAGCTTCAAATACTTGTTTATCAAGACTAAGACAAAAACATTTATCCTGGTTTTAGTATCTTCCCCTAATTACTTTATCTACAAGTCAAAAGTTTTCTGGACTCCGTTTTAACAGCTCATGTACAATGGGCGAAAGACTCGTCTTGCATTAAATCTAAGTATTATTTATTTAAAATATTTTTGCCCCACTCTATTTAAAATATTCATGGTAGCTTACAAAATTTTAAACACACTATATATTATATAAATAAATTAAAATGTGAAACCCTAGGGGGACATAAAACCTGCTAAGACATCTCAAGAGGAGAACGAACAAACATGCACACGCACACAGATGAATAAAAAGGGTGCCTTTTTAAAAAATATATGATCCAGTTTGATAGTTGGATCCTATAACTCAACTGCTCTTTTTGTTTAGTATTTCTTACTATAATAGATTGTGCTAAAATTTACTATGGAATGTTTCTAGCTGCTTTTGCTTACAGCTATGTAAAAAAAAGTGACTTATGAATTAGAGGACACATAAGCAAAGCAGGAAAAATCTGAAAGTTTAGTTAGCCTTGAAATGTAGTTTAGACATTGTAAATTATAAAGTGTAGAGGAGCTATGAGAGGACTGCTGGTCCCTGTATGAGATGCAAACAGGAAGCTAAAACATGGAGAGTTTTCAGAAGTTTATTATGCAATTTCATTAGAACATGGCAGTAGTGCTTCCCTCTGTCTGCTACAAAACAGCAGTCTTAACCATCCTTTTCCAGATTATGTTTCAGCCTACAGTTTATGTATATGTAGCAGCTCAAATTACTATTGCTATTAATTGGAGTAAAAACACAGTACACTTTCACTTTACACCATACCAAAGTTGTGATTATTTTTCCTATGGAAAAGAGAATAGCTAAAACAGACATGTGTATGTACTAGGGATGCAAGTGACTAGTCGACTACCTGATAAACATAACCTAGTCACTTCCCCCGTCCCATTGGGCTGGGGACGGGTAGGCAGGGGAGGCACAGGCACAGTGGGGAAACAGCAGGATCCGCAGGGATCTTGCTAGATTGCAAAGGCAGAAGTGCAGCAGTCGGAATGTGGGGCGAGTGGGGATTGCTTGAGTCCCCGCTCGCCCCAGCTTCCCTGCTGCTCTTCTGCCTTTTAAATGTAGTAAGAGCTGTGAAATTCCATCAACTACTCGATTAGCTGATTAATTGAAATTTAACATTCCTAATATGTACTTGACTATTACTCCATGACACTGGGGGAAGTTGCTAGTTTAAGAATCTGTTCATTCAAAAACTTTTTTCTATGTTGAAATTATTTTGTTCCATGTCTATTCATATAAACATATTTCTTAGCAAGTGTTTTAGTGAAATATTTTATTCAGTCTAACAAAAATTAATATTTTAAGTAACAGTGTTATTCTTAACAGCATGACAAATGCAATAATTTTCATTTTCCTACCTGTAGTAGATAAACTCTAATCATGTAGACAAAACTCAGACCCAGAGTTACAACCCATCGTACTGCTGTATATGGAGTAGATCTGTCCAGCCAGGATTGGTAGATCTAGAATAAAATGTAAAGTGTTTTTATACACAAATATTGTTTATAGAGTAATTTCACTGTTTCAGAGAGACCACAAGTTTTAAGGAACTTTTGGTTAAACATCATAATTTAAATTTAAAAAAAGTTTTAGAGCTCTGGTTTACCTAGCACTATTTAGACTGGTTACTTGCTTACATTCATTTCATTCAGGTCAAGCTTTGCTAATAAAATTCAGTTTCACTTTCATTTCTAGTCACTCAATTTCTGGTTCTTAAGCACTAGGGGTATGTCTACACTACAAAGTTAATTCGAACTAACATCAGTTAGTTCGAATTAACTTTGATAGGCGCTACACATACAAACCGCTAGTTCGAACTTAATTTGAACTAGCGGAGCGCTTAATTCGAACTAGGTAAACCTCATTCTACGAGGACTAACGCCTAGTTCAAATTAAGCAGTTCGAATTAAGGGCTGTGTAGCCATTTAATTCCAACTAGTGGGAGGCTAGCCCTCCCCAGCTTTCCCTAGTGGCCACTCTGGGCACCACTAGGGAAACTCGTCTGCCCCCCTCCCGGCCCCGGAGCCCTTAAAGGGGCACGGGCTGGCTATGGTGCCTGTGCCAGGTGCAAGCCTGCACCTGGCACGGCACGAACCAGCTACCCACTGCCACCCAGCCCTCCGCCTCTTCCTGGGACCAGGCTGGCGGCTCCCAGGAGCCTGCCCGGGTCCACAAGAGGCAGGCGCCCGCCTGGTCTAGTACAGAGATCGTGGACCTCATCCACGACCTCCGCACTAGGGACAGGAAAGTGGCTGTCTAGGGCAGGATAGCTGCCAGCCTGGCCACCCGGGAGCAGGTTAGCATGAAAATCAAGGTGGTCCACTGAGACCCCTGACCCTGATCCCTGAGCTTAGAATGTCCGTACTGGGTCAGACCAAAGGTCCATCTAGCCCAGTAGCCTGTCTGCCGACAGCGGCCAACCCTAGGAACCCTGGAGGGGATGGACCGAAACAATGACCAAGCCATTTGTCTCGTGCCGTCCATCTCCAGCCTTCCACAAACAGAGGCCAGGGACACCATTTCTACCCCCTGGCTAATATCACTCCATGGACCCAACCTCCATGACTTTATCTCACTTCTCTTTAAACTCTATTGTAGTTCTAGCCTTCACAGCCTCCTGCAGCAAGGAGTTACATAGGTTGACTATTTGCTTTGTGAAGAAGAACTTTCTCTTATTAGTTTGAAGGCTGCTACCCATTCCTTTCCTTTGGTGTCTCTAGTCCTTCTATTATGGGAACTAATGAAGAACTTTTCTTTATACACCCTCTCCACACCACTCATGCTTTTATAGACCTCTATCATATTCCCCCTCAGTCTCCTCTTTTCTAAGCTGAGAAGTCCCAGTCTCTTTAGCCTCTCTTCATATGGGACCTGTTCCAAACCCCTGATCATTTTAGTTGCCCTCCCCTCTCCCACCCTCTCTCTTCCCCTCTCCCACCTCCTTTTCCCAGTTTCCCTGAGTTTTGTTCAATACAGAGAGTTTCTATTTTTGAACACACATGTCCTTTATTTTGTACATCAGGAAGGGGGGCTCGGGAAGGGTAAGTGGAAGGAGGTGAGGGAGGAATGGGGTACGAGCCCCCGATGGGGAGGACTGGGGTGGCTCTGTGGGCTTCTCGGGGTGGAAGCTCTCCTGAAGCCCCTTGATTGACCTCCCCTCCGGAAGGCAGCCTGCGGCAAGTGCAGCCGGGCTGATGGCCGAGTGCTGTGAAGTGCCCAGTGTGGGCACTAAGGGCACTCCAAGCCAGGACTGCTTTGCAAGTGGGGAACCCCTGAGAACTGTCTGTCCGGGATGGGGGTCGGGTCCCTTTAAGTACAGCCCTCGGCTAGCCTGAGACAGCAGCTCCATGCTAACCTGATGCCCTGCCGGCACTGCTTCCAGCCATCCTTAACCTCGATTCAGGGTCCACTCAATGTGGACATGCTAGTTCGAATTAGCAAAATGCTAATTCGAACTAGTTTTTAGGTCTAGATGCACTAATTTGAATTAGCTTAGTTCAAATTAACTAATTCGAATTAAGTTAGTTCGAATTAGTGCTGTAGTGTAGACATACCCTAGTATACTGGCTACCAGATTAAAGCTGTAACTGGCAAGGTGATCTGTTTTCAGTTTCATAAATACATTTATAATAATGTTATGTTTAAACCTTTGGTTTAAAACAGATTTTGAGCCCAAGCAACCCAGAGGACACAAACAAAAATATGCTTATTAGAAAATTTGTGTTATAAGTGTTCTGGAAATCATAAGTTGTGTGTATCTAACTTTGAACATCTTGAAGGGAGAAAATGTTCAGAAAGTGCTAAATACCAATACAAAAAACCAGCCTTCTTTAAGATAGCTTAGGCTGTGCATCTAAAAGTCACACATCACTTAAATATTTGTGTATTATGTTATTTAATCTTCGTAAGTACTCATGGTTTAGTAAAACATACATTTTAGGTTTTACTAGCAGACAGTAATTGCTTGAATTAATTATGATTATACTAAGCTTTTTGGGACTGACTTCAACTGAGAGCAACTAACATGATGATGTCATTAAAGCAATAATAAATATGCATACATGCTGTTAAACATTTAAACAGTGATAGAAACATTAATTAAATTATGTATGTCATCAGAGTTGCAAGACCATCCATTTTTAAAAAGCAAAATTTTAAGGATGCTTTTTACAGTAATCAGTAACTTAATTATTCCCTTAAACTGAAACAGCCATGACTTAAAAAAAGTTGTATAAATCCAGTGATCCTAGTTCCCAACATGATCTCGCACATAAAACTAACCTGTCCAAGTCTTGTGAAAAATCTATAGACCACTGAAGATTTGCCATGAACAGATTCTCCAATACTGTCCCCTTCTGACATTGTTGCTGAGGAAACAAAACATTTATACAGATAACATATTAAAGATAAGAACTTAACACGGTGAAACTTTAAGATATTTTACACATGCGCCAGCATTCAGGTGTGTGATTTCATATCTTGCTGATCTGATATTGCTTGAAACAAATTAGTATTGTCTGTGAAACATTTTTGAAGACAATACATTCATGCATTCTATTTCAAGGGAAATGTCAAGGAAGAAAAGGGTTAAATATGTTTTGCAAAGGGAGGGAAAGGATCCAAGACATTTTAGGAAAAATTATATACAGTAACAGCGGTAAGGGCTCTAAGGGATATTTTCACTCTGATATGCCATAAGTCAGAATAATCTGGAAACACTGACATGATGTAGTGTGATGTTAGTCTTTCCCCACCCTTAATATCTTAAGGTAAACTGCAAAACAACAATTTAAGAAACCTATTTAAGACTCCCTACCCCCAAAATCAGTAAGTGATGAACTATTTAAATAAGTTCAATTCTGGCTTCTGTACTTTGGGTTCCATCCAAGAGCAGGCATCACAAGCACCTAAACTGAAACATCTTCCTGCACTGTTTGAAGCATTTGATGTTGTCAGCTGTATCTTTGCCAAAATGAACATCTCAGCAACAGCCTAAAAAAAATGTTTACCTTTAAGAGCTTATATTGCCTTCCCCCCTCACACTGTAAGAGTCAGAACCCAGAACTCAGGTGAAAAATATTGTTAATATATGCAATACTTTTAAAGCACACACTTTCGCTATTGATTCAGGATTCTTCTCCACCCTAGTTAAACAAACAAGCTCTGTAGTTTGCTTCAAGACACAAACAAAATCATATGGAATCCAAGCAGCAGCAGACATGCCACATCACCAAAGGTAATGAATGCCTCATATTACTTCCTGGATTCCCATCTGTGGGCAGGACTATGTTGCTCTCTGATACTGTGAGCAATTTTAGCTTTACAGTAATTAACATTTAGAAAGTATTTTTCACCTGAAGATCTTAAAGCAATACAGATATATGAAGTATTAGTAAACCAAGGAAGATTAAATTGTATTAAATCCTGTATTGGAGTGACAAATAGATGGAAGAAAGCTTTTGGTCCTAATGACAAAACTCGGCTACCCTCTGAAGCGATAATATGGAGATTTATGAAAGGCTACAACTCTAAATTTCTCTCTGGGTGCACAATAAAAATCCAAAAGGTATGCATTATTTCTCTCTTACATAGGAACAATAATCAATAGTGGGAAGGAGTCACTATCACAGTATCAGAGGATTAATAATGAAAATCCAGAACTTCAGTTCCACTTCGACCCTAGCTATGTAGAGATAGAATACTAATAGAGATGTAGCCGTGTTAGTCTAGTCTAGCTGAAACAAAAAACAGGGCTATGTAGCATTTTAAAGACTAACAAGATGGTATTCCAAAGGAAGACTCTTAGAATTTGACAATACAAAAGTGTCCGTCGGATATCCAGGGCAACAGATAGGAATTTTTTTTCTTCAGTTAACTCCATAGGATGGGGAGGGGAGGAAGATAACTCAAACACCCAACATGCTTTTATTTGTAAGAACTTCCTCTCTTATTACTTACTACCTTATTGATGTCTGTGCAGAATCTGGTGTTAGTACTCTTCCTTTCCTAGTGCAAACTAATGGTTCCTATCAGCCTCTTTTAACTATTTTGTCTTTAAGGTGCTAATAGACTTATTTGTTGTTTTTTAGGTTTTTCCTGTTTCAGACTGGCTCAGCTATCCCTTTGAAACTTATCTACCCAATAACGAGAAGTCATGCATCTGACAAAGTGGGTCTTTGCCCACAAAAGCTTGTGCTCCAATACATCTGTTAGTTTATAAGGTGTCACAGGACTTCTCGCTGTTCTTGCAGATTCAGACTAACACAGCTATCCCTCAGATATTTATCTACCCAATGTCCTCTTCCCCCCCCCAATTTTTTTTCCTTCCCCCCCCCCCCTTCCTTCCTTCCCTTATTTATTCTTGGTTCTGGACATTGAACACTCTGGTCATCTGAAGACGTAGGCTGTGCCCACAAAAGCTCATGATACCATCTACATGTTTTGTTAGTCTTTAAAGTACTACCAGACTATTAGTTGTTTAAGTTTTTACTACCTTATTATTAGCCTCAAAACTGATGATTTTTCAAACCTAATCTAAAGCAGAACCATAATGGCTACAAAGACAGAAATCTTTCATCACAGAAGAAGTGTTTCCTTTCTATCAATAATACCAATATCCATGTGAGAATCTAATGTTCTCATTATGTGTTCTACTCAATCATTCATGTGGTCTTCAAAAATCAAATCTGCAACAGGATCCAGCATCCCAATCTTGCACAAAGTTATGCATGCTAGGGCTTTGGCTATGCCAACGTGTACATCAGCAAAACTTTTGTTGCTCAAGTGTGTGAAAAAACACACTCCTGAGCAACATAAGATTTTCCAGTATAAGCACTCATATGCACAGCACTATATTAGTTGGAAATGCTCTCATGTCAACATGGCTCTACTGTCATTCCTTAAGCTAATTTTATGATGTGCACAGGAGAACTCTCTCTCATTGGCATAACAACACTTGGTTCACGATTACAGACTTAAATCTGATCTCTAATCTGAAAACTCAAAATAAGGCTTACTTGTGATACCTCGCCATTAAAACATAGCATAAAATTTCTCTTTTCCTTACAGTGAGAGGTTATCAAAAAATCCAGTCCCATTAATAAGTAGCCACTAGCCAGGGTAGACTGAAATTAGTCTAATGAACAACTTAATAGAGGCTGAACCTTTAAACAGAGTGCTACCGACATAAAATATGGCTCTATAAAATTACTGTACTACCTGAAAAATATATTTACCTTACAAATACATGAGTTAGAATAAATTACATTTTTGGCTCACTAGGCAAGCATTACCCATCCCGCAATTCTCTTCCTTATTTTATTTGTAGTGAAGGAGTTTCATACATGTCTTTTAATAGCATGCAGTGTAAATAGGTCAGAGAACTCTCTGGACATTAAATTTTTTTTCTGATTATAAAGACAAACAAAACAAACAGAATGAGAGCTGAAGAAAAGGATGCAATTCCCTGTGTTAGTACAAGAGTAGGCTTTCATGAGTAACAGACTGCCCAGCGAACAGCCAAAGGCACAAGGCAGCCCAGTTGATCTCAAGCTTTGTAAAGCATTGCAGCATACTTCTACTTTTCACTAAAAGTAAAAGTTTCCTTTTACAGCAGATTTTGTTCCTATCCTCCTACACATCATGCACCTGGCCCTTCAGAGAGACATTCCCAGCAGCTCTATGACATTTCTGCACTGTCAGAAACAAACTTCCACGGGCGCTCAAGTCTAGCGGGGTCTTAACCTTGGTGAAAAGAGGCGAGGCAGGAAAGAGACGAGAGAGGGGAGGCCAGACAGGTAAGCCACGGGAACGCTCATCTGAAGCAGAGATGCAGGCGGCCCCCAGCTGTGGCTAGAACCGGCCCCGGTGGGCAGCGGGATAAGAACCGCGGAGCCAGCTCGAAGGGGCCGCAAGGATCCCGCTGCCGGCTTGGGGCCAGGAGCGCCCCGCCTCCCCCCACGCACCGAGTGACCCCTCCCGTCCTGCCACACCCGAGGGCCGTTCTCCCCGCCCAGCCCCCGGCACGCCTCACGGCCGGCAGGCCCCTTTCCTGAGGCGCCCCCTCCCGGCGCCCTGTGCGAGAATCCCCGCCCCGGGGGACACCTCACCATCTCCGGCACGGCGGCCGCTGCAGGGGGACCCCGCCGCTTCCCAGTTCCCGGCACCCGCCCCGGGCCCTCGCTCCCGCCTCTACCCCGAGGGAGGGGGGAATATTTCACTCACGGGTGCCGGAGCCGCTACAGCCGGGGACAAGTCTCTCCTTCCGCCTTCCCCCCCACCCACCACCACAGCATCCAATATGGCGGAGGGGTCAGAGACAACCACTTCCGCTTCCGGGGGCCAGGCAGGGGAGGGGCTCAGCCTTCCCAGAAGCCCAGGCTGCTGGGGCGGCCCCATGGTGGGAACGCGGGGGGGTTGCTGGGGTTACCGCCTCTCGCGCTGGGGCCGAAGCTCTGGCCTCGCGGGTTACGTGTAACGGCTGGAGAGGCCCGTTTGAGGGGGAGGGGGCCTGTGGCTGGGAGGAGGGACTGAACTAGGATGAGCAAGAGGCGGGTTGGGTCTGGAGGGCTCAGTCCCAGCCGGTTTCCTGCAAAGGAGCAACGTGCAAGCTGCAAACATTCAAGATCATCTCATTTGAAGAAGTGGGTTTTGCTCACGAAAGCTCATGATACTAATTAACAAATATATATACATATAAATGATACTAATTCATACGCACACATACACTAATGATACTAATTTACATATATACAGATGTATGTATTTTAGCTGTCAATTCACATGTGTTAACGCCTGCCATTAACGCAGTCCAGGCTTAACATGTTCATTTTTTAATGCGTTAATCGCAGGTGTTAATGCTACGCTGCCCCTTTGAAGTGCCGGGGCGGTGCTTCAAAGGGGCAGTGCAACATAGAGCCCAGGGTCAGCTGGGGAGTCCCCAGCAGATCCTGGGCACCATGCAGCATTTACCCAAAAGCAGAACCCGGGATCAGCTGGGTAGTTCCCAGCTGACCCTGGGCTCTAGTGTCCCTTTGAAGCACCAGGAGGCAGCAAAGGGGAGGGGAGGCATGAACTAGTCCACTTCAAAAGGGCAGCCCATTGTAGAGCTGGGGATCAACTGGGAACTCCAGATGATCCTGGGCTCTGCCTTGTGCTGCCCCTTGGAAACGCTGCCCTGACACTTCAAAGGGGCAGCGCTGCATGGAGCCCAGGGTCAGCTGGGAACTCTAGCTGATCCCAGGCTCCATGCAGCACTGCCCCGTTGAACACTGCTAAAGTGATGATTCAGTCCTACGTGCCATGGTATCAGTGTTGTGATCTGAGACGTGCTCATCATGCACCTGAGATTCTAGGTAAAGTAAGTATAGGCAGTTATTTCCCCAGTCTTCCAAACGATATGCTGGTTTGTTTCCTAGAAGTGCAGTTTGTCATGAGACTTGAAAATACGGCATTTGCAGGGTTTCCCCATTTGTCACTTCTCAATTTGAGATCACATTTGCTTACAAATGTTTAAAAAATGGGGGTAAAACTGGCAAACTCAACCAGGGATCCAAATATCAAACGAACTATTTCTTTGCACACATCATCACCAGTAATAAAGATTCTGAAGGATAAAATATTTCCCTCACGTTTGTAAGAGAAAACATTAGCAACTGCCATTTGTCATCTGATTTGATTTATTTTTTTATTCAAAAGGAGCCAGTAAATACCTCAGAAAAACTCTTTCTAACTTTATTATGCACAGAATAGTAAAGAACAGCAATGCAAAGTTACATAGATTTATTCCAATAAATAGGATAATTGGCACAGACAATGTAATAATACCGACACTTAGGACAATACACAAGATATGCAATTTGAAGGATATGAATGTACATGTACTTATTTCTATAAATCACATGCAGTTCCAACGTTAAGACCCTTACAATTGTTGGATGGAAGGTCATGGCCTCTTCCTTTCCCCACATGCAGACACATCCACAATGCATCAGGCGGTAGGAACACATTCACCTTCGAGTTGCAGTGAGGACGCCTCACTTAATCCCTCCCACTGATTATGTTTTCTGCTCCTTTATTTATACTCAACTTGGTCGTTTTAATAATATCTACCAATCAATTACTTATTGTGTAAGATACCTATTATGACCATATTTAGGTTCATCCGGCTACTCAGGATGTTGCAAAACTATGTGCTTAATTAACAGTTTTATGGCTGTATCAGGAATTTTTCGCTTATCAGAAATGGTATGTACCAGTACCAGGTTGTTTCTGGTCTTCTTGACATAGTCTCGTGGTGCCTTGTAGTATCTGCATGACTGTGCAAAACATTTCTGCCTCTCAAAGCTCCCCCAATCTTACCTGCGTGCTTACGCACACCAGACTTGAGACAGGTCTAGGTTCTGCTTTGTTAAAGATCTGTACTTTGGACAATGCCAGGACAGGGCCTGACAATGCAGATGTTGTTTTGGTCAAGGCAGGGCCGTCTAGACTCCCCTACACCATTGCAGTTTAGATCTAGATCCTGCAGCTGGCTTTGTGCAGTGCAAGGGTTCCCCTGTATGAAATAAGTTTTAATGTCAGGGCCCCAGTTAATAATTCTGTGGGTAAGACAGTAGACTGAATAGAATCCAGCTTCCTCTCCCATAGCTGCTTTATCTTTGCAAGGCTAATAAAAGAAAAAAATACTGCTGTCACTGAAGTAAGTGGCTCTGATTCAGTCTGCAGAAATCAGAACTGCACAAGGAAATGAAAAATTGTATATCATCACTTCTTGGAGTAATACTACACTAAGAAGTTCTACTGTAACCTTATGAAAATGTCTATTTGAATGTGGCTCTTGAACGGAAATATTGATATCACTACAGTGTATGATACATTTTTGAGCTTGAAATAAAACCACTATAAATTTGCCATTTTAAAGGAAAAATAGAGTGATTAGTTCCAACACCTTAGGTATTTATTAGATAAGAATATTTATAGTATAGATATTTATTAGACAAGAATATATATAAAAATACTTTTCTTCAGACATAACTACCATTCTTTCATTGGCTTTATATCTCTGACATCAATGACACCTAGAAAGATTGAAGAAAACTCCTTTCTTACTGGCTAGTTTTGGAGGATGCTTAATTCAAAATGTTCGTCACTTTGTGGCTAAGGGGATTCTTTCATGTTTCTTCTCAAATACTCAATGTCCAAAAAGTCACTCAAGTACAGTTTTGCTGATAGTCTCTGGATTCTAGCAAGATTTTTGTTTCACCTCAAAAGTAAACTACAAAAATATATCAGATTTTATAGTAAACTTTTTAATTCACATAGATATGTTAAAATATTTATAAAAAGTTAAGTAAGTGGCTTAAAATTCATCATACTGTATTTGAAAGATCTCCTAAGTGTCTTATTGCAATATGCACCCTCACTACCATTTTTGCTTTCCTAGGCTGAGAATTTCCCTTCAATCCCTCATCCAGTGCTCTCTGATGAAATGTGATTTTCTAAATTAATTTCCAAAATATTTTCCTTCATATGTTAGAACAATTAATAATGGCTTGCTTGCATGTTGCACCACTATATGCTCATCATAACTTTAAACATGCAAAGCACTTTTCTTCAAAGAATCTTGAAATATTTTACAAGGTTTATATCCTCACAATACCTGTGAAGTAGCTAAGCATTATCAGGTCCAGTACACCAAGGACAAAGAGGTTTGTAAGAGGCTCTGTGCTACTATTGTAATACAAATAATAAATCATAATTATACAGATGGGGAAAGGGAAAGTGATTCTCCAAGACCACATAATAAATCAATAGCACAGCTAGAAATGGATTTGAGGAAATCCAATTCAAATTTCTCTTTTCTAATTGCCACTGTTGGGGGTAAGGATTTGCCTTCTGCTTTCACTTAGGGCTTGTAAAAGCCCCCCCACAAAAACATGTTTTATGTTTTCAACTAAATGCAGGAATCAGAATATGAAGCTCCTACTATTAAAATCCACATTAAAAATAGTCAAACCTCTGTGATTGAAATTGGCCTATTGTAGGAGATGCAGTTTTATAATGTTGATATTTGGTATTTTGCTTAAAGTTGTGATTTGTTGAAGCCTCCCCCTTGAGTCATGAGACTATAGGACAACCTTATTTTGCATTTAAAAAAAGTAAGTTTTCAACCCCGGTGTTTGTCTAATTAGATTAGATATTTTGTTTTTCTTTCAACAATCTATTCCCCTAAACAAAGCCTCCAAAACCAGAGGGCAAATAAAAAGAACCAATATATATTTATTCCATTTCATGGCTTTCACAGAGATTTTTTTCCTCCTTTGACTCACGATTTCTGAATGCTTTGGCACTGTCACCACGTATGTCCATAGTAGCTAATAACGGTTCACTTTCGTTGTACTTAGGTGGACCTCCCCACTGCCCTATCTGGGCTTCATTGATTCTGCCACCTACTCCTGTTCCCACGTGGAAAGCCGCTGAAGCCAGACAGACACTCAGGTGCCACCTGTGCACAAGCTTGCAGGGGCTGGGTGGTCCCCAGATTATGAACTCTTCGGGGGGCAGGGACCCTGTATGTCGTTATTTGGGGCCTGCACTCTCCCCAGGGGGCTCTCCAGGCGCGGCCGGGCTGCATCCTTTGCATACTCATAGCAGGGGCAGCGCTGCTCTCAGCCAACTCGCGCAGCTGTAGAGACACCACCAGTCTTCCGGGGAGGGGAGGGGAGGAAATCAGCCCCGCCCCGCCCCGCCCCTAGCTACCGGGGAGCCAATGAGCGGGGGGATGCGGTTGCCATGGTCTAGCGTCGCTGCTCGGAGGGGAATGGCGGCCCCCGGGCCCGGCCGCTGCTTAGGGGCGGCGAAGGCGGAGCGGCGGGAAGGTGAGGGCCGCGCTCTGCGGGGGAGGGGCGGTCTCTCTGGGGCGCCTGAGGGGAGCGCGCCGCGAAGGCGGGGCCGGGCGTCTGGGAGTATGTGTGGGGCGGGGGAGTCTGTCTGGGCACCCGCGAGGGGGCGGTTCTGTCCGTCTGGACACTGGGGGGGGAGTCTCTCTGGGCCATGGGGAAAGCTACTGGCGGGGGGGGGGGGTCTGTTCTCTGAGGGGGCGGAGCGGTCACCGTCTCCCGGGCCCAGAATCTGCCCCTCTCTCATTTCTGGAGGGGAACAGCTTCAGGGGGCAACGGCGCTGAGCCCGGAGCAAAGGGGACGCTGGGCAGGGGAAGGGACTGAACGAGCCTCGAGCACGAGCACTCACCGTGCTCCACGGTCCCGCCCCACGAGGGATGTCTCAGTGCGTTAGGTGAGTCACCAGGAAGCCTGGGCCAGTCGACTACGTGCATCCCCCCCCCCCCCCTCCCCAGGGAGCCCCTGGCGCCCCTGCTGTATCAGAGGCAGCGGGACAGGGAGCAGGAGCCGGCTTAAAAGCCAGGCTCCCCCCACTCTGCACTGGCTTTGCGGTGCTGCCTTGCTCCCACCCCCCACACACCCACCCGCTGCCTCTATTAGAGGCAGGGGTAGGGGAGGTTGCAGAAAGCAGCCTCTGCTCATGGTGGGCCCTGACTCCCTGTGGACAGAGGCTGTTTTGTGGCAGCAGCCCCTGCCCACGGGGGGGTCTGAGCTCCCTGGAGACAGAGGCTGCTCAGTGGGATGCAGAGCAGCCTCTGTCCATGGTGAGCCAGGCTGGGCCGCCACAGACAGAGGCTGCTTCAGGGCAGTAGCACCTGTTCGTGGGGGGTCCAAGCAATGAGGCATGGGGAGTCTATCTGGGGCATGGAGAAAGTCCCTGGGGACAGGGGCTGCTGCCACCCTGTGCTGCTGCCTCTGTATCAGAGGGAGCAGCAGGCAGTTGGTCCACAAAGGGAGCTGGTTTTTAAACTGACTCCCCTTGTGGACTGGCTCCTGCCTGGCACCCTGCACTGCTGCCTCTGATACAGACGATATAGAAGCGTGGAGTGGCAGGGGGCTCCCTGGGAGTGGGGTCGGAGCAGACTAGCTGCCCGCTATCAATCATACTTAGATTCTACCCACTGGGGCTGTTTTTCCGGAGAACACTTTGAAAGTATAGGTTTAAAACACAGTACAAGTAGGATAACTTGTTTCTTGCTAAAATAAAGGAGTGTGCCCTTTTTCTGGCATTTAAGCTATTTTAAACACAATTCAAAAAAAGTTTTCCCCTTACAGCAATTGTTTCATTTTATGTGTGTTTATTCTTGATTTATACAAGTTATGACATGCCAAGTAATATTTAGATGTAGGTGGAGTTGATATGCTCTAAAGCAGGGGTGGACAATAATTTTTGAAGTGGTCATGGGCCGCCCAGAAGGGGTGGGATCTTGTGTGGAAGGTGTGGGGGCTTGGGTCCAAGGGGCATGGCCTATAAATAGCAGAAGTTAAAAGGGCTCATGCCTCGCCTGCAGCTCCCAGGCACCACATTAATGGGGGGCAGGAACTGCGAGCCCTTTCAACTCCTGCTATTTTAAAGGGCTTGCTGCTCCTGGCCTCGCTGCTAGTGTGTTGTCTGGGAGCTGGGGATGTGCAGGCCCTTTCAATTACTTCTATTTAAAAGGCTCATGCCTTCCCCATGCCTGTTGCCTGACAGCCACTGGGAAGGCGCAAGCCCTTTAAATCGAAGCAGTTGAAAGGGCTTGTGCGTCCCGGCTCTTAGGCATTGTGTTAGTGAGCATGGCCAGGAACTGCCTCATGGGCCAGATAAAAGAGCTAGGTGGGCTGGATGCAGCCCACTGAAAGGCTTTTGCCCACCCCTGTTCTAAAGGGTTTTAATAAGTTAACCGATGTAGATCCAGATGCTCATGTTTATAAGATGTGTATGTAAATAGTAAACAAACCCCTATGCTTATATTTGGCATAAATGTTATTTAATGGTTCAAGACAAACAATTCTATGCAGATGTGTATAAAAATCTACAGAAAATGATTGTTGCTTTTCTGTTACCAGTCTTTTCAGCATTCAAATAGGACTTTTGATTATTGAGCTAGTTCCAGAAATCTCATCCTTTTACCTAATACTGTATTTATCTTGTTTTTCAGGATTTGGGCTGTATGTTTATCCTAATTCTTTTTTTCAGTATGAAGGAGAATGGAAACAGGGAAGAAAACATGGTAAGGGGAATTTGTTTTATTCATAAACATTGAACGGACACTTTATTTCATTTATCTAACTTTTTTTAGTTTGTAAAATATCTGTAGAAACACTGTTATGCACTGAAGCATTCTAATCTATAGTCACTAAAGAAACTGATTACAACTAAATTTCTCATCCCAGACATTATTTCAGTAAAATCCTATTGTGTATGGAGAATGCAGGGACTGTCTTTCTCCTTCTCAGTTGGGAGCCATGTCAGTGAGGGTTTAGTTGTTTATTTTTTATTCTCACTTGAATGCGGCCCCCAACTGATTTTTCTGTGGGTCAGCAGCCCCCTACACCAAAATGGTTCCCCACCTCTAGCTGTGGGCCATTGGCGCGGTCTATCTTTTTCATAGTAGTTCCCAAAGTATTAGCAGTGAGAGTGATCCAAAACATCAAATATGAAATACAGATACACAGGTAACTTCAGGTATATTCCATTTGTATGCATGTATCTTTTTTAATCATTCAGTAAATCATAACCTTTCCAGTGATGTCTGTCTTTATGCAAGATGGCTCATGTATCTCAGTTATGTTATATGCATATTGTGGCCAAGTTCTGGCTGTGTCCCATGGGGCCTACGCTCCTTACGTGGTTATTATATGCCTCAGAGGCTTGCTGTAACTCTATATGCTGCCTCTTGTGTTTTTCTGTAGGTCTGGGTTACAGCTTATTGAGCTATTTTCATCATTGACGAAGTCAATGAATGGGGAAAGGGAGATCCCTCCGTAGTCCTGGATCTCCTTTTCCCAGAACTAGTTATTTCTGTGTTGTGGGGAGGTTGGTGCAGAGAGGTTGGGGAACCCAGGCCCACCTACTATTCTAGGTTCCTGCCCAGGGACCCTAGGCAGTGGCAGCTGCTCAGGTTTTCACTCTAGCTCCAAGACAATAGCCTTTTCCCTGGGCTGCTCCCCCTAGGGCAGTGGTTCTCAAACTTTTTCGCCTCTGGATTGTCTGGCATAATGCAATTCTTTCCATGGACTGCCAGTTGCTAATGGAAACTCACTGTTAACTACATAATTACAGTATGCCCCAGCCATTTTACTAGTGCTGCAACTAGGGCGAATGGTTTAATTTAAATTATTAAACAGATTAAGCATTTAAACTCTCATTAGTTTCAGACTTCATTTTAAATAAAGTAAAATAAAGTAATTTATGTCCAACATAAAAGATTTCAATGTTTTCTTTATTTATGGTAGGGGTGGGGAACCGTTTTTGGGTCAGGGGCCACAGATCCACAGAAAAATTAGTTGGGGACCATACAAGTGAGAATCAAGAAACAAAAACAAAACAAAAACAAAAAAAAACACACTCCTCCAAAAAAAACCCCAAGCCTCACTGATGGACCCTAACTGAGACACCTCACTCCTCTGGTGCTTTAGCCCTATTGCTGAGGGAAAGATTGAGGTTCAGGGCTTTCCATAGGCCAGATTTACTTTTCTGGGATTCTGGAGATAGTGGATTTTGTGAACCCCTATAAGCTCTGGGGTGAGAACAAAAATGAGGGGTTCAGTGTGCAGGACAGGGCTACCAGCAAGTGGGATAGGGATGGGGGGTGCAGGATCAGTGCGGGAGCCGTGATGCAGAAGCAGGCTGGGAGTAAAGTGTCTGGCTGGGGGGAAGGAGCAAGAGCAAGGGAAGATGCAGTTTGTGGCCAGGACAGGGGGTGCAGGAGCAATGGTGGATGCGAGAGCAGGGTGGGGGTATGTGCCTGGCCAAGGGGGAGATGCAGGACCAAAGGAGGGTGCAGGAGGGGTTTGGGGTAGGGTATCTGGCTAGGAGGGAGAGGGCAGGCGCAAGGGAGGGTGCAGGGTCTTGGTGGGGGAAGAGGGATTGGGGTCTGGACATGAGTGGGGATGCTTATCTGACTTCGCACTTCCATTGCTCCCATTGGCTGCTGGTTTGTAGAGAGCTGCTCCCTTGTAAGACTGTGCTATCGGTAGCAGGAATTATTCCTGTAATATATTGTGACCAGAAGTAGCACAATCCTATAGGCTACGTCTACACTGGCAGCTTCTTGAGCAAGACCTGTTTCGCGGAAGAGTTCTTGCGCAAAAAGTCTTCCACAAGAGCGTGTCTACACTGGCATGTGCTTTTGCGCAAGAGCATCTATGGCAGTGTGGATGCTCTCTTGCGCAAGAAAGCTCTGATGGCCATTTTAGCCATAGGGGTTTCTTGCGCAAGAAATTTATGGTGCCTGTCTACACTGCCCTCTTGCGCAAGAGCTCTTGCACAAGAGGGCTTATTTCTCGTGGGGAGAGGAATAACTCTTCCGGAAGAAGCCCTGTTTTCTGACACTAGACTGTAAATTTACTTGCTCAAGAATGTGCGTGCAGTATAGACACCCGGCAAGTTTTTGCGCAAGAACAGCTGTTCTTGCGCAAGAAGCCACCAGTGTAGACATAGTCACAGACTATTGTTTCTAAACAGAAGACCAAATGTTTAGAATTGCTACCCATTTCAGTGCTGGGGTGCGAGGGGGGCTCCTCTGTTGTCCTCTGCACTTGCTTTGTGTTTATGGCAACCCAAGTGGTACCGTGTCAGAACAGGAAATCCTGAGATAGTTTTTCATGGTGGTACAGAGCAAACCATGGGGTGGGGTGCACTGGGCACAACACAATAAAGCGGCATTTCTTGGTTTACACCAGCTCTTCGGTGTGGGGTGAAGGTTGGGGACAAAGTCCCCAAGTAACCCTGTTCCTTCTGGTAGCACTCCCAGATCTCCTGGGGAAGACAGGCAGCCCCCCCCCCCCCCCATGGCTTCTGGAGGAGCCCTGCTCTGCACAGCTGCCCTACATGCAGCCCTCCCCACCTCAGGCATGTAGCTGCCTGCATCACTGAACAGAAGGCAGGATGGGCAGGTCCCGCAGGGGAAAGGCCTCCAGGCAGCAAAATGGTGGCATCCTTGCCACTTCCAGGGCTTCTCCAGTGACCGTTACAGCACCTCCCTCAGGCAGAACCTGGACACAGCAGGGCCTGCAGGTAGGTGGCATGGCACAGCACGGGGAGGAGGATGCTGATCTCCTGTCTAACAGCTGGCTCCCCACAGGCAGGGTTGGGGGCCAGGCTGTGGCGGCACTAGAGGGCTCCTGGCAGCAGTGCATGGGCTGCTGCATCCCCCATTGAGACTGCTGCCCAGGTAGCACCAGTCAATGACTGCAGCAGGGAAAGCCTTGCTGCCATTCCCCCAGGAGGAGTGGGGGGGGCTCACCCTCCTTCCACTCCCACACAGTGGAGAGACAGCACATGCTCCCCACCTCATGGGAGATGAATGGAGAGCGGAATCAAGCCACAGACCACTAGTGATCCGCAGACTGCACTTTGAGAACGACTTCTCTAGTGCCTTTTCTCTGGTACCTGAGGCTATGACTGCACTACATGCTTCTTGTGCAAGAAGCCTTTTGCACAAAAACTTTTTGCACGAGAGCACGTCCATACCTCAAAGCACATCGCAAAAGCCATGTGCAAGAAAGCTCTGATTGATGGACATTCTGTAAATGGCAGAGCACCTGTGCTTTTTCTCATAGGGGTTTCCCCTCTGGAGCATCCACATTTGCCTTCTTGTACAATAGCTGTAGCGCTAAAAGCAGTTATGCCTCAGAAAAGGAGGTTTACCTATGGCGGAAAAAGCCCTCTCTTCTGTGGTTTAACTGCCCATTTAATTGCGCAAGAGCTCATTTGAGGTGTGGACGCTCCGCAGGTTTTTGCGCAAAACCAGCTGTTTTTGTGCAAAAAACTTGGTGTAGATGTAGCCCGACTGAATGTCTCCTATATCAGCTTCTTCTTCATAAACACATTGTCTCCTCTTAGTCCATCCCTTTTCTCCTTCCCCCTGCCTTACTTGGAAAATCCCTTTTAAAGCATCACTCCAGACTTTAATTGTTAGCAGGTGCCTGATTAGCCTGCTCCTTCAGGCCAGCTATTAATTAGCCTCAGGTATCTGTCTGCCTTAATTACAGGGCAGCAGACTTTGGGAGTTTATTCACAGAACAGAACACTTTATCCAGTGCCCTGCATATCTGTCCTCCATTAGAGTGCAACAGCCAGCTACTCTTAAATTGTTTTCTCCTTTCAACTTGCTTTTAATGGGCTTTTACCAACCAGTTCCCTGAGTTTAAGTGTGCCTTCTAGAAATCCATTGTCTTCATTTGCCGTTCTCCCTCCTGCCATTTCTTAGTCATGAATTCTTCTATTTTATGATCACTTTCACTCAAACTGCCTTCCATTTTCAAATTCTCAACATATCTATCCCTATTTGTCAAAATCAAATCTAATAAAGTCTTTCCCCAGTAGCTTTCTCTACCTTCTGCAATTAAAAATAGTCTCCAGTACATTCCAAGAACTTGTTGGAAAATCTCTGGCCTGCTGTGTTATTTTCGCAGCACATGTGCAGGTAGTTGAAATCCCCCATCACCACCAAGTCCTGTTTTTTGGATGATTTTTGTTGGTTCCACCACTAGGCAATCTGTAGTAGACCCCATCATGACACCAGCTGTATTTTTTAGCCCTTTTATTCTTAACCAGAGGCTTTTAACAAGTATTTATCTTATTTCCATCTCAATCTCTGTCCAAGCATATACATTTTTAACATATAAAGCAATACCTCCTCCCTTTTTTCTCTCCCTGTCCTTTGAGTAAGTTGTACTCTTCTATACCAATTTTCAATCATAGGGTATGTCTACACTACCCACTAGTTCGAACTAGCGGGGTAATGTAGGCATACCGCACTTGCAAATGAAGCCCGGGATTTGAATTTCCCAGGCTTCATTTGCATAAGCGGGGAGCCGCCATTTTTAAATCCCCGCTTGTTCGAACCCCGTGTAGCGCGGCTACCCGGGGCTCGAACTAGGTAGTTCGGACTAGGATTCCTATTCCGAACTACCGTTACTCCTCGTGGAACGAGGTGTACCGGTAGTTCGGAATAGGAATCCTAGTCCGAACTACCTAGTTCGAGCCCCGTGTAGCCGCGCTACACGGGGTTCGAACAAGCGGGGATTTAAAAATGGCGGCTCCCCGCTTATACAAATGAAGCCCGGGAAATTCAAATCCCGGGCTTCATTTGCAAGTGCGGTATGCCTACATTACCCTCCTAGTTCGAACTAGGAGGGTAGTGTAGACATACCCATATGTATTATCCCATCGAGTCAGATCTGTGATACCAACTATTTCATAATTATATTTATTTCCTAGCATTTTGAGTTCTTTTACTTATTCTCCATACTTCTCACATTAGTATACAGACATCTAAGATACTGATTTGATCCTCCACCCCTCATTTCTGTCTGTGTCTCCTTTATCCCTGCTAATATAGGCTATAGCCCATGCTTTCCTCAAACTCTGACTCCATGTTTTTTACTTACCTGTGAACTTTGGTAACCTTGCCCCGTCAAATCTAGTTTAAAGCCCTTCTCACTAGGTTAGCCAGTCTGCATCCAAATACACTCTTAGTCTTCCTTGATAGGTGGACCCCATTGCTACTTAGCAATCCTTCTTCCTGGAAGGAAGGGGTCAAGAAAGCTAAACAGTCTCAGCCAGGCATTCACCTCCAGGATGCATCTGCCTCTGAAATAGTGCGCTCAGGGCTGCACATTGTGCATTGCTGAGGGTGGAGTGAAGAGGCATTCTGATTCTCACTTTACTGCTCAAACTACAGGTTAAACCTCTAAAAACCAGGACTGTCTTGTCTGGCAACATCTGTGATCCAGTAGGACCATGGATATTCCTGGACCAGAGAGCTCCAGGAGTCAGGAACCAGGAGAGCTTGCGGCCAGGAGCCCTGCCAGGGCTGGCAGCTGGAGTGGGGCTGGCGAGAGCAGGCCCAGCAGCATGGGCAGCCTGAGCAGGGTCAGTGGCCTAGCGGCTGGGAGCCCAGCTGGAGACAGCAGCCCAAGCAGCGCAGGCAGCCTGATCATGGTCAGTGGCCTACCTAGGCCTGCAGCAGTGGGGCCAGCAGCCCAACCAGAGTGGAAAGCCTGAGTGGGGTCAGCAGCCAGAAATCCAGTGGGGGTCAGTGGCAGCAGAGCCAGCAGCGTTATGGCGAGTTGGGGGAAGGTCACTGAGTAGTGCCAGTGACCAGAAGCCTAGCTAGGGCCGATGGCAGTGGGGCTAGCAGCCGGCACAGTCCTGATGGCTGGGAGCCCAGCAAGGGCTGGTGATAGCGAGGCTGACAGCCCAACTGGGGCCGGCGGCCAGGAACCCGGCCAGGGATGGATGTGGGGGTGGAGGCAGGGCTGGGGGCAGCTACTGGGGCTGGGAGAAAAGCTGAGCAAATGACTTCTCGTCTGGCAGAATCCCTTGTTCAGGACTAGTGAGGTCCCAAGAATGCTGGACCAGGGAGGTGCAACCTGTATTAGATGTTTCTCTGAGATTATTATAATTCTTTTTTATTACTCAGAAAGTATTTCAATGAATATATTGTTTCCTAGGTCATGGTAAGCTGTTATTTAAGGATGGAAGTTATTATGAAGGCGAATTTGTAGATGGAGAAATTATGGGAAATGGATTACGATACTGGGCATCTACAGGTTAGTTCTTTTCCGTGAAACACACCATATTTTTAATACAATACAATTTTTACAAGGATAGTTATGTACTCCGTTCTCTATATTTATTGTGTTGTAAGTTGTTAGCTTACATTGCTCCATACAAGAGTTTTTCCAAGTTTCCATTGTAAAGCCTACTTTTCAGGTTTTTATGTGTTTGTTGTTTTTTAGAGGACTAGAAGATTTTTCAGGTGTTGCTCGCATCCTTAACTCAAATTAGTTTTGTTTTTCTTCATATAAAGCATTCCTTGGGGGGTGGGGCTGGGAGTAAGGGGTTCAGTATGCAGGTTGCCCTGGTGAGAGAGGACAACCCCAGCCCTCTCCCACCACAGCAGCTTGGGGCTAGATGAAAAGCACCTGTCCTTGGCTGCTACAGCTGTAGCAAGTACAGCCAGGAGAGGGGGGTGTATGTCCCCAGGCTGGGGGACAGACAGACACACAAACAAACTCTTTGAAAGGTATCTGTCCCTTTCTCTACCCCTGTCCTCTGCTGCTCCAATGGGCTGTTTGGATCCCTATCTCTGGCCCCCTGCTGTCCCTCTATGGTCATTATACAGTATAACTTTCCTTGCTAGCAGTGCCCTCCCTTTCCATTTTATGAGAAACAATCACATTCCAAGCACATCCCATTGTCCTGGCACAACCAAACCCTGTCCTTGGTGTAAGTTATGATAAGAGGAAGCTGCATACCAAATGTTGTGGTCCTAGCTCTTGCCATTTTATGAGGTTATGAGGAGTTCTCAAACACACTCTCTCTCAAATATATAATAGATTATGTAGACTTTTGGTTAACTCCAAGCAATGTGTATATAGTAGTGGGTGAGAGTAATGGTGTAAGAAGCATGTCTCTTACCTTTGACAATAAGGATTTTTGTCCTAGAAGGATTTCCACATAGTCAGTTCCCTGCATCAAACTCCTTCAGCCCCGGTCCTGTAATAAAATAAAGGACTAATCACTCCATGATTAGCTAACAGATCTTGTGCATGTTCTCACACATGAATGTATCCCTGAACCTACACCCCAGATGACAGATCTCTCCCTTTTCCTTTCTTGAATAGAGAGAAACTCTTGGGTAAGGAGTAGTTCTTGAAAAATGATTTAAGTTCAACCTAAATGCGAGGCATCATGTAATTGTGCTGCCCCAAGAGAAACTCTGGGAAGGTATTGTAAGTCCTTACCTCTGCTTCCTTTTTGACCGGAGGGTGGTCACTTTCTGTCTACTCCCAGACCTTGTGATAGGCCATCTCTGGTGGCTCCCAGGGAGGAGTTATGGGGTGAAGCTGATGTAATCTTTCTATTTTATGGATATATTGGGTAAATACTTGACAGAAGAATATAATTCTTCTGAGATAGTATAGGCACAGACACATTCTCTGTACAGTACTATATTTTTAGTACCACGCTCTTGATTTCCCAGGTTTCATACAGATTTGAATGACTAGATGTCATCAAAAAGCTGTTAAGTTGACTATGAAATTAAAGTACTTTTTATTGGTTTCTTAACCATAAAAGAACATATTATGAATCTTTTTAACAAGTTACTGCAATTTTTAAGATGCCTCAGTTTTAAAGACCTGAAGGAATATGGATTATGATTCATTAGTTTTAAGATGAAGACTTAATGAACAGGCTTTTTCTTCACTTGACTGTACTGATAATAAAAAGCCATTATTAATTATTCACTTTATGACTTTTAAGATATCTTCTACTACTGCTCTGTAAGTGAGGGTCAGTGGTATGCTTGCTTTCTTAGCACACCTTAGACTTAAAAAATATTAAATCACATTTGACAGGGCTATGAATTCTTTTTTCCACTTTATCATATATTTGCTTTAAGGAAACACTTATTCAGGTCAGTTTGTGTCTGGAGAGCTGCATGGACATGGAGTAATGCAGTACAAAGATGGTGAGAAATATGAAGGGGAGTTCTCCTGTGGAATGAGAGCAGGTAAGTTAAAGTCAGAGAGGAAACTTTGATTAAAATTCACTCCGAAGTAACTGAAGTCCTGATTATTATTATTATTATTAGTCATCATATTTATGACAGCAGTGCCTACGAGTCAACCAAGAATGGAGTCCTGGTGTGCTAGGCATTACACAAACAGAATAATAGACAATTCCTGATTCAGCAAGGCATAGGCCTGACTTTAAGTATATGAATGGTTCCATTAAATTCCATTATGTTCACTTAACATTAAGCACATAGTTAAGTACCAGTACCTTGCTGAAATAGGCCTTTTTTACTAATTGAGGTCAAATTCCTTCACTGTCTGTCTCCCTTCCTCTACCCCAGGAGCATCAAGCATAGCAAACTTAGTTAGAAAACAGATTAGCCAGGGACTTTTTCATTTTGGTAGCCAATCCAGATTAAATACAACTCCATTGACTTAATTTGAGTTGAATTGAGCCTACTTACACTACAACTGAATTTGGCACTGACTGTTTTCACACTGTCATTGGTGCTTGTTAGAGTGAAAATCTGGAATGATGAGAATCACTATAATGCAAACTGATGGAGATTTGAAGTAAGACCATTCTTATCTTTATTCAGCTAGAATATGATAGATTTTCCTGCAAAATTTGTGGTGTTCTTTTTGTGAGATAACTAAAGTCCTAATCATGCAGTTATTTGCACAGAGGAGTAATTGCACATGTGAGTAGTCTCATTTATACTTGCAATTAATCCCACTGAAGTAAAGCTACCCACTAGTGTAACGGTTTGCAAGACCGAGTCAATAGAATATTCAAGTATTTGAGGCAGGACCACTTCACATTGTGAGTAGTTCTGATTATTTTAATGGGATTACTCTCAATGCATCAAGTTAAGTGTGTTTATATCTCTCTGTAGGATTGGGACTTCAGTTGTTATGCATCTAGCACATTATGGATGTTACTGAAAAAAACAATATGCAACCTGATTTGCAGTCCACCAAAATTTGGGGAAACACTGGATAATTAAAATCTAGATAAGCTGTTTGATTTTTTTTTTAATTTTTATGTTTGTTTTGTTTTGTTTTTGCTAAACTTAAATCAATTGGGTGTGCTGTGAGCTTGAAGTAGATATTTTCTGTACAGTTTGGAAGTTGATATGTGTTTTTGAATATAGTTAAGACATTTTATTGCAGGGACATATAAGGAAATTTCCTTCCTCGAGAGATTGTTGGTGTGTTTCTGTAGATTTTCTATTTATTGTTATTTAGGATATGGGTTATTTGTTGACAAGGAGGGACAAACTTATCAAGGATCCTTTCACAATAATAAGAAACACGGAGGAGGGAATATGACCTTCAAGTAAGTTTTTTTTTTTTTTTTTAAATCTTATTGTATTAATTGTTTGCTCTTGTTGGTATAAATAATATTTAGGGGCTTAAATATGCAAAAATTATGAAAAGATAGGTGTTAATAATGGGGGATTCAATCATTAGAAACATAGAAAGCTGGTTTTGTGATGACCAGAGGAACCATATGGTGACTTGCCTGCCTGGTGTGAAGGTTGCAGATCTCTAGATGTGGAGTGCTGAGAAGGAGACAGTAGTTGTGGTACATGTAGGTCCTGGAAGGATAACATAATGGTCCTAGAGGCCAAATTTAGACTGCTAGGAAGGAGATTGAAATCCAGGACCTCAGTGGCAGCATTCTCTGAAATGCTTTCAGTTCCATTTGCAGGGCCAGGTAGGCAGGCAGAACTGTAGGGTCTCAATGCATGGATGAGACGATGGTGTAGGGAGGAGGTGATTAGATTTATTAAGAAATGGGGAAACTGTTGGGATAGGGGGAGGCTATTCAGAAATGATGGGCTCCACCTTAGCCCAAATGGAACCAGATTGCTGTCACTTAACATTAAAAAGGTTGTAGAGTAGTTTTTAAACTAAGGGCTGGGGGAAAGTCGACAGGTGTTGAGGAGCAGATGGATCAGACAGAGCTATCTCTTAGGGAAGAGTCTGTTAATAGAGATTCTCTATGTTCTAATAAGGAGGAGAGGATGGAAGATGATAAAATATGGGTAATATCAGATGAGAAACAGTCAAATAAAAAAGAATGCCATTCAAACACATCAGGACATGGCAGACAGTTAAATAATGACAAATTTTTAAAGTGCTTATACATAAATGCTAGAAGTCTAAATAATAAGATGGGTGAACATGCTAGTTCAAATGAGCAAAACGCTAATTCGAACTAGTTTTTAGGTCTAGATGCACTAGTTCGAAAAAGCTTAGTTCGAATTAACTAATTCGAATTAAGTTAGTTTGAATTAGTGCTGTAATGTAGACATACCCACTGAGTGGCTCTTGGACCAGAACCTGTGTTCTGCTTAAGACTAAATCAAGAATTATGTCTCCCCTTGTGGTTCCAGGACTAGCTGTTCCAAGTGGCAGTAATTCATGGTGGCTAGAAATTTTGTTATCTATATCATATCCTGAGGTAACATTTACCAAGTCCATATTTTTGTATATTTAGAAAGGATTCATCCTGCTGAGCTTCTGCAGATTACAGTAATTTACAATTGTGCACAAGGTATAACTTTTTCTGTATCTAACAGGAGTGTAGCACAATGACATACACACACGTGCACACACATCTTCCTAATGTCTCTATTTTTAGTAGTATGGTAACACTTTAAAGACTAACAAAACTCATGATGACATCTACATGTTTTAATAGTCTTTAAAGTGCTACCAGACTATTTGTTGTTTTTTAAATTTATCCTGTACAGACTAACTCAGCTACTCCTCTGAAGGTCTATTTTTTAGTATTTGTTTGAAAAGTTGGGGAGATTCCCAAGCCTGAGCTGATCTTTTTAGATGACAAATCTGAGGAATTGTCCCAGATTGAGGTGTCATTAGAGGAAGTTTTGGAACAGATTGATAAACTTAACAGTAATAATTCACCGGGAGCAGATAGCACTCACCCAAGAGTTCTGAAAGAACTCAAAAGTGAAAGTGTGGAACTAACAACTGTGATTTGTTACCTATCCTTTAAATCAGCTTCTGTACCTAATGACTGGAAGATAGCTAATGTGACGCCAATATTTAAAAAGAGCTCTAGAGGTGATCTTGGCAGTTACAGACAGGTAAGTCTAATATCAGTACAGGGAAAATTAGTTGAAAATATGGGTACAAATAAAATAGTCAGACACATAGATGAATATAATTTGTTGGGAAAAAGTCAACATGGTTTCTGTAAAGGGAAGTCATGCCTTACTAATCTGCTAGAGTTCTTTGAGGGGGTCAACAAGCAGGTGGACATGGAGGATCCAGTGGATATCGTGTACTTAGATTTCCAGAAAGCCTTTGACAAGATCCTTCACCAAAGGCTCATATGTAAAGTTACTTGTCATGGGATAAGAGACAAAGTCCTCTCATGGACTGAAAACTGGTTAAAAGACAGGAAACAAAGGGTAGGAATGAATTATCAGTTATCAGAATGGAGAGAGGTAACTAATGGTGTCCCCCAATGGTCCATACTGCGACCAATCCTTTTTAACCTATCTATAAATGATCTGGAGAATGGGGTAAACAGTGTGGTGGCAAAATTTGCAGATGATACTAAGCTGCCAAGATAGTTAAGAACCATACAGACTGTGAAGTGCTTCAAAAGGATCTCACAAAACCAGGTGATTGGGCAACAAAATAGCAAATGAATTTTAACGTTGATAAATGCAAAGTAATGCACCCTGGAAAAAATAATCCCAACTATACATACAAGATGATGGGGACTAATTTAGCTATAACCACTTAAGAGATCTTGAAGTCATTTTGGATAGTTCTCTAAAAACATCCACTCAAGGTGCAGCAGCAGTCAAAAAAGCAAACAGTGTTAGGAATCATTTAAAAAGGGATAGAGAATAAGACAGAGAATATCTTATTGCCTCTATATAAAACCGTGGTACACCCACACCTTGAATACTGCGTACAGATGTGGTCGCCTCGTGTAAAAAAAGATATATTGGAATTGGAAAAGGTTCAGAATAGGGCAACGAAAATGATTAGGAGTTTGGAACCATTGCCATATGAAGAGAGATTAATAAGACCAGGGAAAAGGGAAACTAAGAGGGGGATATGATAGAGTTCTTTAAAATCATGACAGGTATGAAGAAAGTGAATAAGGAAAAGTTATTTATTTGTTCCCATAACATAAGAACTAGGGGGTCACTAAATGAAAGTAACAGATAGCAGGTTTAAAACAAACAAAAGGAAGGGTTTTTTTATGCAGAATACAGTCAGCCTGTGGAACTCCTTGCCAGAGTATGTTGTGAAGGCCAGGACTTTAACAGGGTTCAAAAAAGAACTAGATAAATTCATGGAGGTTAGGTCAATCAATATTTATTAGCCAGAATGGGTAGGAATGGTGTCCCTAGCCTCTGTCAGGGGCTGGAAATGTATGATAGGAGAGGGATCACTTGATTCTGTTCACTCCCTCTGGCACATCTGGCATTGTCCACTGTCAAAAGACAGGATACTGGGCTAGATGGACCTTTGGTTTGACTCTGTGTCCGTTCTTATGTTTTTATGTAAAAATTGAGAAAGTGAGTTGATGTGAAACTCACCCCGGTATGCCTATATCTATCTGTTCACATTTTGCATTTATAAAAGATTATTCTTTGGTTTGGATCTTATAACAAGTAACTACATCTTCTCCAATATTTTAAGTTTCCCACTAATTCTAAATTTTATTACATTTTTGTTAAACCACAAATTCTTAATGTCATTTTATTGTTGTTTTATTAAATCAAAGCAAGAAAAACATCTGTGGAAATGTGAAGGTTTAAAAATTGTCTCAAGCACACTGTCATTTGTCTGATCCCTTTGGAGCCATTGCTTTCAGTCCTAGTGAATATTGTACATAAAAAAATCTTTGGATCCAAAGAAGAAGAAAAAAAATCATGCAGCTTCCACACCATGAAAATCTGTGCAAGGTTTGGAAGTAAATTTTTCATTCCTTGTGAGGCATTGCACAGATTTCCTCAGCATGAGGTCTATAGTTTGTTCATTGTTTGTGGTGTTCAGCTTTTGGACATGTTTACCAAGTCTACATGCACTACTGATGGATTTTTTACAGAATTCTTTAAAAAATACATAATCTGCCATAAGTGAAATGAATATGAATTTTCTGTGCAGTAGCGACGAGGAGTCCTGTGGCACCTTATAGACTAACTGAAGTGTAGGAGCATAAGCTTTCATGGGCAAAGACCCACTTCGTCAGATGCATGCATCTGACGAAGTGGGTCTTTGCCCACGAAAGCTTATGCTCCTACACTTCAGTTAGTCTATAAGGTGCCACAGGACTCCTCGTCGCTACTGCACAGAAAATTCATATTCATTTCAAAGACCCACTTCGTCAGATGCATGCATCTGACGAAGTGGGTCTTTGCCCATGAAAGCTTATGCTCTTACACTTCAGTTAGTCTATAAGGTGCCACAGGACTCCTCGTCGCTTTTGCAGATTCAGACTAACACGGCTACCCCTCTGATACTTTCTGTGCAGTGTTTCACTCTGTAGAGCCTAAGCTTAAGATACAATGAACTCCTAAAAAGATGAATTTACAGGAAATGCTGACAATCATAGTATGTGCATTGCTGCTATAATTTCTTGTAAATCACCAGTACTTCACTGTGGTCCTGCTTTAGCTATGCCAGTAACACACAGCTCTGTCAATCATACAATCCTAGAACTGGATGGGAGGTCACTGAGTCCAGTCCCCTGCCCTCACAGTAGGACCAAGCACTGTCTAGATCATCCCTGACAGGTGTCTATCCAACCTGTTCTTAAATATCTCCAGTGATGGAGATTCCACAACCTCCCTAGGCAATTTATTCCAGTGTTTAATCATCCTGACAGGAATTTAAGACCATTGCTTCTTCTCCTATCCTCAGAGATTAAGAATATGTTTTCTTCTTCTTCCTTTTAACACTCTTTTAGATACTTGAAAACTCCTATCATATTCCCCGTCAGTCTTCTCTTTTCTAAACTAAACAAGCCCAGTTCTTTCAGTCTTCCCTCAGAAGTCATGTTTTCTAGCTCTTTAATAATTTTTGTTGCTCTTCTCTGGACCTTCTCCAATTTCTCCACATCTTTCTTTAAATGTGGTGCCCAGAACAGGACACAATACTCTAACTGATGCCAAATCAGTACAGAGTAGAGCAAAAGAATTGCTCACAGCACTCCTATTAATGCATCCCAGAATTAATTTGATTAGCTCTGGATCTCCCATTAATTAACATCTTTTTGGTTTTTAGATTAAAACATCTTTCAAATGTAATGAGAGAGTCTACATTCAGTATATTTACAAAGAAGGTCAGCCTTGTAAAAAATTGTTCTTGAGCATAACTATCAATGGCTTTCTGCATGGACAGGAATTACTGGGTTAAGGTTTTATATGTCTGGAATTCTGAGCCCTGAAGCTTTAGTTGCAGAGATTCCATGTACCATTGACTGCAGAGTCAAAAGATAGTTCAGCAAAACAAATACAGTAAACTTCCGATAATCCGGCACCTTTAGGACCCAGGGGGTGCCAGATTATCAGATATGCCGGACTATCAGAATGGGGGGCTATGAGGGGTCTGGGATGGGGTGGGGGATGCTACCCCAGACTTCCTCATAGCCCTCCCTTCTGATAGTCCGGCTCTGCCCCAGGAGTCCCCGATTCAGCCGCTGCTGGTCAGTTTCAGCAGCGGCTGAATCTGGGACGCCTGCAGCAGAGCAGCTGAGGTGCTGCTGTGTTGGTCCGGTAGCGCCGACCCTTGTCACCGCGAGACCAACCCGTCAGCACCCCAGCTGCTCTTGGGGACGCCTGGGGCAGAGCAGCTGTGGTGCTGACGGGTTGGTCCCGCAGCGCTGCTCCTCGGCGCTACTGGACCAACCCAGCAGCACCCCAGCTGCTCTGCCCCAGGTGTCCGCAAGTCAGCCACTGCTGATACTGATCAGCGGCTGACTCCAGAAAGCCAGAGGCAGAGCTGCTCTACCCCGGGCTTTCTGGAGTCAGCCCTGGTCAATTTCAGCAGCGGCTGAATCAGGACGCCTGGGGCAGAGCAGCTGGAAGGCTGCTGGGTTGGTCCCACAGCACTGAGGAGCGGTGCTACTGGACCAACCCAGCAGCACCCCAGCTGCTCTGCCCCAGGTGTACCCAAGTCAGCTGCTGCTGAAATTGACCAGCGGCTGATTCCAGGAAGCTGGGGCAGAGCAGCTCTGTCTCAGGCTTCCTGGAGTCAGCCGCTGGTCAATTTCAGCAGCGGCTGAATCCGGGACAGCTGGGGTGCTGCTGGGTTGGTCCCGCAGCCCCGAGGGGCAGTGCTACTGGACCTACCCGGCAGCACTCCAGCTGTTCTGCCCCCTGCTTCTTGGATTCAGCGCTGGTCAGTTTTAGCAGCGGCTGAATTGGGGAAGCTGGGGGCAGAGCAGCCCCAATGGTCTGGCTGCCCAGAGCACTTCCAGGTTCCTGATGGTGCCGGACCGTCAGATGCCGGACCATCGGAGTTTTACTGTATATGCTTTAATTTATGTCCAGAGCCTCAGAGGTCAATGTGGAAATCTTATCATGGACTTCAGTGGATTTTGAAACCGGCCCTGTACTTATGCTTTGCACTTTTTCTTTTTCTGAGTGCAACTCCTAATTTAACATGGAACATGGCACGCCTTCCTATATTGGCTATACATGGATACGAGTGCCCACTAATCACTTATCAACATATAAGTAAGCATACCATGAAAGAAGAATGACAATACTAGAAAGGGCTTGACAGCATAGTAGAAGCTGATCAATCATTCTTATCCAATAGGGAACTAGAGGGGACTTTTGTTAATAGAGATTTGTAAAGAACAAATCATAAAACCAGTCTGATAATTTCTTTGACAGGATAACAAGTCTTGTAGATAAGGGGGAAGCAGTAGACGTGAGATACCTAGACTTTAGTAAAACATTTGATACAGTCTCATATGAGCTTCTTATCAATAAACTAGAGAAATACAACCTAGATGGGGCTATTATAAGGTGGGTGCGTAACTGGCTGGATAACTGTTCTCAAGGAGTAGTATCAAATAGTTCACAGTCATGCTGGAAGGCCATAACAAGTGGGGTCCCTTGGGTCAGCTTTGGGACCAGTTCTGTTCAATATCTTTATCAGTGATTTAGATGATGGCATAGAGAGTATTCTTATAAAGTTTGCATATGGTACCACGCTGGGAGGGGTTGCAAGTGCTTTGGAGGTTAGGGTCATAATTCAAAATGATCTGGACAAACAGCTTTCAAGTACCAAAAAAGGTATTACAAGGAGGCGGGAAAAGATAGTTCTCCTTGGCCTCTGATGATAGGACAAGAAGCAATGGGCTTAAATTTCAGCAAAGGAAGTTTAGGTTGGACATTAGGAAAAACTTCCTAACTGTCAAGGTGGTTAAACACAGGAACAAATTGCCTAGGGAAGTTGTGGAATCTTCATCATTGGAAATATTTAAGAGCTGGCTAGATAAACATCTATTAGGGATGAACTAGATGATGCTTGGTCCTGCTGTGAGGGCAGGGAACTGGACTTGATGATCTCTCAAGGTCCCTTCCAGTTCTTGTATTCTATGATCATTAGAGTCTGCTAACAGGCCATTTCCACTGCCCGCCATACTGATCTACTCTGTCTATTGACTTACCTTGGTTGCCAAGTGAGCTGTGTCTTACCTGTGCCTCTGACTCACAAATGGCTCCATGTTTTTGAGCACTTCTCAGAAGGTATCGTGCATGATCAGACTTAAACATGGAATAAAGAGAAGGGTCTCATTTAGAACTATTTCATGCAATGTATTATCCATTGGGGGTATGTCTACGCTACAGAGGGTTTTTTTGTTTTGTTTTGTTTTTTGGAAAAACAGCCATTTTTTCCGAAAAAGCTTCACTTACGTCTACACTGAAATTACGCTCTTTCGGAAAAAAATCAAAAGAACAGGGCGGGGGTTTCCAACATTAGTAAACCTCTTTCTACAAGGAAGCCCTTTTCTGAAAGAGCTCTTTTGGAAAAAGTCATGTGGGTATGGGGAAGAGGGAGTTCTTTTGAAAGAAGAGGAAAGAGCACAGGTGCTCTGGTGGCCACTCTGTCCATAGTAATCACAGCTTAAATGCAAGATCGCATCCACACTGAAGGGATGCTATCTTTCAAAAAAGCAGATCGCTTTTTCGATGCACTTTGGCAGTGTAGATGTTCTCTTTCGGAAGAAGTTTTTTTTGGAAGATCTCTTCCGGAAAAGCTTCTTCTGAAAGAAGTCTGCAGTCTAGATATAGCCTTTGTCTCTCAGATGAAAAAGTTTCAAGGACAGTGTAGGGAGCTGGCTGAATTAAGCACTTCCAGATGGTTGCCTGCTTCCCAGAAGTGAAAGTTATGGGCATTATCGTTCTGACTTCTCTGTGACCATTCTTATCATTTGCAATTGTTTACTTATAGTGGCTTATCCTGCAGGTTTGTAGGCCCTGGTTTTACAGGATAGTACATTTAAGTTATCTACCAAGTCACAAAAAGCATGTAAACATTAACAATTTTTTCATGTTTTTTTTTTTTGGTTTGTTTGTTTCAGGAATGGTGATAAGTATGAAGGAGACTGGATCCAGGACCAGCGACAAGGTCATGGTGTACTACACTGTGCCGATGGAACTGTATATGAGGTATATAATGAGGACATACGAGAAGTAGTAATGCTATAACTAGGAAAGTACAAAGGAGAATTTTACATTGTGCTTCAAATGAATAGTCCAGAAACTACATGACTAGAGCTAGGCATGCTGTTCATAGCAATCCGTTCATGTGACAAATTTAGCTCCTATTTCTGATCGTGAATTATCTAATAGTGAGACTATCATTTTCAAGTTATTTGATATTGTTCTACTATTTTTATTTAAATACACTTCAGCCATATTTTATTTGGGAATTATTCCTTATGACTATTGCAATGTTTGCAAATCTTTGTTTGCTCTGTATGGCTGGCCCTTAAAGACAGTATTACTTCTGCTGCCTGGTTGCACACCTGAAAATGTTATAAACAGGGTGAGTAACCGAATAATTTTCTTTTGTTGTGAAAATTCATGTAAACATATCATGACATTTTGTCTTCACAGCCATTGAGCATATGAATATCCACAGAAAACAGATAAAGTCATAGTTAACATAGTGACACATAAGGAATTATAAGATGCCACCCATGAACAGTGTTAATACAGTGTTGTTTTAGAATGGGCCTGATTCTTCATTGCTAGCACTCAAAGTGTGTGTTGAATGCTTACCACCTGATACTTCTTTGCTCAAATATGCCCGGTAATATTTTCCCTGACTTTGCAGAAGTGCAAATGGTTATACACAATTCAAGACAGTGGAGAATCAGGTTCTCTATATTTATACGCCAATCATTAGTATGTATATTGCAGGAATTAAAAAACCAAAGGAACCGAGTCACTTCTTTGATTCATTTCAAATATGATATTGGTAAGGTCAAGTGGTTGCAATGCTGTGGATTCTGTCCTTATGGAGTGTAGCATGAATTGCAAAGGCCCGACAGATTGCATGCCAAATGTTTCACTGTCTGCTAAACCAAAGAAGGAGAAGATGGAAGAAGAATCAAATCTGGCACCAAATTCAGCTATGGGGTCCATTTGTTTCTCTTACTTGTAAGACACTACTAATTTTAGTGGAATTACTCCTTTTTTCAATAGTGTAGATGAGAACAGAATCAGGCCCCAGTGTACAAATGCAGTTTATACCAAGATTACAGCAGGGCAGAATTAAGTCTTGTCTCGTCTGACTCTGTCCCCAATATATACATGACTTTCCATTAGAATCTGATGGATTTGTTTATAATATAAATGACAACCTGGTAACAAATGTTGATTAAAAGAAATTAAAAGATGCCCAGGTCATCTCTTTTTATAATAACAGATATTCAGTTGCTTATGAAGTCAATATTCCAACATAGAAAGGTGAGTATTTTTCCAGTGTAAATGAAGCAGTAAGATATGGCAGGTTGTGAATTATTTTGTAATAACTCACAAATAGGTGCATTGTCAGGAGGAAGCTGAAGACCAAGTGCTATCATATCATGTATAGATGTGTATTATTATACAATAAATCAGGGATAGAGTTTTGTTATTGCAATTATAGGATGTCTGGAGGCTAAAAAAAGTCTCCAATTTTAATTTTGAGCTGTTGAGAATCTGAACCAGGACAATTTTATGTGTATATGTGATTTAGAACCTTTATTTGTTTAAAAAAAATCACTTTCCTGAAACTGGGTTTACATGGCCAGTGTCTGGAGAGACAAGGCTGTACTCTAGCATTGTCTTAGGCTTCAAAGTGTTTTCATTAACCTCTCTTTATATACGTATATATTTCAGAATATGTCGGTCTGTGAGTCTGTCTGTCTGTGCATCTGTGAGTCTGTTTGTTCAAGAATTCCTCCTGAACCAGGGGTGGGCAAGAGGCAGCTAGTGGGTCGGATCTGGACCGCCAAGCCGCTGGATACAGCCTGTGTCCACCTTGCCAGCACCCTTACTACATAGCACATCACAATGCTGACTGCTAATTACTCTGGGTGATGGCGAGGGACAGGGAGGCTTTCTATGCTGTTCCTGCCCCCTAGCAAAATCCCTCAGCTCGTAGGAGCTGAGAAATTTTGCTGGGGATGGGGCAACGAGCGAAGCCTCCTCTTTCCCTCACTTCCTCCTTCCTGTGCTGGAGCAGAGACATGTGGAGCAGCCCCTCCCAGCCTCGCCCTCACCCTAGGCAGCCTTCAGGCTGTAGGAGAGCTGTTGAAGGCCAGGGGCAGCCCCTGGAGCCTGACTCCTCGAACAGCCTGCAGGCTTGGGGGTAGCTGGAGGGCAGGATTGGCCTGCAGAGCCCCAACCCCAACCCGAGAAGCACGCAGAAGCAGATTCCCCTCACCTCCCAGGAGGAACTGCTGGCCTCTCTGGAGGAGCTGCTGGCTGGGGATCCCTGCCATAGCCCCCTGAGAGAAGCTGCCCTGGTAAGCCCCCTGCCCTGAGTCCTGCTCTGAGGCCACCACCACCTGCCTTGAGCCCTGCCATTTCCCAACCCTCTGCCCTAAGCCTCCCACCCCTTGCTTCTCCTTACCCCCGAACCCTCACTCCAGCCTTCATTTTCACAAATTGCAATCATTGAAATAAAGCATGTACATTTTTCATTTATTTTTCAAAAAACAAAAAATTACTTCAGTTAAAGACCCAAGCAATCCTGGCTGTATATGCTAGTTTAAAATAAAAGCGGTATTTTTTTTCTTTGCTACTGTATCATTTCATAGGAATAATTGAGATATAGTATTGTTTAGCTACTTTTCCTACTTGGGGGGGAATCTGTGGACATTTCTATCACTCTGTTTTACAGCTCAGTTATATAATGTTTCGTGTCTAAACACAATTCCAAAGCAAATGTCCAAAAGCAAGCTCTGTTTTCATTTTCTGACTCTCTCTCTAATTGACTTTGGGCCTGATACAAATCCCATTGCAGTCATTAGGAAGATTCCCACTGAATAGAGCCTTTTTCTAAAGAAATTTGACAAAAATGAACATGCAGATACAACGTGACCACAACAGCATTAAGCAATCTGGCTATCCATCACAATGCATAGTCTGTGGTGTCTTGTTGCTCAGGAAGTACAGGAATGCCATTAATGTAGGAAATTAGATAATGAGCAGGAGCAATTTCTGCCTGTCTGTAAACATGTCTGCTACATTCACATTCTCCAAAGTACAACCGGGGTTAATTTTAAGAGATATGACAAAAATTTCCTCTTTTCCCTCCTAGAAGAAAGGCTTTTTTTAAATTTTTGGCAAAGATCTCTGGTTTATTTATTTATTTATTTATTTTAAAACTTCAAAGAACTCTACTGCTACCCTTACACTAATGATACCTGTAGAAGTTAACTTTTTTTGGGGGGGGGGGCGGAGGAACCAGACTAGCACATGGGAAGAATACTTACACTATACTATACTAGGGAAGTTACATATCAGTTACTTAAATAGTCAAGTAACCTCATGAAATTTTATCAATTAGTCCACTATTCTATAGTTCCCTGGGGGTGGAGCTGGCAGCCACAGTACCAAAGGCAGCAGCATGGGGTGCCAGGTGGGAGCTGATCTGCAAGGGGAGCCAGTTTAAAAACCAGCTCCCCTTGAAGACCAGCTTCCTGTCACCCTGTGCTGCTGCTTCTGAGAAAGAGGCAGCAGTGCAGGGTGGCAGTAGTCCCTGTCTATTTGGCAGGGCCTGAGTTCCTGAGCCTGGCGCAAGCCAGAACTGATCCAGGCTGCTGGCCAGCCTGCTAAAAAATTTACTGGCAGGGAGAGGGAAATGTGTGTAGTCTATAGCATTAACCTATAGGCTTTTGCTTATTGGTTAATTGACTATACTATACTATACTATATTTTTAATATGGTGGCATATTAGTACCTATTCACTGTCTCATATGTGTGCATGACATTTTTGATAAATTGAGTTGGATCGTGTCTTATTTTGCACCACTAGGTGGCTCTCTAACATTTGTATACAGATTTATTTATTAAACTCCCCAAATTTTGATCAGGTTACATTAGTTGCTGGACTGCTCTGCATGGCTGTAAATATTTAGTATTGTACTTAAATGTACAATGGATATGTACTTAAAGCCAGAAAAATTGATAGGAAAAATCTTACAGTTCTATCAACAATACTTTGCTGATTAATTCAGCATTTTAGTTGATTCAAGCAAGTTTATGAAATGAGTAGATCAAAACAAACATCCCAATATTGCTATTAGTATCCATCCAACACACTACTTTAAAGAGTTTATAAATATTCTGGTATAAAATAATAAAAGCTAAGGAACTTAATTTTACTATCAGGCTATGTCTACACTGCAGGCTTTTTGCGCAAGAACTGTTTTGCGCAAGAGTTCTTGTGCGAAAGGTCTTGTGCAAGAGCGTGTTCACACTGCCATGTGCTTTTGCGCAAGAGATGTGCTTTTGCACAAGAGCGTCCATGGCAGTGTGGACGCTCTCTTGCTCAAGAAAGCTCTGAAGGCCATTTTAGCCCATCCACGCTGCCTTCTTGTGCAAGAGGGCTTATTCCTTGTGGGGAGAGGAATAACTCTTGCGCAAGAAGCCCTCTGTTCTGACGCTTTACTGTAAACTTACTTGCACAAGAATGCGTGTGCAGTGTAGACACTCCACAAGTTTTTGCGCATGAACGGCTGTGCTTGCGCAAAAAGTCTGCAGTGTAGACATAGCCTCAGAGTTTAACTTCTACAGTTAATCTATAACATATTGTCTTATCATTTGGAATGAGCTGATCAGTCTTCTAGAATCTTTGTCCAAGTCATCCTTGTGATCTAGACGTGACAGCACAATCAGATGGTCAAATCTTTTCACACTCGCAAGTTGAAGTTCTTTCCACATGCTGCACCTAAAGCTTCATTTGTATACAGGATAGCAAAATAAATGTGTCCCTGTCTGCTCCTGGCATTTAGTGTGAGATCCATGACAGATTTAAGCATTGCAATACTGTTGCTTAACTTTTAGGTGCCTAGCAAAATCACAAGAACAACACTGCAATCCACAAAGACTAAATTAGGGACCTATACTCCCTATATAATGAATGGAGAGATAGCTACCCGAGCCCTGGTCTACACTAGGGTGTTATTTCAAAATAATTCTCCTTATTTAAAATTACATGTGGAGCACCCACACTACCAAGCCCATTGTTTCAAAATAAGGGGCTGGTTATTTCAAAATAATAACACCTGCTTTCCACAAGAAATAATGCTTATTTTTAAATAGCTAATTACTCCCCAGTGCTTCCTGGGGCTCTAAGTCAGGGTAGCGCATCCACATTAAGGGAGCCTGCCTTGGACTAATTTTGAGGCTTCCCTGTAGTGTGGACATGCTATTCCACAATAGTTATTTTTAGAGTTATTTCAAAATAAATTATTTCAAAATAATTTCCCAGTGTAGATGTGCCCTTATACTGCAGTGATCAAAATCAGCATACTAAGTAGGAAGCCACCTAGTAGGAGATACTGATCAGAGCGGTGGGTGATAAGCTGCATTCTCTCATGAAGATAAATGTCAAATCCAAATGGAATGAAGGCCCTTAGTTGTGCTCAGGATCCAGAAACTGGGAGGAGATAGGCACTCAGCCACCTAAGTTGTGTGCTGGAATTGACAATTATAGAGGAAGAGGGCAAGCAGCTCCCTTGTAACATTTGATCTAGTGGACAGAATACTTCTCCAAGATATGAGACCCCCTAGTTCATTCCCCTCCCTTCTGAGGGGGTGAAGGGATTTGAACAGGGCTCTCTTGCCTCTCATATAAGTGTCCTACCTACAAGGTTATAGTGTCATTAGAACACTATTGCTGCCCCCAAGTAACTGAGTATACCATTGTTTGATTAAAGTGGAATAACTTCAGTAGGAGAAACAGAGCCTCACACCATAGCTCACTGATTGGAGCACACACAGCTGAGAAGTGACAGCTGTTCAAAGCCCTTCTCCCATTCAAACATGTGACGGTTGGGATAAAAACCAGGGGTCTCCCACATCCTGGGTGAGTACCCTAATTCTAGGGCCAAACATTTTAAGGGAGCTGCTCTCTTCCTACCCTGCTCCCTGGGCAGTTTTGTTTAAATGTGCTTTAGGGGCCTGGTCCAGTAGGAGTGTTCAGAGACTGCCTCCCAGATAAGGTGCCCACATGTGACTTGGGCAGCTGAACTCATTTCTCTCTGTGAATCACTCTGGAGTTTAGGCAGGAGATAGACATCTGGTTGTCTATCATGGGGCTACAGCACACATGATCAGGCAGGAGACCAGCTACCAAAAGTGAGGCTGCAGTACTCATGCCCAGAGGAATAAAACCTAGGCACCAAGTGAATTTAAGCACTTGCAGCATGAGATGAGTTTTGTGGATTTCAGCAGTGCCTAACAATGAGTACTTAGGCCTATGTTTTTTAGTAGACCCTATCCTTAGCCACATTCCATTGAACTTCGAGGTTGTCTGTGGACATTGTCTCTTCCATTCTAAGTTGGAAAAAATAAATAGACCTTAGAGAGGTGAAAGGATCCTTTCTACTTCATGCATGTTACCTGATGTAAAAAACTAGTAGAATACACCATCTGCTTTGTAGATCTTATGTGAGTACATCGTAATGTATCCAAGTCGCATTTCAACTCAGTGACCCTTATGATTTATATTAAGTGGCACTTCCAGGCAAGCTGAAAAGATTTTCCCTACTGGCCAAATCAATAGGAACTGTCCCAGCTAGAAGCCTCTCTGTACATCTTACAGTGCTGTTTTGTTAAACTGTGAGGTTTCTCTCATTTTTTCCATTCTGCTCTAACCCCTCTATCCCATTCATTCTACATTACAATTAACTTTTCAGGGGCTAGGCAAACTAGAGATGAACATTCAAATTAATCATACAAAGAAAATCTCTTCTCTAAATTGATTTTAAAAAAATCCTCTAACAGACTCTGTTGGAGGTGTATAGAAAATCTGTAGCAAATATTTTTCTGCTGTTTAATATTTTAAGCAGTTATTAATGCAAAATTAGTTTGTAGTTATTTACATTAAAAATTATGGGGGTTGAATATTCTTAGATGAGTTAGTCATCATGTTTATGTATGTAGCATCTCTTACACAATGTATTTCAATGCTTTGGCAGGAAGAAAACTTCCAACAATATGGTTAAGATAATTTAGAAAGACAGATACAAAAATATCTGAAGACTAGGTTTTTCAGTTGCTGCTGGAAGTAAGGAATGAAGAACTTAAGGTCAAATTTATTCTCACACCATGGAAATATCTAAAGGCAGGTTGTGCTCTAACAGTTGAAGATAGTATTGTGATACTATCGATTAAAATCAACAAGATGTGAATTTGTAAAAATGAGCAGTACAATTTGAAAACCTAATTTGAAACCTAATCAGAGATTGTGTATAGGCAATGAATAGATTCATAACCAGTCATGGTGCTAGAACAAATCTTGTTATCTGTATCAAGCACAGAGATCCTCAACTCTCTGTTTTGCCCATGTAAAAGTTTTCATGTACATTTTCCTGGCTTAGTGTATGTGCATTCAGAATACTTATGAACACACTTTTTTGTTTCAAGTTAGCTAGGGCTTTGCCTAATTCGCACACAGCAGCATTATTCATGAAAAAAGCATGTGAAAGATGCTGGGTGCACCTTTCTAGGTTGCTTTTGAATGGTTATGGTCCTTATTGAGACAGTACTTTGAAAAAGCTGAGTGGTGAGTGGACCTAAGAAGCCAAATCAGCAAAGGCATAAAATAACCAATTCAGAGAAATAAGGGCATGGACAAATATTTAAACTTTTTGTATGCAAAAGGAGGCACTTCTACATAGCAGTATTTCTAAGGTGTCAAAGGACTGATCGAATAATAATAGAGATGTAACCGTGTTAGTCTGGTCTTGCTGAAACAAAAGACAGGACTATGCAGCACTTTAAAGACTAACAAGATGGTTTATTAGGTGATGAGCTTTCGTGGCCAGACCCACTTCCTCAGATCAAATTATGGAAGAAAACTGGCATGACCGTATATACCAAAGGGATACAATCAAAAAGAGTGAACACATATAAAATTGACAAATCAGATTTTAGAACCCCTGTTTTTAGAACCCATTCTAAAATCTGATTTGTCAATTTTATATGTGTTCACTCTTTTTTATTGTATCCCTTTGGTATATATGGTCATGCCAGTTTTCTTCCACAATTTGATCTGAGGAAGTGTGTCTGGCCCACGAAAGCTCATCACCTAATAAACCATCTTGTTAGTCTTTAAAGTGCTGCATAGTCCTGTCTTTTGTTTCTGATTGAATAATGGCACTGATGTTACATTTGATGTAGCTGCTCTACATTTCTGAGCTGCAATAATATTAGAGCTGGATTTCCTTTTAGGACAACTTTTAGAAAGAGAGAAATTAGTAAGTAGATTGGGTCAACCTTTTGAAAGCATGTTTAGATTTTTCAAAAATGTTTCTCACTAACAGTTTGATTAAATTTCCGGTCAACAAGCAATAGTCAAAATTACAATAACAGAGGATGCTGTTAATGGCAAAATAACTCAGGTTATCATCTGCTTAACCATAAAAACTAATTTCACACTGGTGGGAGGAATGTTGCCAAGAGGTAAGAGCATGGAAACTAAACTGGAGTGCTGAGGAATCTATAATGAGACTAGAGCATTGAAAGCTTCAAAGCATAAAAACTCCCATAATTGACCTATATTGTTACAACATCAGTGTGAACATGTGAATGTGTAGACACAGTTGATATTGGGAGACAATATAATGAAATACATGTGAAGTTTACATAGATTAATAAAATAAAGCATTTATTTTTCCACTTGAAAATTGTTTCCTACCTATGATTACTCTTCTTTGGTAGCTGCATAGATCCCAGTAAGCAGATGCTGTGTTCCATTCTGTCCCTGTTGCTGCTGCTTTGTGTGTTTTGGCTGAGTTCAGTTTGTCTTCTTTCCCAGAGGAAGGCCTGCTGTTTGATACACCTGTTAACTGCACTAAACAGGTGGCTAGCCTTATGGGCTTTTTCACCTGCAATGTTTTTTCTAATATCCATTTGAGTTTCGTTATCTGTTTTGAAGAGTAATAGTCTCAGTAATTATGCAGATTCTTTAAGTTTAATTGGTTGATATTTAAGTTACCAGATTTCAGTAGTTCTGATTTATACCTCATACCACTGGAAAACTGAAAATGTATAGATACAGTAAAACTTAGCCCCAGTTTGACACTAAGTTAACATGATGATGAGTGCAGTTAGAACAACCTAAATCCATTTTGAAGCTCTTGGAAGAGAGGAAAGTGGTCAGAAATAGTCAACATGGATTCACGAAGGGCAAGTCATGCCTCACCAACCTGATTGCCTTCTATGATGAAGTAACTGGCTCTGTGGACATGGGGAAGTTGGTGGGTGTGATATATCTTGACTTTAGCAAAGCTTTTGATACTGTCTCCCACAATATCCTTGCCAGCAATTTCGGAAGTATGGATTGGATAAATAGACTCTAAGGCAAATAGAAAGATGGCTAGATTGTCCATCTCAACAGGTAGTGATCAACAGCTCATTGTCTGCTTGGTGGTTGGTTTTAAGCGGAGTGCCCCAAGAATTGGTTCTAGGACTGGTTTTGTTCCACATCTTTATTAATGACTTAGATAAGGGAATGGATTGCACCCTCAGCAAGTTTGTGGATGACATTAAGTTACAGAGAGAGAAAGATATGTTGAAAGGCAGGGATAGGGTCCAGAGTGACCTAGACAAATTGGAGGATTGGGCCAAAAGAAATCTGATGAGGTTCAACAAGGCCAAGTGCAGAGTCCTGCACTTGGGACAAAAGAATCCCAAGCACTGTTACAGGCTGGGGACTGACTGCTAAGGAGCAGTTCACCAGAAAAGGATGTGGGGATTACAGTGGATAAGAAGATGAATATGAGTCAACAGTGTGCCCTTGTAGCCATGAAGGCTAATGGCATATTAGGTTGCATTAGGAGGAGCATTTCCAGCATATCTAGAGAAATGATTCCCCTTTATTTGGCATTGGAGAAGCCACATCTGGAGTATTGCGTCCAATTCTAGCCTCCCGCCCTCCCCCATTACAGCAAGGATGTGGTTGCATGAGAGGGTCCAGCAGAGGGCAATGAAAATGATTAGGGGGCTGAATGCAGAAGTGGGGGCCCGCAAAAGTACCCCAAAACATTATTTTTCCAGGCTTTGGTATAAAGCTTCCCCCCAAAATCTTAAAAACCTAGATTTTGGGAATAAAAATCCGCTGCCACCATCAAGTGCTTTTGAATCCACAAACAGGGGTGGACACTTCAAACCAACTCCAGAGCACCCCAACCTCTTTTCTCTAAAGAGCTTGAAAAAGAAAAGGGAAAATACAAATTGCAGTCTGTGGCTGCTGTCCCCTAGTCAGAGGCATGCAGATCCCACAGACAGATTTTTCAGGACACAGAACTGAACCAATACCAGGTTAATAAAGAAAAAGAAAAAACTTTTATTATCACAACAATAGTCCTTTTACAAGCATAGTTGGATTGGCTAGTTTTTAAGAGCCGCCAATTAATAAACTCATGGGGAATTTTCCCATGGGAACAGAACTTAGTTATCAAAGAGAGGAAAACTCATTTCTAAATGCACAGACATCAGATTCCCATTCTCAAACCATAGAACAATAAAACCTAATGGATTTATCTAGACTTTGCCCTACTTACAGATTGTGAAGAGTCTTTTCTTGGAGATGGACATGTTGTCTGTCCCCCTCAGTATCTGGAGAGTTAACTGCTCAGAGACAAAGGAGGGAAAACCCCAAAATTCCTTTGTCTCAGTTTGAAATCCCTATCTGCATTTCTATTGGCTGACTGCTACATGGCGAGGTACAGTTAACACCTTAGTCCCCAGGCTGCTGGCCATCCCTCATGGCCATGACAGCATCACTGGCTGTTGCTTCCCTCATGAATATAATGTTTATATTATTTGTATTCCAGTACAGCTTGAACCTCCCAGCAACATCTGTGGGCCAATAGGATCACGAATATTGCTGGAGAAGAGAGCACCTGGCCCAGAGTGCCCCAGGAGGCTGGCAGCAGGGAGTGGACCTGGTAGTCCAGCAGCTGGGGCTAGCCAGGGAGCTGGGGTGCCTCGAGGCTGGGGGGTGGAGGAGCCCTGTGGAAGCTGGGGGCAGCAGAGCCCCAGCAGTCCCGGAGCTATCTACGAAGCCCCGGCTGCTCTGGGGCAGTGGAGTCTGGAGGCCAGGAGGGGAGTCAAGCCAGGTCTGCTAATGGATCCCAGGAGAGCCTGGAGTCCATCAGCAGAAGGACCGGAATTGTCCTTCCCTGATCTGGCAAACTCCCTCTTTTGGGACTGGTCAGATCCTGAGGGTTCTGAACCAGGGAGGTCCAACCTGTAGTGCTGACAATGTATTAGGCACTTTCCAAACATATGAATATGTGGTCTTTCTAATACTTCTCTCTAGTGCTCAGTGACCTTATGGTACAATCAAAGGCATGTGCATAATACAATATTTTCAAGAAGAAGACCGTAGGAGAGTGTAACCAGTAATAATTGTGTCAAAACACAGACCAATTGTGCATGCAAAATTCTTTCTTCACTCTTTTCATTCAGTTCAAATTTGTGTGTAACATACAGTAGGTTAAGATAAGGCATTATGGTACTATTTTGTACTGTGACAGGATATTTTACCTGTTTTGCTTACTCAACCTATCAGCAAGGCTAGGCACATCTCATTAGTTCCAATTCAGGAAGATAAACAGTGGAGAGTCTTTGAAGTCAAATAGAAGCCAGGGTGTGAGACAGGTGCTCCGGCAGGGAAAAACCTCGAGAACAGTCAACTGAGGAGGATATTCAAGATATAGTTATGGCAGATGTTTTTAAGTTAAAACTCCAGGAAAGGGAATTGAGTTTTGGACACTAAGATGTTTTCTATTTTGAGAGCTAGCTAGGGAGTCTGCCAGGTCCCCATGTATTTCTATAGGAAAGATGTCAATGAAGTACTTTTTTCTTATTTATTGATTTTTAAATACAAAGAATATACATTGCTTTATTTCATGGAAGGGTGAAATGCACTTGAAGTCTTGATGTATTGCTTGGTAAATGGACATTGTACAGTTTTATCATCTATGTTAGACTAATATAACTTAAATATTTTCCAGGATGGTGTGCAGTGAGGAAAATAAAAAGTTGTAAACTTTTCACCATTAATCAATTACCAATAAGAGTCTAGGTATTGGAATTGTTACGGATAAATTACATTTTGCCAGACAGCTTGCAAGAAAAGGAAGAAATATACAGTAAGTCATGAAATAGCTAAAACATAAAGGGGCAGATATTCAAATGGTATAAATTGCTGTAGATCCACATACTTCAGTGTAACTGACTAATTTACACCATCTGAGTATCTGGCTCCTAATGACAGATTCTTTAAAGCAATGCATCCTTCAGTCATTGTTTGAAGGACAGAAATAATATTAGCCTACTAAATAAGAAAACTCCAATACAAATGAAAACAAGTCTGATCAATGGATTAAAGCTTGATAATGGAGATGTTTGGGCTTTTATCAATCAAATTAGAGCATATGGAAATAATATACTGTCAGTAACATACAAGATGAGACTCAAGTAACCAAAATTAATTATAATAATAGTATAATAGCTACTCATTTAGAAATGGAAACACCATCAATTAACTGGAAATTGCTTGCAGAAATAAAAAAGTTAAGTACTTGTTTTTTGCGATTCATTGAAAATACCTTTTCTTTATTCATAAGCACATACCTTTTTACCACCCACCACTGCAGAAAAGAATTAGTATAAAATTTTTTAAAAATCCTACATTAAAACAGAAAATCTGCATATTAATCAAAATGTGCTGTTAGTGAGCAAGTTGTATAACATTCAGCTGCCTCAAGTAGATTGCATTAGTGTTTTTTGTAATAATGCTTCTGTTGATTAAGTTTCATTGAGTGGGAGATAGTTGTTTCTCAGGTTATGTCTACACAGCACAGTTATTTTGGGATACCAGAGGTATCCTGAAATAGCTACCCCGCATCTTGTGAATGCATCCACTATTTTGAAATATAGCGGACGCAGTGTTTCGCTATCCCTGTAAACCTCATTCTATGAGGATTAAGGGATGGCTCGAAATAGCGCTTTATTTCAAAATTTTGCACTGTATCGACAGCACCAAATAACGAAATAAGCTATTTCAAAATAGACTCGAAATAAGATATACAAATTGCACATCTTATTTCCAGTTTCGGGTGCCGTGTAGACGCACCCTGAGTTATGGTGTCTTCTAGTAGATCTCTTGACCCCTCTGTTTCTCAGTTTCCTATTCTTAAAACGGGGATAACGTCCTTTTCATAAGAATGTGATAAGGATTAATTAATACTATAATATGGCACTGTGGAAAAGTTGTTGTCTGCAAATGCTAAATGTTCTTATTCTAACATTTGTTACTTGTATTTAAAATAGATTTCATGTGAATGCGTTCAATTTGGACTTTAAAAAAATCTGTTGGTATTATAAACATATGAGATTGTAATTCTGGTTACTGACTAAGTAGGATAAAGGCCTTTACCTGAAAGTTAACTGACAAATCCTTCCTTTTACTCTTAATCAGGAACTATTTTGTTTGGTTTTGGTCTCCATAGGCTGATGGAAATGGTACCAAAAATGGTACCTACCAGCTGTGCTTTATTTTGTTTAAAAATATTGAAAAAGTAGAGCTACCTATTAAGATCAATAAATGATTTTACTTGAAGAGCACGATATAGCCAGTATCTGGAAACTTGTTCTGTTTCTTTTTTTCCACCTCTTCCTCCCTTTTCTTGCTGGCTGGCTGACTGGTGGCTGTTTTCTGGAGTGCCCTTCTGTGGCTCCGGCTGTTCACGCTCTTGGCTTTCCTTATTAACACGTGATGTGTGGATGGTGCTTTTGTGAACGTCAGCATTTCCAAGCCTTACATGTGTTGCATTGCTAAGCAACTTTTAGCAATGCTTATCCCCCATCCTTATGCCATCTGGAAGAGAGGATGATACAAGGAAGTATGCCAAGGAGAGGCTGAAGGCAAATCAGAGAAAGAGATGGCTTAATTATATTGCAGAGGAAGTGACCCAAACAGAGAGCACTCGTGACAGTTGGTAAAAGGTGGACAGGAACTTTTATGGATGAGGATGATGGACCATAAGAATGATTGCATATCTTGGTACTTTCACTGTCTTTTTTAAGTGTTTTGAAATCTTGCATCTTGATAGCTGCTGAAAAAAGAGGCATGCTGAGTAGAACTCTATGGCTGTTGTTAAGTTGCTGCACCAAAATACTCCCTCCTGTTGGCTGTTGCACTGCAGCAAGTTTTGCCTCAGTGTCCTCATTACTATCCCTTTGGTCTACTTCAACCATAAGATTGTCTAAGTCTTCCAGCCAAATCACTTTGCAGTCATGCCCCTTTCCAGGCCACAGAATCCTCTACCAAAGTCAAAAATAAATGTAAACAAAAAAAGTCTTCAAACAAGCTGTACTCAGCTGTCCACCTCTTCCTCATAAGTGAAACTAATCCACTATAGCTTGCCCCAATGCCTTGTATCAAGTTCCTGTGCCTTCAGGAGCTCCACTCTCCAAGTGCTGGCACACTCACTCTTCTTCTCACTTGGGATTGAGGCAAATTAGATCTTCTCTGGGCCCTTGTCTGGCTTCTAGCTTACCTCTGGAGTAGCATGACTATTCCGCTGCTTTCTCAGCCTTGTTTCACGGTGCTTATTACATAGAGGGAAGAACTTAGTTCGCCCTTTCCCAACCTGGCCTTTATGTAAATAAGCCCTATTCTCCTCCAGCTAGGCTCTGTCTCTAATTTGGCCTGCCCCACACTTCAGGTGTGAGCAGGATGGTTAATTGTTTCTCATATTAACTCTTTCCCACCATGTGTGGGATGAATACCCCATCACAATGGCACAATTGCATATAGTAAAGAAAGATGAAAGTCTCCTCTTTTTCAATACACCATAATATACCAAGTAGATATCTACGCTAGTCACTGTGAAAAGTCTTAAATTCAGATTTGTCACCTGTTCTGCTCTGTTGGTGGATGCAGTTATGTTAGTCTAGCATGGGGTGGCTGGCTGACAGACATTTTAATGACTGTGTTATCTAATGTTCTTCAGAGCAGGTGTAGATGTCACTGTGGCGGAAATGGAAGTGTCTGCTTACAGTATGTATATACTAGTTACCATCATCACTTCCTGGTTTGAAACTACATTGCTGTAGAAACGGTGGGATTTTTTTCAGAAGAGTGCCCTGCATAGTATTCTCTCTTTCCTCTAACTTCATCCCCTACACACACTTTTTTACAATTGAGATGATTTATTCTTCAATACATTTAGAGTATAGTAATAATAATTTTTCCCTCTGAAAGCTAAAGAATTATTGCCAAATCTCCACAGGCCTGTGTCGTTATTGAATGACCACTTGTTTTCTAGATGTTCTTTTAAGCATGATCTTTAACTCTACTGAAAGTAACATAGCAGTGTTGAAGTTACTAGCTTTTCCCCAGTAACTGCTTCTCAGATTGAATTCACATCTGTGTGATATCTTTCATATACTTCTTAGTGAAAGTTTAGACCTATGAGCACCATTTCAAGTGTTATTATGCAAAGACATATTTGGGGGACTTGGCGTATTCAGTATTTTCAAAATGAGTTCTACATCTTTTCTTTGAACTACTGTACTTGTTTTAACCATAGGAAGAGAGGCACTGGTTATACAAGAGCAAAAGGTTACATTTTAACTCATATTCTATAGTACTTTACTACATAAATAGTCCCACTGAAATTAATGGGACTATTTGTGAAATAAGGTGTTACTCAGTGTGAGTAAGGAATTAGAATCAGGTCCAAAATTACAGCTCTAATAACCACTATGTTTGTAACTAGTAAGCGGGTATAGCTTGTTCTATACAGAACATACATACCATTTATATACATAGATCATATTTCATCCAAATGTACTCCCTTCCTGACATCTATAGTTGTTGGTAACTCAGCTAATATTAACCAATAAATAAACTTAAGCTTTCTCTCCAAGAATAACTATCCCTGTAGTTTCTCCACTGAAAGGCCTCTGTCCTAAAACCAAGATCTTTGCTCAAAGAGCTACTCCCACCTCTCTGTCCCACATGGAGTTAATGAGTTGTACCTGCCATCAATGAATCAATAAAAATAAACTGGCATTGCCCTACAGGGTTTCAGCACCTGCTAAGAGGGTGGGACAATAGAAGAGCCTGCTCTCTGGACCATCATGAGCCTTTCACTCCATGTTTTGTAAAAATTGTATTCTGAAGCAAATTGTTTTGAAATTATTTCCATGGAAATAATGATAGAAAAATTAAAGTGAGTTGCTACAGAAACATTTCTGTAAAACTGTTTTTAACTGCCTGTGCTCACTCACTCGTGTTCTCTGATTTGGATACTAGTTGCTAAAGGTGGAAAGAGAGTTGAAGAATTCTTACCTTTAAGTCCATTTGGAATATTAAGGTGGCTTACATAAATTTTGAGTTATTGTAGCACTTTGTTTTCTGTAGAGTCACAAATTGAACAACCTGCCATAAAATAAATTTTAATTTGCAGTGGATCAGCATAGCAGAAGTAAGAGCATGTAAGACTTTAGAAGGTTTTTATTTTGCAGCTCCTCACACCTTGTGAAACTTATGGAGTAAGTGCCATAGACCGAGAGAGTCTGAAACACTACATATTTTTAACACTACATATAGCTATTGGCAAATATTATAGAAGTATCACTTCACTTCCCACACTTGAACTTTTGGTCATCTTTGTTGTGTTGCAAGTGTGAGTTACTGCTCCCCCGCCTATGACAGACTGTCTCACTATTCCTCTATTGCAAATAGCTGTGAATCCGACTGGAAAAGGATGTCTCTCATACCCCTCTAGTACTGATCCAAACAGAAGGTGATAGTTTAATACTGGGGATCTTAAGGTTCCAGTTGCTGAAAGAGGCAGAGGTCCTATGGAAAAATAATCTGATCTTGTAGTTTAATGAACCCCAGGGCCGCAACTCAGTTCTGGCATACCCTAACTTTTGAGTGTTTGATTTTGCAAACAGGGTTTTCTTTTTGTGTATAATATTATATAACTTGGGCCAAATTCAGCAATGGTGTAAGTCATTGAAATCTTTGGGACTGAATTTTTCCTAGTAAGCCACTCTTCACAGCCTGTATAAGGAAATAATGAGCAGTCCTGTGGCACCTTAGAGACTAACAAAAATATTAGGTCATGAGCTTTCATGGGTAAAACCCACTTCATCAGATGCGCTGGAGTGGAAATTACAGAATCCAGGGTCTAAATAACAGCAAAAGCAGTTAGTGTTAATTGTAGGACCAGTGTTAATTAAGCTAATTAAGTCAGGGTGAGTTAATGCTATGAATGGGACACATCCTGCCTGACTTAATTAGCTTCATTAACACTGGTTCTACAAGTGACATGTAACTGGTTTTGCTGTTATATAGACCCTGGATTCTGTAATTTCCACTCCAGCTCATCTGATGAAGTGGGTTTTACCCACGAAAGCTTCATGCCTTAATATTTTTGTTAGTCTCTAAGGTGCCATAGCACTGCTCTTCATTTTTAAAGTTACAGACTAACACGACAATGTCTCTAAGACTTGCGTAGGAAATGGTGTGACAAGTGGTAACTCATTCTCTGAATTTAAGTACAATGTAATATCTTCACAGAAGCACCTCTCATAATAACGCCCCACAGTAACAAACCTTCAGCAAGAAATACTTGATTCTCCATTTTCCTTAGAGGGTGTGCTATGGAGTGCCATGTAATCCTTAACCGTTGTGTGAACATGTTGAATGGGGGACCACACAACTGTTGGAAGGGTATTTATAAAGAACCTGGAGGGCCACCCACCCTGCTATTGAGAACCCTCTGGAATAATCCCTTCAATATAAATTAGTCTGTGTTGCAAATTTGAAATCAATGTGTTTCTATTTCAAGGGACAGTGGAGAAATGATGTATTCAATGGACAGGGCATTATAACTCATTGTTCTGGTGTCATCTATGATGGACTGTGGATCAATGGCTTCCCTGCTGGTACGTTCATTCATTATGCTATCCAGTTATTAACAAGACCTCAACATAATGCTTTGGCTGTCTCTCTGTTGATTAATATGATCTGGCTATAGTTTTAGCCTCTTCTGTGCAGTCAGTTTGACTGGAACATGTAGTTCATAAGAGTAAAAGCGGTAGCTATTTGAGTGGCACATTCGTGGGGGTAAAGCTATTAATTCGAACTAAATGTAGAACCACAATGGTATAAAATGTAGCTTTGGAATCTTTTTTTTAAGACTAATGTGCTCTTTTCATTTTAAAGCAAATCATGCATACATTTTTGGAGTTAAAGGCTATTACCTTATTCACAAAATTAATAATAGAGTAACTTTAAAAAACAAGTATTAAATTGTCCTGCTTAGAAAGCAGAGGTTGCAAATTGAAATTCATCTCTTCCACACTTCATTCTTCAGCATATTCCTAGCTGCTTTTTGTACTGTTTCACAAACCACCCTAGATAAAAATTAATTCAGAGATCATCTTACTTCATGTTTTAGAAATGTGCCACTCTGTAGTCTGTATGTCCGACTGTGAGTCTGTTTGCTCAAGAACTCCTCCTAAACAGTAAGAGCCAGGACCACCAAATTTGGTATGCAGCTTCCTTTTATCATAAAGCAAGGTCAGGGGTTGGTTTTGCCAGGACAATGGAATGTGCTTGGAATTTGATTGTTTCTCATAAAATGGAAAAGAAGAGGTCTGACAGGTGGGACAGTTATACTGCAGAATGTCCACAGGGGGCAGCAAGGGGCCACAGATGGGGACTGGGACAGTTATAACTCCATAGGGCCAGCAGGGGACACGGGTGGAGAAATGCATGGCTATCTACTAGATATTTCAGACAATTTGTCTGTCTGTCCCCCAGCTGAGGGACGTGTACCCCTGCCTCGGATATACCTGCTGTAGCTGTAGCAACCATGAACAGGCACTCCTCATCTGGCCCCAAGCTGCTGCGTTGAGAGAGAGCTGTAATTGTCCTCTCTCCCTGGGGCAGTCTGCATCCAGGATCATTCCCACCCCCACCCATGAGCAATGGTTTAAATGAAGAAAAACAAAACTTATTTGAGTTAAGGACCCAAGCAATGCTGGGTAAATCTTCTAGTGTACTATGTTTCCAATAAATTCTGGTAGCTTTTAGAACATAATATATCATGGTTTTCATCCTGGAAATAGTAGTTGCAATATGGAAAGGTTTTATTTGCTGAAAACCTAATAAATAGCTAAAGCTGGATGGAAGAGAAGACCCCTAGAATTTTTCCATTTTCCTCTTTCAAGGGCCCTGAGTCAAGCCAGCCTCCTCTTATAACTGATGACTGGATCTGACACAGAAAATGCACATGGCTCATGGTGTCAAACTTCTAGAAGGAGTTTCAGTATTGCTTTCATACCTCATTTGATGGAAAGGGGAGAAATCTAGGGCAAAGGAAATAATCTCTTGTGTGTAGCATAGTTACGGCACCTTTGACTTCTCAGCAGTTTCAGAGATACACATAATTTATACATGTTTTCTCCTCAACCCTTCTGGTGTTAGCTAGAAATATATAAGAAGTACATTTTAACAAAGACTAGAAGAGGACAATTTAGTGGCCTGTTGGAGCTGTTTGGGGAGGTTGTTCTATGTGTGTTAGGAGTAGCATGAAGGAAATCTGAAATGGGTTGTAGAAGAGAATAAGTGGGTACTATAATTTGTAGAATTATTATTATTATTTATTATTGTTTGTATAGCTATAGTCATGAATCAGACCCCGCTGTCCTAGGCATCTAAGTAAAAGGAAAAACTATGTAGCACTTTAAAGACTAACAAGATGGTTTAATAGGCGATGAGCTTTCGTGGGCAAAGCTCATCACCTATTAAACCATCTTGTTAGTCTTTAAAGTGCTACATAGTCTGATCTTGCTAAAACAAAAGGAAAAACTAACACAGCTACCTCTCTATTATTATCTAAGTACGAGATAAGAGACAATACATAAATAACAATCAACAGAACGAGGCATATAAGAAAAATAGGAGGCAGAATCAGTCAGCATGATTGTCTCAGCACACCAACAGCCTAATGTTCTCAAGGTTTGGGTTTTTGTTTTTTTGGTAGGCGTTATGGAAAAGGAGAATTTTTTGAAGGAGGATAATGAATTTCAGGTGTTTCTGGGAGGTGCCCCCCAGGCATAAAAGAAGGCATGGGAAAAGACAGTAAGGTGCTTGTTCGAAAATTTACCTGGTGAATGATAGAGACCGATATTGTGTCAGTCAGAGACAAGAGTTGATCTTGTGGTAGTGAATGAGAGATGATATGCAGGGTGCACTGAAAACGAAGAGGAGTAGCTTATGTTTGATGCCATACAGTTGGGAGAGCCAGTGGAAGGGTGGAAAGAAGTAAGACAGCCAACACAACAGGGTAGGAAAGTGATCTTTGCAGCACCATTCTGAGTGTATCTGAGCAGGGCAAGGTTGCATTTGTCAGGGCCAGAGAGAAGGAAGTTGCTGCAATCAAGACCTGATATGATAAAAGCTTGGATGAGATTTTTAGTTGTGTGGATAGATAGGAAAAAATAGTGTATATGTCCCTTTCATATGACATAGCTATATATTTTAATACCTCTAGCCAGGGTAATCCTGGATGCATGTAAGCTGGAAAAGGATTGATTTAATTCCCTCACCCTGTGAAATGCCCATTAATATCATTCACTTTTCCAGGAATCTGAAACTGAAACAAGGTTAATCCAGTCCTAAAAATCAGAGGTACAAAAGAGCAATAAAGGTCAACTAGCTTATTCCCCTCCTTCCCTATGATACCGTTTCCTGACAAGCATTCAGAGAGGTAGCCATGTTAGTCTATTTCAGCCAAAACAATGAGGAGTCTGGTGGCACCTTAAAGAATAACAAATTTATTAGGACATAAACTTTTGTGAGATACAGCTCACTTCCTCAGAGGCTTGAAGTGAAAGAAAGGCCAGGATACAGAGATGGGAGTGTACCATCAGTGCTAATTAAATCAGCGTGGATGTGGCTCCCCTCCAACAGTGATGAGGAAGCAAGGCTATGTCTAGATTACACTGATCTATCAGAAGAAGGTACGCAACATGCGCTCCGCAATTTGCATACTTTTTTCTGATAGTTTTTTCGGAAAAGGCTTTTCTGAAATTTGGCCTGTTTACACTGGGCCAAATTTCAGAAAATCTTCCTCTTTCAGTAGAGCCCTTCTTCCTTATGGAAAGAGGAAGACAGGGCTTCAAAAGAATGCGTTTGCTCATCCACAAAAAAAAGCAGTAGAGCAGACGTGTTTCCTAGACGCATCCCGGAAAAACCCCATAGTCTAGAAATAGCCTAAGCGTACCTGAAGGGGAAAACCTGAAGGGGAAATTACTTATTGTAATGAGAGAGCCATTCTTTCTGACTGTGTCAAATTTGCATATGAATTCCAGATCAGCAGTTTCATGTTGAGATCTATGTTTTATTTTGATTTTTTTGCCTGAGAATGGCAAAATAATAAGCACTGTAAACAAAACCGAGTCTAGACAACTGTCATTCCAGTTTTCAGACTGATATCTGATCGACAGACATGTTTTTTCACTAGTGCAAAAATCACACTGCTTTTTAATTGTACTTTACACGTAATCCAAAATTTCTCCCCAAATGGTAAACAAACTGCACTACCAAAATGATTAATCTCTGTGATGGAAGGGGGCACTTAATAGTATAAAGCATACTTCAATGAAGGTGGGGAAGATAAATTTTGACTTGGGTCACAAGGATAAAACCATTTAATTTCAAAGTTCTAATTGAAATGATCACACACAGTAAATGTAATGGAACTATTTCTGAAGGATGAAGGGCTAAATTAACCACCTTGGGACCTGAAGTTGGGACTGTTGAGAATCTAGGTATCCCTCTTAATCACCAAAAATCTCATCCACCTCCTATGAAAACAAGTGAAGAGAGACTCCCATTGACTTCAGTAGGAGTTATATTAGGACCTAAGACACTCTCCACCCCTATTTCTGCACGTTTTGTTTGACCTATGTCCACTAAAGGGCGTGACTGATCTTTTACCAACCGCCAATGAGAAGATGTATAAGCAACTTGTAAGGCTATTGATGCCTGAGGTCTACTACCAGCAATTCATTAATCTGGTTGGGAGATACAATCATAAAGGATGCTCCTAGAGCAGGGGTGGCCAACCCGTTAGAGACAAAGAGCCAAAATAGTGGTGGATAGAGTGCGAAAAGCCACATACCGGGGGGGAGTGGAGTTGTTGAGAAAAAAAAACCCACGCCTAGGGTGCCGATACACCGTCCCAGGGCATACGATCACAAAAAAAGCACTGGGAAGGGGTGAGAGGTGGTGAAAGCTCTGGGAGGGAATTTGGGTGCAGGAGGAAGTAGAAAGAGGATGCTGGCTCAGGGAGGGGGCTCCAGGCTGGAGAGTGTTGGGGTCAGGTGGAGGGTTGGAGTGCTGACCAAGCCTCAGGCTTGTGGCTGAGAGAGTGCAAAAATTTGGCCTGGGATGCATGAGGGGCTCAGGGCAAGGAGACTGGGAGTATGATGGGCTCAGGACACAGATTTGCAGTGTGTGGATGGTGCAGGAGTATAGTGGCAGAAAACTAAGGATGTGGAGGTGCAGGAGTTTGGGGATGTGAGAGGCTCAGGACAGGGTTCCAGTGTATGATAGGCTCAGGTTTGGGGTCGGGGGGGGGGGTGCAGGAGTGTTATGATGCTGCAGCCAGATGGGGGCTTGGCCCCAATTTGGGGACTTGTTTGTCTCAGAAAGCGCACTGGCTGCTCTTCTCCTCCCCTCCCCTCCCCCAGGCACCCCCTGCTCTAACCCAATTCCCCTCCCCTTCCCCAGAGCCAGGCACTGACCCCCCTCAGACCCATCTCCCTCCCCTTCCCCAGAGCCAAGCACTGCCCCTGCCCCAATCCCCCCCCCAACCTACTTCTCAGGTCCTGTAGGCAGAGCCGCCGCTGCCACAGCCATGTGCGTCTCCTTCCAGGTGCTGGGGCGCGTGCGCTGAGTGGCTGGCCTTGAAACATGCTGGCTGGGATGCCATGCGCAACCCCCCTCAACCCAAACTCTCTCCCCTCCCCTTCCCCAGACTAGAACCAGGCACCTCCCCCCCTCCCCCACTCTAACCCAATCCCCTTCCTCCTCGCTCTAACCTAATACTCAGGTCCCGGAGCTGCCGTCGCCACTACAGCCGTACATCTCCCTCCAGGCACTCGGGTGCTTGCGCTGAGAAGCCAGCACGTCATACGCATCTTCCCAACCCAATCCCCCTCTCCTTCCCCAGAGCCAGACACCTCCCCTCCCCGCTGTAACCCAATCCCCCTGTCCCGCAACCTTATGCTTGGGTCCTGGAGCCAGAGCTGCTGCTATCACCATGCACATCCGGGATGCCATGCACATCCCTCACACCCAATCCCCCTCCTCTCCTTTCCCCTCCCCTTCTCCAGAGCCAGGCATCTCCCCCCTGGCTCTAGCCCAATTCCCCTCCCCCACTAACCTTATGCCCAGGTCCTGGAGCCACCGCTGGCGCCACCTCTGCACCTGAGGCCCTCACCACTGCCGCTGCCTGTGCTTAGCAGCCAGCTCTAGCACGTGAAGGCTGGGACACTGGGTGCAACCCGACCTGCACGTGCAGGATATGATGTAGTGTGCTGGGGACTGTGAGCAGAATGGCGCAGGCTGTGAGCACGCATGCAGCTCACAGCAGCCCAGCCGTGAGAGCGGCTGACCCGAGCAGTTCCAGGCTCCATCCCAGTTCCGTCAGGAGCCGCAATTTTTTATTTTTTTTTAAGCGGCATGTGGCTCATGAGCCTCGGCTTGGCCACCGCTGTCCTAGGCCAATGGTTCTTCTTCGAGTGATGTCCCCGTGGGTGCTCCACTGTAGGTGCTGGACTTGCCCCAGTGCCGCAGGATGGAGATGTTCAAAGCTGTACCCGACCGGACCGCACATGCGTGGCAGGGTGTCTCGCGGCATTCGCAGTCTGTGTGATCCGGTCCCAACCAGTTCCTCTTCAACCGCCTCAGGCTGCAGATGGAGCAGACCTTCTCTCCTTGTTATCCACTGTTTGTGAGACAAAACTGTTAATTCTTCAACTTACCTTTAGTTAATACCTGTTCCCATTACTCTTCTTCTTCTTCTTCACGTTTAAAAAAAAATTTCTTCATATATCTTATTTGAACTCTCTACGGCTAAGTTTCTGTTCTCCCCCCATTACCGTTCTTGTATATAGTTTAAAAAAAAAAAACAATAACACAAGTCTTTCACTCTCTCCTAAGATGTCTGGACCCCCTGGATTAAAAAAATGCTCCCAATGCCGCGACGCCATGCCGGCCTCCGATGGCCACAAGTCATGTATCCATTGCCTGGGTGAGAGCCATGTGCTGCAGAAATGCGTGCACTGCTCTAAGCTAACAGTCAGGGCTCGCCGTGACTGGGAAATGCGGCTGAGAATGATTTTATTTGACAAAGCCCTTCAGCCCCAGGGATCTCCCTCACCACTGAGCACAAATCAACAGCCGCAAAAGAGGAGTGCTTCCTCCCCAACTCGGGTACCCCCAAAGAAATCTAAGCCATCCCCAGCCAGATCGTTGCCCTTATCTCAGGGCAAGCCTAGTTCAGGAGCAAAGTCAGCCGCCTCCTCTAGCACTGCTCAGCCTTCTGTTAAGGTTTCCAAAAAGGCATAATTGCCTGGAACATCGGGTCACTTAGCTGCTGCTTCCACAACAGCGGCACCGACAATTTCAGCACCGCAGCCATCGGCACCGTCTGCAACAGTGGAACCTCAAACACAATCGGCACCGACCAGAGCTCCTCCAGCACCAGAACTGGATTCTGCACCGACTTGGGCATGGGAGCAAACAAGCCAGACGCCGGCACCGGAACTGGAGGAACCTGCCCTAGTTCGAGACCACATGGCACCGTCTACAGTGCGGAACTGTGAGCCACTAACTCCTCCGCAGCACCATCGGCCTGCGGCCGTGATACGGAGCGGAGACGAGACGCACCGCCTTGGCCTCATTAACACGCGGTCCCCCTCTCAGTGCCGGAACACATGGGACCGGCTTCGGCACACCCAGTACCCTCGATGCCGCAAACATCCGCACTGGCTAAGGCACGAGCGAAGACCCATCATCTCCGTAATCCATCACCGCCATTGCCGCTTTTGACATTCTCACCGGCTCCATCGCCCTCTCCACCATCACCAACGAGCAAAAGATCTCCATGGCTTTCCCGAATATATACTTCAGCGGATAGACTACCAACACCGTTCTTAATGCATGCAAGGGCTGCCATGAGACTGTCATTGTTCCTCTGCTTCTCCATCACCTCTTCCTAGACGATCTTATTCTCTGTTTCCATCACTTCACTCTCGGAAATCTTACTCCAGGCATGATTATACCAGCTACCACCCATATAGGCGTTGTCTATCTCAGTCCTCATGCCATCATAGAGACCGCTATGACTCTTATCGCCATTGTAGGGACTGCCCACCTCGTTACCTTTCTGCATCCCCACCGAGATCCACGACGGGATATTCATCCTCCACGCATTCTTCACTCTCGGCTACCGTATTCTCTGAACAGGATCCACCTTCCACCTACCCTCCCCCATCTGAGCAGAGTGAGATGCAACCGAATACGACGGATGCACAGCCACCGGAGGCATCCCCAGTGAATCGGTCCTCCTCACCAGATGAGGCAGTTATACCTGGTGGTGTTTCTCCACCAGATGATGTGAGGACATTTCAAGATCTTTTTAAAAGAGTTGTGGCCTCACAGCAAATACAATTGCAAGAGATTAAAGAGAAACAGCATCGCCTGTTAAAAAATTTACAAACAATGCTCCCAACCAACAAGCATGCCAATAAAAAGTACTTTGTCCCCACTAAGGGCTCAGAGTTCTTGTTTTCTCACCCACAACCCAGCTCCCTTGTAGTTGATGCGGCCCATCAGAGGGCAAAGGTACCTCAATTTAAAACTAATCCATCAAAGAGGTGAAAAGATTGGATTTATTCGATAGAAAGGTATACACTTCCTCCAGTCTACTACTAAGAATAGCGAATTACCTTGCTCACCTATCCAACCATAATTTCGACAATTATGCTAACTTGACTCCATTAATGGAAGCGTTGCCAGAGTCCAAAAGGCCGCTTCTCAAATCCATCGTCCAGGGTTACACATCCACGCAAGCAAGCCTACAAATAGCGATGGATGTCGCCGACACTGCAGCTTGAACCACCGCCACTGCTGTGGTGATGAGAAAGGCCTCTTTCCTATAGTCAGCTGCAGTTTCTAGAGAATTACAAACAAAAGTAGAGGACTTAACCTTTGATAAAGACAAATTATTTGGTGAGCATACAGATTCTGTATTACAGTCCAGTAAGGACTCTAGAACAATTCTAGATCACTAGGAATGTACACCCCACCGTTCAGGAGAAGACGTTATACTCCATTTAAAAGATGTTATGATTATTTTCACACCAGACAGCAGTGGCAGCATCATCCACAACAATTCGATCAACCACACCACCCACACCAACAGAGACCTCTGAGACATAGGAATCTGGCCAACCGTGTGCAAACTCAATTGAGCAACAAGCAGCACGTTTGAGGTGTTGCTTGAGAGCAGGCAGGCAACCCCATCAGACCTCCATATGTTTCACCACCGGCTGAGGCCTTTCTACCATCAATGGCTCAACATTACCACCAACAGATGGGTTCCTGAAATAATTTGGTCAGGGTACGCCATCCCATTCTTATCTCTCCCTCCCACAAACCCACCATCCCTGTCCTTTTTCAGGGACCCATCTCATGAGGGCTTATTACGCACCGAAATTACTCACCTGCTTCATATCGGTGCCATAGAAAAGGTTCCTCCTGAATTCCAAGGGAGAGGATTCAACTCCCACTACTTTCTAGTTCAAAAGAAAACCAGTGAATAGAGACCTATATTGGACCTCTGACAGCTAAACAAACACCTCCGCAAACAGCACTTCAAGATGGTGACCGTGGCCTCCATTCTTCCCACATTGGAGCGGGGCGATTGGTTTGCCGCTCTCGACTTCAGAGACGCTTATTTTCACGTAACAATTCATCCCACCCACAGGAGATTTCTATGATTCACAGTTGATACAGACCACTTTCAGTACCGAGTCTTGCCCTTTGGCCTTGCTTCCGCACCCAGGGTCTTCACAAAGACATAAGCAGTTGTTGCTGCGCATCTTTGACGCAAAGGGGTAATAATATACCCTTACCTAGATGATTGCCTCCTCAAAGCATGCTCATTGACGGATGAGAAATGCTGCGAGTTACAATCAAAACCTTCCTTCTCTTAGGCTTCCTTATCAACAATGACAAATCCATTCTTCGACCAACCCAAAATATAGAATTCATAGGGTCTCGTCTGGACTCCATTTCAGCAAGAGTTTACCTGCCTACTGACAGATTTCAGGCAATACAAGCACTGCTGGATGAGCTCCTCTACAAACAAATGATCCGTCCAGGTTATAACAGTGCTCAAGCTGATGGGCCATATGGCCTCAACAACATAAGTTGTACCCTATGCCAGATTACACTTCCAACCACTACAGCGTTGGCTCCTAAAGATCTACAATCCGACAAGGCACAATGTGCACCGAACAATGACTATTCCCGAAACAATCAAAGCATCCCTCCACTGGTGGACCAGGGACAACAGCTAGCTCTCTGGTACCCCGTTTCGACAGCCCCCACCTCGATACCACATAACTACAGATGCGTCTCTTATCGGCTGGAGGGCCCATATGGGCAATCTTTCCTTTCAAGGCTGCAGGTCTCCACAGGAGTCTCTGCTACACATAAATCTTCTAGAGGTCAGAGTGGTCACCAATGCCTGCAGACATTTTCACGTACACCTTCTCAATTCTACGGTCACTATCTTCACAGACAACATAGCAACCATGTACTACATAAATCATCAAGGCAGTGCACGATCCCAATCGCTCTGCGCAGAGTCAATCCGATTATGGAATTGGTGCATTGCCAATGGCATAGCCCTTGTGGCATCCTACTTACCTGGCATCACCAACACAATAGCGGACTCCCTCAGCAGGAATTTTGCAACAGACCACGAATGGGAAATTCACCACGGAGTCCTTCATTCCATATTTCGGCGATGGGGCACCCCTCAAGTGGACTTATTCGCCACGAATACCAACAAAAAGTGTCACTGTTATTGCTCCAGAGTCGGTCTCGGCCCCAATTCTCTGGGGGATGTCTTCCTACACTACTGGGGGGGGGGGGGTTCCCCTCATGTACGCTTTTCCACCTACGCCTCTTGTCTCTAAAGTCCTCCAAAAAAAATGGACAAAGCAACCATGATATTAATATCCCCGCGTGGGCACGCCAACATTGGTATCCACTCCTCCTCCAACTAGTGCGATACCCTCCGTACCATCTCCCGTTAATCCTGCACCTCCTCGCTCAGAAGCGGGGCTCTCTCCTGTATCCGCAGTTACACTCCCTGCACCTTGCAGCATGGTACTTAGTTGGCTAAATGAATCTGAGACTCTTTGCTCTAAGTAAAGAACATTCTCCTTCACAGCAGAAAGCACAACATGTGATCTACTTACCTTGCAAAGTGGACACGATTTACTTCTTGGTGTTCTCAGCAACGTATAGATCCTCATGCAGCCCCCATCCATGTCATCCTGGACTATATAATGCACCTAAAACAGAATGGACTAACCTTGGCATCTCTTAGAGTTCATCTCGTGGCACTCACAGCTTTTCGACACCCGATTGACGGTGCTTCGGTGTTTGCCCATCCTCTCAGTAAGAGATTTCTTAAGGGCCTAATGAACATAGATCCACCCACACGGGCTGCCCCTCCCTTTTGGAGCCTAGACTTGGTCCTTTGGGCTCTTACAGCACCGCCCTTTGAGCCCCAAGCTACGATTCCTCTCCAGACTCTTACAATGAAGTTGGTCTTCCTCATAGCCATAACTTCCACATGACGAACGAGTGAGATTTCAGCTCTGATGGCAGTACCTCCGTATACCACCTTCAAAAGAGACAGTGTGATCCTCCAACATCACCTGGCATTCATCCCTAAGGGGTCCTCAGAATTCAACCTTAATGAACCAGTAGTGCTACCTGTTTTTTTCCTCAAACCTCATGCATCACCACATGAGACACTCTTACAGACTCTTGCATGTAGAATAGTAATAGAGATGTACCTGTATTAGTCTAGTCCAGCTGAAACAAAAAAACAGGACTATGTAGCACTTTAAAGACTAACAAGATGGTTTATTAGGTGATGAGCTTCCATGGGCCAGACCCACTTCCTCAGATCAAATTCTGGAAGAGAATTGGCACGACCATATATACCAAAGGGATACAATCAAAAAAAGTGAACACACATAAAAAGGACAAATCAAATTTCAGAACAGAGGGTGCATGATGGGGGGAGGTAAATGTCTGTGAGCTAATGATATTAGAGGTGATAATTGGGGAAGCTATTTTTGTAATGGGTAAGATAATTAGCGTCTTTATTAAGACCCCAGCATAAAGTGTCAAATTTAAGCATGAATGACAGTTCAGAGGTTTCTCTTTCAAGTCTGGTGTTAAAATGCCTTTGAAGTAGTATGCAGGTAATCAAGTCGTTGAGACAATGCCCTTTCTGGTTGAAATGGCAAGAAATTGTTTTTTCTTTGTGATACTGTCTGATATCCGTTTTGTGTGCATTGATTCTTTGGCGAAGCGTCTGAGACATTTGTCCAATGTACATAGCAGACGGACACTGTCGGCACATGGTGACATAAATTATATTTCTGGATGAGCAGGAATATGTGTTCTTGATCTTATAACTGAATTGGTTAGATCCAATAATGGTGTCAGCAGAGTAAATATGTGGACAAAGCTGGCAACGGGGTTTGTTGCAAGGAAAAGTTCCAGGGTTGGTATTAGTGTGATAGTTGGTAAGAATCATCTTGAGGTTAGGTGGTTGTCTGTAGGAGACTATGGGTCTGTCGCCCAGAGCCTCTCGGAGTGTAGTATCCTGTTCCAGTATAGGTTGTAGTTTATTGATAATGTATTGGACGGGTTTAAGTTGGGGGCTATAGCTGATGACAAGTGGTGTTCTATTGTTGGCTTTCTTGGGTCTGTCTTGAAGTAGATGGTTTCTGGGTATTCGTCCGGCTCTTTCAATTTGTTTTTTTATTTTTCCGGGTGGGTAATTGAGGTTTATAAATGCTTGGTAGAGATCCTGAAGTTTCTGGTCTCTGTCAGTGGGATTAGAGCAGATGTGGTTGTATCGAAGGGCTTGGCTATCGACGATGGATCGTATGGTGTGTTCTGGATGGGAGCTGGAGGCATGAAGGTAACTGTATGAGTCAGTGGGTTTTCTGTAGAGAGTGGTGTCTAATTTATCATTGGTGATTTGTACTGTGGTATCCAGGAAATGGATCTCTAGTGTAGAATGGTACAGGCTGAGATTGATGGTGGGGTGTAGGTTGTTAAAATCTCTGTGGAATGTCTGCAGTGTTTCTTGGCCATGGGTCCAGATCATAAAGATGTCAACGATGTAGCGTAAGTAGAGAAGTGGTAAAAGGGGACGGGATCTGAGGAAACGTTGTTCTAAGTCAGAAAGGGCATTGTCTCAACGACTTGATTACCTGCATACCACACACTCTTGACGTCTGTAGGGCCCTACCCTTTTACATAGAATGCACTAGGACTCTTAGGAAGACGGATAGATTAATAGGGGCTCCCCTTTTGAGCGTTCAGCAATGGAGACGGTCTTCACAGTGTATTTCCAACATTATTGTTTCCTGCATCACCAAACACTATGCTGCACGAAATGTGCCACTCTCACTACGCCGTAGAGCTCACTGATTTTTTAAAGAGTGTCCCTCTTTCTGATATTTGTAGGGCAGCCACTTTGGCTTCTCATGACACGTTTGTCAAACATTACACCATTCAATGCAGATGGCTCCCGGTTACCTCCGTAGCATATGCTGTCCTTTCTTCCAATAATAAATAAGTAGCCTCCGATCCCCACCTTTCTTTCCATGGGTGGGTACTGCTACTCAGTCACCTACAGTGGAGCACCCACGGGGACATCACTCGAAGAAGAAAGCGAAGTTACTCACTTTGGTGCAGTAACTGTCATACTTCGAGATGTGTGTCCCCGTGGGTGCTCCACTACCCACCTGACTCCCCACCTTGGAGTCTGTTTCTCTTTATTGCAGATCCTGAGGCGGGTCAAAGGAACTGGTTGGGATCAGATCGCGCAGCACGGGAGACAGCGAATGCCGCAAGACGCCTTACCGCGCATGCGCGGTCCGGTCAAGTACAGCTTTGAACATCTCCATTCTGTGGCACCGGGGCAAGCCCAGGACCCACAGTAGAGCACCCACGGGGGGACACATCTCGAAGAATGACAGTTACTGCACCAAGGTGAGTAACTTCGCTTTCTTTGGAGGAGTGGGAGCATTTTCTCTGCTAATTAGAGAATAATTCAGATATGTTTCATGTTGCAGCTCAAGCAAAGAAGATAGTAATTTTGGGCCCAGAAGTTATTGATGTAATTCAAGGGTCTGCTATCACCCTTCATGTCCAGCTACAGAATGAAGAAGGAGAGGTTTCAGAATGTAAGACCATGTATAGAGATATTTTCTGCCATATAAAATGTTTCAAAATTATAAATAGAGCATGAAAATACCAAAATATGTCATTAAATTATATTTTCCTTTTACATTTATGATAGTTTTTGTTCCAGGCCTTTTATGGTGCCTATAATTTTGCTTTGTACCACTCAGATATATAGCTGCTACCTCAAAGGAAATGGTTTGTAGAATCGTTTAAATTTGGGATGTTCTGTAATTCTGTTGCAAGGCATCAGAAGTCATTGCGAATTACCCAAAGGTACAAATGTACACACATCCTTCTTTCAGAAAACAATAATATGTAAGTAATCTATGCAATAGGCAATGGTATCATATTGGTAGCATCTGAAGAAATAAAGTTCTTCTTCGGGTAGTGTCCCCGTGGGTGCTCCACTTTGGGTGTCGGGCTCGTCCCGGCGCTGCAGTTCGGACATGTTTCAGCTGTTGTTCACTGGACCGCACATGCGCAATGGCCATCTTGCGGCTTTTTGCACCGTTTCTGGTCTCGCAGTCCAGCTCTCGCCATTCTTCCTGACCGTCTTCGGGCGCAGACGGAGAAACAGCTCTCTCTCATGTTAATCCTGTCAGGACTGAGAGAGGAGAGTATTGTACATAGCTTATTAGTTAGTTAATTAGCCAGTTTCTGTAGTTCTTATAGTAGTTAGAGTTAGTTCAGTCAGTTATCGTCTTTAAAAAAAGAAAAGTTCCTTCACCATGCCTAGCTCACCAGGCTTCAAAAAATGCCTAACATGCTGGGACTCAATGCCTGTGTCTGACGGGCACACTTCATGTATAAAGTATCTTGGGAAGGGACACATCCCCCAGAAGTGCCAGCACTGCTCTAAGTTGAAAGCAAGGGCACGCTGCGACCAGGAGATGCGGCTTAAAATGCTTCTATTTGACAAGGCACTTCGTCTGCGGGTGGAAACCACAGCTCAACTGCCATCACTCCCAGCCACAGCTCGTCGGCTCTCCCCAGTAGCAACAAGCTCCAGAAGGAGTCGTTCCCCGTCTCGTTCCTTGCCAGCGCTGAGTGTGAGCACAGTAGATAAACTGGGCACTTCTGGAACAGCGGCAACCTGAAAGCCGCATAAAGAGAAGCCGATGCGAAGTACATCGGCACTGAGCTCAGCGGTGAATACGGCACCAAGAACCAAGTTAGCACCGAAGCCGGCACCGCCCCCAGCACTGACATTGGCGAGGTCGGCGCCTTCTCCTCCGGCATGCAATCTCCTGGCACCGACTCTGGCACATGCGGCACCCACTTCTCCGGTGCCCAGCCTCCCAGCACCGATGCTGGCACCAGAGACACCATCGATACAACAGGCACCTCTCTCTCCAGCACTGATAACCTCGGCACCGGAATGAGCTGTGCCATCTCATCAAACATCAGCATCGGTGCTGATATCACGGTCACGGACACAGTCGGAACTGACGCACACGGCGCTGGAGCAACTGATGCTGATTCGCTTTTCTCTAATACCACCATACTCCTGGAGGAGTTCAACATCTGGCACAACTCCACCTACACCTTTGATGAAATGTTCTCCTTCACCCACGCGCGGTCAGGGACCACTAATCCCAGAACTGGCGACTTTATCCCCCGAACCTCCTTCTCCACCTTCAACCAAACATGACTCAAGATGACCACAGTGTAGTGTCTCCCCTCCACCAAGACGCTACTACCACCATTATTACCGGTCACCATCTCCTTGCTGCTCTCACTGCAGATCCAGCTCTCCAAGGTCTCCCACTTACTCGAGGAGTTCGAGATACAGGGATGACTACAGGCACAGATACCATCCTAGCTATGGCGATTGTTGGCGTTCACACCATGGCCACCAAGCCAGTTATTCCTGCTTTATCTGCTCTTCACCGTCACCAGCTCCATCAGTGGCCACTCACTGCAGGAGCAGATCTTCCACTCCGACACTACTCAGACCACCAACTCCATCCAGTGACCAGGCACCAGCAGAACAGCCCACCGTGGAGATACCACAAACTTCAGAAGTAGAGGCATCACAACAAGCCTCCCCCATGGATGTAACTTCCTCTTCACCGGACGATGCCATCCTTATCGGAGATACTTCACCATCTGATGACCTCAAAGAATTCCAAGACCTCTTCCGCCGGGTAGCCGATACACAGAATGTAAAGCCAACGGAGGTTCAACAAAAACAACACTGTCTGTTGAGAAATTTACATCCTTCCTCCCATTCATCTAAAGTCGCTCTTCCTCTGGACGAGGCCATATTTGAAATCGCCAACTGCGTATGGCAGACCCCTGCCATGGCCCCACCGACAAATAAGAAGGCTGACAAAATGTATTTTGTCCTGGCCACTGGGATGGAATTCTTCTTTAACCATCCCCAACCTAATTTGCTGGTTGTCCACACGGCGCAACAACGGGCTAAAACCCTCCAGTACAAAGCGACTGCTGGGGATAAAGATGATAAGTGCCTAGACCATGGGTTCCCAAACGGGGGGGGCGATGAAGAAATTCCAGGGGGACACAAGGCGACCCAGCCTCACCCCCCCCCATCAATCCCACCCTAAGTTTTGCTGCTATTTTTCTTGGAGGAGGGGGCGTGAGGGTTTCTCAAAAATCAAAAGGGGGCATGATGCCGAAAAATTTCGGAACCACTGGCCTAGACCTTTTTGGAAGGAATGTGTACTCCTCAGTCACGTCCATACTCCAAATGGCCAACTACTCAGCGCTGTTAGCCAATCATAACTTCGACAATTACACGAAGTTAGTCCAACTGCTCGAACACCTGCCTGACACAAAAAGACAGTTTCTCAAGGCTATTATTCAAGAAGGCTATACCACTTCTCGTTCAGCGCTCAACATTGCCCTTGACACAGTAGATGCGGCAGCAAGAACGACAGTGACATCTGTAGTAACGCGCAGGGCCTCGTGGCTCCACAAAGTGGCTGTTCTGAGGGAACTTCAGTCGAAGGTTGAAGACCTACCATTCGACACACAAGGTCTCTTTGCAGACAAAACATACCAGTTGCTTCATTCTGGCAAGGATTCGCGTACCACCCTAAGTATCTTAGAAATGTATACGCTGCCATACTGATGCAAAAAGTATACATCCTATCAAAGACAGAGACCGTTCCCTTACGCACAGCCACGGCAATATGACCAACAACGCCCTAAGCAGCGTCCTTAAAAACGATGCCCCCAGGCCACTAGACCTACAACTCAGCCACAATTCAAACAGCAAGTTTGACGTGTTGATTGAGGGATTGCAAACCATTCCAATACTGTCTGCCTCGACTGCCAGCACTGCAGTTCTCCACCCCCGCTTGCGTCCCTTTCAACATCATTGGGCTGCAATAACAACAACAGATGGGTCATGCAGCTCATAACAACGGGCTACGTAATCCCCTTCACATCCCATCCTCCAACCACCCCTCCCCTCCCGTCCCTTTTCAGGGACCCATCTCATGAGCTCCTCCTCAAGCAAGATATAGATCACCTCCTCAATATCGCAGCAATAGAGAGGGTGCCGCAATCCTTTCAGAGGAGAGGGTATTACTCCTGCTGTGTTCTGACACAGAAAAAGTCCGGCGGTTGGAGGCCCATACTAGACCTCCGTCGTCTCAATTATTATGTGTGGAAGCAGCGATTCAAGATGGTGACCCTCACAACCATCATACTGGTGCTTGAGCAAGAAGACTGGTTTGCATCCCTCAGTTTACAAGATGCTTATTTCCATGTCATAGTGCATCCTGCCCACAGGCGCTTCCTGTGCTTCCTGGTAGGCTCCGAGCACTACCAGTACAAGGTGCTGCCATTCGGCCTTTCATCAGCCCCAAGGGTGTTTTCCAAGACACTGGCGGTAGTAGCAGCTTTTCTACATTGCCTAGGGATCATTATCTTCCCTTACCTGGACGATTGCCTCCTCAGGGCCTCGAATGCGGTCACCACAACAAGATGGCTCTTCGATACCTTAGGCCTTATAATCAATATCCAAAAGTCGTCCCTTGTACCTCAACAGACTATAGACTTTATAGGCGCTTGTCTTGATTCCGTTACAGCACGCGCTTACCTATCCATTTCCAGACTTCATATGATTCAAGATCTCATTCAGGTTCTCACTACCAGTCTCACAGTTCCAGTGCTCACCTGTCTGCAACTGATGGGGCACATGGCAGTGACAACATACATCGTTTCCCACGCCTGCCTTCATTTCAGATGCCTTCAGCACTGGATATTGACAGTATACACATCTCACATGCATGACGTGCACAGAATGGTCACTGTACCAAGCAGTCAGGCAATCTCTGAAGTGGTGGACCGTCCCCCACAACTGCAGCGGGCATCCCCTTCTGCATTCCTCAACCTACTGTCCAGGTGACAACAGACGCTTCCCTGCTTGATTTGGGGGCTTATATGCAGGGCAAACAAGCTCAAGGCTGTTGGTTGGCCCAGGAATCGCTCTGCCATATTAATCTGCTTGAGTTGCGAGCGGTGTGCAATTCTTGCAACCACTTCCCTCCCTGGATACACAACCAGATGGTGCAAATTCTCACAGACAATATGATAACAGTCTATTACATAAACAAACGGGGGGAACCCGCTCCTGTACACTGTGCAGGGAAGCCGTGTATTTGTGGAATTGGTGCAACTGACACAATATCATAATCACCGCAGCATATCTTCCGGGAGACGACAACACGACAGTAGATATGCTCAGCAGACACTTTGCGCAACAACACGAATGGGAGCTACACCCTGAAGTCTTACAGAGCATATTCTGTCACTGGGGTCACCCAACTACGGACCTTTTCACCACGCAGTACAACGCAAAGTGCGATCACTACTGCTCCAGAACGGGCATAGGCTTCGCATCGAAGGGAGATGCCTTTCTATACAACTGGGGTTGGCAGCTTCTGTATGCATTCCCACCTATCCCCTAATACACAAGGTCCTAGAGAAAGCAGCAGCGGACAGAGCAACACTAATCCTAGTTGCACCATTCTGGCCACTCCAAACTTGGTTCCCTTACCTACTCCATGTGTTGCCTCATCCCCCGTATCACCTTCCCAGTCGGCCTGCTTCTTCTGACTCAAGATCATGGGAGGCTACTTCATCTGCAGTTGGATTGCCTCTCCCTTACCGCTTGGCTCCTGACACATGCCAACTAGAAAGACTAGGTAGTTTGGCAGCTGTTGACCATCTGCTTCTATACATAGTAGGAAAGCTTCGACCCAAAACACTTACCTGCATAAGTCGAAAAGATTCACTGAATGGTGCGCACACAAAGGCTCAGATCCTCATGGAAAGCCCTTATGTTCCATTCTAGAATACGTTTTACACCTCAAACACCGTGGACTTTCTCTATCGTCTCTTAGGGTGCACTTAGCGGCTATCACAGCTTTCTGCTGACCAATTGAGGGCTATACCATCTTCTCGCATCCCACTACAAGAAGATTCCTCAAAGGACTGACCAACCTGTTTCCTGAACACAAGCAACCTCCAGATCCTTGGAACCTGGAGTTGGTCCTAGATACTCTTATGCGGCCACCGTTAAGAGTCCTTGTCTACATCCGACTTCAATTCTCTTACCATGAAGGTTGTGTTCCTGTTAGCAATTACATCTGCATGCAGGGTAGGAGAACTGGCAGCCTTGTCGGCATCACCTCCCTACACCATTTTCACACCACAGGTGGTCATTCTACGACCACAGCCATTGTTTTTGCCCAAGGTCAACTCCAGCTTTCACATAAATGAACCTATCTTTTTACCCGTATTCTACCCAAAACCGCATTCCTCAAAACACCATGTACTTCATTTGCTAGACATCCAGGGAGCTCTGGCATTCTATATTAAAAGGACCCGCAATATACGAAAAACTCAACATCTGTTAATCTCACTTGACCGCTCTAAAGGTTGTCCATTATCATCTCAGCGAATATCGAAAATAATAGTCTCATGTATTACTAAATGATATGTAATAAGAAATGTCACACTACGTCATATGGTCAGAGCCCACTCTCCCAGGGCAGTAGCATCTTCAACAGCCTTCCTTAAAGGGGTTCCCATCAAAGACATTTGCTGAGCGGCAACGTTGTCTTCTGAGCTTACGTTCACAAACCACTATGCACTATCTAAGATCATCATCTCCGACACAGCAGTAGCCAATGAGGTCCTCTCTTCAGCGGCAACAAATTGACTCCACCCCTCCGCCTTATGTCGGCTATTGCTGTGGAATTACCCACAGTGGAGCACTCACGGGGACACTACCCGAAGAAGAAGTTGTTACTCACCTTGTGCAGTAATGATGGTTCTTCGAGGTGTGTGTCCCCATGGGTGCTCCACGACCCGCCCTCCTCCCCTTTTTGGAGTCTGTTATTTTGTCTTGCAGATCTCGACGATCAAGAGGAACTGGCAGGAGCTGGACCACATGAACCAAAACGGCGCAAAAAGCAGCAAGATGGTCGCCGCACATGCGCGGTCCAGCAAACAACAGCTGAAACATCTCCGAACTGCTGTGCTGGGACGAGCCCGACACCCACAGTGGAGCACCCACGGGGACACACACCTCGAAGAACCATAGTTACTGCACAAGGTGAGTAACTTCTTCTTCATAAATTGAGCAAAAAATCTAGGAATATCCCTAAACATTTATGAATTTTATTTTTTTTCTGAATTCCATGCTTAATATTATATATGCACATAATTTGCTAGTCTTAATTTCAAAATCTCAAAGTGGAAAGTCTTTATAGTTAGAAGCACTTACAATGTGGGACTGCCATGTTATGGAGATTAATAATGGAATGCAATTTTTCACAGTGAAGTCCAGGTCATTAATAATAAAAAATTATAAGCACCTGAAAGCTTGTTGGTGGCATGTGTACATGAGTTGATGGTCTCAGTCTAATGTTTAGTGAACAGTAACTGGTCTCTTTGGCTGTGTCCAGACTCAGGGTTTTTTTCGAAAAAAGTAGCCTTTTTTCGAAAAAACTTCACCTGCGTCTAGACTGCAGCCGCGTTCTTTCGAAATTAAATCGAAAGAATGCGGCTTTTCTTTCGACGGTGGTAAACCTCATTTCACGAGGAAGAACGCCTTCTTTCGAAAGTGCTCTTTCGAAAGAAGGCGTTCTTGAATGTAAATAGGGCTTCTTCGAAAGAGAGCATCCAGACTCACTGGGTGCTTTCTTTCAAAAAAGCGGCTTGCTTTTTCGAAAGTTCCGCGTGCAGTCTAGACGCGCTCTTTCGAAAGAGCAGAAAGGTAAGGGATTGAATAGAGACAAAACTCTCCTTTCAACCGTAGAAGGCTTTTTCTCTAGGTCAGTGTTAGGATAGACTAGAAGAGAGAAAGTTTGTACTGTACTTGTTATTTGGAGAGAGAGAAGACGTCATTTTCCAGTGCTGTCAATCTATGCCCTTTCACAATCAGTACATTCATTTAAATTCTGTATTCAGAAAAGAAAAGCTTCCTGTTGACAGTTAAAACTCACTTGGTCTTTGTAACCTCTGTTTAAAATCATTTATGTTGAAGTCAAGGCTATCTACAGCATTGTGGAGTTAAATGAATGTACCTAGATACATATTTCAGAAAACATGACAGCTTCGTTATATCTTTTCAAAGTACAAATCCGAGAAGGTTATTTAAAATGAATCCTCTGGAAAGGTTAAAGTATGTCTTTGTTCTTTTCCTCACAATTTGAGTAGAAAATGTTCAAGGAAACTGAAATATTTATTCCCCATATTTGCCTTTACTAGAAATAGTGAATACAAACTCTCTGTTCCAGCCTGCTGAGAAGACAAGCTGGCTTTCCAATTGTGATCTCCCAACTCAAAGTAGAAATGATAGTGTTAGCTCTGTTGTGCGCGTGGCATAGTAAAAGAAGACTTTTGGGAAGCAAGGATTGGAAGCTTTAAGTACCAAAGGCCCCTGCAGAGTTATGCATGTTTGCTAATTTTTCTTTGAAATTTTGCAAGGGATTCAACGACTGCTGGGGTTCCTCTGATCCTAAATTTTCTCTATCTGCTTTATTTGGATGTTGAACAACAGAAAGTATAATTTTTCCTATCTTGTCCTGGACTTGAATTTGGCTTCAAATTCTGTGGAATTAAGCCAGCAGAGAATTGGGTCCTAATTTTTACCAGGCAATATATTTTTTTCTGTCACAAGAAAACTTTTTTTACAGTTGTTATCAGCACATCACAAAATGAAACCACAGTACTGAAAGGATAAACTAAACTGAGAGATGGAAAGACATACCATTTGAGTGCATTGCTAAATAAACAATATAAGATGAAGGATTAAAATTAAAGTGAATGAGTAAGAAGTTTTAAAGGGGTATTAATCAAAGAGATTTTAGATAATAACTGAATTAGCTACAATGACAGAGAATCAAGAAAATAACCCTGGATCATTCTATCACTCATCATATTCTGTGCTACAAATATGATGAGTGTTTTTACTAGGTGGTTTATTTTACCTAAGATGATATTTTTCATTTGCAAAAAATATTTCATTTTTTTACTACACAATTATGACTTTTTAATTGTTTTTTTTGCCGGTTGCTCTTTTGATGGGAAGATGAGAATGGTCGACTTTTGGAGATCTGGTGTGGAGTCAAAACCAAGCAAATTCCAGCAAATTCTTCTACCAGTTTATTTAAGTTAATTGAAGAAGCTGAGAGGAAGCCAGTGAAAACCCCTTTGTACGTAATGTGTGGAACAATCTATTTCATGAAGTGTTTTTACTTTCCCTGACTTTCCCTTGTAGTGTTTGACCTATCATCTAGTTCAGGCCAGATTCTTGGATTTTTCTTGTGCCCTCACCAGTTACTTTCTACTGGTTTCTGCTTTCCTCCCAAGTCCATGACTTCCAGAAGATACTAGGAACTTCATTGAAATCAGTAAAAGGAAACCTATTGTCTTCGGTGGCCCTTGGTTCACACACTGGGTAAAGAGGCTAACATTCTTTTCATAAACTCTGATTGTATTTCCTCTTAAGTTACAGCAGTCTTCATTGACATTGAATGTGAGAGTCATATGGTAGATCTTCTGTAGTCTTTTTTTTCCCCTTTTATATCTGAATCACTTTTCAGGACTCCTTGGTATAGTATTTTGAAAGAAGCCATTTTGTTTTTCAGTCATTATATTCTACAGATATTACCAGTGAGGTACAAAAATATATTGAGTACGTGACTTGATAGCCTAAGTCCCATTTTCAAAAATAGATTAGGCACTTCAAAGGCTAAAACATGGGAAAGTTATGCCCATGTTATCTTAACTAGTGTAATTCTACTGTTATAACTGGTAAAATTGTTCCATGTAGACAAACCCTGAATTCTATTTGTAAGTCACTTTTGAAAATAGGACTTGTGCTCCTAAATCACTTTAGGCAGTGATGAAAATTGTATCCTTTATGATAATTTTGATTTAAAATGAGCCTATGTTCTGATTACTGGGTAGTTTGTTTTCCATAGTCATTTTTTAAAATAGTCTTTGACTGTTGTCTTTGGCAAAGACTGGTAAATCACTGTAAGTTAATTGTTTACAATAAACATGTATGTGCTGTACTTTCTTTAAAAAAATAAATCCCCTTACATTGCTATGTTCTTGAAAATGTTGCTCATGGTTGTTTAAGTATTTTCCTTCATAACATGGCATGGAGTCCTTTGAGAAGATTTAAAAAAAAAGTAAATTATTGCTGCTCAATCAAGGGATTCCTTAACTATGAAAATATAACAGCTAAGATTTTTAAAAACAAGAGCCTTAAAGTTGAAAGTGTATATTTCAATTTAGAAAAAAAGTTGTATGATTTTTTTCAATGTGATGGTCACCCAGCAGCTCCCATTGCAGTTAATGGGAGCAGCTAAGTGTTCAGTATTTTTGAAAATCAGCCTTCATATTTAGGATCCTAAATCAGGATTCGTGCCTAGGATTTTCAGAGCCTAATGAATTTGGCACCCAGCTCCCATTGAAATTTAAAGTTGGTTGAATCCTTAACTCCTTTGGAAACATATTGCTCAATATATTTCTTTTTTCTTTCAAGGATAATTGCTGACCATCAGCGAAAATATTACTCAATAACTTTTATCTAGCCAACCAATTAAAAATCTTTACTCTCTGCAGCACTCTACCACATGAAATGGAATCCACAGTAAAAATTCTCTTTCAAGTTGCTCAGTTATTATCATTTTATGATAATTATCAGGACAGGTCATCATTGTGACTTTGTGCACCAGTTCACCTGGACCTGACGGACATGAGATAAGTAATCCAAATAAATTTGGTGTACAAAGGTTTAGGACTACACTGTTTGTTGACAAAATCAGATAGACTAACATTATGGGAAATAAGCCAATTTATCTGTACTGTATGTTATGTTCCATACATGACAACATATATACACAACTGTAACTTTCATACAGTGGATATTTTATGACCCTGATGGGAAGTTCCATATTATATCTTGATTATTTCATTAACACCTTAAAACTATCAGTGCCAACAAAATAAAATGTCAACTCTTTTCTTTCACAGTGGATTTGAGTGTATTAGCTATCCTTTGATGGATGCAGTGTCTGGAAGCTGGGAACTGAAAGCTGCTGCCCCTGTATCTGGTAAATCTGGATTTGCACTGGCTGATTTACCAATCCCTAAGGGAGATACAGAGCCAGAATCCAGATCAGACACCCTGCATGGAATGGGAGATGCCCCAAGCAATGAGGATGGTGAGTAGAGATAATGGATTAGTCAACTGCTCAGCGTCTTAGTTAACTGAGAAACAAAAGGTATCTTTACACAGCAGTAAAACAACTCAAAAAAATAGGAGACTGCTTTTGTAATGCAAATAGGAGGCTCTCAAAGCATTTTAACAGCAGAAGTGATTTCCACTGACTTTCTTATAATAAATAGAATGAATTTCATAGAAATATTTAATTTCTATTTTATAAAAAACTACCTCCTCTCCAAAGCTTCTGCTTCAGTTATTTTGTTCAGTCAAAACACACTGGTTCTCAATGAATTAGATCAGTGTTTCCCAATTTTATTTGGCCATGGAACCCTTTTCAGCTTTTCAGAATTTCAAGGAACCCCTAGGTTTGTCAAGCAAAAAAAAAAAGAGGGGAACCCACCAATGCATGAAAATTACAATCCTTCCCCAAGACCCCACCCCTTTTGAGGCCCCATCCTCTCTGTTCCTCTCCATCACTTGCTTTCCCCAGCCTTTATACACTCTCACTGGACTGAGACAGGAGGCGCGGGCTCTGGAGTGGGAATGAGGGTTTTGGGTCTGGGAAGGGGAGAGAAGTGTAAGCTCTGGGAGGGAATTTGGATGCAAGAGAAGGGGGTGCTGGCTCGGGGAGGGGGCTTCAGGCTGGGGAGTGTTGGGCTCAGGTGTAAGGTTGGGGTGCTGAGCAAGTCACAGGCTTGTGGATGTGAGGGTGCAGGAGTTTGGATTGGATATGTGAGGGGCTCAGGGCAGGGAGGCTGGGAGTATGATGGGCTCAGGACACAGATTTGCCATGTGAGGATGGTGCAGGAGTGTTGTGGCAGAAGACTGAGGATGTGGGGATGCAGGAGTTAGGGGATGTAAGAGGCTCAGGACAGAGCGTTCCAGTGTATGATCGGCTCAGATTTGGGGTCAGGTGGTGCAGGAGTGTTATGATGCTGCAGTGAAATGGGGATTTGGCCCCAATTGGAGGCATGTTGGCCATGCTTCATTTTTAAATAAAATATTATGTCAAACTCAAAAGGTTTTAGCATTGTCTATTTTTGAGAGGGGCAAGGAACCTGTTTTGAGCCAAGGGTCACTGACCCACAGAAAAGTCAGTTGGCACAACACAAGTGAGATGCAAACCCCTCCTCCCCAATGCTAACTAATGTGGTCCCAACTGTGCTGGTGTGGGCAGGGGACAGGATGCTAGTGGGTGCTGGGGCCGGGGCGAGGGTGCTGCTGTGTGGCAGGATGCTGGCACAGGTGGTGGGGTGCTGGGACAGGATGTTGGGGTCAGGGACATCGTCCTGCTGGGCACTGGGATGGGTGGCAGAGTGCTGGGACAAGGAACAGGGTGGTGCTGGGTGCTGCGGTTGGTGGCAAGGTGCTGGGACAAGGAACAGGGTGGTGCTGGGTGCTAGGGTGGATGGCACAGTGCTGGGGCTGGGGACAGGGTGCTGCTGGGTGCTGGGGTGAGTGGCAGGGTGCTGGGGCCACGGACAGGGTCCTGGGGTGAGTGGCAGGGTGCTGGGACTGGGGACAGGGTTCTGGGGCCGGGGACAGGGTGCTGCTGGGTGCTAGGACTGGGGACAGGGTTCTGGGGCCGGGGACAGGGTGCTGCTGGGTGCTAGGAACAGTGCTGGTGGAGGCAGGGGACAGGGTACTTGGGGGGGGGGGTCTGGGCAGGGGACAGGGGCAACTGGGACCAATATCTGGCAATCCTGCAGCACCTCTGGGTTCCAGGAAGTGTGCGACTGCACTTCCCCATCCCAAATAACTGGCATGCACGCTGCCTGAGCAGCAGGGGCTCTTGCGTGCCAGCAACTTACTTCCGCGATGCCATCCTGTGGGGGGGAGGACGCAGTGAGTCCCAGGGCAAAGCGCGCTGCCTGCACAGTCGGAACTGCACAGACCCGGGTCTCCTGCCCTCCTGCCCCCCACCCCTGTGCAGAATGGCGGCGGAACTAGGTTGCCGCGTGCCATAGCCCCAGCTGTTTAGGCAGCGTGAGCCGGCTCCTTTGGGGAGCAGAAGTGCTTCCCTTCCCGCTGTGGGTCACATGGAGACACCCCTTTCTGGCACCCCCCTAGTGTGCCGGCCAGAAGCAACTGTTCTTTCTGCCCCTGCCTCCCTAGGGAGGAACTAGAAACAAGCTAGCCGGTGCTCTCTCTTTCAGAGGAGGCGGGGGAGTGCCGGCTATTCATGGAACCCCTACTTTTGCTTTGCGGAACCCCAGGGTTCTGCGGAGCACCAATTGGGAAACACTGAATTAGATCAAAGGAGCTGCAAGAATTACTTACACAGCCTAAAGATATGTCTACACAGCAGGGCAAAAGTTGAATTAAGATACGCAACTTCAGCTATGTCAATTGCGTAGCTGAAGTTGAAATAGCTTAATTCAGCTTTTGGTGCTGTCTACACAGTAGGAAGTCGAAGGAAGAACACTCTTCCTTCGGCTTCCCTTGCTCATCATGGAATGAGGAGCCGGAGTAAGAAGTCCTTCATCTCAACATTATTTTGAAATAATGGCTTGCTGTGTTGATGCACATTTTATTATTTTGAATAATGTCAGTTATTCCGAAATAATGCTGCTGTGTATTCACTGGTGGTAGAATGAAAGAAGGGCCTAAACCCTGAAATGTAAATGTTAATCCAGAATTTGGAACCTCCCTCCCACCAGCAACATACAGCCTGTCTCTAGTAACAACTTTCATTCTGCGAGAGGCTATAATTTCAAATGTAGCTGGTGCAGTGTCTTCAGTAAAGTGAAAGTGCTATTTTCTGCAAGAATAGAGGTGTTGGATCCTAAAGCCTCTAGTTCCTTTAAGATATTCTTTAATTAATTGAATTTAGTTTAAGATAAACACTTTTAAAGCAGAAATATATCTTTAATTTTTCCCCTCTCCATTTTGTTCCAGATGCTTGCAATATCTGGTGTATGAATTTTGAGGGAATGGCCAACAAGTTTTAGCTTGTGGGCTTATTTTGAGGTTACGGAACCACAGTCCAGTATTCCCAATCCCATTTAGTTAAGTCATATGATTTTAAAAAGAGCAAATTTGGGATCTTTCTATTTGCCTATTGGGTTTGAAAAATTGGTGTCCACATCATCAAGCCTTACCTTGAAGTTATAAAGATTAGAATGTTCTCCTTTTTTAGAAAGTAAAAATAGATTTTCACATAATCACTCAGTTCTTGGAGTCAGGGCTTTTAGAAAATCATAAAATATCTGAAGACTCATGATAAAATCACCAAAGTTGGAAATCTGACAACAGAGTTGCCATTCTTTCCTGGGCATTTCATGTATCAGAATTTTGTATTAAAAAAAATACAAATTTTCCCATGTAAAAAGCATCACAAATGGTTCACTGTAGTGTGCTCTCATCTGTGAATGTGTGTATGAATCATGAGGTTCACTCGGGGGAGAAAAAGGTCTCGTTTTTGTGGATGGCATGTCACATACCCTGACAAGGTGTTCATTTCGAGGGGAGCCATTTCAGCTGAATTTGGGAGGTATAGATGCCTAGAATACAGAGAGGAAAAGCTGCTTGTTGACACTGTTTTTAAACATTAAGTTTGTAAATGAAATAAAATTAAAATAAGAAAATGTGGAATTACAGAACAGTCTGCTGGTGACATCAGGTATGGTTTTGGAGTTAAAGGGCGCCTATTTAAAGTACTTAAGTGGAACCCACTATCACAGGATCTGAGAGTATCACACTCTTTACTATACTTATTCTCACAGTACCCCATGAGGCAGGCAGTGGGGGGAGGTTTAGCTCAGTGGTTTGAGCGTTGGCCTGTTAAACCTAGCATTGTGAGTTCAGTCCTTGAGGGGGCCATTTACAGGTCTGGGGCAAATCTGTCAGGGATGGTACTTGGTCCTGCTGTGAGGGCAGGGGTTTGGACTGGATGACCTCTCAAGATCCCTTCCAGTTCTATGAGATAGGTATATCTCCATATATTCAGTGTTGTTATCCCTATTGTAATGGGCAGGAGTCTGAGGGTGCATCTACACAGCACCCTAAACTCAAAATAAGATATGCAAATTGCACATCTTATCTCAAATCTATTTCAAAATAGCTTATTTTGAAATATGGCATATCTATAAAGCGCCAGATTTCAAAATAACACTCTATTTCAAGCCGTCCCTTATCCGTCGTGCAACAAGACTTACCAGGATGGTGAAATAGCACGCCCGTGGCTTGTGTAGACATACCCTGAGGCTATATCTATACTGCCCCCTCTTGTGCAAAAAAATGCAAATGAGGCAAAGCATGGAATATTGCCATGCCTCATTTGCATTATTAATGAGGCTCCGTTTTTGCGCAAAATCCTCTCGCACAAAAACAGTGCCTCATTAATTATGCAAATGAGGTGTGGTGATATTCCACGCTTTGTCTCATTTGTATGTTTTTTTGCAAGAGGCGGCAGTATAGACATAGCCTGAGACACAGAAAGGCTCCATGACTTGCCCATGGTCACACACAAAGTTTATGATGGATCAGGGATTTAAACTCCTACATCCTACACTAATGTCTTAATGTCCTTTTGTCCATTTCATTACTCTTTGAAGGAGTTATAGCACAGTAAGTCTCATCCTATGTACATATTCAATACTTAGATTGTTATTCCATATTCCTACAGGACAGGGAGTAACAATTGAACTAACACTTTCTTTATAAACATGCTAGCATTGCTTTACCACCCTATTATTCATGGGAGTCTAATCCTGAAGCTTGGGAGTTGAATCATAGTTTAATCATAGCAGTTTATTGTGAACAGCAATATTAAATCCTCCCATATAACTTGATACAGTGTAAATACGTGATTTGCATCTTAATATGGTAAATGGAATAACAAAGCTGGGGGCAGTTATGAGTTAGTTGAAAAAACAAAATAAATACCATCCACCTTAGTAAGCAAAGAGGTTTATTTGATAGCCCTAGCTTGTGTGACACTTATGGTTTTAAAAACTCAAGAGTTTGTGCAAATGTTTTTGTCATTTGTCATTTCCTTTTTAACTCATCAAAGTAAATGTTCATAATGAAGAAGAATCCATATGTACCACATGAAGGAACTCTCAAGTTATCATCACAAGATTACGGTTATTAAACAAATGTATCTCACTTTTGCTGGCTCACTCTCTAGCGCATTTGATTAGTGATATTTTAGGTTATAGATAAAAATATGACGGTTGGAGTTGAAATCCCCACTACAATATGGAACTAACACCTTTCCTGGTACAACCATAATCCAGGGTGTTAGTTACCACAAAAGAAGTGTCAGGGAGATGACTGGTTCCTGATCATCCTTGTAAGTGTAAATAGTAACAATATTGTATTTTTAACTCCTTATTCATTCTCTATAGAACACAGCACTTTTCAGCTAGAAGGGATGGAAGTCTTGCATCTAGTTCAGCTGATTTCAGTATCTTTTTATAGAGGGAGGACTAAATGCTCAGCTTCACTGAAGCAGAGGTTATCATGCCAAATCAAGACAAATGTGACTCTGAACAACCTTTGCTCCCTACCCGGCCCCTTGTACTGGGACAGCTCTTGGGCCCCTGCTCAAATTGGAGCAGCCGAAAGGTTGCTTTAATTGTGCCAGTTTGTAATAGTCCCTTTGAATGGGCTTTACGGAAATGAGGTTCTGTGAAGCACAACTCAATCTGGTGTCCCTCTCTAAACATTCCCTTTTACCCAAAATTTCCCTGTGCAGACATGCCCTCTGGAGCAATGTAGAAGGACATTAGTGCAGTCCAGAAACTTGTAACTTTCCCATTAGCTAACCTTTTCATCTAGTATGTGTAATGAATGTATAATCCTCTGCCTGCTGCATACCCATAATTGACAATTCTCCTTTCCAGTCTTCTTTAACAATAAGTGGGGATCACATTTATGGAGTAGCTGGACTGAGCATAAATTGGTATACCAGCATGTTTTGGATGACCCCCTCAGGATTTGCAGAATGTTGACTTTGATTTAAAAAGAAAAATGAATTTTTAACTCTTCTGGTTGTGAAGAACACCTCCTGGATATGACCCTGTACAGTACCATCTGCCTGAGTGTGCAGAAGCAAAGACAAACAATGAGACCATTTGGCCCTGGTATAATTTCACAGACCTGTGAGTGGGTTGTGAGTGTGTGTGACAGATGAGAAAAGAAAGAAATACTAACAAGCGAGTCAGTGATGGGGTGAGAAAGTGTGGAGAAAGTAGGAAGAGGAGGAAAGAGATTGAGGGAAAAAAAGAAAAGGGCGGGACAGTAGGTGAGATTGAAGGGCAATATACAAAACAGAAGAGTGTGATAGCAGGAGATGGAACAATTATTATACAATAAATTAAGTATGAGAGAGATGATCCAGGAAAGAAGCAACAAGATAAACAGTATGAAAGGTACAAAAAAAAATGGAGTGAAGGCCAAGGAGAAAGAGGAGGAAGAAAAAGCATGAAAGAGATAAGTAAGCTCAACATACTACGTAATTAATAATACGTTTAGTGTAAAAATGCTCCAATGACTGACCCTTTGTTTATTAAAAAAGGGACATGTCTGGGAAGCACATAGTGAAATTCATCCAAGGCAAGCTCCACATGCTTCCCAGGGCCTGCCCAACAGTAACTATTTCTAATTAGCACTGCTAATAGAGGGCACATCTAACTAAGAGATAAGGTTGAATCTAGCATGGTCAATTTTCTGCCATCTGATTTTGCAAAGTAAAAGGGCCGTGTCCTCACTGCGGGGAAGAATCAAATGTAGTCCAAAGTAGTGCGCCCCCATTAGGGAGACTACTGTCAACTTGGAGAACGAGGTACTTGGGCAGCTGTGCATTCTGGGCTCTGCTCATGGTGTCCACTGGGTCCAAAACTCTGCAGCGGGTGGTCAGACGCTCATATTGCCAGTGTCCCAGAAGGCACTTGTCTACTCCCTCCCCCCTTGTGTGATATCAGCGAGAGGTAGTCCACTCACACCTATTTTTTTTACTCTGTTTGCCCTGTGCCAAAGCAGCATGAGCATGGAGCCTGGTGTGCAGGAAAACATTGTCATGCTCATGTGTGTCGTGGTGCACCTCTTGACTGCTTTATGTCCTGAAATAGGAGGGTGTTTGTCCCTTCCAAAAGTCTTGATAAGTTTGTTGTTCTTGTTTGATGGGTGGAGAGGAGTGACTCTTGTTAGTCGTATAAAGGCATACCTGCACTGTGGCTTAACACTGGAAGCTGACCCTTCACGCTGACTTGTGCTTGTGCTTAAGGGGCTGTTTTAATTGCAATGTAAATGTTCAGGCCCCCAGACCCGATAAGGTGGGAGGGTCTCAGAGTTAAGATTCCAGCCTAAGCCTGAACATCTATGCTAGAATTGAACAGCCTCTTATCCTGACCCCCGCTATGGGCCAGCTGCATGGCTTTAACTGCAGTGTAGACATACCCTAAATGTCTAAAACCCGATCTTGGCTTCCATGGTGTATTGTGGCAGTCAGAGCCACAGTCTAATTATACATTTTTGTGGGAATGTATTTCCTTTTCTTGGTTTTGAATTTGTTCCACTTCAGTTCTACTAATTGTCATTTTGTTGTTGTCTTATGAGATAAATAGAAGATCACATTATTTCTTCATAATTTTGTACTCTTTTTATCATGTCATCATTTACTGAGTTGATCATTCAGGCTTTATGCAGGTAGAGTGTGAAAGGGATGAAGTGAAATCCACCCTTTCCCATAGCTGCTGTGGATTGGAATAGCTGTTGCAGCTCTGCCATGCTAGATGCATGAATATTGAAAGTAATTGGATCCGTCAAAACACAAACCAATAGCCTGTTCTTTCGCCTGCATCGTTGTGTCTTTTGTGCTTGTCTTTGTGGGGATAATGAAGATGTGGAGACTCTTTGCTTAGTGTATAGGGGTCTTCACATGTATTTCCTTGTGCAGCCCTATGTGGGACTTAACAAATGGAGAGAGCTTACTTAGTATTATCAGTGAATTTCACCCAAAATAAATAAGGCATATAATATGCAACATTGTTGTGTGGACAGGTATGGAGAATGTAATAAGAAAAGGGGTCAAAGCACAGCTGTTATATTTTGAAGTAGCACATTTACCCTGAGTTGTTCGGGTCCTTAAGGAGGGGCTCAGGGCAGGGGCTGTCCATGTGTATGTGCATGCACGTGCGTGTAGGGAGTGTGAAGGGAGGGCACCCAAGATTCATACCAGAGCTACTTGCTCTTCCACTTGCTCTTCCTGTACCTGTCAGCGAGAGCAAAGCGTACAGTTTGTCTGCCTCCTGCACTCCCCAGCTAGAGTGAAGAATGCAGCAAACTGTCTTTCTCCTCACTCCCTAGTGAAGGGGAACAGCCAGTAATGTCCCCGTATGAATCAGGGAAAGGGCTTCAGACCCCCTTCCCCCCATCAAGGAGAGTGGGGGGGGGGGGTGGAGTACTTGGGGCTAGGCTTGTTCCAGATGTGGGGCACCCGTAGCCAGCCCCTTTCACATGGCTGATGATTCTGTCTCTTTTCTGTATGGTTTTATGACTAGCAGTCCATTCCAGGCACATCCCATTTTCTGGCACAACCAAACCCTTCTGTTGCTTTAAGTTATGATAGAGGAAGCTGTATACTGAATTTGGTGGTCGTAACTCTTACCATTTAAGGGGTATTTTGAAGAAACGGACATATTCTCTCAAATATGTAGTAGATTATTGCTTCCTAAAGATTCATTTGACTATTAGGTTTGCAACTTTCAGCCATGGAGACGTTTTCCTGGCCATTGTTTCATTGATTATACTCTCGTTCTTCTCAGCAGGTTTCATCTCTGGTTTTGAGAGAAATGCTGGCTAGCTCTCAAAATGCCTCAAGAATAACTTCTGTTGATGGGTAAATTATGAGGTCCTTGAGGCTTTCATGCACCACAGTCTGGAGTATGGATGTAATAATGAAATAATGAAAATTCATGCAGTTCTATCCACTATTGATGAACTGTCAGTGAAATAGAATTCTGAAAGGTTCTGTTGTATAGTAGTAACACATATGTAGCCTTTTATTTCAAATGTGGCTATTTTCCCGTATTTCAAAAAGGTAATGAGATCCAAACTTAGCAAAGATGGATTAGATGGAATTCCTTTAGAGAGTCTCCTTAGTAACAGTATAGTTATACATATCTCAGATTTACCAATTCATTCCTAGCTGTTTCCTGATGTTAGAGAAATAAATTAGTTTTGTAAAAATGAGTCTTTTTGGGTTTTAGTTTTGTTTTTCTTCTTAAACATCAGTCATAGTAGCAACAGTTTTATGTTGAATTATGAATAATTTTCCAAGACTCTTTTTGAAAAGTTAATAATGGCTGTTTAAAATAGCACTAGACAAATTACCAAATGGAATCAGAGCAGCAATAGTAGTTTGTTTATTTCAGTTTATGTAACGCTAATGGAAGTGACGCATGTATGTTAAGGAAGAATATTCCTGTTGTGTTCTTGATGTTTTTACAAGACTTCAACGTGTATTATGAAAGAGATTATACAGCATTGATAACAGTAACATGATTTTGCTGGTTGTCCAGCTTCTCTCAATCTCTCTGATTTAAATTTGGTTTATAGCATCACATTTTCTGCTGTATCAGCTAAAATATTTCTCATATTTGTGGAATGAAGAACTCAATTTATTATGTTATATGTCTTACATTTGGGGGAATTATAAGACTGAGCAACAAGTTTTCAATTGAAAGCAGGTCTAGGAATGTGTAAAGTTTTCATATTCAAGCCAACCCAAATGTATCACTGGTTGATTGTTTAGAAGATTGGCACTTTAAAAAGTTCCGGTTCTCTCTCTCTCTTTCTTGCTGATTGTTTTTATGCCATTAGTATTCAGTTTTAATTATTGCATCTTAATTCATGCCTGCTGTTAAAGGTTTACCATACTAACTTCATTAAATGTGCAATCCTGTCCTTCAATCTGCTGAATCACAAAAAGGAGAGTGGTTTGGTTTGGTTTGAATCCTCTTGGATTCTCTTCTCATTTCACCAGAATGTCATTTCAATTGGTGATATATTAAACTTAAATAGGAAACAAAAGTCACAGAAATTATCTACTGAGCCATCACTTATACTCAACTTTTTAAAAAGAAATCCTACATGCTGCTAAAATAAAAGTTACCTCACATGCAGAATACAAAAGCAACAAATGATATAGCTGGGAATTCGAACAATTGGAGTTCTTGTGAGTCTATGTTATTTTTATTAACAAAATTCAAATACAGCAACAACAAACTACTTTTCTTTTCATTTCACAGTGTCTGAGACTCTAGTCCAGCAAAGTACTTGAACATGTACATAGCTATGAGGAATTGGGTCCCAAAACAGTAGATCTCACTATCAAATCTGTAAAATATGATATTTTATGTATCTTTATATTTAAAATACAGGCAGTCCCCGACTTACGCGGATCCGACTTATGTCGGATCCGCACTTACGAATGGGGCTTTCTCGCCCTGGAGGTCGAGGTAGCGGATTGCTACCTGCGAGCTCCGGGGCGAGAAAGCCCTGTTCGTAAGCTGCTCCGGTGCCCCTGGTCTGCTGGAGACCGTCTCCAGCAGACCAGGGGCACCGGGCGGGTTCCCGCGCTTCTGAGGCTTTGCCCGCCGCTGCTGCCGCTTCAGTCGCAGTGCCTGTGGTCTGCTGGGGACGGTCCCCAGCAGACCACAGGCAGGGGACTGAAGCGGCAGCAGCTGCGGTTCCCCGCGCTTCTGAGACTTTGCTTTGGCAAAGCCTCAGAAGCGGGGGAACCCGCCCGCTGCTGCCGCTTCAGTCCCCTGCCTGTGGTCTGCTGGGGACCGTCCCCAGCAGACCACAGGCACCAGGACTGAAGCCGCAGCCGCGGGGGGGTCCTGCGCCTCTGAGGCTTTGCCAGAGCAAAGCCTCAGAGGCGCGGCACCCCGCTGCCGCTGCGGCTCTGCTCCCGTATCCCTGGCCTGCTGGGGGGGGGGCACGGCTAGTGTGCCCCCCCCCCCAGCAGACCAGGCTTTTGTTTTGGACCCTGGAGCAGAGCAGCTGGGGCTGCCAATTGGTCCTGCAGCGCCTTCTAGGCACTACTGGACCAACCCGGCAGCACCCTAGCTGCTCTACCCCAGGTCCTGATTCAGCCGCTGCTGGTCAGTTTCAGCAGTGGCTGAATCAGGACGCCTGGGGCAGAGCAGCTGGGGTGCTGCTGGGTTGGTCCAGTAGCGCCGAGGAGCGGTGCTACTGGAGCAACCCAGCAGCACCCCAGCTGCTCTGCCCCAGGCGTCCCCAAGTCAGCCGCTGCTGAAACTGACCAGCGCTGACTACAGGAAGCCCGAGGCAGAGTTGCTCTGCCCCAGGCTTCCTGGAATCAGCTGCTGATCAGTTTCAGCAGCAGCTGACTTGGGGAAGTTTGGGGTTCTTAAATTGAATCTGTATGTAAGTCAGAACTGGCGGTCAGTTTCAGCAGCGGCTACAGTCCCTATCTTGTACGTAACCCGGGGACTGCCTGTACATTCTTTGTAGCAGTTTTAATAGTACCAAAAGAGTTTCTTTGGCAGTAATTCAATAAAGAATGCTTTTGTCTACTAAAGAAATAACTGGGGAGCATAATATACCGTATTTTCCGGCGTATAAGACGACTTCTGATGTTAAAAAACATCCCCCCAAAATCGGGGATTGTCTTCTACACCGGGTATGGCTTGCAAAGCCTCGAGGGAAGCCGGCGGCGGGGTATCCCAGGTGCGCCTGAGCTGCCCCGCCGCCGGAGCCCCTCCGCGGCTTTGCAAAGCTGCGGAGGGGCTCCAGCGGCGGGGCAGCTCAGGCGCGCCTGGGCTGCCCAGCCACCGGCTTTCCCCGAGGCTTTGCAAAGCTGCGGAGGGGCTCCGGCGGCGGGGCAGCCCAGGCGCGCCGGGGCTGTCCCGCTTCCGGGGCGTCCACAGAGGCTTTGCTCCCGGTGTCCCTGGTCTGCTGGAGACGGTCCCCAGCAGACCAGAGGCACCAGGAGCAAAGCCAAAGCGGCGGTGGGGTGCTGCGCTTCTGAGGCTTTGCTCTGGCAAAGCCTCAGAGGCGCAGGACCCCGCCGCTGCTGCGGCTTTGCTCTCGGTGCCTCTGGTCTGCTGGGGACCGTCTCCAGCAGACCAGGGACACCGGGAGCAAAGGAGGCGGAGGGGCGCTGGGGTATAAGACGAAACCCTATCTTTTAACTAAAAAATTAGGGGGTCGTCTTATACTCCCAGTTGCCTTATACGCCGGAAAATACGGTACTTTTATCTTGCCCTTTTAATTGACTATACTGTGTTTGACTTGTAGAAGTTTTTGAATTGTCAGTGTGTTGGGAAAGGGGAGAAGAGTTGTTTTTACGCTATACACGTTGGACCTCTTTGGTCCAACACCCTCGGGGACCTGATGAGTCCTGGACAAGGGGATTTGCTGGATCAGGGGAAATCCCTCCCCTAATGGCTCATGCTAACCCGCTTCCTCCACCCCCTCGCTGTCTGCCCTGCCACTGCCTGGCCAGCGGTTACTCCCTGGGTTGACACTCTCCACCTGTCACTGGCCCCGCTGCTGTTAGTCAGAGCTGCATGGTCAGGGCTGGAGCTTCCTAGCTGTCTCCAGGGCCAGAGCTGCGCAACCACTGCCAGCCCCCTGCTACTGCTTAGTTACTGGGGCCAGATCTCCCCACGGTGCCACCCGTCCCCCCCCCACACACACCATGGGGCTCCTGGGTGAGTCCCTGCCCCCGCCACCGTGCTACTGCCCCATGGCAAGACCTCCCTATACCTGGACTCTGTGTTCCAGGAATATCTGTGGTCATGCCAGACCTCAGATGTTGCCAGACCAGAGAGTCCCGGGTAAGGGAGGTACAACCTGTTGTAATTTCTAAACTGATAAAGTAAACCATAAAATGGTAGAATGAACATTTAATAAAGAAATATGTTCTGAGAATGTTTTGACAGAAGTAGATGCATAATTTACTGCAACACAAGCAGCTGATGATACATAGATGCTTTCTGCATGATATTCAATAAAAAATTATAGTTACTATAACAACTCACTTACCATTTCTCCAAGAAAATATATGCGGTTTCATGCTTTCTGTAGTATTTTCACTAAAAAAATTAGCAAAACTAACACATTCTCTCGCTGATGTTAAGATTGACATTTAACAAGTTATAATTTTGCTAATCAGATTAGGTGACTAAACTTTTTTCATTCCTTAACCGTTATTAGAAAAAATAACAGAAAAGTTTATCTTTTATTTTAAATAGACCTTGTTTGAGTGTCTCATCTAATCACTGCTGGGAGTTCTCTGTCTAGACGTGACCAGACAGACACTACTATAAACATGTATATTAAAAAAAAAAGTCTGAAGCCTTCTAAATCTGCCGTGAAGATTTTTTAAATCTAAAATAGATTGAGCTGAATCTGCTACTTTAAAATTACCATTGAGGATCCTGCTCAGATTTGAGGTCAACATGAGTTTTACCTTTGACTTCTATATTAACATGATCAGGCTCTTAATCTGCTTACTTTAATGCCTGCTTCCAGATCCTCATAGCTAACATCAAAGCCCACTTCTCCCCATCAGTGCTTCCCACTCCGCCATTGAAGTCCTCAGAGCTAAAACTCTTTGACATCACCAATGTAGGTTGCCTGAGGATCATCAAATGTTTCTTTGAAGACATGATATTCATTTCCACTACAGACAAATGTTCTGCTGCAAAGTTTTTCAACTCCACCCTCCATTTCCCTTGGGTCATGGTGAATAAAGAATTCTTAAGAAGTTAGATTTGAAATATGGTACTTAGGTATCTCTTCCTGTGAAGAAGCTTAGAATTCTACATCCTGCAGATATATTTTTAACTTTTCTTTCATTTGTGGCTTTTATTTAGAGCTTTGTTTTTACCCAAATTCTGTTGTTCAACCAATAATTGCCACTTATTTTGGCCAACCAGTTTTCACTGCCATTTTGATTATGCTTTTGTCTACCTAGATTCTTGTATGGTTCCATCGCTGTGAATCTGGTACATTTTGTGTGCAAAATCCTGGTTTTTTAAATATCAGCACTTTCTTTTAATCATCCTTTCTCCCATGACTGCTGTGGACCAAATCCCATCTGTTTTATTCTCACAACATTTCCAGTGAAATAGAATTTATGGGTGAAATCTTGGAACCATTAAGTTCAATAATAAAACTCCCACTTACTTAAGTAGGGCCAGAATTTCACCCTGTGTATGTGAAGCTAGCAAGATGTAGCCCTATATAGAGTTTGCCCATAAGTACTGAGGCTTTCTAAAGGTTTTGTCTTTTAGGATTCTGTTCTCCAGGAAAACTCACTAGTTATTTTAGCTTTACTAGATTTAGAGATTGTCACTATATCTAACTTCTCCAGAAAAATTTCTTTCCACTCTGAAACTTGGAAGTTTTAGGCTTAGGACTTTTCTTTCATGTAAATGAAAGATGCATTTATCAAAACCTAAGATTTACAATGGTAATAGGATGAGAAACTAATATGCCTACAATAATCTTATTCTCTGTACATTCCTTACTTCTTGAAAGTTGTTTAAATAACTTTATTAAGGTTGTGGTAATGAGGAACTGCTGAAATCCACATAGTTATTAATACTATTTTTGTATGGCACCTTCCAAAGAATCTTTGATCTTTCCATTTGTTTTTCACTATCCTGTGCCTGAAATCAGGTGGCCTAAGAGCCAAATTCAGATCTAGCGTAAATGAGCTCTATGAATATTAAGAGATACATTTACCACTCTTGAGTGTACAAGGACTAGAGTGTAATTTCATAGCCTTTGCACAATATCTCATGAGGTTTACTCTATCTCTGTTATACTCATTTGAGCGAAGTGTGGCTGTTGTAATATTTCATTGTTAATCTCATGAGATTTTGCAGTAACACTGGTAATAGCAATACAGCATTTGCTTTTTCCACTATAATTTCTTTTAATATTGCTTAAAATGACACTGTCAAGGTTTATAAGCCCCAGAATTGACTTATCTTAATATTACAATAGTTGGGGAAAATCTTCTGCATTCAAAGTTTCTATGCTTTTAACTCTGCCACTCAGAAATAATTATAAAAGGCTTATTTTATTGGACTCACAAAGGACACGTTGAATGCTCCCTCAACTGCCTCTACAGCAGCTGGAACAAAATATGAAAAATGCTATTCTCATACCAGGCTCTTATTCTCACAGTTTTATGTAAACATAAAGAAGTTTTGACATTAGAAGTTTTGTTGGAGGAATGCATAGAGAAAAATTACCATGTTCATTTCAATTCCATTTAGTGCACAAGTAAAACTGTGTTTGCAGATTAAAAATAATCTGCAAGGGGAAAATATTTGCGTGCCTAAAAGAAGCTATGGAAAAAAGGAACTGTGAAGAAAATTGTTTTATAATAATAATACTCTTCGCAAGAGAAGTAAATATCATTGTTTTTATTATACATGTGGGAAACTGAGGCACTGAGCAGTGAAGGGACTTGTTCATGGTGGAATAGAAACTAGATATCTTGTATCCCAGACTAGGGATGTTAAATATTGGTTAATTGAATAGTCGATTAACCTCATTAATTCTTATCGGTTAGTCAGCTAGTCTATAGTCCTCGGGGGTGGGGCTGGCAGCTAGTGCGCTCCGGCCCCACTCCCAGAGAGCCCCTTGCCACCCTACGCTGCTGCCTCTGTATCAGAGATAGCAGCGCAAAGTGCCAGGCTGGAGCTGGTCCATGAGGGGAGTCAGTTTTAAAACGCGTGGGCCAACTGCCTGCTACCCTGCGCTGCTGCCTCTGATACAGAGGTAGAAGCATGGGATGGCAGCAGCCCCTGTCCAGCGGGAGGGAGGTGTATGTGTCTGAGCTCTTAGACGTGGCGAAAGCTGGAACTAAGCTGGGCTGCCTGCCCACCCAGCTACTAATACCCTTTAAATTCAGAGCCGCAGCAGGGGTAGCTCCCAGACCCAGTGCAAGCCAGGACTGAGCTGGGCTGCTGGCCAGTCTGTTAAAAAATTTACTGGCAAGGGGTGGGGGGCAAATGCGCGTAGTCTATAGCATTAACCTTTAAGCTTTTGCTTATTGGTTTATCGACTATACTATTACTCCCTATCCCAGACCATTGTTATTTCTACTAAATCCTATTGCCTCTCTTTAAAATGTTATTGCTGTGTGTTACCGACACATTAGTATGCTTTTCATATCGGATTTTATTTACTTTATTATTTGTTACAGTACTGATCACTTTAGCAGCTACCAGTATACATTGCAAAAATTAAAACACGCAAATTACATGCATTATGATATGAGATGGAAATAAATAGAAACTGTCATCTCTGCTCTTTATCAAAAATTGGTATCTTGGCTGTTGGGGAGAGAAATACCTGACCCAGCAGAAAAGCACTAAATGAAATAAATGAGTCTTGCGCTAATGCCCCCCAGACTTTTACTATAACAGATGGTCAAGGGGAATCCATTCCAAAGATGAGAAACTCAGTTGACAAAATCCTGCCTACTGATTGGGAAAGATCAACAAAACAAAGCCAAGATGCTCTAAATCCTTACTTTAGCAAGTAAGATTTCAGAGTAACATTTCTTCAAGGGAGCAGCTGAGTAATCAGAGCCCAAAATTGTAATTACTGAAGTATTTCAGAGGCACCTTGTAATCAGGGGACGGGGGAAAGTTTTAAATGGCAAATATAAAATGCAACTATATTTTTTCAGCAAGATAATTTTGTTCTGTCTCAGTATAGATAGCATGTCACCATTCTTTTGTTAGACAGCTACACAGCCAAGAAAACAGCACAAAAAGGGTTATGTTATTGTAGTATATGCCCTACTTGCTCTATTTCTGTTCCTGAAAGAATTGAGTGGTATTTAAGTTCAGGGATTAATCATTCACCTTACATAGGTGACATCAGATTCAGCCCCCACCTCCACCCCTCCACCTCAGAGTTCACAGAGCTGTTAAGGAATACAAAAAATTAACAGGTAGAGAATAGAAATGTTCCTTGCTTTGATTCAAGATGAATCTTCTTTCCAGCACCCAGGTCCTCTGTAGAACAGCGAGGTCTAGTTTGCACCTCTCTGTGCTAGGCAGACCATATCTGGCCTGTAGCCTTTGAGTCTATGAAAAATGTCTGATCAGCTAACAGATGCAGTGGCTGAATAGAAACATGCTTTACAACCATGAGAGAGCTCAAAGTTCAATGCATTATGCTAGTTCTTTGTGACCAGGGGTCAGGTTATCCTGATTGGGGCTAACCTTGGTTCTATTTCAGATATTAGCAAAATGTTTATTGACTTAAATGTAACCAAGTTTTGGCCATCTAACCAGAAATCATTGCTAGTGGGGGAAAATGGTAAATTGCTGTTCTTGAATTCAGGGGGTTAACACTTTTCTGCATTCATTTTTTATTCCTTTCTCCCCTAAAGATTTTTGAGGTTATGAGGTCACACTCCATCTGTGGTTTGCTCAGTCTTAACATTTATTAAAAATAAGTACATTATAATGTTAGAAAACCTTTGTGGCAGGCACGCCATCTGTCCAAAGAGGAAGAGAAATCCTGCTTGCACAGGTTTATATCTGGAAAGCATAGCGAAGTCAGTGACCTGGGCCCACATGTGTATAAAAGAATTAAGGGGGAAGGTGGAGTGGAAGAGAAAGAAGCCTCTTACAGTAATCAGTGATGTGTCTATATTTCTTTTCTCTGTTTGACTAAAAGTCTAAATAAGCTTGTGAGAGTTCCCCTGTCTGTGACCTTGGATACACTTCTGCAATCTCATTTCTCCACCATAACAACAAGGCTATAAAGTGATGATTAATGTGTTTGCCAATTTTGCAATTAAAAACCCTGGGCTAGTCCTGAACATGCTGATTCTATTAGATTAACAGGGGGTGCCAGAGACATGGCACTAATTGTGATAAAAGGGGTCTTGGTGCTTCTTAAGCACATCCCCATTAGCTCTGTTTAATGAGGCATCACTTTGGAATTAGAATCTTGCTATACAAATTTCTTCTCCACTTTCACTTATATTGCTACCTTTATACAGTAACTCCTCACTTAAGGTTGTCCTGGTTAACATTTCAAAGTTATGTTGCTTATCTATTAGATCACACGTTCATTTAAAGCTGTGTAATACTCCTTTATAACACGATTTGGCTGCCTGTTTTGTCCATTACTGGATTATCTGGAAAAGCAGCCTGGTCTTGTGGGGGTGTGGAACCATCAGCTTCTCTAAGTTTCCTGTAAGTCAGTGGTGGGCAGTAAGTTTCCCAGGGGGACCACTTAATGAATTTTACTATGTAGTCATGGGCCAGCTTCCCTCCCCCCCGCTTAAGGGGTAGGGCCTGGGGTGGAAGGGGCAGGACTAGGGACTAGCCTCCTCCTAGAGTTATCTGAGATCAGAGGCTTTGAATTAAAAACATGGGCAAGGGCTCGTGGCTCCATCGCTACCACATTCCCTGGCAGCCACTGGGGGTTATGCTGCTATTTAAAAAAAGGCTCACTGCTCCAGCCCCTGCCAGGACAGCACCGTGACCGGGGCCCATTTAAATAGGATCCTGCTGCCTGAACCACCACCTGGTAATTCAGTAGCATGGGCAGCAGGATATAAATAGAAAGCAGCCAGATGCAGTCCATGGGCCGGCTCAGAGTGTTAGGTGGGCTGGATCCAGCCCCTGGGCCGTATCATGCCCAGCCCCACTGTAAGGTATGCGGCTGAGCAGCTGCAATTCCCCTGCCGCTCTCCCCCACTGCTATATTGCTCCTACCCTCTGACTTGGAGCTGCTCCCAGGAGCCTCCTGCTTGCTCGGCAGGGAGGAGACTGGGGTGGAAGTGGGAGCATGGTGCTGATGTCAGGATGTTCCCCCTTCCCTCAAGCCCTCTATTCCATTCCCCATCTCCACAAAGCAAGATATCACAGCTACCGAGTCCCGTGTCTGGACTTCGTGGTGTACTTACAAGGACAGTGCACTTGAAGTGGGGTCAGTGTATTTAAAGGGGCACTGCATGTCTCAAATGCACTAGCGTGCACATGCACACATGCACACATCTTGGCACCATGCAGCCATGCATGCTGCGGAGGAGAGAGTAGTGCGCTCCAGCAGTATAGTGTGGGTTCATCATCATCCTCAGTTGCTGCAGGGAAATATTTGCAACCACTTCCGTGTGTCTGTTGTGTTTCCTCCCTCCTGCCTCGGTCCATGCTGCATCTAGAGTGTGAGCTATATTGACAACGTGTTAGCTCTAGAGGGCTCAGCCAAGTGCTAGTTCATCATTTAGTAGCGAGACATTCCTGGGGACATATTCCACTCTCTGATTCCCCACCTCAACCAAGCTTCACAATCATCATCGCTGTGTACAGTAGTGAATTGTTTAAAATTGTTTAAAATGTATAGTGTATATGTATATACTGTCTTTTGTCTGCTGAAAAAAATTCCCTGGAACCAGACCCTTTTCCCGATTTACATCAATTCTTATGGGGAAATTGGATTCACTTAACATTTTTTTCAGGAATATAAAACTACAATGTTAAGTGAGGAGTTACTATACATAAGAATGATACTTTAAAAATATTTATGTCCTGAAAACAGTATATAATGTGTGTGTGGTGAGTTAGAATTTATAATGATACATACTTTCCTGAAATAAGTTTTGAGTTAGCCTATATAATGCCTTATACTCTGCCTTATAGTGATGGACGTGGGCTCACTTCTCTTTTTTGGTTTCTTCTCTGAGAGAACCTGCACTTTAGCACTATAGGCGCTAGTCTACACTAGGGAGTTTTTTCAAAATAACATCACTTATTTTGAAATAATAAGGGGAGTATCCACACTACCAAGCCTGTTATTTCGAAATCTGTACTCGTGCTTTCTTTGGGGAATAACTCTTATTTAGAAATAGTTATTTTGAATATCTGCTGTGTGGATGCTCTGCTGTTATTTCAAAATAACTACTCCCCAGAGTAATTCAAAGTAAATATTCCCCAGTGCTTTCTGGGGCTCTAAGTCAAGGAAGCACATCCACAATAACGAAGCCGCCTGATACTAATTGCAAGGCTCCCTGTAGTGGTGACATGCTATTTTGATTTTATTATTGCGGGCGTTATTTCAAATTCAGTTATTTTGAAATAATTTCCTAATATAGACATGCCCTAGATGCTTAATGCATGCATTGTTGGGAGGTTAGGAATTAATCTACTCAGTTTACTCCAGTAGTGATCTCTTAAGCCAATGAATCTCTGTTGAGAGTCCATCCAGTTTTCTGTAACAAGAAAACTACAGCACAAGATCTCAACATTCATCTTATAATATGGGTGAGATGAAGGATAATGTATACCAACCAGTGTCTGACATGACACATGAAGGAGCATGCTAGTCAATGATAGTTGAAATGACTCTCCTTTTAAAAGAAATCAAAGTTTCCTTATTGATAGACAAAGTCCTCACTAATTTAGGATCAAGTTCCTGGAGAATTATCTACCAATCGTTGTCCTATCAAACCAAATTACTGTATAACATCGCCATAATTCTGGACCGAACTAAGAGGCAGAGTCTCACATAACATATTTCAGTCATATTCATAATCAGAATTTAACTTCTCCATTCGCATCTATCCTACTGTACATAATTCCAGTTCAAGTCACTGAGATCTGTAGTTGTTAAAAACAAGGCCTTGAATGTTTAAACATAGGCATTTTTAAAAATTTGTCCTGTTATGACTTGAAGTCCCAGCGAAAGTTAGTAGTAGTACTGAGTTGAACCCTGAAATGTCTAGCTTTCAGTGCTGTGACCACTTATAATGTGCCTCTTTTTGAATGGCCAGTGAAAACATTGTTAATGAGTGAGATTAGATAAAGATATCTCTCAAGAGACCTCCTTTCATATTCATTATACAATAGAATATTTTATTGATGTGAAACACTTTCATTGTTTAGGTTTTGTTTCATTTTTAAAAAAAACTTTCAGATTGGCTGCTCTGCATTTTGCTTTGAAGAAAAGCCTATCTCATACATATGGAAGATTGCCAGATACTCTAAACCCTATTTTGGTTAAATTACAGCACCCAGATTTTAGTAACAAAGCACATTGATTTTATATTCAAAAAGATTTTTATATTTAGTCTGTTAACCTTTTGTAATTCCCACCCACAGCTTTAAACTGTAGAACAATTTTTATGCTAATTGTTGCCAGTAGGGTATCTGCCATGGCCCCTTAGTAATTTAAACCCATTGAATTGTAATGCAGGTGCTGATAATTGCGGAACTGTTATTGTCTGACTGGCTGCAGCATATATGTTTCAAACAATTCCCTGCAAATTGGATTTGAGTACATTTTAAAAAATCACATAGTTAAAGATAAGTTTATATTTTAAAACAACAACAACAAAAGAACCTGGAATTGTATTCCAGAATTGTCTTTCTCATCTGTAAGACAGACATTTTGGAGTATTTTGGCATTAAAGCATTCATCAGCATGACAGTTTCTAGGGGTTTGACAGCAATTAGGTAATGAAAAAAAACCTCCCTATTAGTTCATTCCTGTTACAAATGTACTGGAATTTATAGCTAATAGTTTCCGGAAAATGTAATCAGGTCTTGTATAGCAGCCCAGTCCAGTAAATAAGGCAAAGAAGTGTGAGTTGGGAAATCTGGGGTTTAGTCTCAGATCTGCTGCTGATCTTCTTTGTGACTTGTGATAAATCACTTTACTTCCTTTTTCCCGTTTTCCCAGATGTAAGTGGGAATAACAATATTTACATTCCTTTTTAAAATACTTTCAGAACTGTGCATCAGGCCCATTAAGAACTAAGTATTTTTAATTTCTTGTATCAGCTTTGTGTATCTCAAGTTCAGATGTGATTGTGGTGGCATTTACATTAAGAAACTATATTCGAAGTAGTGCTGAATGTATAATGATCTGTTGTTTAAGTCTAAGAAACCATATATTGTGAAATAAAGTAATTATTGATTGTTGACCCTTCTCAAAGTGGAATACTCGTTTTCACAAAGTGCTTTGCTATGGGTGGGTGATGGGATAGACCTACTCTGCCCTGGTGCTGAAAGGGTTAACTGTGCATTGCAGGCTGAGGAAGCCACCCCCCCCCCCTTGCTCCTGCTGGGCATGGTCAGCCTGGAGACAGGATATGAAAGGAAGCATCTCAACTCACTCTGGGCAGGCTCAGGCTGCTGAAAGGAGAAGGTGCAAACTGTAGGCTCTCCCCAGGGAATTGTTTGAAACATATATGCTGCAGCCAGTCAGACAATAACAGTTCTGCAATTATCAGCACCTGCATTACAATTCAATGGGTTTAAATTACTAAGGGGCCATGGCGGATACCCTACTGGCAACAATTAGCAGCCCCAGAGCAAGGCACACAGAGGCCCCAGTGAATTCCAGGCTGCCTGAAAAACCCTGGGAGGAGGCTGCACCATCAGGATCTGTGCTGCCTGAGGAGCCTCAGGACCCCCCAGTTTCTGGGGTGTGTGTGAGAAGGGCAGGTCTTGGGAGCTGTAGTAAGGGAGGAACAACTACAAGAGTTGGCAGCCCAGCACCAGACCCAGAAGGAATGCTTGGTCCAACAGAGGGGGACACTATTACAGGTGGTTGGATTGACAAGGCCCATCTCTGCAGGGGCAGGGCCTGGAAATGCACTGATAGGGCTACCTGTGCACCTCACCAAGGGAGGCCTGGTGACACCCTTTGAATGGGTCGCTATGGCTGCCTGTTGACTTCCAGAACATTAAGCCACCATATTGGCTCCCTGTTTGATCAGCCAGGCACAAATTGCCTACCACAATCTGGGGAGGCCTTGGATTCATTTTGTGTGAAAATAGCTGTATTAGATCACACCGGCATTAGCCTGGAGATGTCCGACAGCGGTTCTGCAAAGAATGTTGCCTGTCAGGAGCTTGGCCAAAGACCGTGGCCTAATGCTTGCAGGATTCTTGCTGGAAATGGCTGAATCCAGAGAATTTAACCAGGCCCCAGTTGGTGGAGGCCATACCATCGGAGAAGGGGTGGGTGCAACGCCACTGCCCAACAATCCTGAATGAAGCAGTCTCTTTGACAGAAGATTACCTGGCCACAGAAGGAGCAGAATGACAATACCCCAAATCACATGGGCCAGTGGGATGAGGCTGGAACCCAGATGCCTGCCAACTGAGACCTGGAATGGGGAGACTTCACAGTCAACCCATCTTAGCAGGAAACCCATAGATCACCGGGGGAGCTGGGCTGTACGCTTAACTCCGTGGGGAAAAGGAACAGCCCTAGTTGCATTCGAGGCTCCAGGACATAACCCAGGGGCTGAAGGCTCTAGGAGGTGCTGCTCTGAGTATGGACAAAGAGGGACACTTTTGGAGGGACTGCCTTTTTATGGACTGAGCCTATGGTCATCTGTGAACAGCAGACCACTAGGCCTAAAAAAGGTATGGGTACGTCTACACTACAGCGCTAGTTCGAACTAACTTAGTTCGAATTAGTTAATTCGAACTAAGCTAGTTCGAACTAACGCATCTAGAACTAAAAACTAGTTCGAACTAGCGTTTTGCTAGTTCGAACTAGTAAGTCCACATTGAGTGGACTCTGAACAGGGCTTAATGATGGCCGGAAGCAGTGCCGACAGGGCATAAAAGGAGGACTTAGAGCATGGAGATACTGTCTCAGGCTAGCCGAGGGCTGCGCTTAAAGGGTCCCGACCCCCACCCCGGACACACAGTTCTAAGGGGTGCCCCGCTTGCAAAGAAGTTCTGGCTTGGAGTGCCCTGAGTGCCCACACTGGGCACATCACACCACTCGGCCATCAGCCCGGCTGCACTTGCCGCAGGCTGCCATCTGGGGAGAGGGAGTAATTGGGGGGCTGCAGGAGAGCTTCCACCCCCAGAAGCCCGCAGAGCCAGCCCAGTCCTCCCCATCGGGGGCTCGTACCCCATTCCTCCCTCACCTCCTTCCACTTGCCCTTCCCTAGCCCCCCTTCTTCTTGATGTACAAAATAAAGATAACGTTTCTTCCAACATTGACTCTGTCTTTATTGAAAAAAACTGGGGGAGACTGGGAAAAGGAGGTGGGAGAGGGGAAGAGAAAGGCTGGGAGAGGGGAGGGCAACTAACATGATCAGGGGTTGGGAACAGGTCCCAGATGAAGAGAGGCTACAGAGACTGGGACTGTTCAGCTTAGAAAAGAGGAGACGGAGGGGGGACAGGATAGAGGTCTGTAAAAGCAGGGGTTGGGTGGAGAGGGTGCATTCAGAAAAGTTCTTCATGAGTTCCCATAAAGAAGGACTAGAGGACACCAAAGGAAAGGACTGGGTAGCAGGCTTGAAACTAGTAAGAGAAAGTTGTTCTTGACAAAGCAAATAGTTAACCTGTGGAACTCCTTGCTGCAGGAGGCTGTGAAGGCTACAACTAGAACAGAGTTTAAAGGGAAGTGAGATCAAGTCATGGAGGTTGGGTCCATGGAGTCCTATTAGCCAGAGGGTAGGAGTGGTGTCCCTGCCCAAAGTTTGTGGAAGGCTGGAGAGGGATGGCACGAGACAAATGGCTTGGTCATTGTCTTCGGTCCATCCCCTCCAGGGTCCCTAGGGTTGGCCGCTGTGGGCAGACAGGCTACTGGGCTAGATGGACCTTTGGTCTGACCCAGGACGGCCATTGTAAGCTCAGGGCTCAGTGTCGGGGGTCTCAGTGGACCCCCTTGATTTTCATGCACACCTGGTCCTGGGTGGCCAGGCTGGCAGCTCTCCTGCCCTAGACGGCCACTTTCCTGTGCCTAGTGCGGAGATCGTGGACGAGGTCCACGATGTCCGCACTAGCCCAGGAAGGTGCCCGCCTCTTGCGGTCCAGGGCAAGCTCCTGGGAGCCGCCAGCCTGGTCCCGGCAAGAGGGGGTGGGCTGGGGGGCATCGGGTGGGTGGCTCTGTGCCGTGCCAGGTGCAGGGTCTGCTAGCTGGGTGCTGGCAGGCTTGCACCTGGCACGGGCACCGTAGCCAGCCCGTGCCCCTTTAAAGGGTCCGGGGCCGGGAGGGGGGCATAGAGTTTCCCTGGTGTTGGCCAGAGTGGCCACCAGGGAAACCTGGGGAGGGCTAGCCTCCCACTAGTTCGAACTAAAGGGCTACACAGCCCTTAGTTCGAACTAGCTAGTTCGAACTAGGCGTTAGTCCTCGTAAAATGAGGTTTACCTAGTTCGAACTAAGCGCTCCGCTAGTTCGATTCAAATTCGAACTAGCGGAGCGCTAGTGTAGCGCATAGGAAAGTTAGTTCGAACTAACGTCCGTTAGTTCGAACTAACTTTCTAGTGTAGACATACCCTATCTGATCGAACTCCTTGTGTCCATGGCAGGTGGTTGGTACCCTGGTGATGGCTCTCATTGACAAAGGCTGCATTCAGATGCTGACCTGGGTCAGACTGGTGGACTCCCTAGATCCACAGGTGGCAGTGCATCCATGTCGATGTGCAGCCATTACCCACCACCAAGGTGTGCTTGGAGATAGGCCAACATAAGGAAGAGTGAGAGGTGGCGTATGTGATGATCTTTTGGCCTGACTGGCCCTGGTTCAGGAAAGTCCTGCAAACAGGGGGATTGGACTTTGAAACAGGAGAGATCATGATTGGTACAGAAGGAGTTACTGGGCCAAGGGTAGCAGGACAACCCAGAAAAGAGTGTCTCCAACCAGATTAGAAACTCTATGCCACACCCTACAGGGTCCAAGACAATAGAATGATTCAGACAACAGTGGCTGTAGCTAGACGGGGATTTCCTGCACAAACAGAGGGAAGACCCAACCTTAACCCAAGCCTGGGAACAAGTCCAGGATGCAGAAGACCGGGGGGTATCCGATCCAAGTTGACCTCAGGGACCTCGCTTTGAGGTCCACCATGACTGCTGCTATTAGGTAATCCAAATGCCACAGACTGGAAGGGAACTCTGCCAACTGCTGGTTCCCAAGAGGTTCTGTTGCAATTTATTATGGCCCATCTGGTGCTCTGGGCTGGACACATGGGGTGAAAAAAAACCCTGCAATGGTTAGTACTGAGGTTCTTCTGGCCTGGCATATACCAGGAGGCAGGGCCATCTCAAGTTGGGCCTGGGGCATCCCTACCAGCCCTGCCCCCCCAGTCCCTCATGTGTGGGACCAAGGGCAATCCCCCCTTGCAGGCCCTTTCCCGCTGCTGCTCCTAAGGATGGATGACTCTGCCAGGAGTTGAGGGACTTCTGTGCTTCATGCCGGCTCAAAGGAGGTGTAGCAGGTGCCTATGATTCCACTCCCAGTAGTGGGATTATTCTTTGAATGGATTGGCCTAGACTTAGTGGGACCATTGGAGAAGAATCCCTCTGGGTTTCAGTATATCTTAATAATAGTTGACTACACAACTTGTTACCCAGAAGCCAGCCTGCTATGAACCACTATAGCACCTGTCAAAACTGTAGAGCTTCTTAACTTTTTTGCCAGAGTTGGGATACCCAGAGAAATACAGACTGACTGGGGGATGCCAAATTGTGTCATCTTTTAAACATCCATGTCCTGAAGAAGTATATTACCCTCAGAACAGCAAGTTAGTAGAAAGATTTGATGGAACCCTAAAGACTATACTTAGGAAGTTTGTGGATGATGACCTATGACACTGCAACAGGTTGCTCCCCTCACTACTGTTCATTGTGTATGAAATCCTCCAAGCTTCAACAGGATTCTTCCTATTTGAGCTCCTTTATGGGAGACAGCCAAAGGGGGTTCCTAGTCCTCCTCTGAGAGATCTGAGAGTAACAAGAGTCAAAGGTTACAGGTTCAGTCTCTTGTATCCTGCTGCTGTGAGAACGCCTGTGGAAACTTGGAAAATTTGCCTAGGAAAATTTTCTCCAGGTCTAGCAGACCCAAGAACGCCACTACAGCAGAGGCCAAATTGTGATCCTGCAGAACCAGTGATTTATGAGGGTTAGACTCCCTGGACAAAGGAAGGCCTTCTGTATCTACCATGTAAAGCTCCTGAAGACCCGGAAGGCCTGGGAAAGCCTCCTAATTGCACCATATTCTCCCAGAACCTAAATTGGGATTGGTAGCCAGTGGGGTCCCTGACCCAACACTAATCATATTGGGGCAGGCCTTGCAACAAGCAACAAGCGAGCCTATAGCAGTTGGTCCAAGACTTCTTCTCTGTTTTAGGATTAGCATACTTGCCACCACGTAGGCACCGTTCCCAGACTAAAGGACTACCACTAACATCACTCACTTCCCCAGAAAATGTGGGACGTGGTCCAGAAAGAACTCCAGGCAATGGTAGCCCTGCGGATAATAGAAGAGTTGCAGAGTGAATGGACAAGCCCTATTGTCCTGGTCACAAAGCCCAATGGGACTGTGAGGTTTTGTATAGACTTTAGGGGGGTCAGTGCCATCTTCTGCCTTGTTACCTACCTGATGTGACAGGTAGAAGAACTGCTGGAATGGGTGAGCAGTGCTGTTTTTAGTGACACTGCATTTGACCAAAGGGCCTGGCAAATACCCCTAACTCTGACTTCCTAAGGAAAGAGTCTTTCCAACACTTTTCTGCCTATACCATTTCATTGCCATGCCCTTTGGGTTGGATAGGGTGGTGGCTATGTTCTAGCGATTGATGGACTACTTATTGCAGCCACACTTCCAATATGTTGCAGCTTGTGTTGCTGATATTGTGGTCTACAACACAAGCTGGAAAGAACACCTACAACATCTCAGAGCAGTCCTGAAGGAAGAAGGACTTATTTAGACAGCAATAAAATGGGCAAAAGATGTTCCAAGGTACTACTTGGGGGACCCTTTGGGAGGGGGAGAGTACGTCTGTGTGCGCCATGGGCCAAGGCTGCCGTCAGTTCGCCTCAGTCGCATCAGCAATTATTTTTTTTGAGAGTCTATGGGTTAAGTTTAGAGGTGCAAACAACAACAGTGATGTTGTGGTTGGTGTCTACTACAGGCCACCGAATCAGCTGGATGAGGTAGATGAGGCTTTCTTTGGACAACTGAGAGAAGCTTCCAGATCGCAGGCCCTGGTTCTCGGGGGGGACTTGACATCTGTTGGGAGACTAATACAGCAGTACACAGGCAATCCAGGAAGTTTTTGGAGAATGTTGGGGATAATTTCTTGGTACAAGTGCTGAAGGATCTGACCACGGACCATGCACAGTTTGACCTTCTGCTCACAAACAGGGAGGAACTAGTAGGGGAAGTAGAGGTGGATGACAACCTCGGAAGCAGTGATCACGAGATGGTAGATTTCAGGATCTTGACCAAAGGAAGAAAAGAGAGTAGTAAAATACACACCTTTGACTTCAGAAAAGCAGACTTTGACTCCCTCAGACACCTGATGGGCAGAATCCCCTGGGATGCTAACTTGAAGGGGAAAGGAGTCCAGGAGAGCTGGCAGGATTTTAAAGAAGCCTTATTAAAGGCACAGAAAGAAACCATCCCGATGCGTAGCAAGAGAAGCAAACATGGTAGGAGACTGGATTGGCTTACAGGGGAAATCCTTGGTGAACTTAAGCACAAAAAGGAAGCTTACAAAAAGTGGAAACTTGGACAAATGACCAGGTAGGGTATAAATGTATAGTTTGAGAATGCCGGGGGGGTATCAGGAAGGCAAAAGCACAATTGGAATTGCAACTGGCAAAGGATGTGAAGGATAACAAGAAAGGTTTCTACAGGCCTGTTAGCAAGAAGAAGGTGATCAGAGAGGGTGTGGGGCCCCTATTGGATGAAGGAGGTAACCTAGGGTATGTCTACACTACAAAGTTAATTCAAACTAACGGACGTTAGTTTGAATTAACTTTGATAGGCGCTACACTAGCGCTCCGCTAGTTCAAACTTAATTCGAACTAGCGGAGCGCTTAGTTCGAACTAGGTAAACCTCATTTCACGAGGACTAAGCCTAGTTCGAACTTACTAGTTTGAATTAAGGGGTGTGTAGCCCCTTAATTCGAACTAGTGGGAGGCTAGCCCTCCCCAGCTTTCCCTGGTGGCCACTCTGGCCAACACCAGGGAAACTCGTATGCCCCCCTCCCGGTCCCGGCCCCCTTAAAGGGGCACGGGCTGGCTACGGTGCCCATGCCAGGTGCAAGCCTGCCAGCACCCAGCTAGCAGACCCTGCACCTGGCCCGGCTCGAGCCAGCCACCCAGGCTGGCGGCTCCCGGGAGCTTGCCCGGGACCGCAAGAGGCGGGCACCCGCCTGGTCTAGTGCAGACATCGTGGACCTCGTCCACGACCTCCGCACTAGGCACAGGAAAGTGGCCATCTAGGGCAGGAAAGCTGCCAGCCTGGCCACCCAGGAGCAGGTGTGCATGAAAATCAAGGTGGTCCACTGAGACCCCCGACCCTGAGCCCTGAGCTTACAATGGCCGTCCTGGGTCAGACCAAAGGTCTATCTAGCCCAGTAGCCTGTCTGCCGACAGCGGCCAACCCTAGGGACCCTGGAGGGGATGGACCGAAGACAGTGACCAAGCCATTTGTCTCGTGCCATCCCTCTCCAGCCTTCCACAAACTTTGGGCAGGGACACCACTCCTACCCCCTGGCTAATACCACTCCATGGACCCAACCTCCATGACTTTATCTCACTTCTCTTTAAACTCTGTTCTAGTTCTAGCCTTCACAGCCTCCTGCAGCAATGAGTTCCATAGGTTGACTCTTTGCTTTGTGAAGAACAACTTTCTGTTACTAGTTTGAAGCCTGCTACCCATTCCTTTCCTTTGGTGTCCTCTAGTCCTTCTATTATGGGAACTAATGAAGAACTTTTCTTTATGCACCCTCTCCACACCACTCATGCTTTTATAGACCTCTATCCTATCCCCCCTCAGTCTCCTCTTTTCTAAACTGAAAAGTCCCAGTCTCTTTAGCCTCTCTTCATATGGGACCTGTTCCAAACCTCTGATTATTTTAGTTGCCCTTCCCTCTCCCACCCTCTCTCTTCCCCTCTCCCACCTCCTTTTCCCAGTCTCCCCCAGTTTTGTTCAATAAAGAGAGATTCTATTTTTCAACACAATTGTCCTTTATTTTGTACATCAGGAAGGGGAGCTAGGGAGGGGTAAGTGGAAGGAGGTAAGGGAGGAATGGGGTACGAGCCCCCGATGGGGAGGACTGGGCTGGCTCTGCGGGCTTCTGGGGGTGGAACCTCTCCTGCAGCCCCCCAATTGTCCCCTCCCCAGATGGCAGCTTGCAGCAAGTGCAGCCGGTCTGATGGCCAAGTGCTGTGATGTGCCCAGTGTGGGTACTCCAGGTACTCCAAGCCAGGACTGCTTTGCAAGCGGGGCACCCCTGAAACTGTCTGTCCGGGGTGGGGGTCGGGTCGCTTTAAGCACAGCCCTCGGCTAGCCTGAGACAGCAGCTCCACGCTCTAAGTCCTACTCTGATGCCCTGCTGGCACTGCTTCCGGCCATCCTTAACCCCAGTTCAGGGTCCACTCAACGTGGACATGCTAGTTCGAATTAGCAAAACGCTAATTCGAACTAGTTTTTTAGTCTGGATGCATTAGTTCGAATTAGCTTAGTTCGAATTAGTGCTGTAGTGTAGACATACCCCTAGCAACAGACAATGTGGGGAAAGCTGAAGTACTCAATGCTTTCTTTGCCTCTGTCTTCACGGACAAGGTCAGCTCCCAGACTAACGCACTAAGTGACGCAAGACGGGATGAAGATGGACAGCCCGTGGTGGGTAAAGAACAAGTTAGGAACTATTTAGAAAAGTGAAATGTACACAAATCCATGGGTCTGGACTTAATGCATCCAAGGGTACTAAGGGAGTTGGCAAATGTCATTGAGGAGCCTTTGGCCGTTATCTTTGAAAAGTCGTGGAGATCGGGAGAGATCCTGGATGATTGGAAAAAGGCAAATGTAGTGCCCATCTTCAAAAAAAGGAAGAAGGACGATCCAGGAAACTATAGGCCAGTCAGTCTTACCTTGGTCCCTGGAACAATCATGGAGGGGATCCTTAAGGAATCCATTTTGAGGCACTTGGAAGAAGGAAAAGTGATCAAGAATAGTCAGCATGGATTCGCAAAGGACAAGTCATGCCTGACCAATCTGATTAGCTTCTATGATGAGGTAACTGGCTCTGTAGACATGGGAAAGTCAGTGGACGTGATATACCTTGACTTTAGCAAGGCTTTTGAAACGGTCTCCCACAATATTCTTGCCAGCAAGTTAAGGGAATGTGGATTGGATAAATGGATGGTAAGATGGATAGAAAGCTGGCTAGACGGTCGGGCCCAGCGGGTAGTGATCAACAGCTTGATGTCAGGATGGCGGTTGGTTTCTAGCAGAGAACCCCAAGGTTCGGTTCTAGGACCGGTTTTGTTCAATATCTTTATTAATGACCTGGATAAGGGGATAGATTGCACCCTCAGCAAGTTTGCAGATGACACTAAGCTAGCGGGAGAGGTAGATACACTCGAGGGCAGAGATAGGGTCCAGAGTGACTTAGACAAATTGGAGGATCGGGCCACAAGAAGTCTGATGAGGTTCAACAAGGACAAGTGCAGAGTCCTGCACTTGGGAAGAAAGAATCCCAAGCATTATTACAAGCTGGGGACCAACCAGCTAAGTAGTAGTTCTGCAGAAAAGGACCTGGGGATTACAGTGGATGAGAAGCTGGATATGAGTCAACAGTGTGCCCTTGTAGCCGAGAAGGCTAATGGCATATTAGGTTGCATTAGGAGGAGTATTGACAGCAGATCCAGAGATGCGATTATTCCTCTTTATTCCTCTTGTGAGGCCACATCTGGAGTATTGTGTCCAGTTCTGGGGCCCCCACTACAAAAAGAATGTGGACGCATTGGAGAGGGTCCAGCTGAGGGCAACCAAAATGATTAGGGGGCTGGAGCATATGACCTACGAGGAGAGGCTGAGGGACTTGGGTCTGTTTAGTCTCCAGAAGCGAAGAGTGAGGGGGGATTTGATAGCAGCCTTCAACTTCCTGAAGGGAGGTTCCAAAGAGGATGGAGAGAGGCTGTTCACAGTAGTGACAGATGGCAGAACAAGCAACAATGGTCTCAAGTTGCAGTGGGAGAGGTCCAGGTTGGATATTAGGAAACACTATTTCACTAGGAGAGTGGTGAAGCACTGAGATGGGTTACCTAGGGAAGTAGTGGAGTCTCCATCCCTAGAGATTTTTAAGTCTCGGCTTGACAAAGCCCTGTCTGGGTTGATTTAGTTGGGCTTGGTCCTGCCTAGGGCAGGGGGCTGGACTTGATGACCTTCTGAAGTCTCTTCCAGCTCTATGGTTCTATGATTCTATGATACTTGTTAAGGAGCCCTTTTCAGATCAATACCAGGAAGGATTTGAAAGCATGGATTATGAGATGGTATCGTGCTCTCCAGCCTAATGAGCTCAGCTTGTTGCATTGTTCAGGTAGGGTACGTCTACACTACAGCGCTAGTTCGAACTAACTTAGTTCGAATTAGTTAATTCGAACTAAGCTAGTTCGAACTAGCGCATCTAGAACTAAAAACTAGTTCGAACTAGCGTTTTGCTAGTTCGAACTAGCGCGTCCACACTGATTGGACGCAGGGGGGCATTTAAGGGCAGCTGAAACCGGTTCTGGCAGGGCATCAGGTCAGCAGTTGCTTTGTGTGGCTGCTGTCTGAGGCTATCTGAGGCTCGTGCTTAAAGGGACCCCCCCTGGACAGCCGGTTCTCAGCTTTTCCTGCTTGCTTGCCAACCTCGCCGAGGGACAGCAAAGCGTCGGTCTCTGTGCCCGTCTGTGTCGGTGCTTCCCTTCGGGGGGGACCGCCGCAGGTGGCAACATGGAGCCACGGCTCGCCCTGCACCTTCTGGTGCACTTTCTGGACTTGCTGCTGCAAGCCTGCCAGCAATGGCTCGAGGCTGCCTGGCACCACCTGGGGAACGTCAGCCCCCTGCCTCTCCGCCTGGCCGCCCTGGGGGCCGTGGAGGAGCCGCGGCGGCGCCCCGGCACCGGCGTGCCCCGCCGCATCTGGCGTCTGGACACCAGCAGTGACTGGTGGGACCGCATCGTCCTGGAGCGCTGGGACGACCGACAGTGGACCCAGAACTTTAGGATGAGGAGGGACACCTTCCTGGAGCTCTGCGAGTGGCTCGCCCCTGCCCTGCAAAGAAGGGACACTCGCATGAGGCCCGCCATCCCCCTCCAGAAGCGGGTGGCCATCGCCCTCTGGAAGCTCTCCACGCCGGACAGCTACCGATCCGTCGGGAACCAGTTCGGCGTGGGGAGATCCACTGTCGGAGCAGTGCTCATGCAGGTACGGCGCTCGTCGGCCACCGAGCCGGGGGGGTGGGGGGCTGCGAGGAGGGGATGGGCCGCCCCAGGGACAAAGGGGGGGGGCGGGAGGAGGCGAAGGCACCCCGCACCGGAGGGGTCGGGCTGTCCCGGCCGTACTACACGCCGCCAGGGGGGTTGCTTCCGGGAGTGGGGCGCGGGGCACTGCCAGGGCACGCACGCTCCCAGCCACCCGGGCGCCCCACTGATTGACGCTTTGCTGTGTCTCTCTCCGCAGGTGGTCAAGGCCATCAACCGGGTGCTGCTCCGCAGGGTGGTCCGCCTCGCCGACCTGGATGCCGTCATCCGGGGATTCGGCGCCCTCGGCTTCCCCAACTGCGGGGGGGCCATCGACGGGACGCACATCCCCATCCGTGCCCCGGAACACCAGGCGTCCCGGTACGTGAACCGCAAGGGGTACTTCTCCGTCATCCTGCAGGCCGTGTGTGACCACCGGGGACAGTTCACGGACATAAATGTGGGCTGGTCCGGCAAAGCACACGACGCACGGGTGTACCGGAACTCCTCCGTGTGCCAGCGGCTGCAGGACGGGACCTTCTTCCCCGACCGCCACATCAGGGTCGGGGACGTGGACATGCCCGTCTGCCTGGTGGGGGATGCCGCCTACCCACTGCAGCCGTGGCTCATGAAGCCCTACACGGGGCACCTCAATCCCTCCCGCCAGGCCTTCAATAACAGGCTGAGCAGGGCCCGCATCGTGGTGGAGGGGGCCTTCGGGCGACTGAAAGCCCGCTTTCGATGCCTCCTCACCCGTCTGGACCTGGCCGAGCACAACATCCCTCCCGTGGTGGCGGCATGTTGTGTGCTCCACAATTTGTGTGAGCGGAAGGGGGAGGCTTTCCTGCCAGCCTGGATGGCTGAGGCTGACCGCATGGCTGGACACTACGGTCAGCCCCGCACCGCCGCCGTCCGGGAAGCCCAGCGGGGGGCCGTCCGGATCCGGGAAGCCCTGCGGGAGAGCTTCCAGGTGGAGGAGGAGGAGGACTGACCTCTCCCTGCATGCCCCACCGGGGCCTTCTTCCACCCTACCCCCCCCTTCCCCTTTCCCCTTCCTACCTACTGTCAAATAAAGACACCTGTTTTTCAAACAAAAACGTCTGTTTATTTCACAGAACTGGGGTGGGGGAGGGAGGAATGAAGGTGGGAGAAGGGAGGGGGAATCCTGGGACGAGGGAGCTGGAAGGGGAGGGGAGGGAAGGGAGGAAGGGAAAGGAAAGCTCAGGGGTGGGAGTCCGGCTGCCTCTCCCGTCTCGCCACACTGCGGGTCCGGGGGCGTCGGTGGGGAATGGTTGTGGAGGGGGGGGCAGAGAGGACAGGGGGTGTGGAGGAAGCAGGAGCGGAAGCAGGAGTGGAAGCAGGAGGAGCAGGGGGAGCAAGAGGGGGAGCAAGAGGGGGAGGAGGAAATGGAAAGCGGTCCAGCAGGCTCTGGAGGTGGCCTCGCAGGGCACGGCCCTGCTCCTCCAGGGCCTCCAGACTCCTCTGGCGCAGCCTGAGGTCCTCCTGGACCCAGTGGTCCTGGAGACGGAGCTGTCGGTCCAGGAACCGGAGATGCCGCCTCTGGTAGTCCTCCTGGTTCCTGGCTGTCCTGCTTGCCCGGGCGCGGGCGGCTGCTGCAGGCGGTGTGGTGCGCCCTGCAGGCCCCGGTGCTGCAGCTGTGGTGCAAGAAGACCAGCGGTCAATTACCCCAGGGGCCCAGGTGTGTGAAACCCAGCTCCCCTCTGCAAGGCCAGGGCCCCTGCAGGATCCCCAGCTGCTGCTCCGTGGTGGGCAAGGCCCAGGCGCACGGTCCCGGGGCTCCCTCTCGCCCCAGCCCCCCGTACACATAAGGGGAACACGAGGGTACTCACAGGTGGACGCCTCCCCGGCCTCTGATGATGCAGGCGAGCGGCTCTGTGGGGTGCCTCGGGGGTCCCGGGTCCTGGGAAGGCTGGCGGCAGGCTCCTGGCCCTCAGAGCCCTCCTCCTCCTCCTCCGTCTCCAGGAGCGGTCCCTCTGCCCCGGGGTCAATCACGTCCCGGGGGGCAGGGACGGCATGAGGCCCCAGGATGCGGTCCAGGGCATGGAAGTGGGGGCAGGCCTCCGGGTCAGCCCCTGGCAGGCAGGCCCGGGAGTAGGACTGCCGCAAGTCCTTAATTTTGCAGCGCACCTGCTCCCGGCTGCGCTGGTGGCCCCTGGCAGCCAGACTGGCAGCCATGCGTCCGTAGACGGCCGCGTTCCGGTGGCTAGTGCGGAGATCGTGGACATTGGAGGCTTCCCCCCAAACCTCGATGAGGTCCACGATCTCCGCACTTGACCAGGCGGGTGTGACGGACCGGGCCGTGTCTGGGCACAGCTTAGGGCGTCCGCTCAGGGCGAATTGCTCAAATCCGGGGCTCTTTACAGTCCCCCTGACTGGCGACCTCTCCACACAGGCCACGAACCAGTCTCACAGAGCGCTTCAGCTGCCTGCCTGAAGCCTCCCGAGCAAAACCCCTCCGATACCCCAGCAATATCCGTGCCCCAGATGGCCCCGGGCCTCATACACAGGTGGGGGGTCCTAGCACCCAATCCCACCTACCCCGAACAAGTTCTGTCCGGTTCCAAGAAACCAGCCACAGATCCCTGGTCAATTTACCCTCTGGACCTTACCCACAAATCACGCTGGGCCAATCCTTTAGAATCTATATCTAAAGGTTTATTATTACAAGAAAGAAAAGCTTGAGAGTAAGGTTATTAAAGTACAGTACGTTACATGCACCGAATCTCCCAGTCCTCGATGCAGGCTCTAGCAGAGATGTTGCAGCTGCTGGTTAAAAGTCCGTATTGCACATCCTACGATCAGGATGGGTTCCCAGGTCTTCCGGGCTCTTCAATCCCTGCAGTGCTGCCTCTGGGATGAAGTGCTGAGCTGAGAACAAAATGGCATCGACCACATGGCCTCTTTATACTCCCTCCTGGCCTCTTCTAGTATGTAGCAGGTCACCTGGTCCTCAGCCTCTCTGTATTCCCTGCTGGCTGCTCTCAGGACAACCCCCATTCTTTGGGTGTGTCTTTGGCCCATTGAGAACCATTGTCCCACAGGTAATTAGCATGTCCACAGGCTCCACAGGCTCGGCCCTGCCCAATGCTTAACACATGCAGGGAAATCTTCAGTTTCTACACAGATTACAGATCTCTACACACAGACATTATATACTCACATAAACAGTGTACACAGGATCAGAAAACAACAAGCTCCCATTCAATACCCCACATGGCTCCCTTTCATACCAATTTCTGGGGCCAACACCCCCACCTAGGGGTGCAGCAGCGATCTGGCTGCTTCCCTCCAATTTGGTAATGTGACACCCCCAACGCAAAATTGATGCAGGAAGTGATGCCAGTAACATCACTGAGGGCATCACAGGCCTCCCCAACCAAAATGGTGATGTGCCTCAGTTTCCCTTCTTACACAGGACCTTCTGGCTGGAACCCTTTTTGTCCTGTAAGAAGTTCCAAGACCAGTTACAAGTGTTAACCACCAAATAGCAACATCACAATGTCCCCTTACATACCGTCTGTCGTTTGGTACATCTCCAGACAGATTACATGGTATTTTCATAAGCTCATGCACACTGTATACCGTTACAATTCTCTGCAACAATAATCCATTGGTTACAAGAATTAACATCAGTAACAAGAACAATCCTATATCAGGTGTATACTGAAATTCTCCCTCAGGCCCCTTCTCTGGCCCCACCCCATTGCAGTTTTGGCCCTTCAGGTTTAAACTGCAAATCTTCTTGGCCAAAACAAGTCCTGCCCCTCCCCCTTGTCCTCTGGGCTCCAGGCCTGAAACCTCTGGCCTGACCGAGACAAAGGGCTGGCTGGGCGTGACTCCCTGGCTCACAATGGCCCTGGAATTCTCCCCCTTCCCCCACTCAGTGGGGTAACAGCAGTAAGCTGTAGACTCCCAAGTCTCTCCTCTGTCCACCTCCAACCTCTGTTTCCACATGGAACCAGATATCAACTTCCCTGATTGAGTATGAGTGTCCACCGTGTCCAGAGATGGGAGCGTAACTGCCATCTCCTGCATCCTAGGGAGAGTGACCACACAGCTGTTCTGCTCTGCATACTTAGCTACCCAGCCCTTCTCCTGAATCTGAGACACTAACTTCCCACTCTCCTCACTCACCTGGGAACAATCCTGTCCCACACACACTGACTTCCCAGCAAGCTGGTCACCCACAGTCACTGGGTTAGCAGCCTGCTCCAGTTCTCTGGCTGTTCCTGCCTCCTCTGGAACAACCCTCAGTCCCTCCTCTTCACCACCATCCACACTGGGTTTCCCTAAACCCAAGTCAGTGGAGTCACTGCTAACAGACAAGTTCTGTCTGTCAGGCACTGCAACAAGTGCCTCACACAAGAAGCTGCTGCCGTTTACAGGCAGAGCTTTCTCCTGAATGCCTTTTCCAAGCAAGGTCCTGTCACCTCCCTCAGTCACTGCAAACTGCTTGCTACAAGCACTGCCAGGACTCTCCTCCCTATGAGCTTCCTTAAGCAGCAGTTCACCCGTCTCTGGCTCTGCAGCAGCCTTGCCCTGCTGAGCCACAACCAACTCCTCCAGCAATTCCCTTACTCCCTGAGTCATCTCTGGCCCCTCTGGTGGATTCATAGACAATCCCCTCTCAGGCACACAGACAGACCCACAAGAGACAGGGTCAGAAGCATCTTCACTCCCTGTGCAGCTCTCTAGATGGCTGTAAACGTCCACACCATCATTAGGCACCAGAGTTAACACACCCTTATTCTCTCCTTGTGCCCGGGCTAAGGGGTCTCCCTGCTCCCACCGAGTAGCTCCCCCCTCTGCCAGCAACACAGCAGCATCAGGCACAATATCAGGGTCACCACTGTCTGGTCTCTGGGGTTCTGGTAAAACACTGACTGTCTCTACCTGAGTCACCTCATCCCTCTCCCCAGCAGACACAAACCTTGGGCCACCCCCTTCCTGGGCCTTAGCCATATCCAGACCCAACTCTGGGACAACCACACTGCTCTCAGCCTTCACAGGCTGTGGGGCACCTTCCTCAAACACAGGAAGAAACTCTTCCCCACACACAGCCAGACAACCAGAGACAGCTTCTCCCTTGTCCCAACACCCCTGGCTAATCTCAGTCATACAGCCAGCCACTGAGACAGCTTCCTTTACTGCCCCCTTGCTACTTCCACCAGCCAAATTGCCAGCTTGCACACACTGTGCTTCTTCACACAAATCACTTTCAGCTTGTGCAGGTTCAATTCCACAAACCTCACCAGCCACCAGCTCCTCAACTAAAACTTCACTCTGGCCAGCCACTCCAAGCTGCCTCAGAGAAACATTTCCCTGATTTCTGGGCTCTTCCTGCCCTGGTTCTGATTCCAGCCTCACCTCTGAGGCATCAGACGGGCCCTCACCCCCAGGCTCACATGTAGAGACACTTTCCCCTTGGTTACAGGGAGACTGACCAGCTCCAGGAAACTTTTCATACCCACATGCACCCCCTTCCCAAACCTCCCTGTTAGCTACAGGTAACACAAAAGGTTTGCATTCACACATGCTTTGGGGTTGGGTCAACACATCAGCTGGGCAAAATACGTCTGCCATATCATAAGCACACCGCATACCCACAGAGTTATACATTGAACCTTCAGGAGGATACAGTCTCTCTTGTTCTTTTAGTCTCTTAAGCTGGAGGTCAAGTCTAGCATGTTCCTCCTTGGCTAGGGCCATCTTCTTCACATGCTCTACCTCTTCCCTCCACTGTCTCTCAGCATATTCTGCCTTTTTCTCCTCAAGTTCTGCTTTTCTCATCTCAAGTTCCCGATCCAGCTCCTTCTGTCTCTTAGCAATTTCTTCATCTGCCTTCTGCCTTCTTTCAGCAGCTTCCTTGGCTTGCTTCTGATCCCTTTCATCCACATCTCTGGTTAGTAACAACACTACCAGATCTAGTTTAGAGGCCCTTTTCCTAAAGGCAATGCCTCTCCCCAAGCACAAATCCTTCAGAGCACTTTTGCTCAGACTCTCATATAATTCCGGGATCATCACAGCGGCTCTTTAATCAACCAAACTCTCAACACCAAAAATCAAATTTAGACAGCGTGGGGTCCTGATCCCAAAGCTCAATTGACCAAGATCTGTGGATCCTGCCGACTATGCCACTGTGACGGACCGGGCCGTGTCTGGGCACAGCTTAGGGCGTCCGCTCAGGGCGAATTGCTCAAATCCGGGGCTCTTTACAGTCCCCCTGACTGGCGACCTCTCCACACAGGCCACGAACCAGTCTCACAGAGCGCTTCAGCTGCCTGCCTGAAGCCTCCCGAGCAAAACCCCTCCGATACCCCAGCAATATCCGTGCCCCAGATGGCCCCGGGCCTCATACACAGGTGGGGGGTCCTAGCACCCAATCCCACCTACCCCGAACAAGTTCTGTCCGGTTCCAAGAAACCAGCCACAGATCCCTGGTCAATTTACCCTCTGGACCTTACCCACAAATCACGCTGGGCCAATCCTTTAGAATCTATATCTAAAGGTTTATTATTACAAGAAAGAAAAGCTTGAGAGTAAGGTTATTAAAGTACAGTACGTTACATGCACCGAATCTCCCAGTCCTCGATGCAGGCTCTAGCAGAGATGTTGCAGCTGCTGGTTAAAAGTCCGTATTGCACATCCTACGATCAGGATGGGTTCCCAGGTCTTCCGGGCTCTTCAATCCCTGCAGTGCTGCCTCTGGGATGAAGTGCTGAGCTGAGAACAAAATGGCATCGACCACATGGCCTCTTTATACTCCCTCCTGGCCTCTTCTAGTATGTAGCAGGTCACCTGGTCCTCAGCCTCTCTGTATTCCCTGCTGGCTGCTCTCAGGACAACCCCCATTCTTTGGGTGTGTCTTTGGCCCATTGAGAACCATTGTCCCACAGGTAATTAGCATGTCCACAGGCTCCACAGGCTCGGCCCTGCCCAATGCTTAACACATGCAGGGAAATCTTCAGTTTCTACACAGATTACAGATCTCTACACACAGACATTATATACTCACATAAACAGTGTACACAGGATCAGAAAACAACAAGCTCCCATTCAATACCCCACATGGCTCCCTTTCATACCAATTTCTGGGGCCAACACCCCCACCTAGGGGTGCAGCAGCGATCTGGCTGCTTCCCTCCAATTTGGTAATGTGACAGCGGGCGCCCGCCTTTTGCGCCCCCGGGCAGGCTCCCGGGAGCCGCCAGGCTGGTCGTGGGGAGCAGTGGATGGCTGGGAGCCCTCGGATGGCTGGCTCATTGTGTGGCAGGTGCAGGCTGTGCAGGCACGGGTGCTTGCAGCCTTGCAACTGGCACAAAGTGAGTAGCCAGCCCGTGGCCCTTTAAGGGCTCCGGGGCCGGGAGGGGGGCAATAGAGTTTCCCTGTTGTTGGCCAGAGTGGCCACCAGGGAAACCTGGGAAGCCTTAGCCTCCCACTAGTTCGAACTAAAGGGCTACACAGCCCTTAGTTCGAACTAGCTAGTTCGAACTAGGCGTCAGTCCTCGTAAAATGAGGTTTACCTAGTTCGAACTAAGCGCTCCGTTAGTTCGAATTAAGTTCGAACTAACGGAGCGCTAGTGTAGCGCCTAGGAAAGTTAGTTCGAACTAACGGACGTTAGTTCGAACTATCTTTCTAGTGTAGACATACCCGTAGAGACTAAGCTAATGCAGATTTTTTTTCTCCAGGTTGGGAGAAGAGGATGACAATAGGGAAGGACCTCTGCTACTTCTCAGGGCTTATGAGGCAACTGGAATCCACGGGGCTTCTGTGTGCCTACTGTCTTGAGGGGAGCAATATGTGATAGAGTGTACTTACCCTGTGCTGGCTCTTATTAAATGTTTTAATTTCCTGTTAGGATGCAAAAGCAGTAATTTTTCTGAGTATTTTATGAAATAGAATAGATTATTCTCAGCCCGAAGTAAACGTTCACAGATCCACTGAACACAAGCTCCTATTCTGTGCAGTGCATGGCAGTATATGGTCCTGTTCCAGCCAGTTGTCACTATAGTCACTGGAAGACTATTTATTTAACACTTTTTCAAGCCCTGTTGTGGCATTTCAGAGATGTGTCATAGTGCACCAAAGCATTGTCCTTAGATTGTATTAAATTGGTGCAACTCCGTGTGTGGATGCTTATTTCTATTTATAGAGCCCTGCAATCGATGGCTCATTTTTGGGGACATGCCTACAAATTTTGTATCTGCAAATTTGTAGCTATCTGCTTTATATCCACGGCTGTGGATGCAGATATGTGCTGATCATTTTTGCAGATGCGGATACCAATTTAGTATTCATGCAGGGTTCTACCTGTTTTACAGTGTATTAAATCAATTATTTTAAGCTAACTTGATGCAAGGCATTCTTAAATCAAAATAAGATTGTCCACACATGGCGGTTACACTAATTTAACTGAATGTTTTTAACCCATGTAGATAAATGGGTCTTACATATGAGAAAGTTGTACTAAAGTTCCAACTCTTTAACATACAGGTTGAAACTCTCTTAACTGGGATTCTCTGGTCCAGCAACATCCATGGTCTGGCACAGATGTGGCAGGACCAGAGAGTCCTAGTGGAGTGCCAGCGGCATGGATCCCTTCAGGGATCACAGGGCAGTGGGCTGCCTGCAGCAAGCTGATGGTGGGGCTGCCCAGTGCATGGTTGCAGGGCTGCCCAGCAGGGTTGGGAGACCCGGCATGAGGCTGCCCAGCAGGTCCTGGAGCCCCAGCGCAGTGCTCATGGCTGCATGGCGGGTCCCAGAGCCATGGCACCAATGGGTTCAGCAGGGCCAGCAGGAGGTGGGGAGCCAGCCTGGAGGCCAGTGGGCAGGCTCGGGGGCCGGTGGCAGGGATCCAGAAATGACCTCCCCTTTTCTGGCAAAATCCTTCATCCGGGACCAGTCAGGTCCTGAGGGTGCTGGACCAGGAAGGTCCAACCTATAGTTTAAATCATTCTCAAGGCATGTCCTGACTAAGAGAATTCCAATGCAGTCATGACACCTATCCAGTCTTTGGACCTCAACCTGTTTAGTACTGAACACCTGCAACTCTCACTGTCAGAGCCAGGCCCTTAGGGTATGTCTACCCTAGGAATTTATTTCAAAATAACAACTCCCAAAATAACTATTTCGAAATAGCATGTCCACACTACAGAGAAGCCTCAAAATTAATCCGAGGCAGGCTCATTAAATGTGGATGCGCTACCTCAACTTAAATCCCCAAGAAGCACTGGGGAGTCATTACTTTGAATGACTCTGGGAATTAGTTATTTCGAAATAGCAGCAGTGGAGCATTCACACTAATACTATTTTGAAACAATTATTCTGAAATAAGCTTTATTCCTCATGGAAAGCGGGAGTTATTTTAAAATAACGGGTTTGGTAGTGTGGACGCTTTGCTTGTTATTTTGAAATAGGGGGAGTTATTTAAAAATAACTCCCTTGTGTAGACCAGGGCCTAGTCGCCTATTTATGTCCACTGAGATTGAAGTAGTGTCAGTGGTATATTTCCCCTCCACCAACACCACCTTTGTTCATAGGTATTACAACACATACAATATATTCAATAAGCTCCTTGCCCCTGGCAAGACAGCACGAACTCAACAGAATGAATTAAAGATGGAGTAGCAGCCTTAGCTCTTAATTTCTTAGCTTTTGTCAAATTAAATTACAACCTGGCTTTGACATATCAGAGGGGTTTTTGTTTGTTAATCGATATTGGTTTTGCAGGATTCAGATGGAACATAATTTTATAAGTTAATGCTTGGTTGAAATTTCTGTCTTCATTGTTTCATGTTTGTGAGCCAGCAGTGAAAGCAAACTATTTGTTAAATCTGCTGCCTGTGTTTTACATTAGAGAAGTTTGGGTTTTGCTATTGGAAACATGCAGTGTGTTTTCCTTATGGAAAATCTGGCAGTTTAGTTCTGTGTGGCTCATTTTTATTATAGGCAATTTGAACATCAACTCTATTTTTAAGCAGTACCAAGAGATAAATTCACCTTAATTATATTTTTATTTTTATATATACTTTAATTAATAGAATACCAGTTTGGCTACGTCAACAGCTTTCCAGACAGGATTTATGATGAACAAAATTAAACCAGTTTAAGCAGTATCAGCAAACTAGGCATGGGTCCTAGCTAATGATACTAGTCCTGTGCAATTTACACCAGATGGAGCCATTTCAAATGAAAAAAACAGACAGTGATTAGCCACTAAGGGATCTTTTGTGCCAGGTGCAAATTTTATTCTGGTGGCATCATATTGGATTGATATAAACTGTTGTCTGGAAACTAAACTAGAAACAGACTTGTCATTTCTCAAAGCTTATACTAACAAACTTGGTCACTAGGTATCAAGCAGTTATCTGTCCCAGAAGAAATCTACAGCTGAACTGTATTTGGGATCTTGCCATTTGAGAACATTGGCAAAATACAGCAACTTTAAAAAAATTAAATAGTTTAAACTTATTTGAATGTGTATACTGTACATGTATTTTCCATTGTTTGACCCAAATGACATTAGCATTCTATATGTTAGCAACCATGCATAGCTACAGACATTGTTTAGCATTGGCTTAAACACAATGTTTGTATTTAATATATATTACAGATCAATGTGTAAAATACTAAATTATTTCTTGGTTATTGCCTTCAGTTTCTAATATGGTCTCCAGAGGCTTCCACTGGCACAGTTTTGCCATTGTCTTTCACACTTACAATGTTGTCTCCTTAGGTTTCCACTGGCATGTTTTCCACTCAGTGCAATTAGGAATAATCAAGTTATCTGACACTACAATTGGGGGTGTAATGGAAACACCATCTTAATCTAAACCCAAAGGCATTACTAGCACCATTATACTATTGCAAACATAGCAACTGATTTGTTAGAAGAAGGCCTTTGAAATATGGCCAAAGGTCAGAGACATTATTGAAACTGTGATATAAGAGCCACAGCCAATATAATCACTATTTATCTTTCACTTTTGTTTAAAAGTTTATTGGTGCCAAATGTTTAACATACGCTGGTAAGGAATAACCTCCCTAATACTAGAACACCATTGCAAAAGTTGAGTGCTGTTGTCCCAAAATTTTGTAGGGCTCTCATGTAGCATGTTATACTGTGGAGTTTGAAGTCAGAGCTAAGTCGCTGGGTTGGAGGACACTAGGGCTGTGTCTACACTGGCATGAATTTCTGGAAATACTTAAAACGGAACAGTTTTCGTTATAAGTATTTCTGGAAAAAGAGCGTCTACATTGGCAGGCTGCTTTTCCGGAAAAGCCCTTTTTCCGGAAAAGCATCTGTGGCCAATGTAGACGCACTTTTCCGGAAAAGAGCCCCGATCGTCATTTTCGCGATCGGGGCTTTTTTCTGGAAAAGACTACTGGGCTGTCTACACAGGCCCTTTTCCAGAACAGTGTTCCGGAATAAGGACTTATGCCCGAGCGGGAGCAGCGTATCTTTTCCGGAATAGTGGCTGATTTTGTACAGTAGAGCATCGTTGCTTTTCTGGAAATTCAAGGGCCAGTGTAGATAGCTCGCAGCTTATTCTGGAAAAGCGGCTGATTTTCCGGAATAAGTGGCCCAGTGTAGACACAGCCTAGGATTTTATGGAACATAATATCTCCATGACTGACAGAGAACATACTCTCAAGAAAATGTCCATGTGTGAGTGATATGGATATGCATATATTGCTCCAGTGCTTTTATTATCCCTAACAATCTGAACAGTCTCTGTTTTTTCCTTAAACAAAAGACAGGACTATGTAGCACTTTAAAGACTAACAAGATGGTTTATTAGGTGATGAGCTTTCGTGGGCCAGACCCACTTCCTCAGATCAAATTGTGGATGCCATGACCTTGCCATGAAAGGTGCTCAGCCACTCCTTCAAGATGCTGATCATCCTTAACTCCCCTTTGCTGCAATGGATATTCGATATACTCAGCTTCTTTACAGATCGGGTCTCCACCCAGAAGATAATGTTCATTAGTTCTTTCCTTTAGATGTTGGTAATCTGGAATGTGATCTAAAATGACTTATAAAACCTGTGTATTGTTAAGCTCCGTAAAATCCATTTTGGCTGGCTTTCTGGAAGCAGTGCAAGGGAGTCAGAAAACTGTTGCCTTGTATTTGTTCATGGCATTGTGCTTTCTGGATTGAATCGCAATGCCGTACCTCTGATTCAGAGGCTGATCCTAATTATATACCTGAATAAAGAGGTTTACCAGCAGAAGTGTTTTCTTGTTGCTTGTTCCATTTACACGTCTGCCATATCAGAACCCTCTCTATAAGGCAAGCATGAGTCAGCTTACTATTATGGTAGTAACAAAATATAAATACAGAATAAACTTGGAAAAAGAGAGCATTGGTAACTCTGGGTTAGGTGCAGTTTTTTGTACAATTCTGTTTTTTTTAAACAACTCTTTAAAAGCTCAGTGTCTCCAAAGTAATGCAATACTCAAGAAATAACATGTGACAGATGTTAGTCACATTGCTTAGTGCACTACTGCAAGGCGCTTAGACACTACAGTGAATATTATGGTATAAGAATCTATATAGAATACAATGGAAGTTTTAGCAGGATGCTCTTGAAAGTGCAGGTGGAACAAACAGTGCTCTTCCTTTCAGAATACCTATAAAGAGCCATGTGCAGTGACAAGCCTCTCCTTAGAAACAATGTACTCTCAGTGCTAAAGAATAGAATAAAGATCAAGATTGCCTTCTGTCTTTTGCAATGCTACAGATTTATTTGTGTTTGCAGAGCTAAGATTCCTAAACCTTTAACTCCTTCAAGCCAAAGCTCTCCCCACTGATCCTGATTCTTGCAAGTACTGAATGCCTCCTACATGGTGATGAGTAGGGATGTCAATGAGTAGTTGACTAGACGATTAACCTGTAAGCTTAGGCTTATCAGTTAATCTAGTTCACTACTTGCATTTCCCCTCCTTCTTCTCCCCCACCCCCCGCTGCCGCTGTATCAGAGGCAGCAAGAGGAGTGGGGAGCAGAATCCAGTGCAGGGGGAACCAAGCCAACTTAAAAGATGGTTACACCAAGCACTGGCTCCGTGGTGCTGCCTGCCCCCACCCCTCATGCTGCTGCCTCTATCTGGAGAAGCCTCTGTCCAGGGGGAGCTCAAATCCCCTGCGGACAGAGGCTGCTGCCAGAGCAGCCTCTGTCCGTGGCCAGTCCAGGCCGCTCTGGACAGTGGTTGCTTCACAGCAGCCCCCCTGCCCATTCTCCCCCAGCAGCCTCTGTCCACAAGGAGCTTGAACACCTTGTGCACAGGCACTGCTGCTACCTTGTGCTGCTGCCTCTGTATCAGAGGCAGCAGTGTGGGGTGGCAGGCAGCTGGTCTGTGAGAGGAGTTGCTTTTTAAACTGGTTCTCTTCATAGATTGGCCCTTGCCTGCCACCCCACACTGCTGTCTCTGATACACTGCTGCCTCAACAACCAGCAGGGTGGCAAGGGGCTCCCCAGGAATGAGGCTGGAGTGCACTGGCTCCCGGCCACGCCCCGGGGAACTATAGAAGAGTTGACTAACTACTAAGAATTCATGAAATTACTCGACTATTCAATTACACAATATCTAACATCCCTAGTACTGAGCACTGTCAAAGTTGTAGGGGTTGAGGGCACTCAGCAAGTTCCAGGAGGAATTCAGTGCCCTGCAGGACTGGACCTGATATTATTGTCTTTGGCATATCAATGGTAAATGTCTGAGGGGGTAGCCGTGTTAGTTAGTCTGTAATTTTAAAAACAATGAGAAGTCCTGTGGCACCGTAGAGATTAACAAATATATCTTGAGCTTTCGGGGGTGATGCACACTTCATCAGTCAAGAATCTGAGGATCTGAAGATGAGAGTTGTATCTTATGAAAGCTTATTCTCTAATAAATTTGTTAGTCTTTAAGGTGCCACTGGACTTCTTGATTTTGTTGAGACAGACTAATACGGCTACATCTCTAAAACTTCAGAATGTTTTCTTACTCTTTCTAACATCTATGTTGAAGTAAACAAAGCAAAACTGTCTGACATTCATTTAACAGAAATTCTCATAAAACGGCCAAATTCTTTTCATTTTATGTATAATGTTAGAAAGAGGTGATATTGAATTTATTGTGGTTTATTTTGTTTCTTTTTGGACATTGGGCCTTTGTTGTGCCTACAGAGTATGTGCACATACAAACCACACTTATATGTACAAATATGCACTTTTGTGACAATATTTATGTGTATTTTGCATATGCATTTGCCTATGTATACATGCATACACATTCTTTACAGGCATAACTTGGTTCCAGTAGTTAAGGGGATCATAAATGTAGCTCTTACAATTTGCATATATCATTTTTCAGATAGTCTTATATGGTAAATCATGGGGTGGTACATATGTTTAGGGAAATGAGCCACATTAATGTATGTTCTGCCCATAGGAAAGTTACTGCAGCAGCTGTACTGATTAATCTCTACACTGTAGAGAAACTTTTTCCATGAGCTCAGTGTGACATTGAGGTGATCCCCGTTGTAACTAGTTATTATAAAGCTTTATTTCTTGATCGTTTTTCCTAAATCCTTCCATATATTTGTTACTTGATTTGTTTTGTGTTTAACTTTTCTCTTCCTTTCCCTCAACCCTGACCAATCCTTTCTTTAATTAACGACACTTCTTGGTTAATTGAGTCTAGCATTAAAGACTAATGCAGTGTATCTGGTCACCTTTAAATCAGAAATGTCTATTACCCCTAGGACCGATAACATTTTATTTTTAAAAACGTTCACTTAAATGAAGAAATTATTATGGCATTTAGATTGTGCTATAAACAGCTAATAACTATTTACGCCCCATTATCAGGTGTCACATCTGTAGTTTCACCCTTGTCACTCTAAGGGTGCTTATTGCTGATGATTGCTCCCTCACCCTCTCTCATACCTTCTAGCTTGATGTCCTACACAGGTGATTAGTATGCTATAATTGAGTTGGTTGTAAAAAGATAATTAATTGACATTTCACTCCCAGAGAGGTCAAGCTGCCCTATCTTCTGTGGTCATTATGAGCCCCGTTATCCTGCTGACTCTCAACCCCTCCCCCCCCCCCCCCCCCAGGTGAGAAGATGACCTTTATCTTGCTGATCAAGTCATAATTGTCATAATTAAAGTAGACATGAAGGGAGGATTTAAAGGAGTAACTTGAATGGTTTGGATGCTTTGGCTCCACTTTGCTTTGTTTAAGGATGAGAAACCAGAATCTGTAGACCTTAACAGAAAGTTTGCCTGTCTTTCTATCTGCTGTATTTCTAATTCATCCTTTATGACAGTATTTCCTCTATTGTCAATACCTGTTTTATGTAGTGTTATCAGTAATCTGGTATTACAAAGATATGAATGGAGATGTCTCTAAATAAACAAGGACACAAGGTTTCTGAGCAAACCAATACGTGGAATCCTGCCAGACAATTTGAAATCATAAGACCTATCGATTAATTGCAGTTAACTCACATGATTAAGTCATTAAAATTTAATTGCAATTAAGATTAATTGTGATTAATTGCACTGTTGGACACGAGAACACCAATTGAATTTTATTAAATATTTTCATTGTTTTTCTACATTTTCAAAATACATTGATTTCTATTACAACACAGAATACACTGTGTACAGTGAAAATTATTTTAAAAAATAGTATTTCTAATTCAGCTAATAGAAGTAGTGTTGTACATTCTCTTTATCATGAAAGTGTAACTTACAAATGTAGAATTCCTACTCCCCCTCCCCCCCCAGATTAAATGGGCCATTGCAGCATACCAGTAAGAAGCAAGCTGCTGGAACCATCCCATACACGGCCAATGTTAAAGCACTGTCGCAACAGCACTTTCATGTCACTGCCCCTTTTGCTCCCTCTTTTTGGTGGCACTGCCAGTCCCTGCTAGCAGGGCTGCTGACGGGTGAGGGGAGCAAAAGGGGCAGCTGCCCCAGGGTCCAGCAGTTTAAAGGGCTGGCTGGGAGATTCTGGTCCCCTAGCCCCACCTCTTCTGCCTGAAGCTCCGCTCTTCTAGGTGCCCAGACCAGCCTTCCCACCTTGCGTAGGACCCCAGCATAACGGTAAGTCCAGGCGCTTATTTTTACCCCTGTTGCTACATAATTGTACTAAAATACTAAAACAAAGTAAAACTTTAGAGCCCACTCAGTCCTACCTCTTCTTCAGCCAAGCGCTAAGACGAACAAGTTTGGTTACAATTTGCAGAGTATAATGCTGCCTGCTTCTGATTTACAGCATCACCAGAAAGTTCTAACAGACATTTGCATGGCACTTTTGTAGCCGATGTTGCAAGATATTTGTGCCAGATTTGCTAAACTTTTATATGCCCCTTCATACTTTGGCCACCATTCCAGAGGATATGCTTCTATGCTGATGGTGCTCATTAAAAAAATTAATTAAATTTGTGACTGAACTCCTGGGGGGCGAATTGTATGTCTCCTTTTCTGTTTTACCTGTATTCTGCCATATATTTCATGTTATAGTATGTTATCAGTCTTGGATGATGCCCCAGCACCATCCTGTCCTCCTAAGCCAGACCTCTGGTTTCCCACAGTGAAGGCACAGAGTTGGGGTCACAACCCTTAGAGCAACACAGGCACTGAGAGCAGCTCAGATCTGGGAACTGGTTACAGGGACTTGACACAGCACCGTGGTGTACAGCCCCAATCAAACCAAACCTCCAAATAAATCCATCTCCCTATGCATAAAGTTTATACAGAGTGAGCTCCTAAGTTCACCCCCTTTACCAATGAAAGAGATATGCAAAGCTGTTGTCCCTCCCCTCCAGCCATTAACAATTATTTACATTGTGTTTAATAATAAATAAGTGTTTTATTAAATATTAGAAGTAGGAATTAAGTGACTGCAAGTGATAACAGACAGATCAAAGTAATTATTAAGGAAAATAAAACAAAATATGCCAGCTAAGCGTAATACTCTAAGGCCATGTCTACACTACCCAGAAGGTCAACGCTTCCACAAGTGATCTTCCAGAGTTTGATTTAGTGCAGGGGTGGGCAAAGGAGCCTCCACAGGCTGTATCCGGCCACCAAGCTGGTGAATCCAGCCTGTGCCCACCCAGCCAATCCCCAGCCCCCAGACCAATTGAAACTTGGAGACGGGGGAGTGCACAAAGTCTCCTCTCCCGTCTCCCCCTCCTCCCCCTGCAAGGGTGTGCAGCAGCTAGAGAGAAATGCCGTCTGTTTTTAAACAGCCAGTGTTTCTCTCTAGCCATCGCACACCCCTGGCAGGGTGGAGGCAGGGGGCAAGAGACCTCATGTGCTCCCCCACCCTCCAGGCCCTGATTGGTCTGGGGGTGGGGGAGCACACAAGGTCTCCTCCCACTGCGGCACCCTAAAGGGAACCGCCAGCTGTTTTAAATCAGTTGGCAATTCTCTCTAGGCAGGCGGAGGACTTCATGTGCTCTTCCACCCCCAGGCCAATCAGGGTCGCTGATGGGGAGCACAAGAAGTCTCCTGGGCCCACCCCTTCCACCCAAGGCCCTGCCCCTTCCGGGGTGGCCCAGGGCCACTTCAGAAATTTATGAAGTGGCCCCCTTTTGAAAATTATTGCCCATCTCTGATGGGTCTAGTGAGGACCCACTAATTCAAATTGACAGAGCACCCTCATTGGCACTAGTACTCCTGCTCCTCAAGAGAATAAGGGAAGCCAACAGGAGCATTTGTTCCCATTGACCTCCTGTTGTATAGACAGTGATTTTAGATACATTGACTCCATCTACCTAATTCACATAATTAGAGTTGTGTATCTTAAGTCACTTCCCCTTTACTGTAGACCAGGTCTAAGCAACTTGTAACATGCAACTTCTTATTTTAACAATAATTCTAATAATCTTTTCTCACAAGCTGGAAAGTCTCCCAACTTAGGCCTATTCCTTCTTAGATGTTTTCATCAGTCATCTCAGTGATAAGCAGGGGGTGTCCTGGTGTCTTGCAGATGCCCCATCTCTTTGGTTTCCTTTCCTATAAATATATTTTGCCCAGGGCAGAAATCCTTTGTGTTCGGTTTCAATCCTTCCACATTCCTGTGGAAAAGCACCATATCCAAAATGGGTTCCAGCATCAGGTAATCTGGGTATATTTCTTGGCAGGACCAACCATAGTCCATACTTATAGGAAGAGCAAGACTATTCACCTATTATTGTATGACTACCAGACTACTAAATTCCTTGAATACTACTAATGGCCTTTATTAGCACATCTAGATATATAAGCATGTTATCTGCTATATATTTTAGAGTTATATACACATTCAGCATCTTACAAACTTTTCAATGACATGTTACATGCTACGTTTTTCATACAACATATTTGAGTCAGGCATAATCATATTCTATTATTTCCATAAAGAATATGGGGGTGTAATGCCATACACCTGTTTTTATTTTCAGGTGCCATTATAAGCAAGATGGGGGCAGCATTATAACCAAATTGCAAATTATAACCAAACTTGTTTGCCTGAATGATTGGCTGAACAAGAAATAGGACTGAGTGGACTTTATGGTCTAGTCTAAAGTTTTACATTGTTTTATAGAGTCATAGAATCATAGAATACTAGGACTGGAAGGGACCTCAAGAGGTCATCAAGTCCAGTCCCCTGCCCTTATAGCAGGACCAAATACTGTCTAGACCAGTGGTTCCCAACGTGGTGCCCGCGGGCGCCATAGCACCCACCGGGCCATTTATGTGCACCTGCAGAGCAATCTGGGCTGGCCCCGCCCCTGGGTGTGTGGCAGGTGCCAGCTCCAAGCGCATGGGCGGCCCCTGCCCCGGGGTCGCGACACATGCCAGTGCTGGCCCCGAGCACGCGGCGCATGGGCGGCCTCTGCCCGGGGTCGCACAACATTCTGGTGCCAGCCCTGGCCCCGGGTGCACGGCACATGCCGGTGCTGGCCTCAGGCGCAGAGCGTCCGGGCGCACAGGGCCTGGGCAGCCCCTGCCTGGGGTTGCAGCACATACCGGTGCTGGCCCCGGGCACGCGGCACCCGGGTGACCCTTGCCCAGGGTCGCGGCACATGCCAGTGCCGGCCCTGGGTGCACGGCGCATGCTTGGCCCCGCCTCCGGCACATGGCCTGTGAGCGGCCCCGCCCCTGGACATGCGGCGCGTGAGCGGCCCTGCTCCCAGGTGCCTGGCAGCCCCAAAACGTTGGGGACCACTGGTCTAGACCATCTCTTATAGTCATTTATCTAACCTACTCTTAAATATTTCCAGAGATGGGGATTCCACAACCTCCCTGGGCAATTTATTCCAGTGTTTGACTACCCTGACAGTTAGGAACTTTTTCCTAATGTCCAACCTAAACCTCCCTTGCTGCTGTAAGCCCATTTCTTCTTGTCCTATCCTCAGAGGCCAAGATGAACAAGTTTTCTCCCTCCTCCTTATGACACCCTTTTAGATACCTGAAAACAGCTATCATGTTCCCCCTCAATCATCTCTTTTCTAAACTAAACGAACCCAATTCTTTCAGCCTTCCTTGGTAGGTCATGTTCTCTAGACCTTTAATCATTCTTGCTTCTCTTCTCTGGACCCTCTCCAATTTCTCCACATCTTTCTTGAAATGCGGTGCCCAGAACTGGACACAATACTCCAACTGAGGCCTAACCAGCGCAGAGTAGAGTGGAAGAAGGACTTCTCGTGTCTTGCCCACAACACACCTGTTAATGCATCCCAGAATCATGTTCGCTTTTTTTGCAACAGCATCACACTGCTGACTCATAATCAGCTTGTGGTCCACGATAACCCCTAGATCCCTTTCTGTCATACTCCTTCTTAGACAGTTGCTTCCCAGTCTGTATGTGTGAAACTGATTGTTCCTTCCTAAGTGAAGCACTTTGCATTTGTCTTTAGTAAACTTCATCCTGTTTACGTCAGACCATTTCTCCAATTTGTCCAGATCATTTTGAATTATGACCCTATCCTCCAGAGCAGTCGCAACCCCTCTCAGCTTGGTTTCATCTGCAAACTTAATAAGCATACTTTCTATGCCAATATATAAATCGTTGATGAAGATATTGAAGAGAGCTGGTCCCAAAACAGACCCCTGTGGAAGTTTTCCATCATTTACATGAAGTTAAAATGATGTAAAACTTAGGTGAGAGGAGACTCAGACACGTGTTCAAAATTGAGTGATTAACATTATATTGCTTAAATGTATATCTGGATACCTAAATAAAATCAGTCTGATTTCCAAATGATTTGAGCACCTACAAGCTCCAATTCATTGCCATAAGATTTAAAAGTGGAAAATCAGATACTTATTTAGGTGCCTAACTACAGATTTAAAAGACTAATTGTAGGTGTGAAAATTATGGTCATTGTCTTCTAAAGCATAAGAAGATGAATTATAGAGCAGTTTCCCTCCTCTTCAAACGAAAAAGAATCAAATGGTAGTCATTTATACTTCCATGCACACGAAAAGAGCAGTAGCTAGAAAGGAGAACAGGACAGGAGGCTTCCTACCCTGTTCTGAGTACACCCCACTTCCTCCTGAAACCAGTAGACAGATTGCTCTCAGGCTAGAACTCTGGTGGGACAGTCCAGCCTGGTGTGTAGGACTTGGGGAGTGGCCTCACATGTAACTTCTCACCCTGGAAGGAATAATTTGCATGTTCTGTGTTTACGGTGGAGGAGAAGAAGATGACCTGTGTCTTATTTCCTGAACAATTCGGCTCAAGTTCTCTGGGAGAGGGAGGAAAACAATTATTTTGTAGCTACTATCCTTCATCCTAAGAAGAAAATGTTAAAACAAGGACCTCTAATAGCAAGTGATGCAATTATCTCTGTGGTGCCTTAATTTTATCATTACGTGACATTATAAAAAGTTAAGGCTTTACTTTTGCAAGGACATTCTTTAACTAACATCTCTCTCCATTAGCTTTTGCTGTAGTAGCAGTATTTATGTTCTGGGCAATGAATGGGAACTACACTGCTTGCAGCATAATTTCAATTTCTTAATGCACTAATAGTTTCAGTAAAGACTCTGTATTAAATTTGATTGCCTTTTATTGACAACTGTAGTGCAATAACATTTTTCAATAAAGTTTCTAACACTGAAAAAGCACCCTTAATACTGCATTTTAATGGAAGAACTGGTATAATATTAATTAGGGATGGGGAAACTTAGGGAAAAAATCTTGGAAAAAAATAACTGGTCTACATCAAACCTACCCCTTTTATAATGAAGGATCATATGGAGGGAAAAGGTGATAGTGACCTTCCAGAGAAGGAAGTGGAGAAGGCCCAAATGGGAATGAACCTCCAAACTTCTGCATGAGTGTTTGAATCAATCCACATAAGGTTTACCAATAACTAATATTATCCTTTATTATGCATTTCACCTTTTGGTATGAATTAAGGGCTCAGGATGTACAACACTGTGTCTGGGCAAGGATGAAGAGCCAACATCTCCTGAATTCTAATCCTGGCTGAAGGCAAGGACTTGCTGAATGACCTTGGGCAAGTCATTTCAACCTGTGTGCCTCAGTTCCCTCATCTCTAAATCAGGGTAATAGTACTGATTTGCCTAACCAGGGATCTGAGGGTTATTTAATGTTAGCACATAAAGAAAGTGCTTCAAAAGGACTAAGGACAATAGCTCTTAGAACAACAACAACAACAAAGACTATTATTTCATCTAACCCTTCTCCTGCTTGGTACTAAATACACAAAAATAAAATAACTAACCACGCTTTGCCTATATTTTATATGACTCCAACTGCCTCCTTATCTATAACCAAGTCCTCCCACCTCCTCCCCCTTCTTCCTTAGGCTCTTCTTACCTTCTTATATCTCTTTCATGTTGTGGCATTATCTTCCTTGACTTGCTTCAGAGTCCCCAGGACAGCTGCAAAACCCCTAACATTTAGACAATTTATGTATTAAAATGGAGTCAAAACTATTTGGGAAGCTATGATTGAATCAATATCAGAAAAATAAAGTGGTAAAAGAAAAAGCTTAAAGCTTGATAATGGCTGCCAAGCAATTACAATTAATAGTGATTAACTGCATAATTAATCACACAATCAATCACACTGTTAAACAATAATAGAATAAATTTACTTAAATATTTTGGATGTTTTCTACATTTTCAAATATATTGATTTCAATTACAACACAGAATACAGAGTGTATGGGGCTCACTTCATTTTTTTTATTACAAATATTTGCACTGTAAAAACAAAAGAAACAGTATTTTTCAATTCACTTGATACAAGTACTGTGATGCAATTTCTTTATCATAAAAGTGAAACTTACCAATATAGAACCATGTACAAAGAAAACTACATTTAAAAAGAACAAGTTAAAAATCACCTAGAAAAGTTAGATGCCTGCAAGTCACCAGGGCCTGATGAAATGCATCCTAGAATAATCAAGAAGCTGATAGAGGAGGTATCTAAGCCTCTAGCTATCATCTTTGGAAAATCATGGGAGACAGGAGAGATTCCAGAAGATTAGAAAAGAGCAAATATAGTGCCCATTTATAAAAAGGGAAATAAGAACAACCCAGGAACTACCGACCAGTTAGTTTAACCTCTGTGCCAGGGAAGATAATGGAGCAAGTAATTAAGGAAATCATCTGTAAACACTTGGAAGGTGGCAAGGTGATAGGGAACAGCCAGCATGGATTTGTAAAGAATAAATCATGTCAAACCAATCTGATAGCTTTCTTTGATAGGACAACAAGCCTTGTGGATAAGGGTGAAGCGGTGGATGTGGTACACCTAGACTTTAGTAAAAACAAAAAACAGGAATGTGTAGCACTTTAAAGACTAACAAGATGGTTTAATAGGTGATGAGCTTTCGTGGGCCAGACCCACTTCCTCAGATCAAACAGTGTAAGAAAATTGTCACAACCATATATACCAAAGGATACAATTAAAAAAATGAACACATATGAAAAGGACAAATCTAGACTTTAGTAAGGCATTTGATATGGTCTCTCATGATATTCTTATCAATAAACTAGGCAAATACAACTTAGATAGGGCTACTATAAGGTAGGTGCATAACTGGCTGGATAACTGTACTCAGAGAGTAGTTATTAATGGTTCATAATCCTGCTGGAAAGGTATAACTAGTGGGGTTGCGCAGGGGTCTGTTTTGGGACCGGCTCTCTTCAATATCTTCATCAACGATTTAGCTATTGGCATAGAAAGTACGCTTATTAAGTTTGCAGATGAAACCAAGCTGGGAGGGGTTGCGACTGCTCTGGAGGATAGGGTCATAATTCAAAATGATCTGGACAAATTGGAGAAATGGTCTGAGGTAAACAGGATGAAGTTTACTAAAGACAAATGCAAAGTGCTTCACTTAGGAAGGAACAATCAGTTTCACATACAGACTGGGAAGCAACTGTCTAGGAAAGAGTATGGCAGAAAGGGATCTAGGGGTAATAGTGGACCACCAGCTGAATATGAGTCAGCAGTGTGATGCTGTTGCAAAAAAAGCGAACATGATTCTGGGATGCATTAACAGGTGTGTTGTGAGCAAGACACGAGAAGTCATTCTTCCGCTCTACTCTGTGCTGGTTAGGCCTCAATTGGAGTATTGTGTCCAGTTCTGGGCACCGCATTTCAAGAAAGATGTGGAGAAATTGGAGATGGTCCAGAGAAGAGAAGCAAGAATGATTAAAGGTCTAGAGAACATGACCTATCAAGGAAGGCTGAAGGAATTGGGTTTCTTTAGTTTAGAAAAGAGAAGATTGAGGGGGAACATGATAGCAGTTTTCAGGTATCTAAAAGGGTGTCATAAGGAGGAGTGAGAAAATTTGTTCATCTTGGCCTCTGAGGATAGGACAAGAAGCAATGGGCTTAAACTGCAGCAAGGGAGGTTTGGGTTGGACATTAGGAAAAAGTTCCTAACTGTCAGGGTAGTCAAACACTGGAATAAATTGCCCAGGGAGGTTGTGGAATCCCCATCTCTGAAAATATTTAAGAGTAGGTTAGATAAATGTCTAGCAGGGATGGTCTAGACAGTATTTGGTCCTGCATGAGGGCAGGGGACTGGACTCGATGGCCTCTTGAGGTCCATTCCAGTCCTAGTATTCTATGATTCTATGATTCATTGACTTTGGTGCAGTTGTACTGCTGAACTGTAGTAGTGTGAGATTAGAATCAGCCCTAATCTGTTGAATAAATGAAGAAAAGGAGAAATTTTCACCAAATAGTTTAGATTTGTTATTTGTTAGTTACTTGTGGAAAAAAAGAAACTATGCAAGTATGAATATGTATGTTTGTTTGTGTGTAAAGTATTTAGAAGAAATAGGAAATACATCAGGAACTCTTTCACAAATTAAAAATAATATTTGAGATATTTATGTTGTTCATGAAAATGTTAACTTTTGAAATGCTACATATGATCAGAGATCATTTAATTCCTATTTTTCCATGTCTCAGGACAGTTTGTAAATGATAAACATTGCAATGCTAGTCTAATGAATGCATCATGTACGTTTTAGTGGCTTTTTTTTATTCTAACTTTCTTTCTTATTTTTCTACATGTTGATGCCCAGCCTGACTGACTATGTTGATACTTGCCTGGCTGTTACTGTGGAGGTGGCCATTCTAGAAAGGCAGCCATACAAATTAGATTAACTTGATCACTATTTTACACACAATTTATGAGAGGCTAAACCAGGCAAACATGACAGGCATCACTGCTTGAAAACATTAAGCAGTTAACCACCTGTCATTTCAGCCATTAACAAAGCAAGTTGAAGAACTAAGGGAAATAATTGTCAGGTGCACATCTGGTTTTCATAGAGAGCTGCATGCTGCAAGGTGCTCAGTAAGTCCTAGAGGTACTACTGAAGTCACTTGGAGTGGAGGGCACTCTGCCTTGCAGAATTAAATCTACTGTAATATTCTTAGGTAAATATACAGTAGTGTGTATGGTTTGCACACTGCCACTAGTCTTCTCCTATTCTGTTTCTATCTCTGGGTTTTTTTCTGCCAAGCAGGTGGTATTTTTTTCCCCTATAGCATTCCTGGTAGAGTCAATATTTTGTCAGAAGAGCTACAATTAAGTAGAGACTGAATTTTTTTGCATACTGTATAGTTTGTATACTGTAATCAGGTCTTATTTACACTAAAAGAAGATCACTGCTGTCATGATTGATCTTCCGGAGTTCAATTTAGCATGTCTATTTAAGACTTGCTAAATTGAACTCAGAGGGTGCCCCCGTTGGCGTCCGGTACTCCTCCTCCTTTAAGGAGTAAGGGAAGCTGATGGGAGCATCTGCTGTGGTGATGCCACCACGCTCGGCTTAAAGGTAAGATAGCTCCAGCTATATATTTCATGTAGCTTGGCTTGCATACCTTAATCTGAGATGCCAGGTCTAGTGTAGACTTGCCCTAATTGTTGGAATGTGTAAGGTGTACATTTGTCTTTCAGTCAGAGTTATCTGATAGATTGGAAGCCTAGGGAAGAGGAGGCTGGATTCTCTGGTATGCTAAATCCATTCTGCACTGCATCAGTTAAGATGGCTATCAGAGACAGTCTCCATCCTTCAACTATCTTTCCCCAGTCTTCAGTGTAATGAGAGGAAGGTGGCATTATAGAGGTGGGGCAGGGCATGGCAGCATAGATCTTTACTATTCCAGTCTTCCATTGACATAAGAACTGAGGGTCCAATTGCCACCAGTGTAAGTTACAGCTGTTCCCTTGCTACTCTAAGAGATGGGGGAGGGGGTGTAATATGGTTTAAATTAAGGGAACACAATCAGCTCCCTGCCAGCCTCCTCTTCACTGTACTTGAACAGAGTTCATGTAGAATGGAGAATCATGTAGGAGTTCTAATCCAGCTATACCGTTGGTATATCATTGCCTTTCTCTATTCGTTAACCCCTGTGTACCGCAGTTTACCTCCCTGCAAATGAGCCTAATAATATTTATCACTTTTCAGGGGTTTGGTGTGACTTACTAAAGGTCTGGAAAATGTTTTACCACCCTTGAATATATGTTTTTATTTGCTGTCATTCTTCGTAGAGGGAGTAAACATACATATAATAAATCCATATTAGCTTTTTAGAAATATTTGGTTTGTTTCTATTCTGCAGAAAACACTTGTTGTTTCTGAGCATAACTATTTGGTTAAGCAAACAAAGAACTTTTCAATAGCCTGGCCTTATCATGTCTACTTCAGCCAATTCCAAATGATGAGTACTATAAATTAACAATGTAAAATATCTTCTCTCTTGATCTCTATAAGATGCAGATGGTCACAAAAATTTCCCCTCCCTCTCAAATATAAAAACACATCTGCTGAGTGAATTACAGGTCTTCAGTAGGGTATTAGATATATAGATACCAATAAACCAAGATTTGATACTTATATGAAAGGCAAACAATTGCGTTTCGTACAGTACTTTTAATTCCTACAGTTCCTACAATATCTATAGTATATTACTTTGCAAAAATACAATGGCCCAATTCTAGATCTTAAGATCTATTTTGAGTAGTATCTTCACTTCTTAAGAAGTGATGATGTCACGTATGGAGTAAAGTATTAGTGTGAATAAGAGTGGCAGAATGGGGCACATAAGGAAGCATTACCAACTGTTACGTTAATTATGCTCATAGCATTTTGTTGCTGGATTCTTAAATGTATTTTCTTTCTCACTTCTCAGGATTTGAAGGTGAAAATCTCCATCCTCCAGCCCATCAGAGAGTGGAGCATGGCTGTGCTGTTTTCAGAAACATCATGCTTGGGCCTCTTCTGGCTAATTATCCAACATTCATGCTTTCGGATGAATTATACAAAGTAAGAAGACTTTATTATAAAATATTTTAAATTTGTCCCAAGCAAACTGGACACTTTATGAGCTGTCTGAGTTCCTTCTATAAATCAATACTGTTAACTCATCCATGCAAAATCATTGGATAATTATACAAGCCCAACTACTACATCTGTTCTTTCATGGTAGTGATGTCGATGAGAATAAAAATTAACTGCTTTGCACTCGCATAAAAAATACTGGCCCTGAGCAAGTCATAGTTGCCAAGGCAAGAATAACTAATGTCCATGGTTAGTTAGGGTTTCAGTTCCTGGCATCTTTGTCCCTCCAGGTGCCTATATTAATCAGGAAGAGAAGAGAGCAACTGAGTTCTTCTGAAACTTGCAGAAATCTGGTACCCAAAAACATTTGTCCTGTTTATAAACCAGTAATTTAGTGACAACTTCTCAAGATTCAGGGAGAGACTGGGTTTGCACGCTATCTCCAGTGACACTTTCCAAATGATGATATTCCAGGATATTTCAAACACAATCGCTTACATGTTGAACAAGAAATAATGTGAGGACTATAGTGGTGACCCCATGTTTGCTCTCATATTTGAAACAGGATTTTAAGTCCTCTCGAAAGTCCATATAACTTCCTGCAATATTCTATAGTGGCTAATACATAGTTGTTCTTTTGCAAGTTTTTGGGAAAAGGACATTGCAAGTGATTTCATAGTTAGTGTGATGTTCATACAGATTACAACAATATCTATAGCTTTGTATGTTCAAATTATGAGCAAAAACACTAATCTCTAGTTTATCAGAAGTATTCTTGATTCAGCAGCAGCAGCAATGGAGCCAAAATGAATTATCCATAGTATTGATAGGATATTAGTGGTATGAAATTGGGGAGTATGTTTGAGGAGGATAATCTCATGAATAAGATAATAAGATGCTTGACTGAGTTTTAGGGTATTTGGATTCAGTTTTACCTCTAACATTAATAGTGAAAAATTTTTTTTCCTCCCTCTTTTTTTCCCATCTTGCCCATTTAGGTTATAAGTTCTTCAGGGCAAGTGCTTTTCCAATGGGACATTCATCTCAGCCAGGACTTCAAGGCACTGCCATGATAGAAATAATAATAATAATAATAAATAATATAATAAATTACCAGACATGAGCCTGGAAGACCAATCTTCCATGTCAAAAATTTGAGTAAACCTATGGCATAAATACAACATTTGTTTTTCATGCAAACAGTATTCTTTTTGAATAGGTAACTACCAAATTATAGCTTTTTAACCAGTCAAAAGTTATTTTAAGATTTGAGCCATAGTAAGATATAATGCTGACAGTTCCTGAAATTTAATTGACTGTAAACTAGCCTTAAAAAATTGTAATATTCAGTTGCTCGCTATAATGATTGTAACAATAAAAAAAATACAAGATAACATCTTTCCTAGAAAAAAAAATCTGACTCAGGTAATGCCGCTGATTGTAAGTTCCTGGGTTTTGCAATAAATCAGTGCAAGATGGGACCCAGAGCAATGCATCAGAAAAAAAAAGACATGTGAAACTGATCAACCTCTCATGCTTGTTAGATTCAACATTACCTACAGCAGTACAAATAGGCTCTACAACACAGTACAGTGTGAATGTGGAAAAATATTTAAAACAATGATTGATTCCAAAAATAATTTGAAAGTAATTTATCCTAGTCTGTTGATATTTTTTAAATATCAGCCCAATCAAAAAACCAACAACAGAATTCTTTGATCAGCCACAATGGCTTTAATAGAGAAACTGAAAGGAAGACGTTAATTTAAAAAGTGAAATGACACCTGTATGTTTGCACAGTGAGGTAGCACTTGGCTTGTAGTTTATATGATACTTGCAAAAGATGGTAGGACAAGAACTAAAGGCTCTGAAACTAAAGAAAGAAAAGTTCTGGAGAAGATATTTAATAATTAATACTGTTGTGGTGAAGACTACATCAGAGAAGGTGAATGGAACTCCATCACTGCAAACTGTCATGTACTGTTCAGATAGAACCATAGTGGGAATAAGGTAGACAGCATCCTACAAAATGCAGTAACAGCTAAGAGGGGTCAAACTGTGGGTCAAGACCTCAAAGTGGGTCACAACTCTGTTTTAAGGGAGTTGCCACGCCTGGCATTATACTTGCTGCAGCCTGGGGGTTTGGCTTTGGGAACTCCAGCTGTAAGTGGTGGGGCTGGGGCTTTTGTCTTCCTTCTTGGGTGGGTGGGGAGGGGGGCAGGATTTGGGCAGGCTCAGGCTTCAGTTGAACCTGGAGGTTGTATAGAAATTTTTGTTGTCAGAAGGTTCACAGTGCAACAGAGTTTGAAAACCACTGGACTAGATGATCCAAATTATCTTAGATTCTTAAAAATGCAGAGCTCTATAAAATATCATATCCCTTATTGTGATTTGGCTAAAGGAAATGTAAGGAATGTTGATTGTTTTAGGTGTGGAGGCCAGATTTTGCTTACAAGAATGAATATGTGATATGAAGGTATAGCAGAATCTGGAGCATATATGCAAATCAAAAGCCACCAAATCCAAGTGATGATGATTTTGCATTAGTAGTTATTTTCAGTTATAAACGCAAAGGAAAACATTAGCACATTATAAATTACAATCTCATTTTTTGGCAGTCCCTTGAGCAGTATAGAAATTCATTTTCCTTTTTCCACTGTAGGAAGGAGGCAAAAAGCCAAGTGGAAGGATATCTGCTGAGAAAGCTGAGAAGATGACAGTCTCACAGGAGAAAATTGTAGACAGCAGGTATGTGTGAATCAGTATTTCGGCTGCTCAGCTGGAGGATGCTTTCCACTTAAAGCAGTGTTTGCTTGCCGGAAGCAAGCAACAGGTGCTTCTACAATGTGAAATGGCTCTGTTTTCTCTTGGTTGACAACTGCCATAACTATCATATAATAATGCCTTTCAGGCTTTACATCAATATATTCTAGTGCCTTTATAATTTACTTTGGACATTTATATCTGTACAAATTTGATTTGGATTTCATCATTAACTGAGCATGTAACAGGGCAAGTTGCAGAGGAAGTGTGTGTATACATATTTGCTTTAACTTCAAAACTGTTTTTAGAATAAACTCTTATGACAATTTGAAAAGAAATACTTAAGGATTTAGACCATGCTTCTAAAATTGCTTCATATTTACCAGGCCAGATATGTTGTCACTTTGTCGTGGTGATGATAGTTAGAATGGAAAAAAATAATGTTTTTTTAAAAGGCTCATTGGACTAAGTGGCAAAGTAAAGTTTTGCAGAGCTGGCTTGGCCATCAATGATCATGCAGAAATCATATTTTTCATGGCTCATGAGAGGAGTCAGGAAAAGAAAAGTAGAGGTATTCTTTCAAGCACAATACTCCCATCATTCAAAATGGAACTTCAAATTGAGACTCTGCTCATACAGGTCTTCCAAACATGATTGTTGTTTTCCTGTCTTACCTCCTTTGGTCAGCGTTGAAATAATTAACAATATTGGTGTTTAATTTGTCAGCTTGATAAGAAATGTGGCACTTTTCTCAGAGCTATTGTTTCAGGCAGACAGTGCACCAGTTCACATTTGTTTCACAATTTCCAGGTTATCTTCATAACCCAAAAAGGGCTAGAAAGATTGTGTTTCACATGTAAATCTAGATTCTGGAGCCAATTTTTTGCAGCAAAGGATAGACAAGTGGTAGATTCGCCTGCTGGGGACTCATACAGTACATGTAACCCTGATGATAGCTGCTTTCTGTCATAATTAAAATAACTGTGATTTCATAAAGGAAAAATCAGCAAAAATACATCATCATATATTAAAGGAAAAGGTGGGAAAACCAAGCAATCTCATTGACTCCCAGTCACATGGATATTCCATGGTAGCTGTACTGGTTTCATCATTGTATAGTTCTACTATATTTACAGTATCCAGAAGTAACTGTTAATTTTTTCCAATTTATGTCATAGAAACATCTGTGACAATGTTGAGGCTGCCTACTATTTCCACCCCCTGTAGTGGTGACTCTGTAGACAGTTCTGAGAAAAAGCTGTTGATTGGAACACAGCAGCAAAGAAACCACAGCCACAAGGGACAGATTTTAGGCATTGGGCTGCCCTCAGCTTTATTAAATTATCATTGGTTAGGGGCACTGTTTGCTAACCCCTGCTGTTACATACCCAGCATTTAACAGGGTTCATTGTGGTCAAGTTACAGGGTCCCCCATGTATAAATTGGTGAAAATCTCTCAGTCTACTCTCTAGGTCTCAGTTTACTTCTGAGACCCCCGTCCCTAAAGCTACAAGGGCGACTTCAGTCTTCAAAGACTTCAGGTTTCCCCTTCTCCTAGAGGCACAAGATCCATCACTGAAATCCCAGGTCTCAGCATTTGGAGGTGGCCATTTCAACTTTTATCCATACTGGCCACAAGTAGTGATAAGTTTAACAGTCTTACATTTCCTAATATTAAATTTTCAAGTTCTGTTCCTTTCAATCCAACTGGGCTTTCATGAAGGTATAGGATATCTACACACACACACACACACACACACACACACACACACACACACACACACACACACACACACACACACACACACACACACACACTTGAATCTAGGTCAGTGTGGCTTAACAGGAAAAATTCCTTTATGATCCCAAAACAAGTGATTGGTCAGACCCATAGCATCCAGAAAAATTCAGCTCCTGTGTTACAACTAAGTGGAGGAAGGACACGGCATCTATAGGTCCAACAGCCCTTGAAAAGCTCAAGCAGAATTTAAATATACCTGGCTGGCAGGCACAATCACCTGTCAGCCATCCTCGTCCCCTAGCTTCACCAGTGCCCTCTCACCTCCCTTTTCAATACACTGTCTTATTTCTGCTGGTTCAACCTCTCTTGGGATGGGCACTTGTTATAAAAGACCCTATATTTGGCCCCCAAAACATTTGTCTCATCAGAGCTGAGATTCAGTGACTAAAACAGACCTCTAATCAGGAAAAACAACCTTTCCCTCCAGAAATGCATTTTTTGCCAAGTAAATGTCACAGACACACAAATAGGAGAAATGAAATGTAAAGTTATTTACTCCTTGCCATAACACAAGAACTTGAGGCCACCAAATGAAATTAATAAGCAGCAGGTTTAAAAACAATCAAAAGGAAATATTTCTTCATACAACACTGTCAACATTTTGCACCCCCTACCATAAGATGTTGTGAAAACCAAGACTGTAACAGGGATGAAAAAAAGAATTAGAAAAATTAATGGATAGCTCCATCAATGGCTATTAGCCAGGATGGGCAGGGATTGTGTCCCTAGCTTCAGTTTGTTACAAGCTGGGAATGAGAGACAGTGGATGTATCACTTGATCCAGCCTGTTCTATTCATTCTCTCTGGGACACCTGGCATTGGCCACTGTTAAAAAGACAGGATACTGGGCTAGCTGGATCGTTGGTCTGACCCAGCATGGCTGTTCTTATGTACCTATTAGAACATCTCTTCTCTGAATACCCCAGCCTTTACCCTGTCCCATTGGTTATCCTCTCTGATCAGCATGGAACTGTTTTGAAGTTGTCAGAAAAATCAGAAAAGAAAAAAGGGTGAAAGTTTCAATTTTAATATATATCTGTTCAGGCAGTCATAGTAGGATCCTATTTCTGTTTGTGTCACTCATAGCTGGCAGCCTTGTGTTTATGATAATTGTGTTTTTCTTTCCTGTTCTAACTCTAGAAGACATTCTCTAGACAAGCTATGAAGAGCTTTGGAGAATTTATAGCTACATTAATTTTCTGTGTGTCTCTGTTTAGATATAAAGAGGCAATCACAGCCTATGTTTTTCAGATAGAACTGCAACCTTTATCTGTATGTTAGAGGAAAAGCTCTTATGCTTTTGGTGCTGAAAGTATAGACATTCTCTCTAGTATGCATTATCAATAGGTAGGGTAGTGATTATGTTAAAAGTTGAAAATGTGATGGTAGAATTTATATAACTGAAATTCTGGCTCTTAGCAAAGAACACATGACACCTACATTCTTCTTAGATCAAGGTGATCCATTCCAGTACAATTGAATTCTGGCATTATATTATTGTTTGTCTCAGTGTGTGGAAATTGCTTCAGATGTTTGCTGAAATCTAGAGACCCTAGTAGAAATTGCTTTCATTCAATAACAATGTCATCTTCAGAATACAAAGTCACAGGTTTGTTCCTTGTTGCTTAGATGTGAAACAAGAAAGAAATTTAATTACTATTTCTGGCTTTTGCATAATATTATGCCCCTAGAAATAGCATTTTTGAAAGGAGTGCCAGAATGTTACATTTGTCATGTGCAAGCAAAAGCAATTTTATGGATAATATATTGCCTTTTTGAGATTTTCATTTAAAAGAAAAAAATGTAATATGCTCTGGACTTCATTTTCTTTCAACAGCCTCACACTACAGATGTTCTTGCCCAGCTGACCCCCTGGAAAAACAATATTTAAATACCATGACTTCTTACACAAGAATAATTACACAGTAATTTCAGTACAGTGAATCAAACTTTCTTTTGAGTTCCTTTGAAAATGTAACAGATCATGAATCTGGTTTCTCAGTGCCATCTAATCCATTTGTAACCCTGAAGGCAAGCACTAAGCCTTTTCCATATTCTGTCCACGGATGTGACTGCGTAAATGCTGGGGTATGAGACAACAGCAAATTAAACTGCAGCAGAAGCAGCAAATATTAGGGAAAATGAAAACTCCTGACTCAGAGTTGCTGGGCGATGACAGACTCCTCATTATAGATCTTTTCATATGGAGAAGAATGACTGATAAATGAGGTTGCTGTGACATAAAGAGGATGAGAACACAGTTGGACATTCTTGCAGAATTTATGCTCTCTGTACAAAACAAATAGAAGAATGGGTGATATCTAATTTGCATCTCTTCTTACCAACAAACTGATTAAGGCGACATCTTCTGGAGCAGATGGTAGAGTTGTCATCTGCAAGACTACGATACTCTGTGTACCTTTTTCACTATTTTGATCGTGATGGAGGTGACATTAGCTATAATCTTCCTGTTCATTTCCAGTCATTTACTAGCTCTTTAAGGGCTTACAGGTGATATACATGTAGTTGTTTGAAATCTTGACATTAGGGAAATCTGCTGGTGCACAGAATCTCGTTTCCTCTTTCTGTTACGGAATAATAGCAAAGCATAAAGTAACAATCATGGAATCCCATCTTGCTTTGTCTGCTCATGCTAGTAAATATTAATTACATGAACAGCTTCATTGACTTTGGTGTCCATAAGAGTTGCAGGATTAGTCTCTTTGTGATTTTCAGTGGCCTCTAGATATTGAACAAGGCACCTCATCATGACCTTTCAAACTGGTTAAAGAAGACAGTCTTGTCATGCACAAAGCAATGCAGCATGGGCAACCAAAGCTATTAGAGGCATTGACAGACTTCCATATAGAGAGATATCAAAAAGATGTGGGATTGTTTTGTTTAGAGGGGACATAACAGAGGTAAGCAAAATTCTGAATAGTATAGAGAAGGTAAATCAGGTTCCTGTTTTATGCCAACTCATTCACTAGTACTTAAGAAGAAAATTCCCCTGTGGTTGGTTATTTTCTATAACTATTCACTCTCCATATTCACCAGTGGGCCACAAATTTTTGATCTTCTTTCCCATATTAATCCTTTCTGTGATTACCTTGGGACTGGGAGCAGGGCTACAGCTCCAGGAGTGGGGATGCAGGCAAGTATAAGGGGACTGAGGCTGGCACCACACTCGGGGATGGGTGGAAGTAGAGCTGAGGCTGGATCCTGGGGACCAAGGCCCAACAGTCTGGACTCTGGGTATGGGGCCAGTGGCTGGGGTCAGGAATGGAGCTGGGTGGCACTCTCCCCCTTCCCCAGCTGCACCCCCAAATGTTCATTTGCGCCTTCCCTCTCTCCCCCCTGCCAAGAGAGGGAGCTTCACAGTTTGCAGACCTCTGATTTTTGCCTTTCTTTGAAGTATCTAATGTTGACATTATCAGATATAGAAGACTAAACTAGATGGACACCTGGTCTTATCCAGTATGGCAACTCCTCTATTCCCACTACCAAATATATTATTGCACGAGTACAGTATATTGATGAGCTTAAAGAGTTTCCGTATCTTAGGACACAAAGTAACCTATAATCATCCCACCTCTGCTTTCAAAATACAAGTGTCTCAATCACAGAAATTCAGTTTTCAGGTGGGAAATGTGCCCTTCTGACAGATTTGCACATCCAGACTAATAATATCTGATCTCATTGTCTTCATCATTGCATTCTATGGCTAATCAAACTAGTATTCCAAGAAGAAGAGAAAGTACTGGGAGAAGATTCATTGAGTGATTCCTTTCTAGAGCTAGATGAAAATCCTGTAAGTTCATCTGCGAAATAGAAAAATTAACTGCTTTTACTTCCAAAGCTTTGTAAAGGCTAAATTAAAAGAAAGCCTTGTGCCAAAAGGATTTAAAATGACAAACTGACCTCAGATGATGGCTGATGTCAGACATTAGAGTTCGGACTTTTGTATGTTCAGTGTCAGTGATTTTGTATGTGTATCACATGGGATGCCTAGATATGCAGAAAGATTTGGAGACCAAAGCTCTCCCAAGCTTTTTATAGTGTATCTACAGAATGTCTTCCAGAGATAGGTTTGGAAAGAAAAAAGTATCATCATAAACAGAGGAGCTGCCAGAACACGTCCATTTTGCATAAGCTATTGTCCTAGTTCCTGATAATATAAATGAGCTACAAGAATTGATGGAGGACCTAAATTCTGGGCCAGCAAATGTGCTGAATGGAGATAATGCTCAACAGATACAAAAAAGAAATCAGGATAAATGAAAACATAGCTGAACAAGTGAAAAAAAAAATATATCAACCTTAAAACCTGCATGGAAGAATAAGGCAGTATCGGAAGATAAAACACATTGGAAGACCTATCACCTAGAAGAGGGAAATCTACATGCGTATCTTGCTAGTAATCAAAGTTAGCTTAGAAATGTACCTCCTTAAGAAAATGTATCAGACACATAAGGCACCCAAGAAATATTTAGGCTATGTCTACATTATGGGATTTTTCTGGGATACTGGAGGTATCCCGGAAAAACTGCAGCATCCAGGGAACGCATTTGCTCTTCCGCTTTTTTTTGTGGAAGAGCAGATGCCCTCTTTCGGAAGCCCTGTCTTCCTCATTTCATGAGGCAGAAGGGCTCTTCTGAAAGAGAAGGTTTTTCTGAAATTTGGCCCAGTGTAGATGGACCAAATTTCGGAAAAGCCTCTTCCGAAAAAGCTAACGGAAAAAGGTATGCAAATTGCGGAGCGCAATTTGCATACCTTTTTCTAAAAGATTAATGTAATCTAGACATAGCCTTAGAGAGATGAATAAGGAAACAATAAATGAGTGTAGGAACAAATGTAAATAAGAAATCAATATTTAAAGATCATAAGGAGGAAACTGGAATACCAGGCAATAGTTTTAAATATGCTTTTCCAGTTCTCTTTTTTTTCCACTGTGAACCTGATTTTCTAAAATGTTGCACAATTATAATTGCAATTGAAGTCAGTAGGAGTGGTGAGTGCTCAACAGTGTTCCCTGTAATCTCAGCGCTTGGGCAGCCACTAAGAAGAGATTCACATGCTGCCCGGTTGATTAGCAGAACACCCACAGCAGGCAGAATATGTTTCTATTGGTGGTGCACATCTGCACATGCTTTGGTGCATATTACAAAAATCATTCCATTTATGGATGGAAAAAGAGGGAAAAAAGAGGTTCAGTAAAGGGCAACAAAAATTATTTGGGGTTTGGAATGGGTCTCATATGTAGAGAGATGAAAAAGACTTGGACTTTTCAGCTTAAAAAAGAGGAAACTAAGGGGGAATATAATAGAGATCTATAAAGTCATGACTGGTGTGGAAAAAGTGAATAAGGAAAAGTTATTTACTTATTCCCACAATAAAAGAACTAGTGGGTCATCAAATGTAATTAATAGGCAAAGGAGGTAGGTTTAAAACAAAAGGAAGTTTTTCTTCATTCAGCACACAGTCAACCTGTGGAACTTCTTGCCAGAGGATGCGGTGAAGGCTAGAACTTTAACAGGGTTAAAATAAAGAGATAGATAGATTCATGGAGGTTAGGTCCATCAATCGCTATTAGCCAGGATGGGTAGGAAAGGTATACCTAGCCTCTGTTTCTCTGGAGGTGGGTGACAGGGGAGGGATCACGTTAGAATTACCTGTTGTGATCCCTCCCTCTGGGGCATCTGGCATTGGCCACTGTTGAAAGACAGGATACTGGGCTAGATGGACCTTTGGTCTGACCCAATATGGCCGTTCTTATATTCTCATTGGTACTCAGCAACTCTGAGCATTATTGCTACTATGATTTATTTCTGTTGAGGTACATTTAGGAGCCCCACTTATGAACCAGGTCCCCGTTACATAAGATATGTACAAGGACAGAACAGAAAGAAGAATTCTGCCCAGAAGAGCTGGTAAATTAAATGAAATCAGCCCCTGTGTATTCTCTAATTGTTAATATAATATTTATTCAAGAAATAGTTTGTCTTGTCTGGAACAGAATCTTTGGAATTTATTTTCTGAAAGTGTGATTAGCATATTGGCAGTGATCCTTAAAACTCTACTAATGTAGATCTTGCAGTTTTGTTAATTAGGATGTCCCATTTAATATGAAAAACAAGGGCAGTTATTATATTGATCACTATGGGTGCGTCTACACTTCGCCCGTAGCTCAAAATAAGCTATGCAATTTCAGCTATGCAAATTGTGCAGCTTACTTCAAGTCAGTCTCAAAATAGCTTATTTTGTAACTTGCACCAAAGTTCAAAATAACCTGCTATTCCGAAACATCTCTTATTCCTCGTGAAATGAGGTTTACAGGGACGTCAGATAAGTAAGCCTGTTATTTCGAAATATAATGGGCTTGCTGTTAAGATAAAGGATAGCTATTTCAGGATATCCCGGATACTTCCAGTATCTCGAAATAGCACTGCGGTATAGATGTAGCCTCAGAGAATTTGTGTATCAGACATGGTATACAAGCTTGGAAAGAAAGCTTAAGAAATATGTTTTTAACTGTGACCATGTCTATGCTTATGAATTCCAAGCTGTGTCGTATTGCACTTCTTGAGGAGTGTAAATCGATAAACTTTAGGCTTTGTTCCAATCTAAGACATGTTTACAGGCAGAAATCTGTAAAACAGTTTTTCACATATATGTGTAGGCTAAGTTGTTGCAGGAAATACACTTAATAGATTAAATTTTCTTGTTCCCTGTTTCTTTTTAAATTTCAGTGAAAAATACACTATCATGATATTTTTCATAAATGTAAAAAAGTCACAGTTGTATTTATCATGGTTAAACTAAGCTTGAAAGCAGACGGTTTTCCTTTTGAGTTCAATGGCAGTGCATGTAACAGAGAGCAAAATGAAATGACTGGGAATATCAAATCTATGTCATACTAAGTGAGAAGTCATAAAAATCTTTTGAATGCACATCTTCTTGGCAAACATACTTAATTGGTTTGTGATATTTTCTGAAATTCTTTACCCATGTCCGCACTGTGTGGTTTAGTTATGTCTGATGTTGTTTTGAAATATGGTTGAACTTCCATCATGTGGTAGTATCACCATGATACTACATTTATTGTTAGTCTAAGGCAGTGGTCCCCAACCTTTAGAGGCTCCCGGGCGCCCGGGGGTGGGGCCACTCACGCACCAGGCACCCAGGGGGCGGGGATGCCCTTGCACCCGGCGCCGGCATGTGCCCCAAGGACAGGGCCGCCCGAGCGCCTTGTGCCGTGAGCCCGGGGCCGGCGCCGCCGCCTGAGCCGCACGCCTGGGGTGGCACCGCGCGCCCGCATGTGCCCCGGAGCTGGGGCCGCCCGAGCGCTGCGCACCAGGTGCTGGTGCGTGTCGCGCACCTGGGGCCGGCGCCTCCAGTGCGCCGCACGCCGGGCCGGCCCAGGTTGTCGGCGGGCGCACACAAATGCCCCGGCGGGCGCCATGGTGCCCGCGGGCACCGCGTTGGGGACCACTGCTCTAAGGGTACATCTATATAGCAGCATTATTTTGGAATAACTCTTGTTATTCTGAAATAACAGATGTTATTCTGAAATAACATAGTGCGCATCTACACTACAAGCCTTTATTTCGAAATAATGTCAAGCTGGAGGACTTCTTACTCTGACTCATTGTAACCCTCATTTCACAAGGAGTAAGGGAAATCGAAGGAAAAGTGGACTTCCTTTGACTTCCTGCTGTAGACAGTGCCAAAAGCTGAATTAAGTTTTTAACTTTAGCTACACAATTGACATAGCTGAAGTTGTGTAGCTTAATTCAACTTTAGCCCTGCTATACAGATGTATCCTAAAGTGCTGCAGGACCATTTGTTTATGTTTTTTCATGTTGACAGTAGGTTCCCAAGCAGAGTACTATCAGAATCATGCTTCTTAATTATTTTCTCTGTGGCGAGAATGGTTCTGTTCCCAATGTGCACAGTCACTTAACAGCTAAGAGGTTCTCTTCATTGCTATGTATTTGCTCAATATAGTAAATACTAGTACAGATTTTTGTGCTCTTAATTCTTGTCCTTTGAGTCAACTTCCTGTATACACAATCAGATTTATGTAACCATGTCCCATAACTATTGTTCAAGAACTGATTAAGTTTGTTCGTGAAGTTATAATTACTGTAAAATATCAGAAATTGTATGCCATAGTTCCTAACCTGACCATGATGCAGTACTCAGTGGAGGTACACCAGGGATAAATTTAGCCCTTAATGCTTTTAACTTGGTTGAATTCTTTTTTAAACTATCAAAGCTAATGAATAACCTATATAATCCACTATGCTGGAGTTTCAGACAATTAGGTCACCTAATGTACTTGCAGCTGTCTCATACATTGATCTTCTCCACTGTCTAGTAATTCTTCATAACCTACAGCAAGTTATATATTAACTCATTTATTAGCTTCACATAAGAATCAATCTCTGCCCACAGTGGCAGCCACTCCATTATCATCTGGTATATTTCAAACAATAGAAGTGATTGAAACAGGAACTCCTACATTTCTAAGAAGATTAAGAATGACACACCACCCTGTAATTTAAGTAGTTGTGCAATAGTTTTTCATTTGCATTAGAAGGGGAGTGCAGATTATGCTGAATTGTTCCATTTTTTTAAAATAAAATTTCACTTCAGGTTTTGAAAGATCTCTGACTAATAGGTTACTTATTTTTGGAGTTCACAGGAATTTTATATTTTTAAAAATGAAAGTGTTTTTTCTTCTAATGAACAGGAGTTATGTTTATCAGCAAAATTAGGAAATATTTCATCTTTGAGTTTGGTTATTATTTTGGGCATTGGAAGCCAGATTAACCCCTGAGTTATGCCTGCTTACTCCACAGCTGAATTCATCCTCAGTATATCCTATAATAAATTCCACACCTTGGTTTATTACTAAATGAACTTTTCTTTCTTAGATGATGACAGTGTTAAGCATCATCAGGGATGTGGTAACTGATTTTATTTTTCTTCAGTTACTTGGTATGCTGAGTGAAATTTGACTAAACTTTACAGTCTAATTAATTAAAACTCTGTTTTTGAGATTTCATTGAAGCTGGTATTACAGCTAAATTTCTCAAATGACTCTCAAACTATAATGCTTTATATATACACATTTCATCTAACCTTCACGATTTTAAGAGTTTAGACAGAAGACCATTTAATGAAGCCAAAAGTATAATCAGAAATTCCATAGTCATGACTAAGATTCTTTTCGTCTTTTTTGTCCCTGTAATATTTTCATCAATATTCTGAGCAATAGTCTGGACTCCATTAGGTATACTCTAAAACAGTGGTCTCCAACCATTTGAGGCTGCCAGGTGCCAGGGGGCGTGGCCGTTCGTCTGCCAAGCGCCAGGGGGTGGGGACGCTTGTGCACCCGGGGGCGGGAGCCCCCCCCATAGCCGCGTGCCTGGGGGCAGGGCCCCCTCTAAGGGCCGCACGCCCAGGGTTGGCGCCCCCCCCCCTCCCAAGAACCACACGCCCGGAGCGTGGGCGGCCAATTCGCCGTGCGCCCGGCGCCCCCTCCAAGCACTGCGTGCCCGGGGCCAGCACTCCCCCCATGCGCCGCGCGCCCAGAGCACGGGCAGTCAGTTTGTGGCACTCCCGGGGCCGGCGGTCACAGTGCGCCAAGCGCCGGCACAATGCATGCACCATGTGCCTGGGGCCAGGCCAGCCCTGAGCACTTGGCGGGTGCACACAAATGCCCCCATGGGCACCATGGTGCTTGCAGACACCACTGCTCTAAAACATCATGCCACAGTTTCTCTGAAGAATTTGCTTGTAGTGAATGGTTAATTACAGAGATATACCTATTTCATAGAACTGGAAGGAACCTTGCAAGGTCATCAAGTCCAGTTCTCATGCTAGGACTAAGTACCATCCCTAACAGATTTGCCCCAGATCCCTAAATGGCCCCCTCAAGAATTGAACTCACAACTCTGGATTTAGCAAGCCAATACTCAAACCACTGAGCTATCCTTCTTCTCTGGAAAAAACTAGCCCACAGAGCCACTTCTATACAAATTGTCATTATCTTAGTGTTGGCTGCCCAGCTGCTCTCAGGGCAGCTAAGACTTGAACCTACTCCTCTGTACTCTCCAGGAAAATGCCCTATCCCCTTGGCCACTCAAAATGTGTTACTGCCCATTTCTCTCAATCACCATTATTGGCCAGAAAAACAGATTTTTTTAAAAAAGTGGTAATTTATGAAGAAGTCTTAATCCACATTAGCAGGTTGGTTTGATTCTCAAGGAACTGAATTAAAATCTTGTCCTTCAACTCTAGTTACCTGAGTAGTTGTCAGGGGGCTCTCCTCTGGTTTGGGGTTGCCGCCCCCATCCGGGGTATAGTTCGGCTCACCTGGGTCTAGCCCCAAAGTGCAATGCCCCTCTTTTCGGAGTAATACGGCCCACTGGCCTAGTCCCAAAGTCGGCTGCCCCTGTATCAGGGGGACTATGGCCCACTGGCCTAGTCCCAAAGTCGGCTGCCCCTGTATCAGGGGGAATACGGCCCACTGGCCTAGTCCCAAAGTCGGCTGCCCCTGTATCAGGGGGAATACGGCCCACTGGCCTATGCAGGCTCTGCGGCCTAGTCCTCAGGCTGAGCTTCCCACTCGCCGGGGTTCAGGGCAGGAGGAGTAGGGGGGCCTGGGCCCTCCCTCTCCACCGGGCCCCGACCCAGGGCCCTATGAGCGGCAGGTGGCTCCCACCACTGGCTCCTCCCCGCAACGCACCGAGCCCTCAGGGGCTTTTCCAGCTCCCTGCCCTGGGTCACTTCCTACCCCCGGCCCCCAGCCCAGCGCGGTCCCACCTGTCGGCGTTGGTCGGGTGGCTGTAGCGACACTTCCCCAGTCAGCATCGGGGTCGGCAGCGTCCAGTCTGGTGCCTGGGTCACGGGGGGCCAGCCGGTGGCTCCGTCACTGGGGGCGAGCCCGGCTAGGGCCTGGCAGCAGCGCGTTCAGCAGTCCTGGCAGCTGGGTGCTAGCTCCAACTCGGGCCGTGGTCTGCCCCTTCTGAGCAGGCCAGCAGCCTTTTATATCTTGGCTCCCCTCGGAGCATGCCCAGTAGGGCTGTGTGGGTGTGGCCCTCTCCACCCCCGGCTCCAGGTGGTTTCCCTGGGCTTGAGTGCAGGGTGGGGCCGCCCCGTCACACAGCCTCCCCCTTAGTGGGTACCTGCCCCCTTGCTTGTTCCCATCTCCTCTTCCCCCACCCAGGAAAGGAAATCGACATTCGTGTGGGTCTTCCCCGGATGATGGGCTATACTGAAGTCGTAAGTCTGCAAAGACAGGTACCATCGCATTAGACGGGGGTTAGTCTCTTTCATGCTATTTAGCCACCTCAGGGGGGCATGGTCCGTTACCACCTGAAACGTATTTCCCAATAAATAGTACCTGAGAGCATCTATAGCCCACTTCACTGCCAGTGCCTCCTTTTCTATGGTGGCATAGTTCTGTTCCCGTGGGAAGAGCTTGCGGCTCAGGTATACTATCTGGTGCTCCCCCCCCTCTGTTTGCTGGGATAAGACCACCCCTAAGCCCCTTGCAGAAGCATCTGTCTGCAGCAGAAAAGGCTTTGAGAAATCCGGGTGGAACAAAACAGGGGCTTTCGTAAGTCTGTCCTTCAGGGCCCTGAAGGCCCCCTCGCACTCTGCTGATCATCGCACCTTATTTGGCTGGGTACTTTTAGTGAGGTCTGATAGGGGGGCTGCAATATTCGCAAAATCTGGAATGAACCGGCAATAATATCCTGCTAGTCCCAAGAACTGGCGTATCTGTTTTTTTGTCGTAGGTGTTGTACATTCCTGCACTGCTTTCACCTTGTCTATTAGTGGTCATACCGTCCCCTGCCCGACAGTGTACCCCAAGTAGGTCACCTCCTGGCATCCCAGCTGACATTTCCGTGGGTTGGCGGTGAGACCGGCCTCCTTCAGGTTGGGTGAAGGGGGACCAGCCCCTTGTGCTGACTGCTGACCCCACTCTCGCAGCACCCGGCCTACGCCTCTCCAGTCTCGGCCTAATATCACCGGGTAGGCTAACTTCGGGATCAACCCCACGCTGTAGACCCCGGCATCCTGGCCATCATCTAGCTGCACCCAAGCTGTCGGGTAGGCCCGTACGTCCCCGTGGACACACAACAACTAGATAGTGGCCCCAGCTGGCTTGGGGTCAGGTATTAGGTCTGTCCTAACCAGGGTCTGGCTACACTGCGAGTCCACCAGTGCCACCATGGGGATCCCCTCTACCCTGAGTCTCACCAGCATGTGGTCTATTGGCTCTATTCCAGGCTCCAAAGGGGCAAACCATGAGGGGCTCCTCCTTTCCAGGCCCCCTTTCTGGTCCCCCCTTTCCCCAGGCCCCCATCTGGCCTGAGACCTTCTGCTCCCAGCAGTCCTGTCGGTCCCGTAACCCCGCCAGCTGCCTCTGCAGTCCGGTGAGGCACATCTCTTGCTGCTGTTGCCAAGCCAGTAACCACTCCCTCCACCTCCGGGGCCTTTTTCGCCCTGGTCTACCAACCCCCTTTGCCAGCCCCTCTGCCCAGGGGCGGGGTCGAGTACCCACGTTCTCCACCATGTGTCAGAGGGCTCCCCATTGGTTTGGGGTTGCCACCCCCGTCCGGGGCATAGTTCGGCTCACCTGGGTCCAGCCTTTTATATCTTGGCTCCCCTCGGAGCATGCCCAGTAGGGCTGTGTGGGTGTGGCCCTCTCCACCCCCTGCTCCAGGTGGTTTCCCTGGGCTTTAGTGCGGGGCAGGGCCGCCCCGTCACAGTAGTCCACACTTGACATCATTCCCAAACTTATGGGAATAATGTATGGGACTGGGCACTTACATTGCTACAGTAGTAACATGGCTGAATAAGAAACTGTCAACACATTATCTTATTTAAACAAACACACAAACACCCACACAATGTATTTATTGCTTTATTTTACAAAAAAAAAAAAGACATGCAGTGCTGTGTTAGAACTATGATGTAACATTTTTTCTGGTGGCTGAAGCAGTGGCTTGTTAGAAACTGGAGGACGTCAGAGCAAACAATGTATTTCTATATTACAGTTTATTCAGTTTATATTCCTCCCTTGCATTAACACAGCTGTAGCATTTTATATGCAACACTTCTCATTAAAAAGTATAGATAGAGTTACATGCAAATAGAAAGTTGGCTTATTTAATGCTCAAGATGTACCTTTTTTATTCTACTACTTATATTTTCATATATTGTTTTAAATAGATTGCACTCAGCTGTCAAAGCAAAGGGAGTTTGTTATTTTTCCATAGCAAAGGTCACTAAGCATCAGGGTAGTCAAGTGACTGGCCAATAAAATCTAAAATAATCTCTTAATTTTACACTGCCATCTTCCTTTACTTAAAAAGGACTGTTTTTTTAGTAGCCTGGTCATATGATTCATGTAGAGAAATTCTTTGCATATTACTGAATTTCATAATATGATAGATATCACTGTCAGTTCCTGAATAATCTTAAAATGTGTCAGCTGCTGAGGATGGGCCTGATTTAGTAAACATGGATAGGGGCTTTACCCAACAATACATGAAAGTCTAGCAAGACTGTTTTGGCTGGCTTGGGGGCTGGGAAAAGGGAGGTGGAAGAAATGTCAACCTCTTTTATTGGTTATTCTCAGCAATCTTAATTGTCTATTTTGTGATAGAAAAATGCAGCCACATGCAAAACCCAGTCGAGCACCAAGACCTAATCCAGTCAGTCTGATGATGTATGCAAAAAGTTTACACAAAATGACCTTGTGCATAATTACTCATTTGACGGCTCTTAGTAAATTACACAAACGGAATCTGACACACATTGTAACACATTAATGAGCACCTACCTCCCCCATCCTCTTCTGTACAGAAAAATGGTTTTAATTAAGACTTCCGTGATTAGTCATTTAATCAGTCATTAGCCCAATACAGATGGAGTCAATTAATTTTTTTTTACACTTGAATAGACACTTGATGCTACTGCAAACCATACAGTCTATTTTTTAGCATTGTATCATGGCAATTGTTTTGCAGTATATCTAGTCAATGTATGTCACTCTTACAGAGTCTGGGTAGCCACCACAGTGTATCAGTAGTACAGCTGATATAGGGATTTCTTATTGCACATATCCAGACTACAGGGCACAGCTCCAGCTGTGATTTAAGGCTACATCTACGCTACTGCAGAAAGTCAACCTAAGTTACGCAACTCCAGTTATGTGAATAACATAGCTGGATGTGCGTTAGATTGTATTTACAGCAGGGTCTACATTGCGGGCGGTTGATGGGAGAAATACTCCCTTCGACTTCCCTTACTCTTATCATATGGAATAGAATATAGGGGTTGACTGCAGAGTGATCTGTGGTCATTTTGGTGGGTCTTAACTAGACCCACAAAATCAACTGCTGATGTAACGATCTGAGAGCATCGATTGGGGCTAGAGTGTAGATATAGGCTCAGTGTGGTGTATTTTCTTCTTAGGGTTCATCCATTAGTCCCCTTAGCCTTAGTGGAATAGTCACCTCTTGAATCAAATGCATACAGTAGCTTGTTGTTGTTGTTACTATTACTAAAGCTAGTACTTTGCATTTCTGTAGGTACACCTTTTATGCAAGAATCTTAGTCTTTCATGACCATTAATTAAGCTTTGTGACGCTCTTTGATGGTAGGCAGTTCTCATCTCTGTTTTGAATACAAGGAAAGGCCTTCTTTTTCCTCCTTGTAAAACCTTTTCAGTATTGAAAACTGTTATTATGTCCCCTCTCAATTTTCTCTTTGCTACATTAAACAACTCCAGTTCTTTCTGTCTTCCTCCATTGGTCTTGTTTTCTAGATTTTTAATAATTTTTGCTGCTCTTCTCTGGAATTTTTTCCAATTTGTCTAATTCTTTCCTGAAACATGGCATCTGGAACTGGTCATAATACTCCACTTGAGGCCTAATCAGTATGAAATAAAGCAGAATTACTTCTCATTTCTTACACCACTACTGCTTATACATCAAAGAGTGATGTTTGCTCTTTTTGAAACAGTGTTATACTGTTGACTCATTTAACTTTTGGTCCGATATGATCCCCAAATCCCTTTTTTCTGTACTCCTTCTTATGCAATCCTTTCTCATTTTGTATGAGTACAATTAACCCTTCCTAAGTGGAGTATTTTGCATTTGTCATATTCAATTTCATCCTATTTACATCAGACCATTTCTTCAATTTGTCCAGATCATTTTGAATTATAATCATGTCCTCCAAAGCATTTGCAACTCCTCCTCGCTTGATATCATCCACAAACTTCTTATCAATCTACTGTGTTCTTGCTCTTTGGAAAAAAACACAAAAAGATTTAAGATTTCCTCATATGTCTGTTATATTCTCAATATATAGATGCCAAAAATGAGACTTAAAAAAAGTCATAAATAAAGGGTCAAGGTATATTAGACTGCTGCGGGAAGCAGCGGCCTGGGTCCCACTGCTTCCCATGGCTTCCCTAGGCTGCAAACAGCGAACCACAGCCAATGGGAGCTGGGAGCTGCGAGGCTCCATGGCTGCAGAACCAGTAAGTAAACAAACCTGCATGGCCTGATAGCAGCTTTCTCAGAGTGGATCCACGGAGCACTTGGAGAAACATTGATCTATACTGAATGTGTGCTCGTATAGCTGGGAAATGCTATCAGATCGAAGCATGAGGAAATATTCCAAAGTGGATACATCACATGAAGTCTAATATTCACACCATGCCTCTTACCTTTGCATGGATCTTCTCTTACCCACTCAAAAAGGAGAATGAGTTGTCCTGTTTCTCATTTCCCAAGATTGTGTAGCGTGTCTCTCTGTAGGGCCTGTATTCATCTCCAGGGGGCAATGAGGTGATACGCAAGCCAGAGACAGTACTGGGCAGCTTCCAAACCAGCTCAGGTATTCATACAGTTCTGAAGGGGAGTTCCAGGACTGGCAGAGCACTGTTAGCACAGCCTGCGGCAGGAGAGAGAAGAGATTGTCTAGCCTCGGCAGATCCATAAGGTCCAAGGGCTGGAACTTCTGCTTCTCTGACTGGCAGGAGTGGAGTGGCAATGGAAATCTCACAGTAGTGGAGGGGAAGGAGAGCACATATAAGTGTGTGTTTTTGTTTTGTCTGGAGAAGTATATAATGGACATTTTAGAACTCTGTGTGTACTTGTAAGTGCTTAGACCAATACAGCACCTCCAATTATAGAGCAGATATAGGGCTTCTGGTTTTATATTTTCACTGATAAACATGGATAAAATACACTTGTACAAATAAAATCAATCAATCAATAAAAAACAGCTATATAGCCAACAAGTAATGGAAAAACACCAGAAATGGTTACTCAGTTCATGCTGGTTTTACCTCTTTCCCACTGCATTTTGTTCATACAGATGATGTCCCTTCTCCTTGGCTTGTACCTATGGGTATGTCTACACTACAGCACTAATTCGAACTAACTTAATTCGAATTAGTTAATTCGAACTAAGATAATTCGAACTAGTGCATCTAGACCTAAAAACTAGTTTGAATTAGCATTTTGCTAATTCGAACTAGCATGTCCACATTGAGTGGACCCTGAACCGGGGTTAAGGATGGCCGGAAGCAGTGCCGGCAGGGCATCAGATTAGGACTTAGAGCGTGGAGCTGCTGTCTCAGGCTAGCCGAGGGCTGTGCTTAAAGGGACCCGACCCCCACCCCGGACAGACAGTTCTCAGGGGTTCCCCGCTCACTTGTCTAATTCGATGAGGGACAGCAAAGCAGTCCTGGCTTGGAGTGCCCTGAATGCCCACACTTGGCACATCACAGCACTTGGCCATCAGCCCGGCTGCACTTGTCACAGGCTGCCATCCGGGGGGGGGGGTCAATTGAGGGGCTTCAGGAGAGCTTCCACCCCGAGGAGCCTGCAGAGCCAGCCTAGTCCTCCCCATCGGGGGCTCGTACCCCATTCCTCCCTCACCTCCTTCCACTTACCCCCCCTAGCCCCCCTTCCTGATGTACAAAATAAAGGACACGTGTGTTCAAAAATAGAAACTCTCTTTATTGAACAAAACTCAGGGAGACTGGGAAAAGGAGGTGGGAGAGGGGAAGAGAGAGGGTGGGAGAGGGGAGGGCAACTAAAATGATCAGGGGTTTGGAACAGGTCCCATATGAAGAGAGGCTAAGGAGACTGGGACTTTTCAGCTTAGAAAAGAGGAGACTGAGGGGGGATATGATAGAGGTGTTTAAAAGCATGAGTGGTGTGGAGAGGGTGCATAAAGAAAAGTTCTTCATTAGTTCCCATAATAGAAGGACTAGAGGACACCGAATGAAATGAATAGGTAGCAGGCTTCAAACTAACAACAGAAAGTTCTTCTTCACAAAGCAAATAGTCAACCTGTGGAACTCCTTGCTGCAGGAGGCTGTGAAGGCTAGAACTATAACAGAGTTTAAAGAGAAGTGAGATAAAGTCATGGAGGTTGGGTCCATAGAGTGGTATTAGCCAGGGGGTAGAAATGGTGTCCCTGGCCTTTGTTTGTGGAAGAGGCGGAGGGCTGGGTGGCAGCGGTTGGCTGGCTCGAGCTGTGCCAGGTGCAGGGTCTGCTGGCTGGGTGCTGGCAGGCTTGCACCTGGCACGGGCACCGTAGCTAGCCCGTGCCCCTTTAAGGGCTCCGGGGCCGGGAGAGGGGCAGAAGAGTTTCCCTGGTGGTGCCCAGAGTGGCCACCAGGGAAAGCTGGGGAGGGCTAGCCTCCCACTAGTTCGAATTAAGTGGCTACACAGCCCTTAATTCGAACTAGTTAATTCGAACTAGGCGTTAGTCCTCGTGGAATGAGGTTTACCTAGTTTGAATTAAGTTCGAACTAGTGGTTCGCGTGTGTAGCGCCTATCAAAGTTAATTCGAACTAACAGATGTTAGTTCGAATTAACTTTGTTGTGTAGACAAAAAGGACTCAACAAACACTTGAACTATCTCACCCATTACCAAGATAGTTTCCCCAATTATCACCTCTAATACCATTAACTCACAAACATCCCACTCTCCCTACCTCTAATATCATCAATTCACAGACACTTACCTTCGGGTATGTCTACACTAGAAAGTTAGTTCGAACTAACGGACGTTAGTTCGAACTAACTTTCCTATGCGCTACACTAGCGCTCCGCTAGTTCGAATTTGAATCGAACTAGCGGAGCGCTTAGTTCGAACTAGGTAAACCTCATTTTACGAGGACTAACGCCTAGTTCGAACTAGCTAGTTCGAACTAAGGGCTGTGTAGCCCTTTAGTTCGAACTAGTGGGAGGCTAGCCCTCCCCAGGTTTCCCTGGTGGCCACTCTGGCCAACACCAGGGAAACTCTATGCCCCCCTCCCGGCCCCGGACCCCTTAAAGGGGCACGGGCTGGCTACGGTGCCCGTGCCAGGTGCAAGCCTGCCAGCACCCAGCTAGCAGACCCTGCACCTGGCACGGCACAGAGCCACCCACCCGATGCCCCCCAGCCCACCCCCTCTTGCCGGGACCAGGCTGGCGGCTCCCGGGAGCTTGCCCTGGACCGCAAGAGGCGGGCACCTTCCTGGGCTAGTGCGGACATCGTGGACCTCGTCCACGATCTCCGCACTAGGCACAGGAAAGTGGCCGTCTAGGGCAGGAGAGCTGCCAGCCTGGCCACCCAGGACCAGGTGTGAATGAAAATCAAGGGGGTCCACTGAGACCCCCGACACTGAGCCCTGAGCTTACAATGGCCGTCCTGGGTCAGACCAAAGGTCCATCTAGCCCAGTAGCCTGTCTGCCCACAGCGGCCAACCCTAGGGACCCTGGAGGGGATGGACCGAAGACAATGACCAAGCCATTTGTCTCGTGCCATCCCTCTCCAGCCTTCCACAAACTTTGGGCAGGGACACCACTCCTACCCTCTGGCTAATAGGACTCCATGGACCCAACCTCCATGACTTGATCTCACTTCCCTTTAAACTCTGTTCTAGTTCTAGCCTTCACAGCCTCCTGCAGCAAGGAGTTCCACAGGTTAACTATTTGCTTTGTCAAGAACAACTTTCTCTTACTAGTTTCAAGCCTGCTACCCATTCCTTTCCTTTGGTGTCCTCTAGTCCTTCTTTATGGGAACTCAGGAAGAACTTTTCTGAATGCACCCTCTCCACCCAACCCCTGCTTTTACAGACCTCTATCCTGTCCCCCCTCCGTCTCCTCTTTTCTAAGCTGAACAGTCCCAGTCTCTGTAGCCTCTCTTCATCTGGGACCTGTTCCCAACCCCTGATCATGTTAGTTGCCCTCCCCTCTCCCAGCCTTTCTCTTCCCCTCTCCCACCTCCTTTTCCCAGTCTCCCCCAGTTTTTTTCAATAAAGACAGAGTCAATGTTGGAAGAAACGTTATCTTTATTTTGTACATCAAGAAGAAGGGGGGCTAGGGAAGGGCAAGTGGAAGGAGGTGAGGGAGGAATGGGGTACGAGCCCCCGATGGGGAGGACTGGGCTGGCTCTGCGGGCTTCTGGGGGTGGAAGCTCTCCTGCAGCCCCCCAATTACTCCCTCTCCCCAGATGGCAGCCTGCGGCAAGTGCAGCCGGGCTGATGGCCGAGTGGTGTGATGTGCCCAGTGTGGGCACTCAGGGCACTCCAAGCCAGAACTTCTTTGCAAGCGGGGCACCCCTTAGAACTGTGTGTCCGGGGTGGGGGTCGGGACCCTTTAAGCGCAGCCCTCGGCTAGCCTGAGACAGTATCTCCATGCTCTAAGTCCTCCTTTTATGCCCTGCCGGCACTGCTTCCGGCCATCATTAAGCCCTGTTCAGAGTCCACTCAATGTGGACTTACTAGTTCGAACTAGCAAAACGCTAGTTCGAACTAGTTTTTAGTTCTAGATGCGTTAGTTCGAACTAGCTTAGTTCGAATTAACTAATTCGAACTAAGTTAGTTCGAACTAGCGCTGTAGTGTAGACGTACCCTTCCTTCCTTCCCCCCCCCCCCAGCATCCCCCTCCTGTTCTGCAATGTGATTTGTCCTTTTCATATTTGTTCATTTTTTAATTGTATCCTTTGGTATATATGGTTGTGACTACTTTCTTCCACTATTTGATCTGAGGAAGTGGGTCTGGCCCACGAAGCTCATCATCTAATAAACCATCTTGTTAGTCTTTAAAGTGCTACATTGTCCTGCATTTTGCTTTAGACATACCCTTTGAGCTTGTCTACATGGAGCATAATATGATCTACTGAGGGTGTGATTTCTAAAGCTCACTAATATGTCACACATTAATTGGAACAGGTAGACACTACTGGTGTGCAGTAAAAATTTGCAAGTGTGCTGTAATGCAGTGCTGTTTGAAACAGTTCTGTGTTAAAACACCCTAGATGATTAATGCACCAAATGCTAAACCAGGAACTCAATAACACGTATACAAAGCTGACACAAACATTTATACTTTTAACAGATAGATAGATAGATAGATAGATATTAAGTATATATCCTATTTACACAAGAATTTTGGGAAATACTTTTTTTTTTCTCATTATAGTATCAGAGTCGCGAAAAGCCCCTATTTTTTATATCTACACAAAACTAAAAAATTGCTAAAAACAAACCCTGAAAAATGAAATTACTAAACCCTGGAAAACAATTTCTCCTCATATGTCATACAGCTTATGAAGAAGAACAAAGTTAATTGGACATGAGATTTTTCAAAAGCAACTAAAGGAAGTTGACCCTCCCCACAACTCTTCTTGACTTTCAGTGTCAGTTAGGTTTCTAATTCCCCTAGGTGCTGTTGAAAACCCCACTCTAAGTTTTTGGTCATAAATAATTGATCAATTAGCACAGTTATTTGGTGAGTGGGACAGTCCAACTAGTGAATAGGCCTAGAGTACCAGTGTGGGGGAAGGGAGTATAATCGGCATATCTCCTCCCACAAAGTGACTTTATGGATTGCCAGCAAGATAGAAACTTGCACCATGAAATGACAGGCTGGTATGTTAGGGGTATGCTACAAGAGCAACTGCAGATGGGAATCTGAAGAGTTTGTGCAATAAGCCTGAGTGCATTTGTGTATCTGGTATATGTTTGAAGTTCTGCATACTAGAAAGTGAGGAACAGTTAATGAAAATGACTACATGTACTGAAAAGACCATGAAAGGATGAGGTAACATAGGTTGGGTTTCCACTAGAAAGGTTCATCAGTCACTGTCTGAAAAGTCAGCAGAGTTATTTAATGAGCACAGCAGTCCATGTCCTGAGGAGAGGAAAGGGTCCAAACTGAGAAAAAGGGAGTGGTTGGAATGGATTGTGAACAAGATACAATCATGGGGCATGGAATAATCATAGAATCATGGAGTACTAGAACTGAAAGGGACCTCAAGAGGTCATCAAGTCCAGTCCCCTGCCCTCACAGCAGGACCAAACAAGTCCTGATAGCCTAGGATAAGTAAAAGTGGAGAGTTCTATAGGAGCAAGGAAACATCTAAAGTGAGATCTCTCCCTTCTTCCTAAGCCCCTTGTAGTTATTTGTATATCTGAAGCAAAAACTTGACAAACTAGTATAAATGTGCATAAGAAAACTTGTAACGGGAATCTCCATTAACAGTAAATACTTGCAGTTGATACAGATTCTGCTCCATCATGAAGTCCCCTCCATGCTGGAGACATGGTTTAGGGAGCTGTCCAGCCTCAAAATTTGTGTGGCTTCCCATTAGGTCAGAGCCTCACCATATCAGTAGTTTGTTTTAATCTCCTCTTGGTGGGCTTTCTCAAAGAGACAAAAGAAAAAGGAATAGATTGATTTCTTTTTCTTTGTTTTTTCTTCTTCTTCTTCCTAAGAAAAGATTTAAAGATTGAAAAATGAGCCCTGTCTTGTCTAAGCAAGGAATAATAAATAAAAGCAGGTGTGAAGGGTTGGAATTGGAAACAGCTGGATATGACGGATGTGATCTGACTTCTCTTGAGCTTCAGTCTTTAATCCCTGTGGCTCAGTGTGAATATTTCCCTCCTGATGCAATGCAGAAATAATAAATGGAACACAACATATGGAGGGGTTCCTAAGGCTGAGGAAGGAGGGAGGGAACCACAGTTAACTCCTTAAAAGCCTGCTCTTCCGTCCTCCATACCTCAGTAACCTTCTGCAGCATGTGCTACCATTTCTTAATGAGTAAATGTTTGCAATAAGGAATTGGTCGCTAAAAGGAAAAAAGATGACTGAAAAGATATCATTTATACTTCAACGGTTCTCAGTAGAAACACTGTGGTATTGTGTGTTGCAGTTGGACAATATCTTTTTAATGTCAGTGTTTGTATTATTTATTTTAAAATGTGTAATGGCCCCTTATGGCCTCACCACCTTACCAGTGGAAACAGCCACTGCATCGACAGTGTAAATCCCAATAAAAAACACTCTACTCCCTGCTATTAAAAATTATCTAATTGTCAGTCAAAAGCTTGGACAAACAGATAGGATGCCCCCTGGGCCGTAAAGTTTGCCAGACTCTGGCTCTGACACACTGCTAGGTGAAACAGATTCCAGAGAACTGGATCATCCACCAAAAACACCCTGCCACCTCCCCTGGAGAGCACAGTCCAAGGAACGAGTAGCAAGAGCAGCTGAGCCGATCAGAGCCATCATGGTGGTACTTGGGGAGAGAGGAAACTCTCTGATATTCGGAGCCAAGGCTTAAGGTTTATTATATTGTGACCAACATGTTGAAGTGCATCCAGAGGTGATTAGGAAACCAATGCAGGGCATGGCTAGTATTATGATGTTAGGATGGCTCACTCCACCCAAGGGACAAGCCCAATACATTTTAACTACTAGAAATTCCCACATGTATCTCACCAGTAACATCAAGCAGCAATCTAGCTGCAGTTAGAAAGTTCTAGCTCACGATGGTAAGGTCTGTATAAAAAAGGAGTATCTTGTCTGGCTCGTGTTTTTGTATAGTGCCTATCTCTGTGAAAATGAAGCCCTGACATTTTTAGCCTCAGAGACAATAACAAGTTGATAAAGGCAATATGTGGCATCGCTGTCTCTGTCTCATTTATACAGTGCTCTCCACCACAGTGTCTGATGAGCAAGGGAGGATGGAATTAGGATATTGTCAGGACTGTCTGATGGTTAAAGCCAGTCCTGGGTCCTGTTGCTGAATCTGCCAGTGACTCTTTTTGTGACCTTCGGAAGTCATTGAATCCCAGATCCTCAAAAGGAGTTAGGCCCCTAACTCCTATTAAAGTCATGGGGTCTGTTCCACACACTTGTCAGGAGGGATTAATGTAGGCCAGATTGGCCAATTAACCCATTAGGCTGTGGGATGGGGGATAGTTAGACTAAAAGGGGAGCCCTAATTAAGGGAAGCTCACTTGTGCAGGAGCAGGCAAAGATGCTGTAAAACCAGGGAACTGACCACAGAAAGGAGGCTGCAGGACAGCGCTTTGCAGTCACACTTCCTGTGACAAGGGGGTAAAAGAGATTTGGAACCAACAGGAAAAGTTTTGCTAGCAGTCTAGGAAATAGGAGTTTAGTTAGAAGGTTAGAAAATGCAGGCCTGCAGTAGACAAAGTAGGAAGTAGTCCAGGGGAGTGGCCAGAAGATTTGTGCTAGTACAAATCTTAGCTGCTGGAGATACAACCCCTGGACTGACACCCAGAGTAGAGGGCAGACCTGGGTTAGTGGCACAGCCTGGGTACTGAACTTGAAGACATGCTGGCTCTATTTGTCCAGTCACTGACTGAGTGGCTCTGTGAGAGCAGTGGGCCCTCCTGAGAAGGTGTGGAAGACTATGATAGTGCCCTGGAATGGGAGGGGTTTTGTGACTTAACTGGAGAGCTAAGCCACAGAGTTCAAAAGAGCGAGACAATGGACTGAAAAACTGCAAGAAGAGGGTGTTGGGCTGACAGAGCTAATCCCCAGATGTGGCCAGTAGGGGGCACCACCAGTGATGAGTAGTAGCTCTTGTGGCAGATGCCTAAATACATTTGAGCAAGTGGGAGTGACAATCTCTTGGACTCTATGTAAAAATACCAGATACAATACAATACTTGCCTAATCCATAGTTGTTTAATTTCTATGTCTGTAAAATGCTTTGAATCCTTGAGTGAAATGTGTTAGGTGAATGCAAAGAATTATTAAGAAAGTTGCAAAGAATGCTTTCTCTTGAGAATTGGAGATTGGGTTCTTTTCCTCTTGTCTGTTATGTTCCCAGAACTCTGGCAGGATTTTTGGGGGGGGGGGGTAATCTCTCCAACTGTAGATCAAAGCAGAATATTTTGAAGGGCATTCTACTCCTCACAATTTTGTCAGAGCTTCCAAGCAGATTCTGCCAAAAAGAAAATTGTAGGAACTGCTGTTGTAGACTGCATAGTCATCAGCTTATAACAGGGAGCCAATAGCCAGAATTCATTATACATTCACACAGCTGCAGATAAAGAGGACCTAAAATTGGATGCCCTGTTCCAGACATCTGTGATCCTGATATTATTAGATGGCATTAGTGTGATCCTATGATAGTCTCTGGAGTTATGGCGCACATTAGGCCATCTAATTTTTTCCCCTACACATCATTGGTTCTGTACAGCAGTTGTGACTAGCTGTTAGAGCCAGGGACCTGGAAGCCAAGATTCCTAGATGCTCCATTCCTTGGTTTGTTTATTGGTTTACAGTGCAACCATAAGTCACTTGGCCTCTCTTTCTCAGTTTCCCTTTCTGGAAATAATAATATAATAAATACCTACCTCAAGGAGAGGTTGAGCTTTAAATCATTAGATGTAATTCTTTTTTGAAAGCCCATATGTATGTGTTTCATACTGTAACTCAAAAAAGAGAAACCAATTTAGGTGAATCTTTCAAGACCATTATCCCTACTCTCTCGGCAGAAAATGCACCTTTGAACTAAGATTAGGTGCAAGAAAGTTAATCTGTAAAGGAATATTGTTGGAAATATTGTTGGAAACAGCAATGGCAGTTCTAAGTTAAGTTCCCGGCTGGTGTGGTGTCACTCTTTGTGGCAGAAAAACTAAAACATTTACAAGTTAGAGGAGATTATCAACAACTTTAAGGGGTACTGGGTGCCCAATGGTGATAGATGCCTAACTTCACTCATTACCTTGGAAATCCTCCCTCTCAAATATCTCAAGATTCTTAGTAAATGGTACTTGTTTACAATGTAAATTAGACAGAATTGGTTACATTGAATAATTTCTGCTTTTGGGATCTGACAGAAGTTTTATAGGCACTAACAGGTCACCTTTTAAGGATCACCACAATGGAGGATTCTGCCCCTGATGATTTGGAGCTGGCATTGCTGCAGTTCTGGGCATCTGTAGCAGTGTTTTTCCTTTCATTGGAAGGCCTTCTTCATGCCAAAGGCTGTTTGAGGATGAGGGCCAGTAGGTGCAGTGGATGGTTGTGCTGTCCCTTGGTTCTGAATGTGTTTCTTTGTACTTTTGCCTTCTTTTTAAAAGCAGCGCTTTCAAAAGTGCTTAGCATTGGCTTAACTCTGTTCCTACAGACATGCATGGTATTTTTATCCAGGACAATGAGAACAGATTGATGTTTTCAGGAAATTCTACCTCAATTATCTGCCACAAAATAGCCTTTTAAAAGAAAGAGGTTACTGCAGTTATCAAAAATGTATGACCCCTTTCTAAGATCTCTGGCCTGCCTTCCCCTCTCTAGGGTTACTTGGCCCTCAACTCTGATAGCTAGTATACCTTACATTCGTGCAGGATCTCAAAGCTTACAAGCACTGAAGTGCAGCTATCTCTGCAGCCCTAAAAGCTTTTCTGCAATCTTGAACCTCTGCCTTAACTCACAACTGCCACTGATGGGAATCAAGGGGATTGTGTCATAATACACACACTATGTCATATTAGTCATCCACACACATTTTTATTCTTATCCAGGGCAGCAGTTGAGCTCACTGTGTGTGGAAAAGAAAGTTTTATATTACGAATTCTTTACATATTGCCCAACAATCAGGCAGTGACAAGTTTTGGCATTTTGAACATGATGGCAAGTGCTTTAGTATTGTGAACGAATACTGATAAGCACACATCTACATTCTAGCTAGGAGGTGCAAAAGAGGCTTTACATTACACCAGGATGGAAAAATTGCCATAAAGGTTATTGATACTTCCACGATACACATAATGAATTCCACATGGGATAGGAGTGGAACAGGTGATGGATACTATTGCATTTGGTTAGATACGGAAATCTAAATTAATCCCTTACAGGAACTATTTGCAGTGCCCTCCCATTTACACCTGTGTCACTTAACTAAAGTTACATTTTGACCCAAAGTGCCGTCACTGCAGGAACACTCCAAAGATGAGATAAGAATCTGGCCCAAAGTCTGAAGTGAAAGCAATTCAGTTCCTGGTAAGTCTCTTTTAGAGAGTCTAAAAATGATCTGCACAGTGGAAACCAAAGTGCTTTGTTAATCCACAGGTCAAACGTGATCCAGGCAGTTACATTTTCTCACTGACATCCTCTCTGACTTGTAGGGATTACTCCTCAAATACCTCCATGCTAATGGAGATTCAAACTTTCCTAGGGAAAATGAATAATTTGAGACTGAAACTATATTGTGAGGAGGGCAGAGCATATTCAGTTAGGAGTGCACCAAGATCACAAACTACTTTGCTTCTTGGATTATAATGTTAAGCATTAAGGAATACAAGACTCTGCATATAATTCACCTTCTCTTCTCCTGGCCTGATTCAAATTGGTGATCATCGTGCCTGATGAAATCTAGTGGTTCAATATTCTACATTACTCAGAAGCGAGTTTACATTCTATGTGCTTTTTATAAATCATTTGTATTGCAGTAGTAACCAAAATTGGTGTACAACTATGCAGAGCCCTGTACATACACGTAATATGAATGACTCTCATCTCTACAGGGCCCCAAGAGTGTCAGTAGACAGGACAGACTGAAGGTGGGATAAAGGATATTATTACCTACATTTGGTAGATAATAGAGGCTGAGAGAGAGTAAATGGCTTGCCCAAGATGAACATGGGGAGTGAATGCCAGAGCCAGGAACTGAAACCAGATATGCTGTGTCCTAAATCATCCATCTTCTCTGATTTCTGTGACCTTTGTGTGATCATCTTTAAGGATGATATCAAACTATATTACTAAACAAACTGTTATGCTAGTCTAGACTCTTCTTGTTTCTCAAGTCTGATGTGTCATTTCCTTAGGTTACAGCTGTAAAAACTTATCATTTGCTAGAATTATTTATTTTAGATTTTGTTTATTTGTAAGTGCACTTTTATGCAGCTCTGGGCCTGTATACTGAAATTAAATCACAAAACGTAAAAACTCAGAATCTTGTCTTGAACTAACCCTGAACTGCCATTTCAAATCATCTGAAGTGGGGATCCACTTGTAATTCCTAAATTTATAGACTAAAACCAACACCTTGAATTTGAATGTATTGTACATGTGCTTATTCCTTTTCCCAGCTTACAGTCAATTAGCCAATCCATTAATTTGCAGCTCATACAGCAACATAGATTCTAAAGCCAGAAGAGAGAATTGTGATCATCTAGTCTGACCTCCTATAGTGAACTTCCCCAAAATAATTTATGGAGCATAGCTTTTATAAAAACATCCAAACTTGATTTTAAAATGGTCAGTGATCCACCAAAGTAGCACATTGCAAGCAGCTGTACACAAGTTGGGCCAGACCATCAGCTGATGGAAATCAGCATAACCCTATTGAAGTCAGAGGAGTCATGCTGATTTATAATAGTTCAGGGTCTGGCCTCTTGGGTCTGATTAAAGCAGAAACCTAGATAGTATGGAGAATAATCAGAACCAATGAAATCTGCATTTCTATGGGTTACATTTTTGAACCAGTGTATAGGGAGTAATTTGAACAGCTCTTGTTCCCTGAACACACTGTTGAAAATTTACCCTAAGTGTCTCAACAGCCATCATCTGTGAGGGCTTGGAGTGCCAGAGAGATAGGTCACAACAAAATAAAAACCTGCCCCCTGAAAGATTTAATTTGCACCATAGGGAAAGTTAAAAGTGGAATGCAGATTTTTGTCTGTTGTCGTAAGGGAATTGATAGTTTACTCAGATGAGTTAAGGCAATATTATTCAAAGCTTTACAGGCAAGTGCTGTACAAACATGGTAAAAACAATTAAATATCTAAGAGCAGCCCAATTAAGTTATTTTTATTAATAGATGAGGAGCTATTGGTAGAGTTTATTTGTACCCAGCAGTTTAAGTACCTAGTAAAGGTTACATACTGTAGCAAAAAATGTAGGTAATGTAAGAGGCCAGCAAACTGTGGTTAGAAATAATCATTTAATCTGGAATTTTTACAAAACACAAACCAAAATAATGCATCCAGCTAAGAAATGGGCAGTTGACACTCAACAATTACTTTTAGCTTTAACCATGTTATCTACAAGGAAAAACTCAAGAAAAATTAACATTAAAATTACAAGTTGGCTAAGAGAGTAAAATCCTTCACATCCTTTAAAAGGTTCAGCAAGGGTAGTAATGTAGCTCAATAGCCTGCACCAATCTGTGCAGTGTGATCTGAATAAATCAAGATGTGTGGTCTGCTTGCTTGTTTGAATTCGCATTCAGTTCCAACAAAAGTTAACAGTGAATCTTTATCACCTTTCAATTTGCTCCCATATCACAGTGGATAACTACTTTATAAATTAATTGCAGCTTTTGCAGTATTTGCTGCCTGACATTTTCAGCAGGAGACAGCATTTGGAAAACTGTTAAGTATTGACAGTCTGCCAGTATTCAAATTATTCTGTTTTACATCTCTCCTGATAAAGCACCATAGCAGGCCAAAGATGGTCCCATGCAGCCAGTGGGGGTTTTTCTGTATCACAGTGATAATTAAGATCATGCTTTCAAATTAAAACACCAAGAGGACAGGTTGAAATGATGAAGAGCATAGTTCAAAAATTGAGCCTTTTGGGAACCCAAAGTATGTTTGAAAAGTATCAGAACACTTGCCTATGGTAACAGGGATCCTGATGTTTAACACTTATTAAGCTCCAAAAGGACTTGTCCTGGATAAATTCAAACTGAACTAGGCAGTCCCACAAAGGACTAGAAACAAGCAAACAAAAATCAGTAGTTTTTGGGTCAAAATCTGCCAATAGATTTTAGGGTAAGGATACATTTTCAGTGCAGTGCGTGGCAATAGTATAACTATATGTTAAAGGGCTGGAGCACATGACCTATGAGGAGAGGCTGTGGGATTTGGGCTTATTTAGTCTGCAGAAGATTGATAGCAGCCTTCAACTTCCTGAAGGGAGGTTCCAAACAGAGTGGAAAGCAATTGTCTAGGAAGGAGTACTGTAGAAAGGGATCTAGGGGTCATAGTGGACCACAAGCTAAATATGAGTCAACAGTGTGACAGTGTTGCAAAAAAAGCAAACATGATTTTGGGCTATATTAAGAGGAGCGTTGTGAGTAAGACATGAGATGTCATTCTTCTGCTCTACTCTGTACTGATTAGGCCTCAGTTGGAGTATTGTGTTCAGTTTTGGGCACCATATTTCAAGAAAGATATGGAGAAATTGGAGGAGGTCCCAAGAAGAGCAACAAAATTGATTAAAGGCCTAGAAAACATGAGCTATGAGGGAAGACTGAAATAACTGGGCTTGCTTAGTTTAGAAAAGAGAAGACTGAGAGGGGACATGTTAGCAATTTTCAAATATCTAAAAGGGTGATACAAGGAGGAGGGAGGAAAATTGTTCTCCTTGGCCTTTGAGGATAGGACAAGAAGCAATGGGCTTAAATTGCAGAAAGGGAAGTTTAGGTTGGACATTAGGAAAAACTTCCTAACTGTTAGGGTGGTAAAACACTGGAATAAATTGCCTAGGGAGGTTGTGGAATCTCCATCACTGGAGATATTTAAGAGCAGGTTAGACAGACATCTATCAGATTGGTTTAGATGGTGCTTGGTCCTGCCATAAGGGTAAGGGACTGGGTTTGATCATGTTTCGAGGTCCCTTCCAGTTCTAGTGTTCAATGAATCTATGATTCTATCTTATCAATTGTTGATGTGATTTGTATGTGTACATGCTGAGTGCTTACAAAAATTTAACTTATATCAAAAGAACTAAGAAGAAAGCTATTCAGAATCACATTATCATCTTGCAGGGAAAGCAACAGAACATGAACTTTACCTTCTCAAACCCACATATCAAAGGTTTCTTCGATTCTCGGAGTGTGTATTGATGACAACAGGATAATAGAACAGGACCATACACTCTGCACTTCTGCAGAATTTAGAGAGACTTGCTTTTCTGTAGCAAACTGATGGAAGTGCATTACTTTGAAATGGTATGTCTATAATACAGAGTTTTGTCGGGAAAACAGCCGTTTTTCTGACAAAACTTGTGGAACGTCAACAATGTAATTGTGTTCTTCCCCAAGAAAATCGAAAGAACAGAGGCAAAGTGCAGGACAATGTAGCACTTTAAAGACTAACAAGATGGTTTATTAGATGATGAGCTTTCGTGGGCCAGACCCACTTCCTCAGACAGAGGGTTTTTTTCTGGCATTGGTAAACCTCATTCGATGAGGAAGAAGTCTTTTTGCAAAAGAGCTCTTTCGCAAAAAGGCATGTGTGAACGGGGAAGAGGGAGTTCTTTCCGAAGAAGAGGAAAGAAGAAAAAGCACAGGTGCTGTGGAGACCATTCCGTTCTTAACAATCATGTAAGCAGGAGCTGAACTGCTGCTTGCTTTCAGCTAGCTAAAAGGAGGGGTGGGTGTGCCCGCTACAATTGTTTAGCTTTGCAAGGTAATTAGCTGTTAACTGTTGATATGTAAATACAGCTCAGGAGAGACTATGAGGTGTGTCTATGTAAATCCCATTCAGCCAGGGCTGATGGAGGGTCATTGTTGGAATGGAATGTGGAGAATTGTAAATAATTTGGGACTGTTGTGGGGGTCACTAATCATGCTACCCCTAAATGTGGGAACTGTAAAACATGCCACCAGTACTTGCAGGAGAGACACCACCATCATGGTTAGAGATCTCGGAGGAACAAGCCTCCCCCCTTGCAGAGTTGAGTGAACAGAGCTGGGGGGAAGGCTTAAAGGGCTTGAGTCAGCCTGCTTCACACCTGCCAGGTGTGAGCTGTAAAACTGACCCAACCTGCCCTTGCCCCCCCCCCCCCTTTGTTTTAAGGACAGACTTAAAGCAGACTCCCTGAGGAGTCTTTTCTTTTGCTAACCTAGTGGAAGCTGGATTCCTTTGCCAGTCCAGCTGGTGGCTAAAGAGTTGAAATCAGAGAGCTGAAATCACTGGTTTGGCTGAGAGCCAGACCCATTGCAGCCAGTGAATCAGTGGTGGCCAGCAGAGTGGCTGGTGGGAATCGCTGGCTGGTGGTGTACCGTGGCTGGTAGGAGCGGTGGCAGGTGAGGTGCAGCGACCAGCGGCGTGGTGTGGAGCAGCGGCAGGTGAGGTGCAGCGACCAGTGGCGTGGTGTGGAGCAGTGGCAGGTGAAGAGCAGCGACCAGCGGCGTGGTGTGGAGCAGTGGCAGGTGAGGTGCAGCGACCAGCGGTGTGGTGTGGAGCAGTGGCAGGTGAGGTGCAGCGACCAGCGGCGTGGTGTGGAGCAGCGGCAGGTAAGGTGCAGCGACCAGTGGCGTGGTGTGGAGCAGCGGCAGGTGAGGAGCAGCGACCAGCGGCGTGGTGTGGACCAGCGGCAGGCGAGGAGCGGTGACCAGCGATGTGGTGCGGTGACCAGCGGCGTGGCGTGGAGTGGCAGCAGGCAAGGAGTGGCGACCAGCGGAGCCGTCTTGTGGCATGGGAAGAATCAGTTGGTGAAGCGTGGCAGAGTGTTGTAAGGTGCCCCCTATCTATCCTCCCACCCCCATTTCTACCCAGGTTGGGAGGTGAAACCCTGTGGGTGAACTTTGGGACTCTGGCTGGCACGGACCAGGGACAGACTTTTGGGGTGTCGGACTCTTTGGACTTCAGGTGATTCTTGGCTGGGGTGGGGGGCTTAGCTCATGTTTGGGTTATGAACTCTGTTTGTGTTAATGCCGTATGACTTCTCTCTGTCTCATTAAATGTTTCTTTCCTACACTCAGTCTCAGTGTTTTCAAGTGGTGAAGCATTGCCTCTCAGAGGCACCCACGAGTGTGTGAATTTCCCAGATTACTGGATGGGGGCTTGAGCCGGTTCTGTGTGAGATGGACCCCAAGATATTGAACCCAGCCCTGGTTACTGCCAGGCCTACCCGGCAGAAGGGTGACAATCACAATTTACATGCGAGAGAGCGTCTATTCAGTCTGGACACTCTCTTTCAAAAAAGCAGATCTCTTCCAAAAAAAGTTTCTTCCGAAAGAACCCTGTAGTCTAGACGTAGCCTAAAATAAAGAGGCCTGAGAAGTTTTCCCAAAAGACTTTTGTAACATTAATGATGTAAAATCCGTGGTGTAAGAGTGTGATTCATGAACAGTTGTTATTTCGAAATAACATTACTAGCGTCTATACAGCCAAACCGCTATTTTGAAATTAATTCAAAATAGCAGAGCACTTATTTTGAATTTGGTAAACTTTATTCCACGAACAATAATGCCCAATTCGAAATAGCTATTTTGAAATAAGTGCTGTGTGGACATTTATATTGAAATAGGGGGCCTCCAGCCTTCCCAGGGTGCCCTGGTGGCCACTCCAGCCTCAACCAAGAACACTCTTCTTCCTCCTCTCTCCCCGGAGCCCTTAAAGGGATTGACTCTGGCCCCACTGCCTGTGCCAGCTCCAAGCCTGCCAGCCCAGAGCCAGCAGTCACTGCCCTTGACCCAGTGGCCCCAAAACATGAGCCAGCAAACCACTGGCAGCCAGCCCTCCACCGCTCCCCAAGAGCAGTCTGCCAGCTCCCAGGAACTTGCCAGGGCCTGGAGAGGCGGGCACCTTCCTGGTCCAGGGTAGAGATCATGGACCTTATTCAGGTTTGGGAGGGATGCCCCCAATGTCCATGATCTCCACACTAGAAAGAGGAACACGGCCGTCCATGGCAGGATAGCTGCCAGCCTGGCCACCGAAGGCCACATGTGAACCCAGGAGCAGATTTGCATGAAAATCAAGTTGGTCCGGCGAGACCCCCAACCCTGAGGCCTGAGCTTCCCCTCTCCCTTCTTCCCCTTGCTTCCCACTTCCAGCTCCCTCCTCCCAGGTTTCACCCTCCCCTCTCCCACCTTCTCTCTTCCCCCTCCCACCTCCTTTCCCCAGTCTCACCAGAGCTTCATCCTCCCCCACCCCAGTTTTGTTAAATAAAGAGAGTCTGTGTTCATGAAAATATGTGTATTTTATTTGACATCAGGAAGGGAGGTTAGGGAGGGGAAGTGAGGGAGGAAGGAGGCACAAGCCCCCAGTGGGGCAGATCAGGGAGGCTCTCAGTGCTCCTCAGGGTGGAAGCTCTCCCGCAGGGCCTCATGGATACTGACAGCCCCCCAATGAACCTCCCGGATGGCAGCTGTAGAAAGTGCAGCCAGACTCGCAGCAACGCGTCCATGAGAAGCACCAGAGTGCCCAGGGGCAGCTCCGGCTACATGTTGCCAAGTGCTGTGGTGTCCCGAGTGAGGGCAACCAGAGCATGCAGAGACAAAATGCTTTGCTGTCCCTCATCGAGGTAGACAAGCAAGAAGGAAAAGCTGAGAACCGGCTGTCTGCGTGGGGGGGGGGGGGTGTCTCTTTAAGCACAGGCCTCAGATAGCCTCAGGCAGCAGCCACACAAAGTAACTCCTGACCTGATGCCCTGCCGGACCTGGTTCCAGCCGGCCTTAAATGCGATTCAGCGTCCACTCAGCATGGACGCACTATTTTGAAATAGCAAAACACTATTTCGAAATGCATCTTGTGTGTAGACGCGTTATTTTGAAATAAGCTATTTCGAAATAACTATTTTGAAATTAGATATTTCGAAATAACGCTGTAGTGTAGACATACCCTGGTTATCTGTACAATTATTCCTCTTCTTTGGAGAAAGATTCTATAGATTATATTAGTGGTGTTTTCCAAAGAAGTGATACACAGGTTTAATCTTTTCGCTTCATGCTTCTTCACACCTACAGAGAATCCTGCTAGATGTAACAGAGTTTGCAATGAGAATGAGTAATGCATCAAACTCAACCTCTTTGTCTGTTCATTGAATATCTGTGAGCACAGATTGTGATTCTCACTTGTATCTGATAGTTGAAAGCAAAACATTCATACATTTTTTCTAAAATTATTTATATTTCTGAAGATTGATTATTAAGAATTACCTCTTTGTTTTGTGTTCGTTAGTTACGATTGGCTGGATAAATCATGTGACTTAGCTTCTGCTCTCTGAATACATACTGAGAGAAGTACTCTCAGCACAAATTCTTTCATAAAATTCAGGGTCAGTAAATACCTTCCAGACATGACTCTGCCATTCATTTTCAGCAAATGTTTGAGCCAGTACTACTGAATTGCTTGCAGTAGCAAAGCTAATGCCAAAGAACTGTGTGTGGCCAAAGTGAATTCATTTAAAAATTGAGTGCAAACTTACTGGAAAAGTTCTCTAATCACCAAACTCAAGATATAGGACTGCACCTGAGGCAGAAATGACTTCATCCTTTCTGCCCTAGCTTTTGCTCATGAGAGAATCCAGAGAGAAAAAGCATTTTGCATACAAGAACTCTCTGTTCAACCACAGTGAGCCAGGGCTACAAGAGATTTGTACCATGTTCTCTCCCATGTCCATCGTTTATGTGCACAGTTCTCCTATGCCTGAGTTATGTTGTTTTTAACAAAACTCATTAACTCATTCTAATATTTTTACCATGTTGTATGCAACATATTACTGCTAGTTTTAACAAAGGAAATGATACTCCAGTTCTAATTAAAGAAATAAGCTTGTATTGCTAACAGGCTCTTTCCCTCTGCTCCAGCATTAAGGATCAATGGGCTGTCACATGCATGTCTTTTTAATACATGCAGAGATGACATTGAAGTGATAGAATGATCACTATAATCAATGCAATTCAAAAGAGTTTTATGGCTGAAACATGAACTTGACTTTCTCCTGAAATTCTGTTTTTAAAGTTAACGTTGTCTGAGCAGCAAAGTACAAGGTTGCATCTAGGTTTGAAAAAATACAGCCTTGTGATTGCAGAATGAAAAAAAAAATCTTCATGTAGCTGTACATTTTCTTACTTAACTCATATTTTAATGCAACTCAAATAGGCCTCCCTGTTTACTCACATTGCCATACTAGATTGAATCAAAAAACATTCTCAAGTAGAAGGAAATCATACTGAAGAAAATCAAACAGAAGAACTAGTGGAGGAGGCATCTTCAGGTTTTTATTTCTATAGTTGTATGATATATTAAGCCATGCAAATTGACACTGCAACACATACAAATTATTCATTCTACTCAAAGGCAACTGTAATTGATCTTTCTTTGCCTTTAGAACATGAAAGTATGGGTTGCTGGAGTGAGCATTGCTGAATGCCGATACATATAATACCAGATAAGCTTATCCATGTCTCTTGAAATGATAGGCTAGTTTGTTTTGGCCACTCCTTAATCACATTCTTCTTAGCCTCTTACAGGCAGATGCATCTGTTAAACAGACAGTAGTGTTGATGCTGCAGTATACAGTTACAGCAGGGAAAACAAAACGCCAAAGGAACAGCCTAATTGTGAGCTAATGGAATCCATATATACCATTGTTTTCATATTTTAATCAGTGCCTTTAAAATCTACGTACACGCAATACATCTGAACTTTTTTCTTGTTCTGGGTTTATTTTTTCAAAGCCCTAGAGGTTGTGTAAAAACTCTTAGGATTCTTGTAAACCCTTTTATTTCTCTTAAAGTTGGCAGACTGACAGGCTTTAGTTATTCTTAGTGCTAAATTATTTATCTTCCTTTTCCTTCCCAGCCCTGACTTCTGAATCTTTAACTTGACTCTTGGGATATATCTGGGGCCTTTTTTCCATTTTAAAAAAGCAGTTTTCATCTTTTGTCTTTAAATTTTTATCATGAAGATTGTACATACTTAGATATTCAAACTTTGCATCTTAAAGGTGCAGTGTCTGGATTTTATTTTATTGTCATTTTCAGTAGACTAACTTTACTCCATAAAGGACAATTTCAAATTTAACTTGTTTATGACAGCTAGTTCACCACCTGAAATCACTGCAGCAGTAGTATCTGGTGTTGAATTTTTTTTAGGGCACCAGTACTATCTTTTATAATGTATGCTAGATCAGTTCCAAGGTTATTTCCCCACAAGGCACAAATAAAAAAACAGTTACTAAGTCTTTGTTTATAGTATGTATATTCGTATTGTATACATACTATACAACAGGTAAAACAGGATTTACCATGCCAGAACATACATTTGATCCTTTAAATCCAGCATCCTACTGAACCTAATGTTACAGCTCTATAATAGTTTTGGGCATATCACTGGACTAGAAAGTGGTTAGTGAACTTTATTGGGACTTAAGCACACACTTAAGTACTCTGCTGAATAGGAATGGTATTACTCAACTGCTGAACGAGGGCCTTAATGATTTCTGGTGGGGAAGTAATAGCACAAACTTTGAAGCGGGAAAGATCTTCTTTCATGCAAATGTTACTAGTATTGAAAAAATAGTAGCAAGAAATACAGAAAATACAGGCAGTCCCCAGGTTACGTACAAGATAGGGACTGTAGGTTTGTTCTTAAGTTGAATTTGTATGTAAGTCGGAACTGGTACATATTGTAGGGGAAACTCTAGACAAACATTTCTCCAGAGCTCAGTTCTATTCTCCCACACCTCAGTTCCCTCAGTCCTTTATTCTCAAGCTGAGGTGTCTGCTGAGAAAAGCTGTTCTGCATCTCCCTGGTCTGCTGTGGGGGGCGCTAGCTTCGCATCTCCCTGGTCTGCTGGGGGGAAGCAGCTAGTGCGGGGTTGCCTCACCCCGTTTGTAAGTAGGGATCCGATGTAAGTCGGATCCATGAATCCCGGGGACTGCCTGTATTAAACAAACATAACTATAAACTAAAAACAATTTTTCAGAGTTAACCATAGATGCTGATGGATTTGAATGCATGTAACTCCTTGTGCATGAAGACAGGAATATAGTATACTTCCTAGAGTACAAATAACATATTTAGCATTTTAAGATAGATAGTTTTGTAGTCTGCAGAGTTATATATTACACTTGTGATCAGTGTAAAACCTGTTAGGTTGATATTTTGAAGAACTGTATTATTGTACTTTGCATTTTTGGTGCTATATAGGTAAAGAATGTAAGAGCAACACAGACAAAAAAATAAAATACCTCCTTTTGGCTGTAAGAATAAGCATTGCCAAGCTGTATATTATTTGAAGAATTCTTCCAAAGCAGAAAGACAAATTGTCCAGACTAACAGAAAGAAATGGGGCATTTTTGTATTGTTTACCTTAATGAAAATATTCTGGCATCTAACACAGATAAACCATTGATATGTTTCTAAAGCAGAGATCTTAGGTCTCTCTGGAAGTGCTTGTTTTTGATGGCAGCTTGTTTTAGATGATTTTGAAACTGGTGTGGATTCTGAGATTTGTTTGGAAGTTAGCAACAATGATATATGTAAATATGCTACATTTGGTTACATAATTCAGGCTGGAGGTGAGCTGTGTATTTTAGGATAATGAAATTTTTGTCATCTTGATCACTGCTGTGCTTTGCTACAAATCTTCTAGCTAGAGGTTGAACCCCTCTAGTGTGTCACCCTTGGGACCTGACCAGTGCCAAACTAAAGAATTTGCCAGACTTTGAGAGGTCAATATTGTGTAGTAGCATTACCAACACTTCTACTGCTTACTGGGCTCTTAGAAGACATTGAGGGGTAAATTAGAGCTAAATAATAGCACAGAACACTGAGAGCCAGGACTGGTGACTGTAAACAAACTTTATGGGACTGCAGGAAACTTGGCCACACTCATGATAAATGAACATGCGGCTAACGAAATCGTGCCGGACCATGGATGTTGCCAGACCAGAGAGTGCCGAATTAGAGAGATTTAACCTCTACTACTCGCCAACTTTTGCAGTTGGTAGGAAATTTAGTGGGTAAGACCCTGATTCAGTAAAACACTTAATCATATCTTTACTTTTAAGCATGTATGTAAATTAATCTCTACTCAGCAACACAAATTCCCATTGTCTTCGGTGTGACTTAAACATGCTTATATGTTTTACTGAATCAGGGTATAAATTAGTTGCTAGTTTTAAGTCTTTTCATTATGTTACCCCATTTTGTTCTCTTTTCAGGATATAGCATGTCCGTGTGCAGACTTCCTATAAGGACTCTGATTCAATAAAGCAAGAAAGTACATGCTTAAGTATGTGAATAGTCTCATTGACTTCAATATAAGACTTATGCACCTGCTTAACTTTAAGCATTTATTTACGTGCTTTCCTGAATAGTGATGTTTTCCTCAATCAGGGTCCATATGCTTAAAATTAAGCATGTGCTTAAATTCTTTACTGACTGGACACATGAAGAATCACATACATTTGCACACCTGGGCCAGATTCTCAGGTGGTGTAAATCAATGGAGCTATTCCTATTTGTGCAAGCTGATGGTCTGTTGTGTTAATTTGATTCTATACTGCCTTTAACCTTATTCAGTCATTTACAAATGTGCAATATGCTCATATTTCACTCATTTTGCATAGGTATAAATGATTGCATTTATTTATAGCCATTGTGAGCAGTAGATAATCAGGCTCAGGCACCTTTATCCTGCTGTTGAGTTCAGTTACTTTGGTTAATAAAATATTGAAATCATCCATTTTAAAACTAATCTTGCAAAATGCAAAAAGTAAAATGTAACATACTAACAAATACAAACTGAAAAATTCAAGTGTATCAGGTATGAGCTCTGCTAGGAGAGAGCTATAAAGTGGTAAAAACATTGTGAAAATCAGCATGCACGTGAGTACAGGCAATCCCCGAGTTACGCGGATCCGACTTATGTTGGATCCGCAGTTACAAACAGGGCCGTCTCCCTGGTCTCCAGCAGACCAGGGAGAGGAAGCAAAGCGGCGGAGCACGCGGGCAGCGGACAGCCCAGACGCGTCTGGGCTGTCCGCTGCCCACGTGTTCCGCGGCTTTGCTCCCCGTCCCCCTGGTCTGCAGACCAGGGAGACGGGGAGCAAAGCAGAGCAAAGCCACGGAGCCCGAGGGCAGCAGGACAGCCATGGCGCGTCTGGGCTGTCCCGCTGCCCCCGTGCTCCGCGGCTTTGCTTCGGACGCCTGTGGTACAGCAGCTGGGGCGCTGCCGGTTGGTCCCATAGCGCCGCTCTGGGCGCTACTGGACCAACCCAGCAGCACCCCAGCTGCTCTGCCCCAGGCGTTCTGATTCAGCCACTGCTGGTCAGTTTCAGCAGCGGCTGAATCAGGGCGCCTGGGGCAGAGCAGCTTGGGTGCTGCTGGGTTGGTCCAGTAGCGCCGAGGAGCGGCAGCGCGACTGGACCAACCCAGCAGCACCCCAGCTGCTCTGCCCCAGGCGTCCCCAAGTCAGCCGCTGCTGAAACTGACCAGTGGCTGACTACAGGAAGCCCCTGCCCCGGGCTTCCTGGAATCAGCCGCTGATCAGTTTCAGCAGCAGCTGACTTGCGGATGCCTGGGGTTCTTAAGTTGAATCTGTATGTAAGTCAGAACTGGCGTCCAGATTCAGCCGCTGTTGAAACTGATCAGTTTCAGCAGCGGCTGAATCTGGATGCCAGTTCCGACTTACATACAGATTCAATTTAAGAACAAACCTACAGTCCCTATCTTGTACGTAAACCGGGGACTGCCTGTATATAGGGGTTTGTTCCTTCATTATGGAATTTTTGGTAATTATTTCAGTGGGAGCAGGGTTGGACCTGTAAAGCACACCTTTGCTTCTGATTTCCTCTAGCCAGTACTGTCATGATACTCAGGCAAGTTGGAGTATGCAAAACTAATCATATTAATTTTAGGGCTTTTTCATTCTTTTAATGTTTTTTTTACCAAGTCTTGGAGTGTCTCTTTGAAAAGTGGTTAAGAAATGTAAATTTGATTGATAGGTTTTCTGATCACTCTATATGTGAAAACAACAAGGACTCCTGTGACACATTAGAGAGTTAACAGATTTATTAGAGCACAAGCTATCGTGGGTAAAATCCACTTTATCAGTGAATTGGAGTGGACGTTACAGACGCAGAGGTATACATAAGAGCAACAAAAGAAAGAAGTTATTTGGGTTAATAAAACTAATCAAGTCAGGGTGGATGTGGCTCATTCATAGTATTGTGGTGATGTGAATATCACAAGGGGGGACATTACCTTTCTAATGCATTAATCAGTTAAGATCTTTATTCAGTGTTCCTCTACAGATTTATGTGTTACCTTTCCTGATGTTTGATTTGTGTCCATTTATCTTTTAGCGTAGAGACTGTATATGTTCTCATATATATGTTCACATGTGTGTGAACATACTTAACATGTATGATACTTGGGTGGATGTTTGAAATGCTGTTATACTATAGAAAAGTTAGAAACTGAATAAAGCAGTAAAAAGTATATTGTAACGTAAAGTCCTGTGTGTCACATTGGTGGCTCTCAAGCTCCAATTTCTATTAGTATCATTTTTAGTATAAGTATTACGATAACTAGACCTTTTTTCCCCTTTGTTCTGCAGGTCTGAATTGACAGCTAAAGGGTACAAGTCAAAACAAGATCAGCACTCCATGAACAACTTTAGGGTATTGCCTGGTAATTATTTCTAACTGTTTGTGTTATATCAAGTGAAGTGTTTTAGAAGCTGAGTACAGTATGATTTCAGGATTAGAATAACTGGGCCATGATGATGATCATGACCACTTGTTTTTATAACGTTTGCACACCATTAAGTGACAGGCTACTCGTAATTTCCTAGAGTGTTGTTTCAAAACCACATTATTTCCTCAATATGTTGTGTATCACAAAATTATGATAGTTTTAGGTTCTTCTGAAGTAATGATTCTCTTGTTCTTAAATTACTATTTGTTTGGTGTCCTCCACAACCCTTATGATTTGTCTTGGATCTGGTTATAAGCAAGGACATGGAAGCCTTTTAACCTCACACTCTCAGTGACACCAAAAAGTAAACAGAATGAAACATGGAAGGGAGCTCTCATAGTAGGAGCTTACTTTAAAAATCTTTAGTGATTGTGGAGGTGTGGCAATAGCATGGTGGGAGACGAAGAAATCTGCATTTGAAAAGATGTTTTCTCTTTCAACCACACTTAAGAGGAATAAGTAATGTATTCTGCTATCTCATGATCTCTTGGGGTTAGAACCTTGGCTGATGTAAATCAGTGTATCTGAGTTGAATCAATTGAGCTACACATATTTACATCACCCATGGAGTTAGCCCTTGATGTCCAAGGTGTGTTGGTAGGGGGAGGCAGCACTTTACTATTTCCTGATTGGATGGGAGAGATTGAAAAAAATATCCTACTGGGATTAGAAGAGACTTTCTTCATACATTGTAGATTGTTACATTTTCCATTTTAAAAACTTGTTATTGTATCCATTTATAAAAACTATTCTTGTGAGTGTTCATCAAAAAGACTGCTGCTAGCGTAGTATTCTCACTCTTCTGAAAGTGAAAGACATTTCTGCATTTCTATGCTTGAAGCTTCCCAAGCACACAGACTCAGTGATGAAGTGGAAGACCAATTTTTATTAACTACTATTCTGTTATCACACATGTGCATTTTTAATGGTGAAGGCAATTAACCATTGGAACAGATTGCCAAGGGATGTGGTAAATTCTCCATCACCTGGAGTCCTTAAACCTGGATTGTATGTCTGTCTAAATTATTCTCTAGCTTAGTTCCACCAAGTCAGAATATATGATCATAATTTTAAGTACACCTGCTTAAAATCTATGCATTGTGAATTAAAAAATACACAAAAAATAGGTGTTTCAAAATGTATGTGACTGATGTTGTATATTACGTTTCTGTCTTTATTGACTGTTGTTAAAGGGATAAATTGCAGGCCATAATTTGACTGGTCTATTCAGGGGATCATTGTCATCTGCTATACTTGCTTTCTTGCTTCTATTTCATTTTTAAACTCATTACTATAAAACTATAACTTTCTTTTTTACTTTTGAAGTTAGTGACCTCTGAAGGTTTTTGCATCTCTGAAAGTTTCATTGATGGAAAAATACCAGGTATCATATTCTGGAAAGCCTATGGCCCATTAACTTATGTCTGTTAATGGCTGAAAAATTCATAAACCTTTACATAATGATTTTCTTTAAGTACAGTAGTATTAGTTTTTATGATAATTTTACTGTTATTTATGATCCCCAAAAATGTCCATTGAAAAGAGAGGGAATCACATAGAAAGCCTAATTTGTAGGTACTTTAATACCGTGTAGTAATTGTTGCAATCTCTATTAAAAATTAAGGTTACAAAGGCTGTCTTTATAAACCAAGACTAATTCTGTATAAGGAAAGATATATGTTTTGAAATGATTTCTTGGGGATCTGCAATAATTCATTCATAAATTCCATTCATTTTCTTTCTGGTTTGAAAATATTTTAATCTGTACTGACCTGAAGAAACTCAGTTTGTTTGGGACCAATTCCTCCCTGATCTGATTATCAATGGCTTTTCAGAGCAGTTGGTACACACTAGGAATCAGTTTTTTGAGGCCATGTCTTCTTCATTCTAAGGAAGATCAACACTGCCAGGATCAATCTTCTGGAGTTCGATTTAGCGGGTCTAGTTAAGATCTGCTAAATTGAACTCAGAGGGTTTTCCTGTCAGCAGCTGGTACTCCTGCTCATGTGAGGAGTAAGGGAAGCCAATGGGAGCATTTACTCCCATTGTCTTCCCTCTGTGGGGACGGCCGGGAAACTCAAATCAAGGTATGTCGACTGCAGCTGTGTAATTAACGTAACTGAAGTTGTGTATATTGACTCGACCTTTCCCTTTAGTGTAGACCTGACCTGAACCTGATCTAGTAAATGCTATTTCACATGTATAACCTTTACTTATAAAAGTAGCCCCACTGAAAACTATGGGACTATTCATGCAAAGAAAGAAAAAGAGTGTATGTTTATATTGTTGTAGGATCGGGAGTGCAAAGTACTACTAGATGTGATGTAAGAAACTATTCTATTCTGGCCCAATGTACGATGAGGGATTAGATGGCATACACACACACTCATACAGTGAATCAGTGGAGACTAAGAATGGGAGAAAAAAAACTTGTGACAAAGAAATTTAAAATGGACTTTAAGTACTTGTCAGCATAAAGACTTGAGTGCTTGTGATAGGTTGTGAATCACTACTCTGACAGGTCCTGCTGGCTGTCCTGGGGTTGCTCTGTATGCCAGTGCACCCTCTTCTGGTGATGTCTAACTACCATCAATTCTGCTCTAGGGACGTACCTCACTCCCAGGACTACTGCATTGTCTTCATGACTCAATCCTCCCATTGTGTCACACTCAGTGTCCCTCCTCCTTTCCCTCACCTCGTGTTCCAGGGGATAGTGTCGGAGTCCCTCAGTCCAGGTACTTCCTCAGTAGCAAGTGGGGCAGAAAACTGGGCCCAACCACTACTCCAGATTCCAGCCAAGGGACCCCGTACAAGAGTCATCATTTGCTGAGTCCCATCCAACTCTTCCAAAAGCAAGAAAAAAACAAAAGAAGAAAGTGCCTATAGAGATTCTAATGTGGTCTAGGGAAGGGTTGGCTAAAAAAAATGAGCTGTGCATCACACCAAAATAACTTGGTCTTTCTGATGCACCACCAGGTGAGGAGTGTTCCACAGCCAAAGACTCTCCATAAGTATATCCTGCCTTTCAACCTTAGGGGTTGAAGTGTGCACGGGGACAGATGCAAGGTTAAATACCTGCCCCATTGAAATCAATGGGGGTTTTGCCATTGACTTCAATCAAGTTAGGATTTCATCCACAGTCTTTTACCCAGCCATGTCTCCGTCAGATAGGGCATTGTACTCAGCGGGGAACTAGGACAATGTCCAGTGTGTCCAGATATTCCATTCTTCCAAGAGTTGGCTGCTCTAAGCAGGCAGGTTGATGCAGCTTCTGAGTGATCTGAGTGATCCTCAAAGGGCCAAATTGCAGTCGTTGATGCTGTAGATGACAAAGACCGTCATTAACTCAAATGTAGGTTATATTATATTAATTAAATTCCATGCATTTTTATTAGTAAAGGCCTCAACTTTATTTATATAAAAAATTAGAAACTGACATGGCAAAATTGCTATGTGCCCGAAATGAATTGCGGTGGGTTTTTCCCCTTCACATTTTTTCCCTATTTTAATACAAGCACTCCATTTTTTAAAAAAAATAGTACACAGTGTCGCATTGCTAACACTGGTTATATAAAAATATTCCATCAAGTATAGAGGATTTGTCTTTATTGCAAAATTAACTCAAATCATAATTCAAGTGTTGTCCCTAATTTAAATCCTCTCAACAAACAACACCCCTTAACTCAAGAATGGTGCTGCTTTTATCTCGGTTTGCTGCCCTGTCAAGGGGCACAGGCTACCACACAAGTTAGTACAACTCGTCAGCTACTAACACAATCTTGGAACAGTAATCCAGCATTCTGTTCTGCTCAAAAGTTATTTCACAGCATGGTCACTGTCAGTCAAGCTGGGCTAACTCAAGAAGAGTGAACTTTAGTGTAAATAGCTTAATTCTGTGAAGACATAGCTAAAGGAATACAAGACTTTCCTATGGAATGAATTAAAGTGTCTGATGGTCTGTAACTGAAACTACACCTTTTGGGCCAGACTGTGCTGCTGATTTTTAAGCCAAACTCTCCCCATTGATCATACTCATGATCTGGCCTTTGTTTGTTATTTGAATGCTACTATGGGTCATATTCTCTGCTCAGTTTGACTGCTACTCTGCAATTACACTGAAGTAATAAAAGTTGAATGGGTGCTTCTAATAAAGAAGATCTCTTGGTAAGATGTTCAGAAAGCAGAATTTAAATAAAAAATACCTTGCTTCAGGTTTTCTCAAGTAAAAACCCAAAGGCTTTTTTAATTAGGTAACTGAAAATAAACAGTTGATATATTTTACAGTAAAAATCAACCCAGTGGTCTTAGGCTCTGTTTTATAAGAAAGTTTTGACCAGTCCTTCACTGGTAATTAGCAGTCTTCTTGCATTTGTGGTTTATTGCAAAAATACTGTATCTTTTATTTTAAGATTGGAGCAGAACACTTTCCCAGAGCTGATTTTAATTACTCTTCAGAAAGCTGCAGCTGAAAGCAGCTGAAAGCAACTGAGAGCACCCCTCCCCACAAAGCCCTTCGTGCAGTCTATTCAGGGATCATTTGACAGTACTGCAAGAATAGGCTTCTTGTGCTGTTTAAAGCTTTTAGAATTACAACCCACAGGTCTGCGTATAGGGCCAATTACATCACATAGCACAAAGAGAAAAAAATCAACTTATTTTTCCCTGGTAGGAATTCTTCCTTGAATAAGGCAAGGTGTTCCAGGCAGCTAGCTTAATCCTTATAAACAGATCTGTATTCCAGGGAATGTTCTTAACTGATGCATTGTAAAAATAATCACCTCATTCCAAGACAGGATAAACAGTATAATGTAAAGAGATCTCAAGGACAAAAATTGCTAAGATAGCAAATGCATACTTTTTATACATCCAGTGTATATATATTTATTTCAGGTTCTGTGTTTTCGCTGTTGTCAAGAAAACACTCCACAACACAGAATGCCCTGTCTTGACATTGTTGTCAAGAAACATCTCACTAACATTTATAAATCATATACAGAAATCCATTCAAATGAATCAGGCTGATTTTGCATGATATTACAGAGTATGCCGCCTGTTGTATTCCTTCTCCACCCCCCCATGTTTAGATGGGTTTTAAAAAGTAGCAAAGGCATTTTATACTGTACTGCTTTGCAGAGCTTTAAAAAAACCAAATTCCAGATAGATGTGATATTGTATTCTTATTTCCATTTTGAATGTCATTGTATTTTTCAGAACAGATGGGAAGAGAAATAGGGGAGGGAAGATTTGTATACCACAAAATCCAACAACAGCCTTTCATTTTCTATATATATATTTTAGAGTGTTTGTCTGTCTGTGCATCTGTGTATCCGTTTGTTCAAGAACTCCAACTAAACCGTAAGAGCTAGGACCACCAAATTTGGTAGGCAGTTCCCTCTTACCCTAACTTAAATCAAGGTCGGGGTTTTGCCTGGACAGTGGGAAATGCCAGGAATGGGGCTGTTCTGCATAACATGGAAAGGGAGGGGGCAGAGAATGGAGGGACACAATACTGAGGGTGGCCACTGGGGGCAGCTGTAGCACCAATAGAGTGGGCAGCAGGGCTGGGGCTCTGCCAACTTGCCTGCCACCAGACTGGGTAAGGAGCCCTCCACCCCAAACCTGGAGCCTGCCCTCTCTGTGGCATGTCACAGAATTCAAATATTTGACAGCCATTCCTACAGATACCATTTGCACATGAGGTCGTGTGGATTCTGTGAGTTAGACTGACCTCCATGACTCCTTTGGCTTCAGCCCACACCAGAGCAGGGGGGCTGGAGCAGCAGCCAATGGTTATATGCCAGGGCAGGAGCAATTATTGGCTCTCCTGTTTGTTAGTTCCCCTTCCCTCTAGTATTTTTAGTAGAAGTCAGGGGCTGGTTCCAGGCTTCCATTGAATTTTTGTATATTGCCTGTAAACTCTCCCTGACTTTTACTAAAAATACCCATAACAAAATCTTAACTTTAGCCATTGGTTTCCATAGAGTTCTGCATATATCTGATGTTTCATCCTACCTTGTGATGGTGTGCTCCACTCACCCCTATCATGGCACCTCCTCCTGATCAGTCTGGGGCTTAGCTTCACAGAGTCAATGCCCCCTCCCACAGCTGCATGCCATCTCTCCCTAGTCTTCAGTCCCTCCCTCACTTTGGGTGCTGCAGTCTCTTCTGTGTGACTTGATCGTCCAGCCAGGTTACTATATGGCTACGTCTACACTGGCGTGATTTTCCGAAAATGCTTTTAACGGAAAAGTTTTCTGTTAAAAGCATTTTCGGAAAAGCACGTCTAGATTGGCAGGATGCTTTTCTGCAAAAGCACTTTTTGTGGAAAAGCGTCCGTGGCCAGTCTAGATGCAGTTTTCCGCAAAAAAGCCCTGATCGCCATTTTTGCGATCGGGGCTTTTTTGCGGAAAACAGTACTGTGCTGTTTACACTGGCCCTCTTGCACAAATGATTTGCACAAGAGGGCTTTTGCCCGAACGGGAGCAGCACAGTATTTCTGCAAGAAGCACTGACGATCTTACATGAGATCGTCAGTGTTCTTGCGGAAATTCAAACGGCCAGTGTAGACAGCTGGCAAGTTTTTCCACAAAAGCAGATGATTTTGCGGAAAAACTTGCCAGTCTAGACACAGCCAGTGTGTTTTCACCTTCTGGGGTACCAAAGGATTCCTTCAACAATCCTGTCTCCCTCAGTGACTGGCCTGACCTCAACTCTTAGGGACCCTCTATCCAGAAGTCAAAGCCTGTTCCATCCTGGACCTTACTGCTTTTCCCTGTGCCCTTTCCTTACTACCTGGCACACTGCTAGGGAGCAACTGCAGACTACTTCTGTCTGTAGTCCCAACACCCACCTCCCTCTTCTAGGGAGTGACTGCAGCCCATTTCCCACCAGCCTCCTCCCCTCTTGCCAATTTCCTGCCTTTATAAATCCAGCACACCTTGCTCGTCATCAGGTGGGTTCCCTCACTCATTCAAGGAATTACTTAGCCACCTGACTACCCTCACCTATGGCCTGCCAGTTTAATTAGCTCCCTTCTCAATACATTAACATTAACTCTTTCCAGGCAAGTTTGGGGTGAACAATCCATCACATAGCTGTTAGATTTCAGTACACTTGAACTGAGGTTTGTGGGGAAGTTTGTGGAGAAACTGTTGCTGTTATGCTAATGATTGTAATAGAGCAACCTGCTCTTTTTTTGCACAGGGTCACAGAGGGCCATAGCAGCACTGGAACTGGTGCACTAGTGTGGGTCCCAAATGGTAGACTCCAGCATAGAATTTTGCAAATTCTGGATCTGTGGTTTGCTGAGACTTCCTGCACTCTGGAGCAGTGATGGGGAGGGACAGTCAGGGCTTGTAGATCTATTGTTGTATAGCTTGGAGTAGAGGATTCCATTTCCCTTAGCCTTGATATTTGGTGTAAACCTCAGTATACAGTCTGTTCTTCTGACTCTATACTGAGGACCTTTTTGAGACCCTTTACAGGCAGATTTTTTTTGGAGGAGAAAGAGTGAAAGGTACATTATATGTGTATACATAAGCAATATGAGGGAACTAATGACATTTGCAAATAGAAATATGGAATAAATATTTGATCAAAACATAACTGATCTAAGAGCTTCCTTAAGCATGGAAAAATGCATTCTAGCTGTTCAATGTCCACTGTTATGCATTTACAATTAATACCACACTAAGGAAAACAGAGGGACAGTTTTCCAGTTTTTGAAAATAACAGTGTTTTGATGGTTATGCACATAGAAATAGCATGCAATTCTAAGACTATACAATACAGCTCTAGGATATGCAAAGGATGGGGAATGAGGCCCAACACACATTAATAATTCCCCGGAAAATTTGTTATGCTTCTTCAGTTGATGAGAGCTGAATTTCAAACAATGTGGCTGGAAGTTTGCTGAATGCACAATTGTGTTTCAGTAAACAAAAAACAACTGGTACTGCAGTCTTAAGCCAGATCCTGTAAAGGCTTATGAACATACTTAACTTTATGCACGGTGACTAGCCCTATAGAAATCAATGGGGCCATAGAGTTAAGCATGTCTTTAAGGAATCACTCCTTTATACTAGATCCTGAGAGGATAACAAAAGATGCTTTAAAGTGTAATTTTAAATATTTAAAGATTGTTCCTTGAATTAAAAAACTTTTTTAATGTGTTGGGGTAGTTCTTCAACATGTAAAATGCTAGTTCTTGGTATTTGTACATTGCTCTAAAAGCTATCACAACCTCAGTGATATTTTAAATGTTATTTTAGAGACAAGCTATGATGCATGTTATTTAAAAGCAGAACTGCTGCATTTGGGGGGGAATATTAAATATTTGTGTACTTTGACAGATATACTGTCAGAATTAAAGTTTTACAGCTTCTCCATAACTGGAGAGAACACACTTTTATTGATGCATAAGATTGGAAAAGCATTTAACATGTTAATTTTAGCATGGTAGATAGGAATGATAATTTTAAATTCTTGGAAGATACTCTGATAATGCAGAATGGGAGACCACATGAGAACCTACTCTATCTTTCTGTCTCTTTGTCAAGTCTAAGTTTTTATAATACTCAAAGCTGAATTTTTAGATATGGTCTCTAACTGTTTAGAAATGACCTGGAAGAAAACATAAAATCATCACAGATAAAGTTAGCAAATGACCCCAAAACTGGGGGAGTTGTAAATTATGAGGAGGACAGGTCACTGATACAGAGTGATCTGGATCACTTTGTATACTGGGTGCAAGCAAACAACATGTGTTTTAATATGGTTAAATGTAAATGCACACATCCAGGAACAAAGAACATAGGCCACATACACAGAATGGGGGAGTCTATCCTGGGAAACAGTGACTTGGAATAAGATTTGGGAGTTGTGGTGGATAAACAACTGGACATGAGCTCCCAGTTTAACAGTGCTTACAAAAAGGCAAATATAATCATTGAATGTATAAACATTTTAAATAGGAGTAAGGAGATTGTTTTACCTTTGTATCTGCCTTTGGTGTGCCTGCTACCATGTTCAGTATTGGCTACAATTCAGGAAGGATGTTGATTCATTAGAGAGGGTTCAGAAAAGAATGATTAAAGGATAAAAAAAAGTGCTTCTGTAATGACTCCAAGAGATCAGTCTTAACCAAGAGAAGGCTAAAGGGTGACCTGATTACAGTACCTATAAGAACGTACATGGGAAACAAATTTAATAATGGGCTCTTCCCTCTAGAAGAGAAAGCTCTATCACAATCCAATGGCTGGAAGTTGAAGCTAGCAAATTCAGACTGGAAATAAGATCTAAATTTTTAACAGTTAGAGTAATTAACCATTGGTACAACTAATCAAAGGTCATGGTAGATTCTCCATCTCTGAGTATTTTTAAATCAAGATTGGATGTTTTTCCAAAAGTTATGCCATGGGTGGAGGTCCCTTGGCCTTTGTTATAGTGGAGGTCAGATTAGGACCACATCTATAGTTACACACAGATGGATGCTATGGAGATCAATCTTCTGGCGTTTGATTTAGTAGGTCTAGCAAGGACCCACTAAATTGAACAGTGGAGATACCCCAATAGGTGCCATTATTCCTAATCCTCACATTGAGTAAGGGAAGTAAATAGGAGCATTTCTCCTGTTGACCTCCCACTGCGGGGACAGCAACAAAGTTCGAATCAAGACACATTGACCCCAGCTACGCAATTAGCATGGCTGGAGTTGTGTATCTTAATTTCAGCTTATCTAATGTAGACCTGGCCTCTATCACAGTGGTACTTTCTGACCTTGAAACCTAGGAATCTATGAAAAAAGTGGGGGCTACTGTGGAGCGTTATATCACAGATCTTTCTAATCAAGGGTTGTTTATTCCAGTATGCAGACAAAACAAATAGGCTTGCATACAGATTGTGTTCTCTTCTTTACCAGGGTCACACAAAGACCCCTTGTAGTTGAATATTATACTGCAAGTAAACAAATTGTTATAAATGCTTAATTTTCTGCTTTACATGTTCATCTGTGGAGTATTGTACGAACAACGGCTGCTTTGAAACCAAGCTGAAAATTTGGTCTCTCAAGTCTTACATCTGCTTTAAGAGTACAAGAATACCATCTCCATGGATGATCATGTAGTGGTACAAAGGCATGTTCCAGTGACCCCTGAAAGCAACGTTGTCTGGAGTTATGTACTTTCTTAGGGCCACCCATGGCAGAATGGTCATGGGCGAGGTTCCAGATAAAGTGTGATCCAAGAAGTCCTCAACAGGAGAGCAGACAGAGGAGAACTGCACAATGGAGTTGAAACTGTTTTGTAATGATACAGTGGCTGTGAAGGCGGATGAAGGCTGCAGATACTGGATCTCCAATCGTTGTAGTGTACATGCTATTGGTTTCAAGCCCTCTCTCTGTCAAGGACAGTGTGGTGACTGTTGTGCACCAGTCTCTCCACTTTAAAAGAAGTCCCGCATAGGCATCTTCCAGGTTTGGGGAAAACAACACTTGTACAAGTCAAAAAAGCTGTGGCAATCGGCGAGTGGTGACGGGAACAGGACAGCGAGATCCAGAAGTTCCTAGCCACAGACCAACACATAGGCAATAGGTATGTGATTCAGTCTTCTTGCTCGAGGACTGAGGCTGGTCAAGCATCTCGGCTGCTGCACCCAAGACTGAGCAGTCCTCTTTAGGACCCACTCTGCTCACCCGACATGGGGAGCGGGCTAGAAAAAGTGCCCTCAAATAGTCTTGCCTCTTTCCTCCTGGCTGGATAGCCACATGAAGCAGAATCTCCACCCCAGTGATCCAAAATGTAAGAAATGTTTCAACTTTGGAACCTGGAACATACATACCCTGATGGACAACTCAAACAGTGACCGACCAGAGCAACATACAGCTATCATTGTTCCTGAATTGAATTGTTTTAACGTCAATATTGTTGTCTTGTCCGAAACTAGAAGAGCTGATGAAGGACAGGTGAGGGAGGAGAAAGGAGGATACACCTACTTCTGGAAGGGAAAATCTTTAGATGAAGCTCGAGTGTATGGAGTAGGCTTTGCTATTAAGAACAAGCTTGTAAGGTGCCTCTCTGACCTGCCAGTAGGCATCAATGAGCAGCTTATGATACTCTGACTGAGGCTCACCAGAAAACAACAGGTAACCATTGTGAGCACCTATGCACCAACAATGGACATCAGTGAGGATGTAAAGGAAGATTTCTACTCTCAGCTGGAAATCATTTTATCAGAGACCTCTAAAGAAGATAAGATCATTCTTCTGGGAGATTTCAATGTATGCATTAGATGAGACTCAGACCTGTGGAAAAGAACAATCAGGAAAGAAGGAGTTGGGAAAAGCAACTAAGATGGAATCCAGCTCCTGACCAAGTGTGCTGAACAAGAACTTATCACAAACACCCTTTTTCAACAAAAAGTTCAAAACATCTTAGAGACACCCATGTTCAAAGCACTGGCATCTTCTCAATTATGTCTTAGTTTGTGTTCAAGATCGTAGTTACGTAATACTCACAAGAGCAATGACAAGTGCTGATGATTGCTGATCATTGCCTCATTCAATCTGCAATTAAAATTAAGATCACCCCCAAATGGAGGCTGCAAACTAAACAGATCAGGTGCAAGCTGAAGATTCAAGATCTGAAGGACCCCATTAAGTGTGACCACTTCCAAGCAGTTTTAGAAGAAAAGTTTCCATCAGAGTTTCCAGAAAAAATTGCAGAACTTTAGAGCCAGCTGAAAGCAGCAATCATCAATACCTGTGAGGAAACCATTGGCTGCCACACCAGACAGCATCAGGACTGGTTTGATGAGAATGATGTTGAAGTTGAGCAACTCATGAATGAGAAGAGAATAGCATTTAGAGCTTGACAGAATTATATAAATTGCAAGACAAAGAGAGAATCCCATGCTAAGGCAAAGGCGGAAGTCCAGCGTAAAACCAGAGGACTCAAGAACAAATGGTGTTCTGAGACAGTGCAAGAACACCAACATTTTGTGGATACCCATAATACACATGGTTTCTTTAGTGCTATTAAGACTGTTTATAGGCCAGCTTGTTATGGCATGAACCCCCTTCGGTCAAAGGATGGAACTGCACTTTTGAAGCACAATGAAGCCCTTAATTTTCGCCCTTAATCATAATTCCATGATGAAGTTCTTGAGCAAATCCCCTAATGACCTTCTAGGGATGAACTCGGAGACCCTCCCATTTTGTATGAGGTATACAATGCCATCAAGAAGATTAAGAACAACAAGGCAGGCAGTCTAGATGGGATACCCGCTAAAATCTTTAAAGATGATTGGCCAGAGTTAACTCGGAAGCTTAGCTCCTTTATCCTTAAAATCTGGATAAAGGAGGAGATACCCAGTGAAATGAGGGATGCCTTGATAGTCACCCTCTAAAAAGGGGGATAAAACAGACTTTGGAAATTATTATGGTATCTCTCTCCTTGCTGTTGCAGGTAAAGTTCTGGAATGGGTCCTTGCAACCAGTCTTCTGCCTGTCAGATGAAATTTTACTAGAGTCACAGAGAGGCTTCTGACCATGCCACGGAACTGCGGATATAATCTTCATTGCAGCTGCAAGAGGAGTGTCAGGAGCAAAACCAACCACTGTACATGGCTTTTATTGATCTAACTAAAGCCTTTGACTCAATGAATCACTGTGCCCTTTGGACTGTACTTTCGAAGTTTGGATATCCTGATAAATACATGAATGTCCTAAAGTTGCTTCATGATAACATGAAAGCGACTGTTCTGAGCAGCACTGGCTCCCAGAGTGAACCTTTCAGAGTAAAAGCAGGAGTCACACAGGGCTGTGTCATCACCCCAACCATGTTTGCAGTCTTGATAGCCATCACTTTCAACCTAATTGCTGGGAAGCTCCCAGCTGGCATTGAAATCATGTACAGAATGGATGGAAAGCTGTTTAGGCTTAGCAGTGGATCTTCAGTATGATGATGACAATGCAGTGTTTGCCCACTCTGAGAAAGATCTTCAGGCTATCTTGAATGTGTTTGCTGATGCTTATACATGTCTTGGTCTCACCCTCAACATCAAGAAAACCAAAGTGTTCCATCAGCCCTCTCCAAATTAGGCACTATGTGACCCATCTATTAAAATCAATGGAGAAATACTGGAGAGTGTCAATCATTTTCTCTACCTTGGAAGTTTTCTGTCATCCAAGGCAGATATTTATGTAGAAATCTAACATTGTCTGAGCTGGACATTACTTGAAAGTCCTTGAGAGTTATCACCACCACTGCCTCTGCAAGATCTTGAAGATCAAAAGGGAGGATAGGCACGCTAACATCAGTGTTCTAGAAGAGGCAAAGTCCACCAGTATTGAGACAATGATCATCCGTCAGCAACTTCCCTAGGAATAAGGGATCTTCCGGAAAAGGGCTTATTTTCCGGAAAATCGCGTCTACACTGGCGCTTTTCTCCGACAAAAACCCCGAGCCGGAAAAAAGCGGCAGCCATGTAAATGCAAATGCCGCGGGGGATATTTAAATCCCCCGCGGATTTGCAATTCCGAAGTGTCTCATTAGCATCCCTTTTCCGGAAAGGAATGCCAATGTAGACACAGCCCTGCTGTACCTGGAAATATCTGTTCCCACTGTAATAGAACTTGTGGTTCAAGGATTGGCTTTATCAGCCACCTGAGGGTCCTCAACTCCCATGGAAGATGATCATACTCGGCAATGAGTGATTGCCCATTGCATCATCAAAAGAATACACAAGTATTTTCTCTCTCCTAAATTTGTGTGTATAACTTCCATCAACATAGTAAAGGCCCACATCCTGTTTTCTACTTTAGCAAGAATGTTGAAGACCAAGATAGAGTTGTAGCTCTACAGGTTCAAGTACAGGTTCAAGTCATACCGCCTGCCCTGACACTGAAAGAATGATTCTGGGACATCCAGTGGAGTTTACATAACAGCAGCTCTTACAGGTTTTCTGGAAACCAGCAAGAAGAACTTTTCCTCTGTAGCAGGTGCTTAGGGTGTGGCCTGACTGTGCCCAGCCTAGCTGAGGTCCCTGGCATACCACTGGCACTCTAGCCAGCCACTCCATCTGTCAGGGAGTGCTTATGACAGCATTCTACAAGGCACCTAAGGGCATATCCTGGGATACGGGGTAAGCCTCCTGTGTTCTCCACTCCTCAGTATGACACTGCAGGGCAAGGTACAATTTAATCTTCTTTATTAATGTAAATGCCCAACTGCCTCACCTTTTGGTGTTAAATGTGAATTTTTCTATAAAGGAAATAAGAAATCTGCATTATGAAGGACCCAGCCCAAACAACTAAAATATCAGAGGATTGTGCATTTTCTCCTGATTATATGGTGGTTGAAGTTTGGCTGCTAAGCCTTGGCCTTTATAGTTGCTTATCAATCTGAATTCTAAGGCAAGGGAGAGGGTATGTTGCTGTGTTTGTTTCTTCTTTTTATTTTGCCTTGTAACCATATGTCTGCTTGTTGGGTTCTGACTTGGAGGGTACGTCTACACTGGCCCCCTAGTTCGAACTAGGGAGGCTAATGAGGGCTACCGAAATTGCTAATAAAGTGCAGGATATAAATATCCCATGCTTGATTAGCATATTCCCAGCCGGTCGCCATTTTGGAAACTGACTAGCCCGAAGTAACTGCCCGCATCTACACGCAGCAGAGAAGCGCAATTCCGAGATAAACCCCTTAATGTGAATTAACTGTTAAACAGGTTAGTTTAACCTGGAAACTAACCTGTTTAACCTTCGGGCTAGTCAGTTTCCAAAATGGCGACCGGACGGGAATATGCTAATCAAGCGCGGGATATTTAAATCCCATGCTTCATTAGCAATTTTGGTCGCCCTTATTAGCCTCCCTAGTTCGAACTAGGGGGCTATTGTAGACGTACCCTGAGTTCCATGACTTGGCAGCAGGGAGCAGTACTTTTGGATATGGCTTAAAATATTCATTCTGGCTATTACTTTTAACCCTGGTGTCCGCCAGGTGCTTCCTAACAGATTGTTTAATAATTTGCTCCATTATCTTCCCAGGTATCAGTTAGGCTAAACTCCCCAAGTTTTCTTTGTTCACCCTTTTAAAGATAGACACTAAGTTTGCCCATCTCCAGTCTTATGGGACCTAACCTGTCCTCCATGATTTCATTAAGACAGTAGCTAAAGATTCCAAGATTGCTTCAGCTAGTTTCTTAAGTACCCTCGGATGAATTTCATCAGGACCTGCTAACTTGAATACATCTAACTTATCTAACTATTCTTTAAGCTGTTCTTTACCTGTTGTGGCTTATGTTCATTCTCCTTTGTTGTTAGTATTAATTATGTTGAGTATCTTGTCAGTATTAACCTTTTTACGGAAGACTGAAGCAAAACAGACATTAAACATCTCAGTCATCTTGTCATTAACTGTTCACTCTCCTTCCCTACTAAATAGAGGAGTGGAAGACACTTTCCTTCATCTTTCTCTTTATGTATTAAAGAACCTCTTCTTATTGGCTTTTATGTACCTTGGTAGGTGTGAGTTATTACATGCTTGTGTTATTCTTTTGTACTTCACCTTAATAATTTGTCAATTTTCCACTTTTTGTGGACTCTATTATGACTTTTAGGTCATTAAGGAGCTCTTGATGGCGTTCTATTGACCTTTTATTATATACTTCCTATCTTTACTTCACATTGGGATTTGCAGCTGTGTCTTCAGTATTGCCTCCTTGAGAATCTCCTGTACTCCTTAGATTTTCTTGCCAGGGGACCTTAGCTACCTATCATCTAAGTTTGCTAATCTTTTTTTGAAGTCCATTATCCTTATTCTGCTGCTCTTGCTCCTTCCTTTCCTTAGAATCATGAAATCTATTATCACTTTCATCTGAATTGCTTTCCACCTTCAGATTCTAAACCAATTCCTCCCCATTGGTCAGAATGAAATCTAAAATGGTGGTCCCCTGGTTAGTTTCTCTGCTTTCTGAAAGAAAAGATTGTCCTCAGTGTATTCCAAGAGCTTATTGGAAATTTTGTGTTTTGTCATATTACTTTTCCAATAGATGTCTGGGTACTTACTTTCATTCCATGCTACCAGGTCTTGTGAATTGGATATTTGTTCCAAAAATGTCTTATGCACCTCCTCATCTTGATTTGGTGGTCAGTACAAGACCCCTACCAAAACATCATCCCTAATTTTCTCTTTCCATAAATACTTTCAGCTGCTTTGCCTCTCTCTTTCTACAATCATTCTGACATATAAGTGAAAGGACATTTCTTTCCAGGTAATAGGAAATCTGTGTGCACATGTTTCAGGATCACACAGTGTTAGAAGAATACTCTTTAATGCTGTGTTACATTGCCACATGGTGCTGTGCTGTATTTTATACTTCTTTCTGGGGACTGGTTTGGAAAGCCATTTTTCCTGACTTTCTGTGTTATAAGTACATCTTTCTTTCCATGCATGGATTCATTCTTAAAAGGGATAATTAAAACCATAGCTTAGGTGCTGAACTGGTCAATTTGATTTTTAAAATGTTTCTTATCTTTAGAATAGATTATTAAGAGTCTCACAGCACTTCTGAGAATAGGGTGTTAACCCAGGTGTCCTGGCCACATTCCAGCGTCGGTAATAACATCCTGCCTACCTAAATTCCCCCTGTAATTTGAATTTCATGGAGTGTTCTTCATTTCCAACCCCAAATTATTGTGTGGTTCTGTACTTCACACCAGAAGTGACTTTATATCAGCTTCAGAGAGGTAGCCAAGTTAGTCTGTAACAGGAAAAACTTAAAAAACAACAAATAGTTTAGTAGCATCTTAAAGACTAACAAAATATGTAGATGGTATCATGAGCTTTTGTGGGCACAGCCCACTTCTTCAGATGACAGGAGTGTTGGAATTCCAGATCCAAAATAAGGGAAGGAGGGATGGGGGGAAAGGGGAAGAAGGAAAAAAAATGGAGGGGAGGAAGAAAAAAAAGAGACAGTGAGTAGATAAGCTTAAGAGGGATAGCTGAGTGAGTCTGTAACAGGTGTTGGTCATCTTCCTTTCCAAGAGAAAACTAATGGTTCTCTTCAGCCTCTTGTAATCATTTAGTCTTTAAAGTGCTACTTTACCACCCTGTGTTCCCCAGGCAAACACCCTATCCCCTAAGCCACCACAGGACCCAACCTTCCTCCCTACTTTCCCCGTGGCCCTTATCCAGACTTCCCCATGAGGGAGCCGGCTCCATTTCTAGGGCAGCCAGTGCCATTTTCTCACCAGTTTAAAGACATTGCAATATTCCACTACTTTGTGTATACAATCTCTGTATGAATTTGTAATACAGATAAAGTTTTGTCTACTTACTGGTCCAGAAACCATTTTAAACTTATTTTACAGTTCTCATATCCTAAAGAAATATTTGTCTGGGCAGAGAAAAATTCATTGTCCGCGGTCCCAGTGGGCTTTGTTCTGTTTTGCAAGAATACATTTGGAGCCATATTTTGGCTTTTGATATGCACCAAGCATAGCACTTCCATTGATATCAATGAGAACCCCTTCCATCTGCAGCCAGAAAACTGCTCTGGAGTCTTTACATTCTCCAATGGTAGGAAATTTTCAGGATTAATTGCTCTACGCAGAATTACTTTGAATATTTAAGAATCTTCGTTTTGTTTTCTTGCTCTTTTTTTTTTTTTTACAGTGTAACTCATTCCTTCAGGTATAAGTTTCAATATGCAGAGAAATTCCCAGTCTCTGCAAAAAGAACTAACACTTCCCTTCCCCCCTGCCTTGTTTTAATATGTTTTCTGGTGCCAAAACATACAGAAGGCTAATATGTCACAAAGAAAAAGTAAGAAGAATAGGACTGTTTCTAAGGCAACAAAACGTTTTTATTTCATTTCCCACTCACTTTTATAATAGTTCTTGTTGCTTTGAAACTCTCCAGGCATTTTGCAGGCAATAAAAGGGGCAAATAACTTTCTTTCCTGAAAGTCTTTTATTTGTGGTGTTTCTTATCTAAGCCAAAATGTAACTGCTTAAATGGCAGATGCAGTTACCCTCTGTTTACACAGCACCTTGGTGACTGCTGTAAAAGCATACACCAATTTTATTACGGTTATTAATCCCAATTATACAGCACAGCACTTCATTTTGTATGGTGTTTTTCAAGCAAAGTCTCTCCCAAAAGGTGTAAAAAAAGTTAAATAATACAAAGTTAAATAACTAACAGAAGGGGAAAGAAAATTGCAGATATAGGCAAGGAATAAGTGAGAAGTTTTCAGTTAAGATTTGAAAACAGATTGAACCTGATTCTCATTTACACTGAAGCCACTTAAAACTGCTGGGCACTGCATTTCAACCCACTTTAGGGTCCCTTTGCATTCTACTGTGTAAATGAAAATCAGGCCCATTGTGTCAATAAGACATCATTATATGGGAAGCTTGTTCTAAATGGCAATAGTGCCAGAATTAGACTGTCTCAGTAAAAGAAGAGTGGTTGTCTTAAGGTCAAAGAGGAGGGTTGTGCTAGATGAGCTGCTGGAATGGGGAGTGAGAAGAAGTGGGGATTTTAAGGCAGACTGAAACACAATCTATGGAGAATGCTGAAAAGAAAGTTACTATTGAACTGAACCCTAAAATGAATGGAGTACCAGGAGTGTTGTCCGAGGGTGAGGAGTGATGGGGATCAGATTTATTTGTACATTTTGAGAAAGCGGACAGCAATGTTTTGAAAATGCTGCAATCTCTGAGGTAAAGCCAAGGTGAAGGGAGCTGCCATAGGTAGGGTGAAAGGTCAAAATCTCTGCAAAATGTGTGCCAAGTCTTCACTTTTAGTGAGCTCTAGACCTCACCAATGTCCGCCCATATGTTAGTACAGAATAATATTTTCAAACATCAACAGAGTATTTCATTTATAACTGCAAGTCTTCAATATTACTATGTTATGACTTATGAACTCTGCGAAACATATTTCTTCTTCCTTTCTCCTGTCATTAGTATGCTTCTTGTGCACTTCCATGATTCTATTCTAAATGTGGATTTTTTGTACAGAAAAGTATCAGCAAAGGCAAGCCTCCTATAATTCACTTTAAATTATATTCACTAATCCTGGATAATATAGTCCTTAGTGGTTTGTACAGCCTCTTCAGACTTCTGTGTCTGAGAATCTGGTAGTTGTAGAGGCAGCAGGATGAGGTAGAGAGAGTGAGCTATTAACAGTTCATCCTAGGCCCTCTAGTGTTGTAAGACTACATTTTGGACTTGAAGTAAAGAAAATGAGAAGGACAGCAATGCCAACACTCCCAGATACTCCAGTTATAGGCAAACCTCATGGTAGCTGGGTAAAGAAATGATTCTGTGCCTTATCAGATTACAACATCCAGAAATAATTAATTAGACTTCTTAAGGATCCAAGAAGTCATGGAACCCCTTCTTAATTTTTAGAGAAATTATTTAATATAAGACAATCTTTTTTTTTTATTATTTACAGTTCCAAAATATTGCACTTACTGTGAAAAAGCTAGACAGGCAAACCACATTGCTGTCTACCTCACTGGAATACATGGCCACTGCTAGCAACAACTGCTATCTTTGTTAATTTTAGTTCCCAGCATGATAAGTAGCACAATAAGTAGCACAGATATGTTTAAAAGCAAACCTCTAGTTAGGCATATGAATATAACAGAGCAGAAAGACCAGCTAACCGGTATTTTAAACAAGACACAGGACAATACACTTTACTTGGATCCTGCTATCTAGTGCCTCTTTTGCATAAAGAAAAAGAGAGAAGTGAAGATCCACACCATGGAAAGGAAAAGAGGGCTGCTGGTATCAGTCAGAATATGACACTCTTTTGGATGTAAGTTAGGGTATGTCTACACTAGCCCCCTAATTCGAACTAGGGAGACTAATATAGGCATTCGAAGTTGCAAATGAAGCCTGGGATTTAAATATCCCGGGCTTTATTTGCATCTTCCTGTCCGGGCGCCATTTTTAAATCCCCTTAGTCCGAACTTACTGCCTGCGGCTACACGTGGCAGTCAGATGTTAACTCAAACGAAGTCCTTAGTGCGAGTAAACTGTTACACCTCATTCCATGAGATATCACTTAGATTCCACTTAGATATCCTGAGTGTGTTTGCTTGTGCAAATACAGTGATTTTAATACCTTCACTTACCACATGTTCATAGCCCAGAAGGTTACTAATGGTGTATAGAGCCTGTCCCCTATAAATCCTCACTTGGAATTCTGCCCAAGTAGGTAGTGGCCTGTGTGAAATTGGTTTGGTGGCCATAATCCAGTTACCAGAAGACAAGTGTCTATGTCACAGAAGTTGCTGGTATAACTGGCTTAGAAATTTCTGTATTGCTTTCTCTATGCATGGATCTCTGTTAAAGTCAGCTAGAGATTTGCACGTGAAAGGACTGTAAGGTCATACCTCAATTAATCTGTATATAGAGAGTCCTTTCCTTCCCAGCTGCCAATCAACATTTATAGTAGCTAAGAAACTTTTGAGTCCAAAATGTGTGTCCATTCTAGTCCCACAGTCTGTAGAAAGCAGTACTCACGTGATTTTGGTAGTATGATTTTCATGGTTTTCCAGATACTGATTTTCATAGTTCACAAAAGACATCATACTTGTTGATTACAGGGTCAACTCCATTTTTCAGAAGTGGATAAATTGACTTCCATGCAGATACTTTGTTAGTTTCTTTAAGGAAACTTTTACCCATACGTCTTGTTCACTCTGCATGGACATTAGAGATCCTAAGGACCTTTTCATAAGAGGCAGGGTCTGCCCCTGAGTCCTGGGTCAGAATTTCCCATTTTCTTCTCCCAATTCACCTTGTGCTGTGGGTAGGTTCTCCTTGTTTCTGGTACACTTACCCAGAGGTGGCTGATTTTCTGTGGGGTGAGGTGCATTTTTTAGGTCCTATTTCAGCTGTATATGTGTGCAATGTGAGAATTCCCATTGACACCAATGGTACTATTAAAAATGTGCATAAAAACAGCATTTGCACAAGTGCTTGCAGAGCCAGTGTCATAGTCTGTTACATTCTCTGAGAGCTTATAAAAATATAAAGTATTACTGTATATCATAATTGGATTATAAATTGTATATTATCATGAAGCAGCATCTAAATTACCGTTGTGGTGGTAGTTTTTTCATGTTTTAACTATGTATTACTTTGGGAAGTCATTGTATATGCTAATCTATAGTACTTTGAAATGTCAGCATAGATAGTCATACTTGCCAGTAAGTTATGAAATCATTCTTTAGATATACTCTTTAACAAGAATAGAGAGCAATAAAAAAGTAAGTTTTGCTTTCTTTTTCTCGTGAACATTATCCTCTATTTTTCATATATGAGAATTAACGTGATGATGCAAGAATTTAGATACAAGGGCACTTGTATCATAATTCTCTGTGCTTTTTATTTCATGTAAAATGTTTAATTCCTAACTTTCCCTTAACTTTTCCAGGCCAGTATGTGATTATGGTCCATGAAGTGACCATGCCTCCATTCTTGGGCCAGACTCTCCTACCTGCTTTCAAGCTCTTGAGGGTTTTTTCCAGAGAGAACCAAAATCAAGAACATTAAAAAGGAAACTGTGCAAGCCACCACCATATAAAAAGGTACATAAATGTGTAAAGAGTCAGGGGCCTTATCCAACACCCACTGAAGTCAGTGGACGTTTTACCTTTGAGTGCAGTGAAAGTTGGATTGAGCTCTTGAGCCTTGGTCTTGCCCATGCAGTTCTTCGTGACACACTGAGCTTTAAGTTTAAATATTGTGTACAAATCAGAGTAAAGAAATAATTGACTACAAGGAATTGATTTCACACTGGTCCTGTCTGGTAACATTTTAGAAGACAAATAGATATTTCAGATTGTATTATGAGAAGCAGGGAAAATACTTTAATCAAATCTATTTTTCATCAGAATAGTAGAGCCACGGAATGAGGATTTCAGAAATGGAGGTGGTAACTTTGAAATGTTCATAACTCTGAACAAAATGTTGTGGTTGTTCATTTAAAAGTTTACAACTGTACATTGACTTAATATAGTTTTGAAACTTTGCTATGCAGAAGAAAATAACCTTTATTTTGTTAGTAGTTTACATTTAACACAGCACTGTATCATATTTGATTTTTTCCCTTTCTCTCTGCTGCTGCTACTGCTGCCTGATTATGTACTTCCAGTTCCAAATGAGGTATGTTGTGGACTGGTCAATTTGTAACTCTGAAGTTCGTAACTCTGAGATTCTATTATTTGTAAACTGTGTGTATTTTAACAGAATTTCATTCAAATGAACTGGAGTATATGCAACAATTTAATCAGATAATGATGATCCTATACAACCTGTTGAACCAGCCGGGCTCCTAATGGAAGAAAATCTTCACAGCAAATTAACTTGTATATGAACACCTCTGTAATGACATGTTTACTAATATATTGGTCTGTGCATAAAGTCTTGTTCATTAACTACATATTAAAAACACCTGCCCACTACAAGATGGCAACAAGGCTACTATCTTCTCTCTTAAAACTGGTTCCTGTGATAAACTAAGGAGGATAAAAGCTGGGTTAATTATTCAAAAAATGTCTTTGTTGAATAGTCCATAAATGATGGTCAGTGATGTTTACCTAATTGTAATATATTTGTATTTAGTGGCATCTACTGTTGGAGATGTAATATAGAATCCCATACTGGGTGAAAAGTTCAAGGTATACCCATAAAACACATGAAAGTTTGCCATGCAACAAGAAAAGAACAGAGCTCTGAGTGTAAAATGGGATCAGAGAAAAATCAAAAATTTTAAAACATTAAATAGGAGCTCCTAGAAAAACAAAATCATTACTATCTGTCAAGGGTCTATCAGTGTGATTCACCACCCAATGCCAACATCTAAAATGAAAACTTCAGCAGAAAAATAGAGAAGGGGGAAATATGGTAAAAGTGAAAATGGAAAATTGTCTTTGATGTGTCTGTTTGTTAATTTAGAATTCCCATTTCAATCATCTTAACTTTTTAAAAAATAGTTAAAACCTTGCCTGATTTTTAGCATTGTATTAAGTTCATTGACTGACTACAGAATACGGAGAGAATTAAAGGAGGAAACTGTGCACTGAGCTGGGTAAGTGCCAACACTTTGGCTATGTCTACACTACAAAGAAAAGTCGGAAAAAGATATGCAAATTGTGAATCACAATTTGCATATCTTTCTCCACTTTTCTTCTGAAAGAGGCTTTTCCAACATTTGGCCCATCTACATGGGGCCAAATGTTGGAAAAAAACCCCTCTTTCAGAAAATCCCTTCTTCCTTGTAGAACGAGGTTCATAGGGATGCCAAAAAACCACGTCTGCTTTTCCAAATTTTTTTTCAGAAAAGCAGATGCATTCCTTGGACGTGGCAGAGCTTTTCTGGGAAAACTCTGGTATCCCAGAAAAGCTCTGCAGTGTAGACATAGCCTCTGTCTCTTTCACCAGCAGAAGCTAGTCCAATAAAAGGTATTATTTCACTTACCTTGTCTCTCACGTACTCGAAGGTTCAGATATCTCCTGACCAAAAGACATTCATTGTTTCACATCACAAGTAAGCTAGGGATTGTATGGATCTTCTCTGTTAAGTCTAGTGCCCTCCTGATGACATCTGAAGGTAGGCAGACAAACTTAATCCATAGGAATAGTTCAGAGTCTTGTCACAATATTGAGTCAAGATCATATTATGGATTTTATCTTAATTGCCTCCATTGAAGTCAATGGTAAAACTTCTGTTAACTTCTGAAGGATCCATCAAAGGGTCAAAACCAGGTAGGCAGTGCTCACCCTGAGGAGTGTCTGCTTGATAGATATTTCCATGAATATCTTGGGAACATAGGTGAGGCAATAAATATATGCTGCAAGGGATCATGACAGCTTTCTGTAACTTCTTAAGGATTGTTCCTTTCATTCAGACCACATCAGAGCTGCTTGACTCAAATCCTTCATTCCCTTTTACTTCACAAGACCAACCTTATTTTCTGTCCCGTGCTTTGTTATAACTAGGGATGTTAAAGACTAATCAACTAGTTGACTATCCGATAAGCAAATGTAAGCAGGGGGCCACATCCAGCCTCTGGGCATGAGGTTTCCCATCCCTGCTATAAAAGTTGTGAAGTGTCGTTATTTCCATTTTACAAATGGAGAACTGAGACATGAAGGAGTAACTGCGGCACAGCCACACAGTGGGTCAATGGTAGCTTGGGAATAGAAACCTGGAGTCCTGACTCAATTCACTTACTCAGACCCCTGTACTTATTATCTTTGTGGTTATAGGGTGCTAACTGCTCTTACAGATCTTCTTTCTGAATTCATGAAAAAGCCCCTTAAATCATTAAACCTGCCCTTCCCTTAGCCTATAGTAGAAAGCTAGAGCATTTATTTACCATCTGTCTTTTGTTATATATAAATACATATACAGGTAACTGGCTGACAAGTTCTTTACCATTAACCAAAAAGGAATAATGGAGGATCCCTTATAAAACACATGATCTACTGCCAGGGCCTAGCCAGAGGATATATCAAACAATGCAGTCATAAGTCTTTTTGCTTCTCTCAAATTAGTTATCTTTCTCTCCTCTGCCGCCCCTTCCTCTCCCCCACCCCCGAATGCTTCTGTAGTGGACAAATTCCTGGTGTGATAGGTCTCCATGTCAGTAGATCTTGTTAACTGACCACTCGCAGTTCTTGTCAGACATCAGAACAATGAGCTACATGTGCTATTGATTTAATGACATCTCTCACTACTAGGAATCGATCTTATGCTTTCTGTGCACTGAAGCAAATTTAACGATAGGTTATTCAGGATTAGCTAACTCTAAAGATCTACAGGCATTGAAATCATGTTCCTTGTCAAAGTCAGAGTTATACAGTATAAACCTTATAAAAGATCAGGATTTTGTCTTTTTGAAGTAATCAGTTTAAAAGTCTAATTTTCATCAAATTATTATCCCATCTTCTACTGTACTGCAATCCTTATTACAGTGAGCAGGAGTCCTTGAGATAATAAACTACACTTTTTTTCATTTCCTAAGAAGACTGGTTGGGTTGCCTATGATCATTACAGGAAATAAACACATATATATCTAAGAATGGCTTTGTTCTCAGACAAATTGTCCAAATGTAAATATAAACCCTCCATAGTGAGAGTCTGTACAGTTGCCTCAGAAAGGGAGGTCCTTGCTACGAAAACTGGGCACGCTGTCATACATTAAACAAACATCAACATGTAGCGTATAGTGTAGGCCACAGAAGGATCTTGCTGTGTGCAATTTTCAAGGCATATGGTCCCCTGGGTAATTCATCTTTGGAAAATTGCTAACATACAGAGACTTCCAGCAACAAGTTTTGGTTTTGTTTCCTTGAAAAGCTTCCCTCACTTTGTTCAGAGAAATATAGTAGGAGATCACCTAGTGAGAAGCATTTACCAACTGTCAACAGTACCTGAAAATAAAGGTTTTAATTAAAAGTGGCATTTCTGAATCTCCTGCTGGTTGCCATATTATTGTGAATTTAACATTGTTTATGGCACCAGCAGAAGCTAGAGATCATAAACAAGATTTTATCTTGCTTGGGACTGTATTTTGTGTGGTATTTTTGCAGGTTTTAACATCAGAAGAAGATTTTTTACTTTGAAGTTTAAAATAAATGCAAAGTGTTTACAAACTGCAAGTTCTTCTGATCCTTAAACCAACTGAAAAGCAGGATGGAACATTACCATATAGTTTTAGCATGAAACAGGAGTAGAAAACACTGGGAGTTCTGACAAGCAGAAATCTACCAGTAAGAAGGCATCAGAAATCTGCAAAGGTCTTTAGGTATTTAATTGCCATTTGACTTCAATGGGGGTTAAATGCCTAACTACCTTTGAGGTTGTGGGCCTAAGTGATCAGTCTTAGGGTGCAATCAATGGGTCTAGTTGAATCAAAATAGATACAGTTTATTTACGTAGAGATATGTATTCTTTTTCTCTTCCTCCTTTGTTTAGCTCTGTCTTGTCAGGCAGTGATGAGAACAGATGGGTTGTACTACAAATGATCTCCAGGAAGTTTTTAAGATAAATGACCTTCCTATATTACAGCGCTTTTAGACAATTAACGCACCCCTCCCCTGAATGATGGCAAAATAGTAAACCACAACTGATGAAATGGGAATTTATACCTGTAAAGCACGTGTAGGTGGTACTGCCTCACAAATTGCAGGTTATAGTAGCTGCATTTTCTCTCTGAAAGAAAAGACAAATGTATTACCTTGTCAGGTGTTGGTTATATAGATCCTCCTGCCACAAAGGTTGTGAATTGTATTGTGTCCCCATGTATTTTGCTTTATTAATATATATTGGAGCCAAATTCAGATCCTATTGAAATCAATGTTAAAGTTGTCCCAGATATTTGCATTAATTCCATTTATATGATAAGCCCATTGCTTTGCAGGCCATAGATTTGTCATTAAAAATATCAAACCTGTTTTCTGCAGACAAATGTGAGCTTTTGAATACACAGACAGGTCTGCCAACAAGAACTCAAGAGCACATTTCTGGAGGCACTTCAAAAATCGGTGTCATGATTCACTACTATTATTATTTAATATTTATATTCCCAACACTCTCCATCTTCTCTCTCTTCTGTAAATGGAGATAATTCTTCTTTTATCCATCTTTTCTATTTAGTTTGCGTCTTTGGGACAGGAACTATCATTTTCTCTGTGTTTGTACGGTGCCTAGAAAAATGATGCTCCAGTAATCAACTGGGGCATCTAAGCAATAATATAAATTATTTTTAATGTTCAGTTTGTTATCCCTACACACTATATATATTCAACATGAAGAGTGTTTTTAATTATGAAAATTAACTAAAATATATTCACTAAAAATTAGCTCTTTTTCATTGGCTGTTGGGAAGTTTTGGAGAGAAGGTGCAGTTTCTATATCCACAACCACTATTGCAATTTGCTTTCTCTTTTTGTCTCCACTGAAATATACATTCCAAATTCTTCTAGTAGAGAAACTAGCCTCAGGATTTTGTGTGCGCCAAATTTTAGATATAGTGATAGGGCAAAATTCCAGCTGATGTAAATTGTCATAGATCTCTTGAAATCGGTGGCAGAATTCATATTTGTTTCCAACGGAACCAGAATTTGGTCCCAGTGAACATTAATAAACTACAAGTATGTGAAGACAGTGGAGCTACACGGATTTACACTAGCTGAAGATCTGGCTTACATACTTTTCATGCTCACACATAACCTACAATTGTTCATTTTTAATTATTATTTCAGGTGATAAAAGTAGGATGGAGATGTGTGATTATATTTGGATGATTCAAGTAGTGAAAAATATGAAAATGGTCACATAAAAATGAAACAGATGTCCACTAATACGTTCATGCTATTGAAGTGTTACCCTTCACCGTTGCTCTCTCTCTCTCTCTTTTTAGACTTCTCCATTTTTCCTCAATTATAGTACATAAGTTGGTTTGATTTTATGGGCTCAGCACAGAGTGTGCTCTGTTAACCAGCAAAATGGCAAAGAGATCTGGCACTGAATTGGATGCTGTCCAGCCTAATCCATCTCAGATACTGGATGGTGGTTCATTTCCAACAAAGCAAGTACCTCCGCTCTAATGGAAATCTGCTGTGAAAGATACAACAGTCTGTCTTTAGTCTTGAGTAAAAGTAATGAACTCACTGTTCTGTCCAGTATTCTGGAATAGTGCCTTAAGTACTCACAGTTACACCTCAGTGTTTCATTTACCTGTGTTTCCTTTATTGGCAGTAGACATGGATTCATAGTAAGAGGAGACGAGGGTCCTAACAGGCAAACAGTGATAAAGATGCTCTTGAGTTTTGAGTAGTTTTGCATTTTTATGAGTATTCCCCACACTTCAGTAAGTCTGGGATGGAGAGAAAGGAGTGAAGGAACAAGAAAGGAGCAATATCTTCTATCTCTGCCATGCACACAAACTTTAGGTATGGTGAGGAGAACAGGAAGAGTGTATGTAGCACTGCCGCAGCCTCTCCTGTTTGGTGATCTACCCCTCCACAACTGAAAAAAGGAATAGAGAGTCTTCCCATGGCCACAGGACCCATCACAGTCACACTCCAGCTAGTAAGGTGAGCATTTGTTAGGAGTATTTCCCACACCTCTACTAAGTTCTATGAAAAATCCAATCAGACTTAACATGTTCTGCAGCAGATAGTGTCTGTTATCAAAGCAAATCCACAAACAGCATTTTGTGTCAGTTCTAAAAATTCTATACCACAGAACTAGTAACTGCATGAACTACTGTAATGAAATGGCAGAAATAATCTCCCATAAAGCATACAATGAAGCCCATGTGTATTGATTTTCAGTGGCTCTTGGCAATGTGTGCAACTCCCTTGTCTTTGTAAAGGTCAGCATGTGACAGCACTCGGTTTTCTTTGATGGGAGACTGATTTAAAGTTTTCTACTTGTGTCACATGAGATATGTGATTTTCTTTCTTCCCAAATGTAAATGTTTCCTGCAGTTAATGGCCTTTTATGCTCATATTATCAGACACATCAGTTGTGGTTTCCCATTCTACTTTATAGGTTTCACTAGGGGAGACCAGAAACACATGACATAGCCATGATCTGTCATGTGGGACACTCTATAAATAGGAAATATTCTAAAGGCAGGAGGCCTGGTTCCTGACAGGGTTAACCTAGTTTTAGGATACAATATTAGTCCATTATAGTCAATGGAATTATACTAGTCTAATCTTGGGCTAGCCCTGTGGGGATTCAGGAATTACCTATAAAATTGGAGAGCACAACCCCAAAATTATTTAGTCTGGAGAGGAAGAGAGCAATAAAGGGTTAAGGATTAAGCAGGTATACAGGAATAAAATTTTCAGACGCCTCTTTTACCATATAATCACACAAGAATAAGGAGTAATTTGGGGTTCAGTCCTACAGAGTACATAGCACCCTCAAATCCTGTTGAACTCAGCTGGAGGTGAGGCCACTTACCAACTTGTAGGATCAAGCTCCTGGAAGATGAATGGCCTGGAATTTAACTAATGCAAGCACACGGGTTCTGGGTAGTCTCTCAGCACAAGAGTTCAGTTTGCTAACAGCAGCAGTGGGAGTAGGAATTTGCCTTCCCAGCTACTGCAGGATTGGGTGTGGCCATCCAAAAGACCTTTCCAGAAAGCGCAGGGAGGGCACAGCAATCTCTCAGTGTGGTAACAAAAGCTGCGAGAGAGGAAGAATGGCTTACCAGAGCCCCTGAAGAGGGTTGGAGGAGAGGAAGTGAACCACTTGGTCTGAAAGAGACTCACCAAGATGCGAGTCACATGCCAGTTAGTTCAAGACATTAAACCCTTGGCTCAACTTCTGCCAGACCAACAAAGTTCTTCCTTGCTTTTGGGCAGCTCTGGCATTTACCAGGCAGTCCAAGATTTTCCTTCAATGGTTCCATAACCAGAGAGAGCTTGACTTTCTTAAGCGTAATAATTGCCTTAGAAACCTTTGGACTTCCCTCTTCCCTTGGGAGCCCCAGGTTACCAAGCCTGATATTTGGACACTGGTCTAGGGATAAACCCTAAGTTTTAAAAATCTTTGAGGGTGATTCCCTTAATATTCTGAGAGAACATTTTCTACAAATCATCATCACATAGTGTCAAGACCAATTCTCCCTTTTAAACAAGATAAACAGAGGACCCAAAAAACCTTTCAGCAGAATCTTTGAGCAGACGGGAGTGGAGTCCAGGCCAGGAAATGACAGCATCTTCTCTGTGCTGTTGCTGCCTTTTCTTTTCTTTTTCTTTTTTTTTTTCCCACACAAATCTGTAAATCTACTTAAAACTTATGGAGCAAAACTGAACGGTTCCTAGCTTTCTTACCGTACCTTACATCTAGTGAAAATCAATTTTCCTTTGTGCTTTATGTGCAATTACTATTATTGTTATTTCTAGGTATTATGTTAATGCCTAATGGCCCCATTATTCCAAACCCTGCACAAACAGATAAGAAAGAGATGCTCCCTGCTCTAAAAAGCTTACATTCAGGTGGATTATGATGTATTATGCGAAGACGTAGGCTGCCATTTTCAAACAGACCCAAAGAAGCTAATTAAATTTGGGTGCCTAATTCCTCAAGGCCTTTTAAACATGTCATTTGTTGTGTATGTTTCCGACCATCAGGGTAGTGGGGAAGGACAGGCATAGGAGTTGCTTCTTTAACCCCATTGAAATGCATTGCACTGTGAAGAGATTGCTGATGAAATAGAATGGTTAATACGAAATACTTTGCTAAGAATTACTGAGCAGATGTATTTTTTCCAAGAGGGTAAACACATGATTTTTGTGGGTGCCTCATAACCCAAGAACAGATTACATGATTATTTCTCATGGTCCTGTAACTAGTATGTTACAACACTGATGCTCACCAATGAGGACCTGCTAAATCGACTGCTGATGGCACCCCTGTTGACCCCAATACTCCACGGAATCGCAAGGAGTAAGGGAGGTCAACGGGAGAGTTTCTCCTATTGACCTCCCACAGTGGGGACACTACAGAAATTCAAATTAAGGTATACCAACCCAAGCTATGTGATTTTCGTAGCTGGAGTTGAGTATCTTAGGTTGACTTTCTCACATAATGTTAAACTGGCCTTAAACTAAACGTTGTGATTAGGCAATGGGACAATAAGCATAGGGGAGCTATGAAATAAAACCTGGATAGCTAGTTTTCAGCACGTCTGTGTTCTGTAAAATAATTAGACTGTTACCACTCTCCTAGCGTGGAGTGGTCCAGAGTCCTCCCTTTTACTACTAACAGTCTTTATTCACCCAAATTCCTCACCCCGGGCCAGTGTTTGAATCACACCTATCTGACACAAGGCTGAAGAATAGAGGGAAAGGTGTACCAACAGATAGCTACTAATAAAAGGCAGACAGTGCCTTATCAGTGGTTAAACTAGGCCACAGAGCATGGCCTGCCAGGTCTCCTTGTGCCTCAACTCCATCATCAAAGAGGAGTTTCTGCAGAATATTTGGACACTGCATTTGCCAGGAAACATAGTGTTGGTATTGTTGTGTTTAGTTTTCTCCCTAGAACCTTTCAAGTTTAGTCTGTGCTAGGAGTGTAAACAGTAGGTGAGATTCCACGGTGACCTGGAATGCTATTTGAGGGCAGATTGTGTCCCTGTATAACTTTTGTCTGTACAAATTACTCCTTCAGCTTGCAAAACAAATCCTATTGAAGGCAACTTCAAGAGACTAGAAGGGTGTGCCTGGGGGACATAGGTGTGATTAAATATTTTCTGGGTGTTAAACACACCACCATTTTAAAATATATATGTAAATAATACTTAATCAGAGATGAGAGTTCCCATATGCCAATTAATAGTTTACACTGTTCACTTTTCTTGAAACAACTCAGAACCTGGTAGCATTTATGTCTTCATAGTGATTTCTGATGTTCATTGTACAATATAGCATGTTAACTAATATGCAGTAGCACAGCATTTCAGAATAATTGGGTCTGTCTTCTGTGCTAGCCATGAAAAGTAATTAAACACATTTCAGTAGGACTGTTTGTTCCACAATTTAGTTAGGGCTATTATAAAGGCTAAAAAATGCTGTGAGTTTGACTCCTTTTCACCTGATACTTTAATGCTATTAGGAAAGAACCAAAATCTTAGGCATCAATCACAAACATTTGACTGATAAAACGACATAATAATATGGAGCTGCATGGTGACTAATTAGCAAGAAACACTATCTCAGCTTTGACTTTTACATTCTAAGACATGGAAACAAACAACAGAAGAAAACACAACGTGGAAAAAATAATAAATGCAAAGGACTTAATAATAGCTCTATTGATTTCAATAGAGATAGCTCCACTAGTTGAGGTTCTGGTCCAAAGTTGGAAAAATAGAACTCAATAAGCTTCCTCATGCAGGTATCTTCCTAAGTCATCTCTAGAAATGGTGCCCAGATTGGATCCATTGGCTCCCCAAATGGAAACCATCTCCCTGCATCTCTAATGCTCTTTTTTATTATTATAAGGAAAATAAAAACAAGACACAAATGTGCAATGTAGAGAAAATGGATAAATAATGCACCATAATGATCAATCAGGAGGAAAATGTGCTTAGAAACTGGAAAACAAATTGTTCCAAAAGCACAAGTTGACATCAGTTAGTGTTTTTCTATAAGGCAAAGCTTTTTGTCTCCGTGGTAGCACACGGGTGCTGTGGTTGCCATGGTAAGGTACATGTTTTGTTATGAATACTATAAATAGTCATGTCATTGGCCAAGAACGTAAGTGAGAGATACTCTGGTCAGACTTCACATAGGCTCATGTCATGGCCACGGTGGGTTATATGATTGTTTACATGGTGAATTAAATAGACCCAGCAGGCCTGTCTCTGAATGATTATGGAAGAATTTGTCTCTGTGGCCACTCTCAGGTTAATGCTGCCCTTAGGTACCTCTCTGAGTCCTCTGACCTTAAATCCCTTTACTAGAGTATGAACCAGAATTGTGTCTTTTTGCCTCCCTTCCCCTGCAACTTCCTCACAGTGTCTGAAGGCAAGAGGGAGGGCAGCATATTTGATAAGATCTAGGAGTCAGGACACAATTTGGGGAATCTAGCTGTGTACAATGTACAGATTCTGGTTATGATATGAAGTTGTTGTTATGAATTTGTTGTATCATGGAATGCCTCTGTGTTCTGTGGAATGCTGGCAGGACTAAAGCATATCTTTAGTCATCTTGCTCTGAATTGAGTGAGTTTGATATGTTTAGGGTGCCAGATATGTATTGGACTGATCTTGCAGTCTTTCTGAGTTGTTTCATTGATTTCATTGTGATTATTGTGAGTAAAGGATGCCAAGGGTGAGGCCTGTAGATCACACCTGTACAGTCCTTGCTCTGAGAGGTTCCCTACATTGTTACCACATGGCATCCTGAAAAATGAACAACCAGAATCCCAGCAGATATACTGCTCCCAGGAAATGTTTTGGGACCTAAGTCTTCCTGTGTCACTCACGAGCATTTCAGATTTTCCCCTCTGCAAATGATGCCTGAACTACAACATCTGCACAGAGTTTTACAAACTATTTGTTACGGCAGAAACATTTGTCTAATCATTCTCGTGTACATTTGAGAGAAGTTAAAAAAACCAGCCAGCCACTTAATGTGTGACGTTGCAATACAGGCAGCCTCAACAGGAGTGATATACAGTGCTCGATATTACTTGAATTCCTGCTATGAAACACATGCTCGCTGAGAAACACAGATGGCAAGGTTCTGTCCTCTTTTGGTCCAAGTGCTGGACTCTAAAATTAACTCTTTGGGGTTGGTTGTTGGAACAAATTCTGGTTCTGACATAAAGGCTAGTAGGTACTCAGATTCTCTCTAGTAGCATTTCCTAAGTACTCAGATTCTCTTTCCATTTATTCCGGTGTAAATCCAAAGCAATTCCATTGACTGGTGTAGCTGAGCAGAATTTGGCCCATAATTGTAAGAAATCCTAAATCATACTGCTAGAGGAGAGGGTTAAGTATATAAAGATTTCCTACAGCTCAGCATAACCCTGAAGACAAACAAAAAGGCACAGAGTCTGTTGGCTCCTTGAGACTCTGGCTACGTCTAGACTGGCATGATTTTCCGCAAATGCTTTTAACGGAAAAGTTTTCCTTTAAAAGCATTTTCAGAACAGAGTGTCTAGATTGGCACGGACGCTTTTCCACAAAAGTACTTTTTGCGGAAAAGCACCCGTGGTCAATCTAGATGCGCTTTTGCGCAAAAAAGCCCCCATAGCCATTTTCGTGGTCGGGGCTTTTTTGCGGAAAACAAATCTCAGCTGTCTACACTGGCCCTTTTGCACAAAAGTTTTGCGCAAAAGGGACTTTTGCCCGAACGGGAGCAGCATAGTATTTCCGCAAAAAGAACTGATTTCTTACAGTAGGAAGTCAGTGCTTTTGCGGAAATTCAAGCGGCCAGTGTAGACAGCTGGCAAGTTTTTCCAGAAAAGCATCTGATTTTCCAGAAAAACTGGCCAGTCTAGACACAGCCTCTGTGTTTCTGGGTGATTATAGCAGAGCATGGTGCAAGAAAGCTGAGGAGAATTTTGTGCTCCACAGAGGCAGTAACCTCATGCTGCCTCGGCTGCCTCATTGCTCTTATGAAATGGAAGTTTCTTAAAAGTTAGGAAAGCAAAGCTGGGCAATTCCTAGGGACCCCCTGCTGCAGGGAGAAAGGCAAGTTCATGGGATGAGTGAAGAGTGAGGGTAATGAGTTCAGTCAAATGGGTGGATGAGAACAGGCACGCCGACAGCAGGGTCCAGTTGCCCCAGGACCTGGTGATTCAAAGGGACCCAGGACTCTCAACTGCCACTCTTGCTGCTGTAGCAGCAGCGGCGACGGCTAGAGCCCTAGGCTCTTTAAATCATTTGCTGGAGCATCATGCGTTCTGTGGGGCTGGTTGCCTCTGGCCCTGCTCCTTCCACTCAAGGCCCTGCTCCTTCCAGGAGTGCACAGCCAGCCCCTCACACTTTGCCCAGGGGTCCACGGAGGCTGTCAGTTCCCCTGGATGATGAGCTGGACAGATAGATAAACTTGTGAGAATGGTGTGAAGGGGCTAAATTCTGACCTCATTAATATCTCCACAACAGTATTCTGTAGCACTAGAATATCTCAGAGCACACTAGTTTTACTCACACTAGTTTCAGTCAAACTAGTTTTACTCACATTTTCTGCAGTGTCTGTGTAAGTCATTAAGGTAATTAGTTGTTCCCTTGGGATGCTGAAAGACTGGGTGCGGTGTCCACCATTGTGCGCTGTGTTCTTTTAGCGATTGTTTTTATTTGCTTCTTTCCAGTTTTTTTCAAATGCACCCAACTTTGGGTCCACATTCAGACCTTCAGCAAAACACCAACCAAGTTAACCAGTACTACTCGAGTACATGAACTGGGCCCAGAAATCAGCTAAGAGAGGCAACAAATGAAACATGAATTCTTATGTCTCTCCACAAGCATTGACCTGCCCGCATGTGTTATGGTGGGTGCTCGCTAATGCTGGACTCTCTTTCAGGCTTTGTCAGTTTAGAGTCAGAGTGACAGCCCTGGAGATTGCTCATCTGCATTCACCCATCAGATAGGTTCATCATGGGAAGTGATAGAGCAAGCTTGCCCCTATGTTTCCTTACCAATGTGCTACAAGGGAAGGTCTCCAGAGAGCTCATTCAGTCCTTACCTTGGCTGCTGAGATGGCTACTCAGAGTCCCTGTCAGTGTCAGCTGTGTCAGGAACATCTCTTGACTGGGAAATGGGCTCAGTTCGCCAAATCACAGCCATTGAGCCACAGAACATTCATCAGTGACCAATCAGCCTGGGCTGTTATTTGGCTCCTTTTAAAGAGGTGAACTAGAGGTGGAAAGCTCAGGAGATCCATTATCCAAATTCCTCAGATAGTGCATCCTAAGCCACCGTTCTACCTCTCCCAGTTCTAGGGCTACAAACAGTATAAAGCAGTGGGGGGGAAATATCAGCCCAGGGCTGGTTCTGGTTAGCCCTTGGCAGGCTGCTCTCACTATATTCACCTGTGCCTCCGCAGGTTTTGGTGATTGCAGCTCCTGTTGACTGTGGATTACCATTCCCACCCAATGGGAGCTGTGGGAATTGGTGTCCTGGTCCATGCCACTTCCTGAAGCTCTCATTGGTTGGGAACAGAGATCCCTGGCCAACACCCGTACCTGCAGAGGCACAGGTGAATATAGTGGTGGAAAACCACCAGGGGCCAACCCTGGCAAACCACTGCTGTCTTATTGCTCACCTCTGGCCTACAGGCTGCTCTTAGTTATACCAGGTAGAATGGGGACTGCTGTGAGGACGAAGGATTGAAAAGAGTTCCATACACTCTGGCCCCATCAGCCATTCCCCCGACCCACTTCCAACTGCCCCCATCAAGCCTATGCCAGGGAGGAGAAAGCAGATAGCATACAGCAAGTTCTACTTGAGGAATCCCCTATGTCAAGATTGAGCCCAGCAACCCTATCCTAATAATAAGCTGTTATAAGGGGAGTGTTATGTCTGTGTTCCTGATATTCTTGAGAAGCACATTGCAGCCTTCCCCATAACATCTCAAATGTTACCACTGCTGATACATGTACTCTGAAGAAGAGCTGTGGGCAGATTGAAAAGATTTCCTGCGAGGTGCACACCATGAGAATTGTTATGTCTGTCTTACATCCCTTATTACATTTAATTGTCTGCAGAGAGTTAAGGGCAAAAAGCAGTTGCTAGAGAAACTGTTCTGAAAAATGAGGTAACAGTGAGCCAATCTGAAATATATTCTTTCAGAACTTCAGAGTGTTCCCATTAGTGTGTAATTACCAAGAAATACATAATAAAAAAAGCCATTTGGCTTCCCAAACTTTGAATCTAATACCAGTTAATAGTCTCAGGTTACAGTTGTTTTAATGTTTTGTACGTAAAGGGTCAAAGTTCTAACAAACATGTTCCTGGAGTTGTTGGCAGCAGAGAGAGAAGGTCTGCTTTATTGCGCTTTCATAACTGTTCTGATTCCCATAGCCAAGAAAGCACCATTAGAGTTTTTATTATTTTAATATTAAAAACACTTTTAAAAATATATTACAGAAGGACACCTGCAGGAGCTGAATAATCCTGAAAAATCTTTGGAAACTAACTCTACCTTGGAAAGGAATTTTTTTTAATGCTAAGAAAAATATGAGGAAAAAAACCCCTAGTTGTGGCTTCATGTGAGCCATAAATTTCATTTAATAAGCCATCCTTTCTCTTCACGCCCTCCAGCTTGTGTCTTTGCAAGTCCAAGCAAGATCTTCCTTTTCACTGTAAACTTCATTCACACTTCGAGCCTTTTAAAAATGTTATCATCCCAAGTTTTAACCCCAAACCAAACTTTCAACATACATGCTTCTGCCTGTTGGATTTTTCATTCCATTACATGGGTGGAGAACACTTTCCCCAGAGCAAAGAAATCCAAAAGGAACAAAATAGCTATGATGGAAAAGAGTCAACATCTCTACAAGAGAGTCTACAGATGGAACTGTCAACTTTTCTCCAAGCTGGAGTTATGGAATCACAGAAATTAGGCGTGGAAAAGACCATTATGTCATCTTGTCCATTTCCCCTGCCAGTTCACAGTTGCTCTCTGCAGTATATTCTCCAGTGGTTTGTCTAGCTTAGCTCTGAATAACTGTAGTGAAAGGGCTTAAACTCTTTCCACAGGAGGCTTTCCCAAGTTTCTTTCTGCATGTGCAAATAGCTCAACTGGCCTGGCTGAGCCACTCATATTCCTCTAATGCAAATATTAATAATAACAATAGACGTGATAAGGAAAATTGCCTTTGTAATTAGGCAAACCTGCTATATACCTCCTGTTTGTGGTAACTAAAGCTGAGTGAATAACTGTCAGCTAACAGTTTATTCAATAAATTTCACCTGTCTGCAAATTGCTTCCAAATAGCTCAGATTTACTGGCAATTTGCGGAATCATTTCTAGGATAAATTCTTAATCTGTGGTTCAGTTGCAAGCCGTTCTTTGGGAGTGTTCCAGGTGGGAAATACAAATTAATTTGATTGGACGTCTAGGTCATCTGGTATTTTCTGTGCCCTGAGTGGAGGAGTGTTGGTTTTGGGAAGTGAGCGGGGAGTCTGTCCAGCATCTAGTGCAGGAGATTCAGGTTCTCACCCTGGCTCTACTGCTGTGGTCTCTGAGCAGGTTGTTTTACCTGTGCTTCATTTTACAAACTTTATCTGCTGTCAGTTGGGTTGAATGACACTGAGGCTAACTTCCTCACCCAGTGATAGAAATGTAGCCGTGTTAGTCTGGTCTAGCTGAAACAAAAAACAGGACTGTGTAGCACTTTTAAGACTAACAAGATGGTTTATTAGGTGATGAGCTTTCGTGGCCCAGACCCACTTCCTCAGATCAAATAGTGGAAGAAAATTGTCACAACCATATATACCAAAAGATACAATTTTTAAAAATGAACACATATGAAAAGGACAAATCAAATTTCAGAACAGAAGGGAGATGGAAGGGGGAAGGTAAATGTCTGTGAGCTAATGATATTAGAGGTGATAATTGGGGAAGCTATCTTTGTAATGGGTAAGATAATTAATGTCTTTGTTTAAACTTAGGTGAAAAGTGTCGAATTTAAGCATGAATGACAGTTCAGAGGATTCTCTTTCAAGTGTGGTCTGAAAAGGTCTTTGAAGCAGGATGCAGGTAATCAAGTCATTGAGACAATGTCCTTTCTGGTTGAAATGGCAAGAAACTTGTTTTTCTTTGTGATCCTGTCTAATATCTGTTTTGTGGGCATTGATCCTTTGGCAAAGTGTCTGAGACGTTTGTCCAATGTACATAGCAGACGGACACTTTCGGCACATGATAGCATAGATTATATTTCTGGATGAGCAGGAATATGTGTTCTTGATCTTATAACTCACTTGGTTAGGTCCAATAATGGTATCAGCAGAGTGAATATGTGGACAAAGCTGGCAACAGGGTTTGTTGCAAGGAAAAGTTCTAGGGTTGGTATTAGTGTGGTAGTTGGTAAGAATCATATTGAGGTTAGGTGGTTGTCTGTAGGAGACTATGGGTCTGTCTCCCAGAGCCTCTCGGAGTGTAGTATCCTGTTCCAGTATAGGTTGTAGTTTATTGCTAATGTGTTGGACGGGTTTAAGTTGGGGGCTATAGCTGATGACAAGTGGTGTTCTATTGTTGGCTTTCTTGGGTCTGTCTTGAAGTAGATGGTTTCTAGGTATTCGTCTGGCTCTTTCAATTTGCTTTTTTATTTCTCCAGGTGGGTAGTTGAGGTTTATAAATGCTTGGTAGAGATCCTGAAGTTTCTGGTCTCTGTCAGGGGGATTAGAGCAGATTCGGTTGTATTGAAGGGCTTGGCTATAGACAATGGATCGTATGGTGTGTTCTGGATGGGAGCTGGAGGCATGTAGGTAACTGTATGAGTCGGTGGGTTTTCTGCAGAGAGTGGTGTCTAATTTTACATTGGTGATTTGTACTGTGGTGTCCAGGAAATGGATCTCTCATGTAGAATGGTCCAGGCTGAGATTGATGGTGGGGTGTAGGTTGTTAAAATCTCTGTGGAATGTCTCTAGTGTTTCTTGGCCATGCGTCCAGATCATAAAGATGTCATCGATGTAGTGTAAGTAGAGAAGGAGTAAAAGGGGATGGGAGTTGAGGAAACATTGTTCTAAGTCAGCCATAAAGATATTAGCGTACTGTGGGGCAATGCGTGTACCCATGGCTGTGCCGCTGATCTGGAGGTATAAGTTGTTCTCAAACTGGAAATAATTGTGGGTGAGAACAAAGTTACATAGGTCTGCTATCAGGTTGGCAGTGGTGTCCTCTGGGATAGTGTTTATAATTGCTTGTAATCCGTCTTCATGTGGGATGTTGGTGTATAGAGCTTTTACGTCCATGGTGGCAAGGATGGTGTTATCGGGGAGGTTATCGATGTTTTGTAGTTTCCTTAGGAAGTCAGTAGTATCTTGGAGATAGCTGGGGGTGTTGGTTGCATAGGTTTTGAGAAGAGAGTCTACATTGCTGGATAAACCAGTAGTGAGCATGCAGATACCTGAGATGATGGGACGTCCAGGTTTATGGATTTTGGGAAGCAGATAGAACAATCCTGGTTGGGGGTCAAAAGGTGTTTCTGTGTGGATTTGTTCCCGAGTAGCTGTAGGGAGGCTTTTAAGGAGACAGTGTAGTTTCTTTTGGTATTCCGAGGTGGGATCAGAGGAGAGAGGTTTGTAAAATAAGGTGTTGGAGAGTTGTCTGGTTGCCTCCTGGTTATAGTCGGCCTTATTCATAATGACCACAGCACGCCCTTTGTCAGCTGGTTTGATTATAATGTCCAGGTTGTTTTTGAGACTCTGTATGGCATGGTGTTCAGCGCGGCTGAGATTGTGTGTCGCTTGTTGTCGTTTGCGAATAATGTCAGTCTGTGCGTTGTTGCAGAAGCTTTGTATATAGAAATCCAGATTGTAATTCCGACCATCAGGGGGAGTCCATATAGAATTATTTTTCCTTTGGTGTTGATGGGGGGATCTGGTAGGTCAGACTGAGGTTCATTGGTGGTTTGGAAATATTCTCAGAGGCGGAGGCAGCGAAAAAAAGCCTCAAGGTCACCACAAAATTGTATCCAGTTTGTGGGGGACGTGGGGCAGAAAGAGAGACCCTGGGATAAGACAGAATCTTCTGATGGATTGAGTTTGTAGCTGGAGAGGTTAACAATATTATCCGGTGGGTTGAGGTAGTTGCTGTTGTAGCCTGTGGAGTGGAGCAGTTTAGAAAGTTTATTGTCTTTTCTTTGTTGTAGGGAATAGAAGTGTGTATAGTAGATTTCTTGTCTGGTGGAACAGAAGTCTTGCAAGGTGTTAGTCGGTGTGGATGTTTGTCTTGAGATGAGACTCTCTAAGGGTATGTCTACACTACCCTCCTAGTTCGAACTAGCAGGGTAATGTAGGCATACCGCACTTGCAAATGAAGCCCGGGATTTGAATTTCCCGGGCTTCATTTGCATAAGCGGGGAGCCGCCATTTTTAAAACCCCGCTGGTTCGAACCCCGTGCAGCGCGGCTACACGGGGCACGAACTAGGTAGTTCGAACTAGGAGGGTAGTGTAGACATACCCTAAGTTAGAAATGTCATTCTTGAAGTTTTTCTGTTTCTTGTATAAAATACTTATCAGGTGGTTCCTTAATTTCTTGGATAGTGTGAGGCAGGTTCTTGTAGAGTTTATTAATGTTGGCAAAACACAGTGAGATTCCTGAGTGGAAGGTGGTAGAGAAGGGCACTTGTCATTGCAACTGCATTTAGGACCCTGTTCCAGGATTTACCTAATCCAGCTGGGATTTGGAAACATCCATCTCCATCAAACTTTAGTGTGATGAAAGGCCTAATTCTGTAGAGTGTCATTCCTCAAGTAGGGTTTACCTGAATATTTCTGCTTTTTGGAGCAGCGGGTATTTTGGTCGACACCTGCTCTTTGTGCAAGTGCTCCCCTGCACTAAATCCTCCGTATTTTCCCTTGTATTGAGCTGCATGTTTATATTCTTGCACACTGCTGATTTCTAGAAGGCCGCATGTACTAAATGGACTGCACACATGCTCAGTCCTTGCCACCCACTTGGGAGTTAGGGGAGAGGCTTTTTGCCTGGCTACCTCTGTGATGCCAGTTGCTAATTCTCTCCAATAGCTGCTAATTACAAAGCCATGTTCCACAGGTAGATGAGTGAAGAAGATGGCAAGGAAAGCATATTATTTAGGCAGAATGCTGAGGCCCTGTGGTTGAGATGTCTGCAGGGCAGTGCAGGAGAACCTTGCTAATAAATAAGCATGGGTGAAAGGTGTGTGCACTACAGAGCAAGTCACTGTCTTGAGGAGACTAAATATTGTGTAAGCATAGGAACTGAAAGCCACAGAATCAAATCTCACCAGGATTTAGCTCAGCCTTGCCAAGTACGTGCTGTTTACCAGGTCAGGATCTTGGAGATGACATCTTAAAATATGGACCAAATTTTCAAAATGGGGTGATGCTTTTAGGTGCCTCTGTTCTTGGGATGTCCAACCTGAGATGCCTGAAAGGGGCTGCTCCTCTATGGAAATCAAGTCCCTTAAAGGTATTGCAAGTCCAAAATCCAAAAATAACAAGATGAAAATTTTGGCCTCAGATGCTAATCCTCTATGCAGACATTAAATATCCTCTCGGGCTCTTTTTGTGAGATTTGTCATATGTCCTTGGCAAAAACCGGCCCTCCACTTAAGTTCTGTGTGGTGCTGATCTGCCTGACTGCAGCTTTTACCATCGGTTCCCAACCTTTTCCAGATGGGGACCCATTTTGACAATTCAGGAAGAGTTGGTGACCCAAGGCAATTCAAAAACAGGGGGAGGAGGGACGGCAGAGCCACCTGGGGAGACACTTGGCAACCATTTTGAAATGTAATGGTGACCCATATTTGGGTCCTGGCCCATAGGTTGGGAAACCCTGAATCTACCCTAAAGATCTTGGGGATGTTTGACTTTATCCTTCTCTCATTGAAGTTAATGGTAGCTTGTGCTTCAGGAGGAACAGGCTGGGTGCCAGATCATAGAACATTAGATCTGGAAGGAACCTCAAGAGGTCATCGAGTCCAGTCCCCTGCCCTCATGGCACTGTCTAGATCATCCCTGATAGGTGTCTATCCAACCTGCTCTTAAATATCTCCAGAGATGGAGATTCCACAACCTCCCTAGGGCAATGTATTCCAGTGTTCAACCACCCTGACAGTAAGGAAGTTTTTCTTAATGTCCAACCTAAACCTCCCTTGCTGCAATTCAAGCCCATTGCTTCTTGTCCTAAGTTTGTAAGTGACTTGCTGGATAGAGGGGACTGCAGCAGATGTTTCAAAGATCAACTGTTATTGTCCGGGTGGAAAAGAGGATGTGAAACAGACAGCACCAAATGGATCATCCTTCCTTCTTCTAGGACAGGAGCAGAGTGGTGTTCAGGTCAGCGATTTATTTCCAAATATTTATTAAATACGTGATCTGCTTGTATGTAGGAGACTGAGGGTGTGGCTACATGGCAGTGTAAACTCAAGGTAAAGTTAGGCTCAAGCCTACCCTCCTTTAAAGAACATAAAAATCATGCTAACTCAGGGGTCAGATTCTGAGTCCAATGACGTCACAGGGATGAAGGATCCAATCCTGAGTCAAGTTGGGACCCAGGGTTCAAGCCCTATAGCTTTGCAATGGGTATCTTACCAGAATTATTCCACAATCCTAGGCTGACTTTCCTTGTCCTCTGGATGGCCAAGTTTTTTTACATTGCACCATGGACGATTCTAAAAAGTCTGGGATATGGGTGGATGGACTCGGGCCCACATAACACAGTGCAAATTTGGAGCCCCAGGTTTGGCTTAGGACACAGCTGTGGTTACAAGTGAGTGTAGATGTTGAAGACCTAAGCTAATAAATCAGGTTCCACTCATTGAAGTTGTATTAACCTTCCACTGCAGCATACGCATATCCTGTTTTCCTTCCAGAAGAACATGACTTTTCAAAGGCAGGCATGAGCAGGTCTGGTGTAGTTTACAGAGAGCAGATGCATGAGAAACCCCATCAACACAAAAACCTAGGCAATGCCCTTACCTCGGAAGATGACTGGATGCAGGGTCCCTGGCACAGAAGGAGTTAATTGCCAGATCAGGTATCATTCCTACACAACAGTTGCCAATAGTTGGGGAACTGAATGCTCAGTCATGAACTGGGAGCAGAAAACCCATAAAAGCAGCCCCTCAGTGATCAGACATTAGCAGTACACTAGTGGTGTGAGATGGGTCAGAGATGGACAGTTTCTATAGTGGATGAAAGGTCTTGGCTTAAATGAGCCTATCAATATCATTATTTTGGTCTGAAACAACATGGTGGCTCACTCACACTCCACAGCAGGGTTGGGTTCTTTTCATTTCATGGTAGCTCCGCATAGGGCATAATAATCTCCTTCCTAGGGTTCTCTGTGGAACAAAGCTCTGAACACAGAGTTCATCCCAAATCCTTACACAGCTAAGGAAAAGTCTGCAACTAATCAAGAGGGACAAAACTCAGAAATGAGGAATTTGGGATCCACAACAGGATTGCCTTGATTTAGGAGAAACAGGTCTGAATCAACAACCTCCTGGAGGTTCAGTGATTGGCCCTGTGGCTCAGGCCCCATTTGGTGTTTTAGATTTTAAGCAGCTTAATTCCCTGGTGGTGCCATTACCCCCCTTCAAACCCTCCCCTTGCTATAGCTCATGCTGCACCACCGTCTCTTTACTTTGATTTCAAAAGTCTCCTTTAAACTTCCAGAGCACAGGAAATAGGAGCTGCCCACATTCTGTCTGTCATTCATTCATGGAAAGGGTCTCAGGGCCACTGAGTCATTGCAAATTACAGGGCCTGCTCTCCTCTCTGTGGAGCAGCTGGTGATGGTCAGCATTCCCCACCATTCCACATGCCCGTGTGTGCATAACTCACAATTGTCAGAAGTCACAGCTTTAAAGTCTTATTCAGCATTTCAGCAACACTTGGGGGGTACGGAAGGCTTTGAAAGACACTTCCATACTAAGGTCTAAGGAAATGCGGTCTTCATGAACCTGGAGAAAAAAGAGTTTCTTGGGCTGGTGGGCTCAAGGAGAGTTCTTGGGGATTCCTGGAGGGAAATCTGAAAGGAGAGAGCTAGTTCTAGGTGCTTTGTTCCAGCCTGCGTTTCTGCAATAGGTCAGTTTCTTTCCTCACGAATGTTTTTTCCACTCAAAGAGAAAAGGCCCAGAAAGTCACAAGGACTTTGTGTGCGGCACAAGTACAAGCTGATCCACAACCCACCCTTTAAAACGATTCTCTGTTGCAAACTTCCAGGCTCACCTGATCCTAGATCCCCTGCATGGCACTTAGGCCAGGCATCCCCATCTCTGTGCGTACGCAGAATGCACGACTGTATAGGGCACGTGTGCAGGAGCTGACCTACTTTTACCTGCTGTGGTGCCCCAAACGATGGCGATATAAGCATGCAAATGCAGGTGGGGGTGAGTTGGAGTGGGCATGGTTATGGCCATTGCCAGTTCCTGCTGGCTGCAGGGCGCCTGGACCAGGCCCCCCGCTGACTCCCAGTGAGGTGAGCGAGGGGCAACCCACACAGCAGCCAGGCATTTAACCCCCTTCTTATTGGACTTTCTCAGGTAAGGTGCCATGGGGTGGGGATGGGGAGAGCACAAGGCGCCCTGGGCTGGGGGCAGGAACAAGTGACATGGGGTTACAAGGGAGTGTTGCATAGGGCAGCCCTCTCCTTAGGTGACACATTAGGTGAGGCTAAGCTGGCACTGCCGTGCAGAGCCCCTCTCTCACACTCTTGTCCCATTCAGGAAGAAGCCGAGGCTCCAAGGTATTTTTCTTACCCTGGTTATAACAGAGTGCCTGCCCCCATTTAATCAGTTCAACCATTTAAATTTAACGTTTAACCAGTTAACTAATTAAACAGTATTGCATATCCCTAGCTCAAGCCTGGACACTGATCCTGGCATGTAACCGAGCCCATTTCCCTCTATCCTTCTCTGGTCCCTCAGTCTAGAGCAATCCACTTTCCGGGCCTGAGCTCCACACAGGGAGGTCCTGGCGTGCAGAGCAAGTCCCTCTGGGCTGCAGCCCTTTCATGTCTTCCCATTCCCTTCCTTCTCCCCACAACACCGGAGCAAGGGGAGTGGGCGTCTGACAGGCGGCAAAGAACAAACACCGGATTGATGGAGCCTTGTCTCCATTCAGGGAGAGTCCAGACCAAACCCCAGCCGCAAGGACTCTCAGGAGGAGTGAGTTTGGCAGCTCCTCCTGCCCCACAGTCATAGGGTTGCCCAGGCCTATTCCTTCCTGTGGTGTGTGACAGCAGCAAGGGGTTAACCCTCATTAATCAGATTTGTAAATCACTTGGACGCTTATCTCCACGGAATCCAACATTGCTCCCCTGCAGGAATGTCTGTACTTTAACCCTCTCTGTACTGGTCCATCTGCTTCAGCTTTGCCCACAATTACCAAGAATGAGAGGCAGGAGAGCCCTTTGCATTTGAGGAGAGGGAGGGAGGGAGTGGTCTACGAGCTAGAAAAGCATTTCTCACTCCTTCCTTCCAGGACTTTAATTCCACCTCCCTCACACATTTACCTCCGAGCGCAAATGAGAAAGGACATGAAGGATTGATGGGGTTAAACTGGGAAAGCTCTAATGACTGCCCAGAGGGGAAAGGAGTGTGAGTGTGTGAGAAAGCAATTCAGCATTTGGCTGCATCCCAACACAGAGAGGGTGCAGGGCTCTGTGTGCTTCCTGCCTAGGGTGGGGTCACCTCCCATGCCTTCTTCCCCTCCTTCCCCAAATTGCTTTCAGCGCCACATTGTTAACATCTGGAGCTTTAAAAAAAATCAACATTGTTTCCTTAGCTGAAGCAGAACATTTTCATGACTGGGGAATTCCTGCAGTGTGAAACTAGCCAAAAAAAGAGTCAAAGGGGTTTTAGCTTCACTCCCCCCCCCCCCCCCCCCCCCGTTCATCTTTCAAAAGCAGGACAAAGTTTCTTTGACATTTGGGTTGCACCCGCCCTCACCACAGAGAAAAACTCTTAGCTAAAGAGCTGGGCCCCAGGCACCAACCTCAGCTCTGAATGTCCCCAGAGTTTGGGGATATATTGGGATGTGGGAGTTTGATTTGAATCTGTCTATAGCACTGAGATTCATGGACTCCTGACAGGCAGTAATGATATTTAGCAAGGCTATCACAGTTTTAATCGAAAGTATTTTGTGACCTTTTAGGGCTCACAACTCCCCTTTGGGAAGCATGGAAGAGCTGCATGAACAGCCATGAATGGGGTGATAGGCAGCAACTTTTGTATTGCACACACAACAGTTTAGCAAAGGAAGCGAGGAGTTTTATATCCCGTTGAATGTATAGGGTATTCCTGGGGGCCTCCCATCCAAGAACTAACTCTGGAGGCATAAGGATCTTGCGCAAATGGGGAGGTTTGCGCAAAACGGAAGCAGCTACACTGCTGCTTTTTGCGCAAAAACCCCTGGTGCAAAAAGCATCAACAAAAAATATGCTAATGACATCATGACTCATGCTAATGAGTCCGTCATTAGCATACGCTCTACCATAAAAACCTTGTAGTGTAGACAAAGCCTAGGGCTACGTCTACACTGGCCCCTTTTCCGGAAGGGGCATGTAAATTTCATGAGTCGTAGTAGGGAAATGCGCGGGGGATTTAAATATCCCCCGCGGCATTTAAATAAAAATGTCCGCCGCTTTTTTCCGGCTTTTAAAAAAGCCGGAAAAGAGCGTCTACACTGGCCCCGATCCTCCGGAAAAAGTGCCCTTTTCCAGAGGATCTTATTCCTACTTCGAAGTAGGAATAAGATCCTCTGGAAAAGGGCACTTTTTCCGGAGGATCGGGGCCAGTGTAGACGCTCTTTTCCGGCTTTTTTAAAAGCCGGAAAAAAGCGGCGGACATTTTTATTTAAATGCCGCGGGGGATATTTAAATCCCCCGCGCATTTCCCTACTACGACTCATGAAATTTACATGCCCCTTCCGGAAAAGGGGCCAGTGTAGACGAGCCCTAGCTGTTTTGCAAAGAAAAGCTTGTTGAATGCATATACTTTAAGGGTACATCTAGACTACATGCCTCTGACGACAGAGGCATGTAGATTAGACTACCCGGCATAGGAAAATGAAGCGGCGATTTAAATAATCGTCGCTTCATTTAAATTTAAATGGCTGCCACGCTGAGCTGATCAGCTGTTTGTCGACTCAGGGCAGTAGTCTGGACCCTCCGCGGTCGACATCAAAGGCATTTGTCGACCTCCTCCTCATCCCAGGAGGCATACCTGGGAGGTTGACAAATGCCTTTGATGTCGACCGCGGAGGGTCCAGACTACCACGCTGAGTCGACAAACAGCTGATCAGCTCAGCGTGGCAGCCATTTAAATTTAAATGAAGCGACGATTATTTAAATCGACGCTTCATTTTCCTATGCCGGGTAGTCTAATCTACATGCCTCTGTCGCTAGAGGCATGTAGTCTAGATGTACCCATAGATTTAACTAAAATCTGTTCATATCTGGGCTCATTCTAAGCTGTTGCCTTTACCAAAGAGAAATACACAGTGGCCTGCCTGATGTAATATGCTGGGTCATGGGGATGAGGTTGGACCTGTACAACTACCCAAGTACAAACAGGGTGGTGCTGAAGTCCAGTGGACTGGGAACAATGGATGACTGCTTTGAATTAGAACACAGATGACCAGTCTGGATAAGACCCAAAGATCCACCTTACCGAGTGACATCTTTGAATAGCACCCAATGTTTCAAAGGAAGATGTAAGACCCTCGCAATGAGCACTTGTGGGATGATCAGAAGCAGAATGGCTGCCAGCAGTGGAATAGTGGGAAACAGCAAATACATTGCCTGTAATTAAACATCAGAAGAACATCCCAAAGCAAGCCAAGGCCATATCCTGTGATATCCTTGGACCACAATTGTACTGTCAGGTCATTTTGAAAAGAAACTTTGCCTAGAAATAGTACTTTAAAGAAGCCTTAAAAATTGCTTATGAGATTATAACTGTGGAATTGTTTGGCACATGCCTGTAGCAAAATTTGTGGCATGACATGTATATAGTGTCGGCCGATTGACGGCCATTGACTCCAAAGCAGAAGCTGCTCTAGCATTTCTCAAAAACAAGAAGTAGTCCTGTGGCACCTTACGGTGCATCTACACTGCACCCATAGCTCAAAATAAGCTATGCAATTTGAGCTATGCAAATTGCGTAGCTTATTTCTAGTGTATTTCAAAATAGCTACAACAGCACCAAATTTTGAAATAAAGCACTATTCCAAAACATCCCTTAATGCTCATGGAATGAGGTTGACACAGACGATGGAATAGTGAGCCCATTATTGTGAAGGGTATTCTGAAATAATGGGCTAGTTTAAAAGATGCGGAATAGCTTTTTCAGGATACCTGAAGTATCCTGAAATAGTGCCACTGTCTAGACACAGACTTAGAAACTAACAAATATATATATATATATATATATTATCATGAGCTTTTGTGGACAAAACACACTTCTTCAGATGAGCTTGAGTCTAGCAATTCTCCGTGGTATGACTTTGTACTATAATCAACCTTTGTGTTCTCTTTGTCACACATGGAAACCTTTACTGTTAGGGTGTGATAGTGTTGCAACTTTGTTCCCAGATCGGGGACAACAGATGAAGCTGGTAGGAATATAGATTAGGGAGAACATTGAGTGTGTCTGGAAATATCAGTATGAGACTCTCAGCTGTTCCTTCGATACTACTTGGATGAGTGTAGTTGAGACTGGTGAAGAACAGGTGTCATTTGTAAGGAAAATGTGGCTGCACTTGAGCTGGAGGAGAAACCTCGTCAATTGCCCATGTGTTTCCAAACTCTGTTAAACACACATCCCTTTTCTCCATTGCTCTAATTCCTCTCCCACTCCAGCTCTGACTGTTCTGTAACTGGATTGTTTAGAGGTTTGGTGTGACAAGGTCTTGATGCTCCACTCCCATCACCCTCTTCCCAGGAACTTCTCCTTGCTTGTTTCATAAAAATCTATCACAACAGACATAAGAATAAATGACAGGGACAACTTCCCCTTCTGCTGTTTTCTAGCTACTGCCTGGCTCAGGCAGGGCTCAGCTTTCCTCTTCAGCACTCCCGTCTTCAAGCTCATCCCGACTGCTAGATGGACAGACCTTTTGCCCTATAATCCAGCAGAGTGGAGAGTGATGTAGCAACCAGTGAGAATATCCCCATCACTATCACTTAGTCATCACAAGAGCCTTATCACTGAGGAACCCCTGACAGCAGTTCTGCATTTTGATTGGCTGACGGCATCTTGAGGTAGCGTACATTTTTGCCCATACGTTGGTTGTATGGAAGGTCCGAGGTACACAACCAGTTTTATATAGGTTCTCTTTCCTTATCTGAGCTTTTTCTCCAAGTCATTACATGGTTTTTGTCTAATTTTATTACTAGCACTTCAGAAAAGTCATTATGTCATTTTCTCTTTTAAATCTAGTACATATGACAGCAGCAAACTGCAGAAGGCCAGGTGTACTCATTGAGACCCTAAACAAGGACACACACTGGCATTTGTTGTGTTCCAATAGGAAATCACTGATGTCCTACCCCAAGCAAGGATTATACTTAGCTCTGAAGAGGCACTTTTGTCTTCAATGTGCTTTGCACACATTAAGCAATTACTCTTCTCCATACTCCAAGGAAGATCTAATATTATATGACTGTTGCAGGTGGGGAAGTAGAAAGGATAAGTGACATGCTCAAGGTCATAGAGGAAGTCAGTAGCAGAACTGGAATTTGAATTTGTGGAGAAAGGAGATATTATTCTTATTTTACAGGTATGGAACTAAGGCACAGAGAGTTAAGAGACTTGCCCAATGACTGTGGCGGAACTAGGAATGGAAATCAGATCTCAGTTCTAGCTAGTTCAGTGTCTCTTCATGAAACCAGCCCTCTATTTTTTTGCTACATATGGGTAACACTAGCTCTCCTGTACTATACACTGGTGGCACTAGTACACGTGGCAGTCTTCCTAGGCAGCATTCCTCTGTCACTGTCCTTTGATCCCTCTTGTGTTTTCACACTTTCTCTACATGTAGCAAGGAGCTTAATAAATTCCTATGCCTCTCAAAGGAATTTTGAATCCTCTTGATTCAACGAGCCCTTTGTTGGGAGCTAAAGTGAAATTATCTGTACACTTTTTGCCAAATGTTTTAAGACTCAATCCCTCCTGGGCCTTCCTCAATTGTGAAAAGCTGTGTTCAGTTTCTTGGCCTGGTTTTTCACTCACTCAGTTAATCTTTCTGTGACTTCTGATAAACTGCCAAGGAGCTTAAAATCTGCCTTGATAACTCCCTTGTAAAAGAGGCTGAATTTACCAGAGGTCATCACTGCAAATTATTTCTCAATTTCCATTATTTCTTACTTTTGCTAGAACAGCTCCTTTTAAAAAAATTAAAAAAGAAGAAGATGACACTGGTCAGCTTGATTCTCAAAAGCAAAATGATCATCAGCTTTATAATGGATTCAGCCCTTCTTTCTTGGAGCAAAGACATTGCTCTCCTCAGCGTTTCTAATCTCGCCCACACTCAGCGGGATTCTCATCTCTGTGCTTTCACAGCTATTGGCTGCTTTTGATATCTTAGCTCATCAAATGTTACTAGACAGACTACATGCTTTATGTAGGTCATTGTGCAATTCCTTTGGATGAGTTTGCTTCATATCTTAGTCAGCAAACTTAGTTCATATGTTTAGACTGAGATTCTTTAGCATATGTTCATGTTCTTATGGGGAGGCTCTGTGGTAGTCTATATAGACCCTAAGCCTTTGATTTTTACTAGGAATGGAAATCAAATCTAGTAACTAGATCTAGAAATCAGATTAGCTGACATTGTGGGCAGACAGAGTTTCACCCACTCGGTAAGCGATGCACCAGTCCAGTTTTCTGCTGCTGCAAATCCACTCAGATTCTCTCTTATATCTCAGTGTGCTAGATTTGTAGATCTTAGGGCCAGAAGACACCTCTCTGATCATCTAATATGATGTGCTGCATAACAGGGCCTGTGCTTGCTTTTTGGCTACATGTTTAACCTTTATCATTTATTTTATCTCAAGGGCATGCTAGTGCTCTAAAGCACAAGTGTGCACCATGGGTGTGTGCACAAAATTGGTAGTTGGGCTCTGCCATCAAGTCTCATGAGATCAGGGTTTGGAGCCTTAGTCATTGTTTGTCTACAGTGTAATAAAGGATCCTTGTTACAGATGCCTCTGGCCCAGGTCAGCTCACTTGGGCTCAGGCTCACAGGGCTAAAAATTACAGTGTAGACATTTGGACTCAGGCTGGAGCACAAGCTCTGACACCCTAAGAGGGGGGCGAGTCTCACAGCATAAGCTCCAGCCCAAGCCTGAATGCCTACACTGCAATTTTTAGCCCCGTGAGCCTTAGTTGATTGGGTTCTGAGACTTGGCGCCTCGTGTTTTTACTACAGAACAGACGTATCCATTATGAGTTGAAGGGAGGCAGGCCCAAAACCGAGATTTGTTAGGGAGCATTCTGCCTTCCCTCAGACAAGCAATTGTTACTCATGCAAGGGGACACACTGATTTCAATGGGAGCCTGGGTATGCAGGCCTGAGCTTACCAGCAATGGAGGAGAGCCTATAGAAATCATGGGTAGGGGTGAGGCCCTCCTGTGGTTGGAAGCTGCAGCTGCAGAGAAGGCTGCATCTACATAAATCAAAAGTCTTTCCCGACTTGCAGCTTGAGCAGTGTAAACAGCCTGCCATCATAGGAGCAATAGAAATGCTCCTGTCACATCAGTTCTCATTTATACTTCATAGGAGTATTGCCTCCAGGATGATTTAAGGAGCTTTATGGTAACTAATCAAATGCTCGATCCATTTTCATTTGGAGAATGCAGTCAAGGAAATATTCATAGATAGACCCAGCAGGTTGAACATCCCCCGGAGCTCCACAGGCATCACTACCCTCTCTGGGCATGTCTACACCGCAGGGCAAAAGTCAAATTAAGCTACACAACTTCAGCTACATCAATTGCTTAGCTGAAGTTGAAAAAGCTTAATTCAGCTTTTGGCTCTGTCTGCACAGCAGGAAGTCGAAGGAAGAGCCCTCCTCCTTTGACTTCCTTTACTTCTCGTGAAATGAGGGTTACATGACTCAAAGTGAGAAGTCCTCTAGCTCAACATTATTTTGAAATAATGGCTTGCTGTGTAGATGCGCACTTTGCTATTTTGAAATAATGTCAGTTATTCTGAAGTAGGGTTGCCAAATGTCCAGTATTTTCTGATTTCTTTTTCCCTGCCAGGAAGCAAAAATACCAGACACCTGGCAACCCTACGACACAGTCAGCAACCAGGCCCAGACCTCCCCACCCTCCTGCTTACCTGGTTCGGCATGGGCTTATCTTGTGGCTGGAATAGAAAAACAAAATGGTCACCAGCAAAAAAAGTTTCTTCTTAAAGGGGCCGTGCTGATTTTTAATTTAAAAAAAATGTTTTTTGCTTAATAACTGCTGTCAGGGATCCCCTTTTTTTTTTTGCTCAACAATTTTGGTCTCCCCCTTTTTTTTCTCGGCAGAATTTTTTTACCGGTGTTTTTTTTGGGGGGGAGGGGTTGTTTGGTATTTTTGGTTAAACCATCTGGCAACCCTAATCTAAAGTAATGCTGCTGTGTAGACGTACCCTCTGAGGGCAAGAACTGAAAAACAGCCCCCCCCAGCACAGAGATTGTTGGAGAAAGTTGTTCATTCTGATTGATTAATTAATTGTATCACAGTAGCACTTAAACAAATCTAAACAAGATCAGGGCCCCACAGTCCATATCCCAGAGAGCTTACAGTCTAAAGAGACCAGGCAGAAAAGGTTTCCTGTGAGCCTTTTCCTCACTAATTCAGGATGGAAACCTCACCTCCACATCTTCAGCTGCCCAGGATATTAATGTCTTTCTTGTGTGTGGATGCATTAAAAAAACTAAACCCAACAATCTACAGTAGCACTGACTCTTGCCATAATTCCTTCTCACACAGCACAGCCCCAGCTCCTTCCAGCATTTCCTGTGCACTTGGAGAGGCTGAGAAAATATCTGCCACACACTCAGCCTGGGGCTTGCTTCCTCCTGATTGTCCTGATGTTGTACGAGCTCAAACATGGAAAAACACTTCTGCTGCCATTACTTGCTCTGAAGCCGACATCTTTAACCTTTCATTCTCAGGAGGGAGGACAAGTTCCATCATGTTTAAAACATCCTCGGATTGTTCCCATGAACAACTCTGACGATGTTTGCTCTGGTTTTCATTAGCAACCTATTTACTTACCAGCCATTGTTTCTAAGGTTTTTAAATGTCCTGGATTGTTGTTTATTTTTAAAGGTCTCTCTGCAACATTTATTCAGTCCATTGCTGTTCTTTACCACAAAAGAGGAACAGGCAATCTCACTGGGAGTTTGGATTTCATGCAAATTCTAGAGCCTTTTTTGCAAGTTGTGGGTTTCACTAAATATTTTTTGCCTTCCATGGAACATTTCCCCTGCACACCGCTTGATTTAAACCATTGCTTTCCCAGAAACATTTAAAATTAAAAAGTTTCTTGCTAACTGAATGTGAGCCTGCACTCTGCAAAAAAGAAAGAATTTAGTTTGAAATGACTTTTGCCCTCCTCCTAGGCTGTATGAGGGAATAAAAGAAAACTTGATGTTATTCCCAGAATTCTTTCTGCCAGAGCCAGATGGTGATCAGACTTCAAGTGTTCCAAGTTTGGTTGTTAATCTAGAACTCATGGTTTCCAAACAGGGTTTGGATCTGGTAAAATAATTGCTCCCTTTTATACCTTCTTTCAAATTGCAGAATAAGGGTCTAAATTTTTGGAAGTTACTAGTGATGTCGGGTGCCTACGATTTTAGGTTCCCAACTAAAGGGGGATGACATTTCAGAAGCTTTTCTCATTGCTTTCATTGTTTTCTTCCACAGGACCTGGAGTTGAGAATGGCTGCCCAAGTTCAGTTGGCCCACCTGAATAATTTAAATCAGGAGTGGGGAACCAAAGGCCCAGCGGCTGCATCCAGCCCCAGATTGCCTGGCTCCAGCCACCTGAGGCTTAGGGCTTCACCCCGAGTATTGGAGAGCAGGCGCTGGTGCTCCAATCCCCTGCCATTCCACAGTGGGCCTGGAGCACACAAAGTGTGTGACGGGAATGTGGGGAGTGTCTGTCTCCTCCTCAGCCAGGGGCCATGTCAGTGAGGGTTTGTTTGTTTTTTGTTGTTTTTTTGCAGCCCCTGGCTGATTTTTCTGTGGGTCAGCAGCCTCCGACCCAAAAAAGGTTCCTCGCCCCTGATTTAAATGAAAGTTTCTGTTAGTCTGGGGAACTGAGAATTTCTCACTTCTGAGGCCCACCTCATGCCCGGCATCCAGGGCTTTTATTGTGGAACAGCTGCAGCCACAGGATCTAGGCCAGGGGTTCACAAAAGTCATGGCTTCATGACTCCGTTCTGACAACAACAATTACTACATGCCATGGGAGCAGGAGCCTGCGCCTGCCCAAGCCCCACTGCCTCAGGCAAGGGCCCAAAGCCCAAACCCGATGGCTTCGGCTCCAGGCTGGGGGTTTACAACCTGAGTCCTACTGCCCAGGACAGTGGGGCTTAGGCTTGGGCCCTGAGCCCCACCAAATCTAAGCCAGCCCTGGTGACCCCATTAAAATAAGGTCCTGGCTCACTTTGGGGACTCACAGTTTGGCTGTGTCTAGACTGGCAAGTTTTTCCACAAAAGCACCTGCTTTTGCAGAAAAACTTGCCAGCTGTCTACACTGGCCACTTGAATTTCCGCAAGAACACGGACGATCTCATGTAAGAAATCAGTGTTTCTTGCAGAAATACTATGCTGCTCCTGTTCGGGCAAAAGTCCTTTTGCACAAAAACTTTTGCTCAAAAGGGCCAGTGTAGTCAGCTCAGATTTGTTTTGCGCAAAAAAGCCCTGATTGCGAAAATGGCGATTGGGGCTTTTTTGTGGAACAGCGCATCTAGATTGGCACGGATGCTTTTCCGCAAAAAGTGCTTTTGCGGAAAAGTGTCCGTGCCAATCTAGACGCTCTTTTCCGCAAATGCTTTTAACGGAAAATGTTTCCATTAAAAGCATTTGCGGAAAATCATGCCAGTCTAGACGTAGCCTTTGAGAACTACTGATCTAAGCAATCATGGCAAGAATGCAATGGCCGTTCAGGGCTCTAGGTCAAGAGGAAACCTTCCATGTAGCTTTAAATTACAAGAAGTCACAACTTTCTCAAAGCATTCCCCATAGCATGGAGATTTAGATCAAATAACAGACCCAAGTCTGCCTTCAAATCTCAAACAAGAGCTTTACTGGATCCATTTTGAGCTTTCGAAAGAGTTTGTGATGTTTTTATTTTAATGCCCTTATGGTATGTCTACACTACCACCCTAGTTAGAACTAGGGTGGTAATGTAGTCAACCGGAGTTGCAAATGAAGCCCGAGATTTGAATTTCCCGGGCTTCATTTGCATCGTGCCGGGCGCCGCCATTTTTAAATGTCCGCTAGTTCGGACTCCGTGCCGCGCGGCTACATGCGGCACGAACTAGGTAGTTCGGACTAGGCTTCCTATTCTGAACTACCGTTACTCCTCGTGAAACGCCAATGCTGAAACCAGTCTGCAGCGTTTAGTGAGAGACATAAAGTATCGCTGCGCTAGCACCCGCACTACCATAAGAAAGCTTTTTCCTCTTCTCCTCTATTTGACTAAAAGATCCCTGCTTGTGCCATGTTGAATTTCAGGAGAGCATTTCACATTTACCTGTGCTCTGTTTGTACTGCTTTGTGAGACAATGTTTGTGCAGCACTTTTGGAGACTCAGAGGACTGTCGAGGCTCTCCGTGTTGTTCTTGTTGTTCTTGTTGTTACCAAGATGTATTTAAAGTTCTCCCACTCTGTATCAGGTCTTGTGAGAGTGCTGGTGGCAAGGCTGGAAGGAGTGTTTAGTGCCAGAATCACACTCCAGAATGGCTCATCCATGTGGGCTCTGTTTGACGGAGTGCATGGGAATGAACAGATTCACAGACTGTAACTCTGGTAACTGTGGGTATGTCTACACTACAGCGTTATTTTGAAATATCTAATCTCGAAATAGTTAATTCAAAATAGCTTATTTCGAAACAATGCGTCTACACAGAAAATGCATTTTGAAATAGCGTTTTTCTATTTCGAAATAGCATGTCCACACTGAGTGGATGTTGAATCACATTTAAGGCTGGTTGGAACCAGTTCTGGGAGGGCATCAGGTAAGAAGCAGGGCATCCTGGGAAGGGCTGGAGGACCCCTATTTCGAAATAAGTGTCTACACAGCGCTTATTTCGAAATAGCAATTTCGAAATTGGCACTATTCCTTGTGGAATGAGGTTTACCAATTTTGAAATAAGCCCTCCACTATTTTGAATTAATTTCGAAATAACGGAATGGCTATGTAGATGCTAGGAAAGTTATTTTGAAATAACTGCTGTTATTTCAAAATAACTTTGCTGTGTAGACATACCCCTTGAAAAGACCTGTGCTGTGCCTTCGGGGCCAGATCCAAGACTTAGTGATGTCAGTGGAGGTCATTGCATTGGCTTTAGTGGTCAATGGAGCAAAGATGTGAAAAGGAAGTACAGGAGTGTCCAACAGGACTGAGTGACAGAAACTTGCCATTTTGTTTGGGGTCAATCGTGTTATATTTTTTTAAGTAATTATGTTTATTGATGGAGAAGGCACCATTTCTGACCTGGATCTAATGGACAAAATTTCAGGGAAATATTAGGATTTGCAGATAAAAGTTGGGGATCAAAAATATAGGTGCTTTTGCATGGCATTTGCATATGTTTGGGAGAGAAAAGAGGAAGGCACATAGACAGAAAGAGTGTGTATTGAGACTACGCATAGGGGTAGAAGATAGTCAAGCAGTTTGGATAAAATAAGAATTGACCTGCACCCATAGCCAAACCCTGAGTTGAATCAAAGCCAAATCTTTGTTGAAGGGAGATGGACTTTGTGTCTAAGATATTTTTTACCCATTACTGTACCAAGTAATACCTAAGAGGCTCAAACCGAGAGCTTAGTTGGACAAGTCTGTAGATGCTGTGGTCATGGGCTGTGCAGAAAGATCTCAGAGAAAAAGTTCTTTCTCTCTTTTTTCAGTGTTTCCTTTCTGCATTTAATAGAACTTTAGATGCAATTGGCTTCATCATTGTCCCTGTGTAGTTCATCAGTTTCCCCTCTTGTTCATGTGGATCTTTCATAAAGCAACAGGGCTGATAAAATCGTATTTTGAAATAGCAAAATGTGTATGTAAAATAACGTACATTCTCAGCGGGTTTCAGCAGCTGGTATCAAAGCAGGACATAGTTTTGCATCCTGTTTTGACTCTCGCTAAATATCAAACTAATGATCATTCATTTAAGATTTAAAAGGTTTCAGTTAACATTTTGTGTTGTCTGCACTTCATGGAATTGTCTGGGACCAGAAGCAGAAATTCTACAATAGCATGGAAGAGAATAATTCCTCTTCATGTATAGCTCAAGCTGAAAGCAAGATGTGCATAATATCTCACATGAGAAGCTGAAAGTCCAAAGATGTCCAGAACAAAGATGTTCAAAGAAGGTTTGAGAAACATTCAAGTCACTGGGTGTTTATTGGCATCTGAATCTCTGAACCTTTTGAAGTTTAATCATCTCTAATTATATTGCATGTTCACGGTGTCCAAAAATAACTACCACCGCTGACAAATCTCTTTCCATCAAACAATTTCACCCATCAGGTATGTCAGTTTTGCTTCCTAAATAGGAACAGATGCCATCAGGGCATTGCATATTCCCAAATGGAGATTCACCCCAGTCCAGAAGGGACTTAAGTATTGCATAAGTCTTTCGTGCTTAACTTTAGAACCAGTAACCCAGTTTGGCAGCAAATATATGAATGATGCTCTGATATAGTGCTAAGGGAAAAAAATGCAACTGTATTTCCTTTCCTTCTTTATTTACCAATTAAAAATAGTTACACCAGATAGGCTCTTCAAGATAAAAAACATCTGGTTGGCAGAAGTGCCCTGTCAGCAGACAGCAGCAATTACACTGAGACTGAACAACAGCTTAATTACTTACAAGGCAGCTCCACTGACAAAGGGAGACGCTGCAAGCTAAACAAATCCCCCAACCAAAATCATCCCTGAAATTAGAACTATTTAAAAGAAAATCTCAGACCACGAGAAGTCAAGTAAAATCGAGGCTAGCCCCACAGTGAGCAGTAGAAAGGGCTCTGAGTGGAAATTCTCATTAATATTCGCGTTGGTTCTCTTTATTTTTGTATTCTCATCCCACTGGAAATGGCATGTTTTGGCTCTAGTTCAGGAGGCAGCAAATCCCAGCTACTTGGAGGCACTTTAAAGCGGGACTTTGATAGGGAAGCAGATGAGACGGAAGAGAATATTTATACAAAATCCTGTGTATTTGGCCCAGAGGTCTCTCAATTTCCCCTTTTTTTCTTGCTTCCAGTAGCTTGCATTTGGTGATGAGCTGTTGATCTGTTTCTCTCCATCCTTTCTGGGGGCCTCTGGACGCTACAGCAGTGCAAGTCTTCAACAATAAATCATAATAATCACAAGGGTCAGAAAGGGATTTCCTCCCATTCCACAATGAGTCAGGCAGTTTTTTCACCTGTATTTGAAGCATTAGTTATTAACGGTCATTTTTATCTATAGGATACTGGTCCATATAGTAGTACTAAGTACCACTGAGATTGCTAACTCTGGCAAGCTCCTGCTATATCTTATTCCCCTGTGAAATGCCATGCCCACCTTCTGCACAGTACCACAATAATGCAATCAGCTCAGGGTGGCAAATCTTTGTGAACAAGAGCTTGTTGATAAGGTGCCTGGTGTGGGAATCAGAAGTAATAGGTGTGAGTCCTAGCACAGACTCCCGGGGCAATGTTGGGTAAGTTGTCACTTCATCTCCCTGTACCTCAGTTCCCCACTTCTAAATTGGAGATGCTAATGCTCCCTTTCTCCTGCTCTTTGTGGGTTTAGATCAGGGTGGGGGACCTAAGGTCTGGGGCCCAGATGTGGCCTCCGGGTTGCCTGGATCCAGCCCCCCAAGGCTTGGGACTCCTCCCCAGCACTGGAGAGCCCAAGCTGGCACTCCAGCTCCCTTCCCTCCCACACACATCTTATGGAGCTGGAGCACACAGAAACTACTAGCTTGGGTCTCCCAAGGCTCTGGTGTGTGAGGGAAATGTAGAGAGTGTCTTTCTCCTTAGTTGGGGGCCACATCAGTGAGGATTATTTTGTTTCTCACTTGTGTGCAGCTCCCGACTGATTTTTCTGTGGATCAGTGCCCCCCAACTCTAAAAAGGTTCCCTGGTGTAGACTGTCAGCTCTTCAAGACAGGTACTATCTCATACTCTGTGTCTGTATTACACCTAGCAGCATGGTGCCCTTACATGCTACCATAATCTATAGATACATATTAAAAGGTTTGTACGTCTGTCTATCTGTGAGTTCATTTGTTTAAGAACTCCTTTGAAATGGTAATGGTAACTCCTCCCAAATTTGGTATGCCGCTTACTCTTATCATAACTTAAAGAAAAGTTTGGGTTTGGTTGTGCTAGGAAAACAGGATGTGCCTGGAATGGGAGTGTTTTCCATAACATAGGAAGGAAGGGAGCTGATCGGAGTGACAGCTGTACTGCAGAATGACCACAGAGAGCGGGTTGGGTGGCTGCATATGGAAGACGGTGGCCCGCTGGGGCTGGAGCTCACCATCTTGCTGGCCACTGGCCCAGATAAATGGTCCCCCTTCCCAAACCTTTCCCCCCAACCCTCAGCACCAGTCCAGGGAAAAGCTGGCAGGCAATGTGCACAGCCTCCCCTGCCCCAGGCCACCCCCAGGGAGAAGCCAATGGCCACCCCCTGTTCTGAGCCCACACCTGACCTGAGCCCCCCATTTCCTCCTCCTAACCCACTGCCCTAACTCCTGCACCTCCACTCTCTGCCCTGAGCCCCTCCTCAACCCTGCTCTAACTTTGGTACCCCGCCACACCTCCAGCCTCCTACCCTGAGCCCCCCACAATCTCAAGACCCTGCCCTGACTCCTGCACCTCCTCCCCCAGTGCCAGCCCCCTGGCCTGAAGAACCCTGGCAATGCTGGGTACGTCTGTTAGTACAAATAATAATACTATAATCGTACCCTTGACCCGATGTACGTTATCTGGGGGGATGCATATTTGAGAGATTTCTGCTGATGTGCCCCATATTCAGGGTCCAGAATGGGATCACAATTGAGAATGGGAAATGGGAGCATTTTGAAGTCATGAACTCAAATCAAAGAACGGGGGCACTGCTTTGTCAACCTGGGGAGAGAGCTGTTTTGAAAAGCTGCACACTCTGTAGCTAGGTAAACGATTCCAAGAGATCTGCGTCAGGCAACCGGGGACAGGGGGACTCTGCACAATCTAATCTTGGTCATTCTGGGAATGCAGGCTGTGGCCCAATCCTCCCTTACATTTGCACTCAGAATATAGATCCAATACAAATGCAAGAGCTTGATTTACTTCTGTGTAACATAAACACCATCGAATAACGTTTCAACATTACCATGCTGACATCACTTTGGAGATCTGATTGGGGTCCTTCAAAGGCAATTAAAAATAAGCCCGGTCTCCCTGTCCAAGTTTTATATCATCACAGTTCTGTGAGGAGCATGTCAAGGCACATAAACAAAAAATAACATCCTGACCATGCAGTGGGACTCGGAGGGGGAAAATAACTGACTTGTAGAAATGGGTTTAAGGAGTAAAGCGCCTTCAAGCCCAGTCCAAGAGCGAAATGTTTAAATGATCCCTGTTTGTCACCTGTGCTTCAAAGTATGAGAGGGACACATGGAGCTTTTATCATACCTTTCTAAAGTACACAGAAATGAGTGGGAGGGGAAAACGGGGTGGTCTTGTGGCCAAAGCAGAGGAATGGGTGTTTGGAGACACGGGTTCTTCCAGCTCTGGCTCTGCTGCTGACCCCCTTGGTGATCTGCAGTCAGCCATTTCACTGTGTGTGGATCAGTTTCCCCTCTGTAAAATGGAGATAATGATCCTAACCCTAACCCTGACCCTGACCCTGACCCTGACCCTAGCCCTGGTCCTGCTGTTGTTGAAGTCAGCAAGAGTCTGTGCACTGATTTCAGGCATAATTGACCGTCGCTCAGCAATTCTCACCTAAAAGGCTTAACGAACTGTATGCAGAGCACTGTGATAGTCTTGTTGCTGCAAAGTGTTGTCTAAGGTTGAGAACATCTCTGACTCCACTCTCTTCAGCATCCCAGAGCCACAATCTAAATGCTCTTAGCCAAAGCAGTCACTTCAAAATTAGTAATTTCAAAATAATTTCCTAGTGTAGACGTGCCCTGCGAGTGTCTAGCTCAGCTGGAATGTCATTTACTGCACTGCAGAGTTGGTGGGAACGAGCCTTTAAAAGGTGGCCAGGTGTTTGCTTCCTCTGTTTTGCCCCCTCCCATTCTCATTACGCCTGTCACAGAGGAAACCTCCCAGGGGAGAAGAAGAGATGAGGCTTCAGCGTGTGAGATATAAAACCCTCTCCCAAAAATGTGTGACCAATCGCAAGGATGAGGTCATATTGATAGCTTATCCCGCATGCTAGTGAAATGATATCCGTGCACGGAAAAGGCATGAATATTGCACCCGCTGGCCAAAGCCACATTCTCAGCCATCCAAGCCTATGCTTTTCCTTTGTGCTCCCTAAGATCTGTAATATACCCACTCCCATAATGAACAAGCCTGGATTTCCTCTTGCTAACACCTGTGCAAATCAGGAGTAATTCCTTGGAAATCCATGGGAGAGGAGAACACCGTCCAATGAGTGGGAGTGTGGACCAAGGAGATGTGACATCAAGTGGTATTACTGCTGCTTAAAGTGGCTACAGAAATGAAAACAGAAAGGGCTGCCCAGAGACTAGTCTGTGCTTTGGTATGTGCTATAAACACCCTTGCTGAGCTCACAGACAGGGTCTGCCAGAGGAGACCACCACACCCACAAGTCAAAATAACAATCAAGGAAAAACAGGCCCCAGAAAACTCTAGTCCATTTCTGTAGCTTTTTCACTTGTCTTTGTTTAATTGCTCAGACTGAAGTGGTTTGGGAAAGGAATTTTCTCCCAGCAGCCTCTAGGACTCCATACCTTCACCTGAAGGGATACACGATAAGCTGGCCCAAGGGACAAAGAAGATGTTGCAAGGTGGAACCATTAATAATGAGCCTTTTTGTTTCGCTAATGTTCGCCCAAAGGAATTAACCTTACCTCATAGAATAGAATCATAGAATTCTAGAACTAGAAGGGACCGTGAGAGGCCTTCAAGTCCAGTCCCCTGCGCTCACGGACCAAACATCAGCTAGGCCATGCTTGACAGGTGTTTGTCTAACCTCCTCTTAAAAATCTCCAATGATGGAGATTCAGCAACCTCCCTAGGCAATTTATTCCAGTGTTTAACCACCCTGGCAGTTAGGAAGTTTTTCCTAATGTCCAACCTAAACCTCCCTTGATGCAAGCCCACTGCTTCTTATCCTATCCTCAGAAGTTAAGGAGAATGTTTTTTCTCGCTCCTCCTTGTAAACCTTGTATGTATTTGAAAGCTATTATTTCCTCTCTCAGGGTATGTCTACACTACCCCGCTAGTTCGAACTAGCGGGGTAATGTAGGCATACCGCACTTGCAAATGAAGCCCGGGATTTGAATTTCCCGGGCTTCATTTGCATAAGCGGGGAGCCGCCATTTTTAAAACCCCGCTGGTTCGAACCCCGTGCAGCGCGGCTACACGGGGCTCGAACTAGGTAGTTCGGACTAGGATTCCTATTCCGAACTACCGGTACACCTCCCGCCTCCTTTCCTCGTGGAACGAGGTGTACTGGTAGTTCGGAATAGGAATCCTAGTCCGAACTACCTAGTTTGAGCCCCGTGTAGCCGCGCTGCACGGGGTTCGAACCAGCGGGGTTTTAAAAATGGCGGCTCGCCGCTTATGCAAATGAAGCCCAGGAAATTCAAATCCTGGGCTTCATTTGCAAGTGCGGTATGCCTACATTACCCTCCCAGTTCGAACTAGGAGGGTAGTGTATACATACCCTCAGGGAATGTCTACACAGCAAAGTTATTTTGAAATAACAGCCGTTATTTCAAAATAACTTTACTAGCATCTACACAGCCAAACTGCTATTTCAAAAGTAATTCGAAATAGCAGAGCACTTATTTTGAATTAGGTAAACCTCATTCCACGAGGAATAACGCCAAATTTGAAATAGCTGTTTTGAAATAAGTGCTGTGTAGACACTTATATCGAAATCGGGGGCCTCCAGCTTTCCCAGGGTGCCCTGGTGGCCACTCTAGCCTCAACCAAGAACACTCCTCTGCCTCCCCCTTTCCCAGGGCCCTTAAAGGGGTTGATTCTGGCCACAGTGCCAGTGCCAGCTCCAAGCCTGCCAGCCCAGAGCCAGCAGTCACTGCCCTTGACCCAGTGGCCCCAAAACATGAGCCAGCAAGCCACTGGCAGCCAGCCCTCCACCACTCCCCAGGAGCAGTCTGCCAGCTCCCAGGAGCTTGTCAGGGACCAGAGAGGCGGGTGCCTTCCTGATCCAGGGTGGAGATCATGGACCTTATTCAGGTTTGGGGGGGATGCCCCCAATGTCCATGATCTCTGCACTAGACAGAGGAACACGGCCGTCCATGGCAGGATAGCTGCCAGCCTGGCCACCAAAGGCCACATGTGAACCCAGAAGCAGGTTTGCATGACAATCAAGTTGGTCCGGCGAGACCCCCAACCCTGAGCCCTGAGCTTCCCCTCCCCCTTCTTCCCATTGCTTCCCCCTTCCAGATCCCTCCTCCCAGGTTTCCCCCTCCCCTCTCCCACCCTCTCTCTTCCCCTCTCCCGCCTCCTTTCCCCAGTCTCATCAGAGTTTCACTCCTCCCACCCCAGTTTTGTTAAATAAAGAGAGTTTGTGTTCATGAAAATATGTGTATTTTATTTGACATCAGGAAGGAAGGTTAGGGAGGGGAAGTGGAAGGACGTGAGGGAGGAATGAGGCACAAACCCCCAGTGGGCAGACCAGGGAGGCTCTTAGTGCTCCTCAGGGTGGAAGCTGTCCCGCAGGGCCACCTGGATACTGACATCCCCCCGATGGACCTCCCGGCTGGCAGCCTGCAGAAAGTGCAGCCAGGCTCCCAGCAACACATCCACAAGAAATACCAGAGTGCCCAGGGGCAGCTCTGGCTCCATTTTGCAGAGTGCTGTGGTGTCCCAAATGAGGGCAACCAGAGCACGCACAGACAAAATGCTTTGCTGTCCCTCATCGAGGTAGACAAGCAAGCAGGGAAAGCTGAGAACCGGCTGTCCAGGGGAAGTCCCTTTAAGCAGAGGCCTCGGATAGCCTCAGGCAGCAGCCATACAGAGTATCGCCTGACCTGATGCCCTGCCGGACCTGGTTCTGGCCAGCCTTAAATGCAATTCAGCTGAGGGTTGTTTAAATGGGGGAGGGATAGCTCAGTGGTTTGAGCCTTGGCCTACTAAACCCAGGGTTGTGAGTTCAATCCTTGCGGAGGCCATTTGGGGCAAAAATTTGTCAGGGATGGTACCTAGTCCTGCTGTGAAGGCAGGGGACTGGACTCAATGACCTTTCAAGGTCCCTTCCAGTTCTAGGAGATAGGCAATCTCCATTAATTTAAATCTATGCCTCTACAGAGCCCCTCTTGTCTCCATCCATACCCCATTCTTGTTTCACCTTGTGCTCTTGTGAGTGAGGGCACAGGTACAAGGCAGTGTGGGGACAGGGGAGTTTGAGACTAAATATGCAGGACTAGGTCTAACACTTCTTTCATCCACGCTTTGCCTCTCCGCTTGCACTTTTGCTGGAGCACAGCAGCTACATCAGCGGTTCCCAACCATTTCCAGATGGGGACCCATTTTGACAATTCAGGAAGACTTGGTGACCCAGGGCAATTCAAAAATGTGTGAATGGCTCCTTAAGAGCCACCTGGGGAGACACCTGGCAACTCTTTTGAAATGTCATGGCGACCCATATTTGGGTCCCGACCCATAGGTTGGGAAACCTTGAGCTACATGCTCTCTACTGTGCCTTGCACAGGGACTTGTGGGACTGAGGCCATAGTAAGGTACATTCCCTGGCCTATGCACAAAAGCTTGCTCTGTACAAGAGCTGCTGCCATCACACATGCGTTGCTCAGCACAGCCTCCTTATCTTATGAACGGCACTAAAGACAACCCAGCAGCTGGCGGGGTGCCTGGTTTCTGAATTCCAGCTCTGAGCCATTAGCATTATGGATTGGGTGGTTTTAGTTGACTGCAAAGGAAAGGAAAGGAAATTCAAGCATTCTGAGAAGTTTATCCAGCAAGCAGAAGTTGGTGGGGGGATGCAGAAAAGATGGGAGACAACTGGAGATGATTGGCAATGTTTAATGGGACTTCAATTTTTTTTCTTTCTAAGCCAAAGACCAAACACTCTTTGAGGCTCTCCTTCTGGTTGATCAGGAGAAAGAATGCTGTGCCTTTGATGTCTCTTTGGTAAACACAATTGCCAGTTGAGGAAATGGCAGCAGGAGGAAGTTTGAACTTGAAATTGCACGCAAGGGTAAGAGAACAGCCAAATGTTGCATCCCAATGGGTTGTCATAGCCAAGTCTTCAGCCAGCAATAGAATCCGAGCTGTGGGTTCTCAATACAGCAGGTACAGGACTGCAAAAGGTCATCACTAGAACTTCAGCATCCCACTTCTTTAGACATAGATTAGAGGAGAAGGCAGCTGTTGTCCACAGCTAACCATGTTCTCATAACTCAGGAATGAATGAACATGTGGGACCACATGGACAAGGTATGTGCATCCCTGGCCCCTAGAGATAAGGGTTTAGATCCAGCTGTGGCAGGAGCAGCAGCAATCCCAATGAAGCTAATGGGACTTCACCCCATTTATGCCAGGGCTGAATTTCACCCAAACGGTATTATTATGGTAGGATTGCCAAACTGATCAGATCAGACCAGCATCTAGTCCATACCCACGTCTCACCAGCTGCTTCTAAAGAAGGGGCAAGAAGAAATTATATGAATACCTGTCTCCAGAGAAAGTCCCTTCTATTCCCATTCCTTAGAGACTGGCTCATGCAGGGAAGGAGGAGGACTTCCACTTTTTCTATTATAGCTATTGAAGTACTTACCATTCTAACTCTAGCCATTGTACCTCTGTTGTGGCTCTCAGCACTCTCCTTCGTGGGTGTCACTTTTAGACTAGGTTTGGGTAATTCTAACTCCTGTATTGAATAGTATTGGTAAAAAATGTAATTTAAACTTTTTTCAAATAATATATGATCTCTTGAAGGAAACAAAAATATAGATTTACAGAGTTTAAGCACAGACGGGACCATTAGATCATCTAGTATAATCTCCAGTGAACATTACATTTCAGCCATTTACTCCTGTAGTCTAATAATTTACGTTTGACTAAAGTATATCTTCCCAAAAGGTACCCAGTTTTGATCTGAAGACATCCTGTGATAGAGAACCCAGCACTTCCCTTGGTAGTTTGTTGCTGGGATTAATCACTCTCACTGTTAAAAATTTGCCCCTTATTTCTAACTTGAATTGGTTTGGCTTCAACTTCCAGCCATTGATTCTTGTTCTATCTTTTACATTAAAAAAGATTAAAAAGACTTGGACTTTTCATCTTAGAAAAGAGGTGATTAAGGGGGATATCATCTATAAAGAGGAGATTAAAGGTCTATAAAGTCATGACTGGTGTGGAAAAAGTGAATAAGGAAAAGTTATTTGCTTATTCCCACAATATAAGAACTAGGGGTCACCAAGTGAAATTAATAGGCAGCAGGTTTAAAACAAACAAAAGGAGGTTTTTCTTCACTCCGCGCACAGTCAGCTTGTGGAACTCCTTGCCAGATGATGTGGTGAAGGATAGGATTTTAACAGGGTTCAAAAAAGAACTAGATAGATTTATGGAGGTTAAGCCCATCAATGGCTATTAGCCAGGATGGCTAGGAATGGTGTCCCTTACCTCTGTTTCTCTGGAGGTGGGTGACAGGGGAGTGATCACGTGAGGATTCCCTGTTGTGTTCCCTCCCTCTGGGGCATCTGGTATTAGCCACTGTCAGAAGACAGGATACTGGGCTGGATGGACTGTTGGTCTGACCCAGTATATCTGTTCTTATGTTCTTTCTCTACTAGATAAAAAAAGCCTGTTAGTATGCAATATTTTCACCTCAGGATGGTACTATTCATTGTAATCAAGTCACCTCTCAGTCTTCTTTTAGTTAAGTGGAACCAATGGAGGCATAGTAAGCCATTTTCCCCAGTCCTTGAATAATTTTTTGTGGCCCTTTTCTGCACCCTTTCCAATTTTTCAACATTCTTTTTAAAATGTATACACAGTATTCTAATATTGTATCTCTAAAGCCATCTACAGAGGTAAAATCATCTCCCTATTCCTACTCATTATTCCCTTGTTTATCCATCCAAGGATTACATTAGCCCTTTTTGCCACAGCATTGCATGGGTAGTTGTCCATTATGACCCCTAAATCCTTATCAGAGTCACTGTTTTCTGGGATACACTCACTCATCTATAGGAGTGGCCTGCATTCCTCATTCCTAGATGTGTAACTTTGAATTTGGCTGCACTAAAATGCATTTTGTTTCACTGGGCCCAGTTTATCAAGTGATCCAGATCACTTGGTATGACAGCCCTGTCCTGATTTATGGAAACAAATAGAAATTTTTCATTGTTTTTCCTGCTCTCTATTTTCCTTCCCCATTATTATGATAAAAGAGGGAGGGCAAAAAACCCCAAAAAACTGAACTGAAATGGAAATTTTCAATCCAGTTAGTTTTATTGAAAATGTTTTTGAATTTTTTCAACTACCCTTACTCACTGTTGAACTAAGTATTTTCCTGCTGTGTTTCCCTGTGCATTTTGGTAACATGGTTTTTTTAAGGGCCCATTTTTGTATTGTGCTTGTGGCGCAGATCCTCTGCTGGATGGTATGTGCATAGTTCAACATTGTCTCATAGACACTATACTGTGAAGAGTTAATAGAGATTCTTTTTGTGGGAAGTGACAGTGGCCTAGATCTGCCTTCAAGCCCTGCTGTTCTGAGTAGTTATGGTGTGTGGCATTGTGACAGTCAGCCAGTTCCTACATGATCTTGAATTTGTTACAATACTGTAGCATGCAAAAGGAAGCCCAATTCTTGGATAACAATGTAAAACACATCAGCTCTCTGTAATATATACATGTATCTGTTTGCATTCCAAATGTCACCGGGTGGGGCCATAAGGAAAACCAAGAGCAGCTGTGGTGGTGAAACAGAGTGAATAAAAGTTTGAATTATTGTTAACATATGCACCACTATAATAAAACCCCGATCTGATCAGTTACATGAACACAACATATTGCTGAATAACCCCCCTCTGGATACATTTGTATTCCAAAACATGTCATAAGAAAAGATTAATGGTTTGGAAATGGATCTTTTCCTTGGGATGCAGATTTCATTTCCTTGCCTGATATTTTTGGAAACTTTTCAAAAAGCTGAGGGTGGGGGGAATAAAATGAGGTATGAAACCTGGCCAATGTCGTGTTTAATTAGTACAGCAGTCAGGCATGACAGGGACAACCTGGAAGCAAGGATGATCACCTGCTCCCTGGAAGCTTTTCTTTTCTCTAATCATTGGCCCCCAAAACAGTATTTTTGGTGGATGGGAGTAACTCAACCTGGGGAATTTTGGAGTTTAGCAAAACATTATAGGACCTGTTTAAGAAACCAATTTTCTCTCCCATGGAAAATGACTCAGAATGCAACAGAATAAGTTTCCTTAAATAAAGAGATTGGTTTCCATGCTACAGAGCTGAAAGAATCTCAGAGCCTCCCCCTCCACTGGAATCTTTTTAGAAAAAGACTTTGGTCTGGTCTTTCTTATTTTCTGAGTTTTCCCCTGCTCAGATCCCATCCTGATGTACATCCTTTGCAATCTGAGTCAAAGAAAGAAAATATTTGCAGTTGCTAAATTCTTGCTCAGTCATTGATCTACTCTCATTGCAAAGTGCAGGGACTTCCCACAGGTAGAACACTCCTGCTAGCATCATTGAGTGGCACACACAGACAATCTTTCCATCAAATTAGGGAGAAGGTGCTAGTCTTGTGATCATGCTATTATCTTATCTGTACTGGAGGTGGGTGAAATGGTTCCAGTAATATAGAAATTGGGCTAACCTTTCATTCAAAACTCAGAATGACTCTCAAGTGCAACTTTGTTGAGGTCATAAAAACTTGAAAGCCCCTGGGGTTTTTTCTATATATTTCCATCCCCCTTTTTGCTTCTGAGTTCTGCCGCAGCCCATCGGCTGTGATGCCAAGCTACTGCATTCAAGTTCATTCTGATGTGATAGAGAGCACGAGCTTCTGGATATTTCATGAGAAAGCTGAGCCAACTCGGGAGATCAGGGCTCTTGGAGAAATATGGGACCCGCTCACATTTAAGCATATCCAACTGCAAATAAGAGCAGGGTAGAGCAGTCACCTTGGGCTGTATGCCCCTATCTGGCAGTGACAGCTGGCTGGAGGTGGGGTCTGCTCTGCATCCCTCGGTTGAGTGAGGACTAAAAATTTAACAGATAGATCATGTTGATGGAATGACCCAGTAGAACCAGTTCCCTTCAGACTGACATACTTATCCCACACCAGTTGGGCCGGGACTCTCTCGGTCTTGGTATTTGCTTCCCAATTTTCTTCCCTATTCCCCATTTCACTTTCATCTGATGGGGTGCTGTCCACATCCTGTGAGGCAGCTCGACTGCAGTCTTGGTCCTTCTTTGTTTTGACATTTACTGCTTTAGAGTTGAACTCGCCCCCTGGAGTTTTGAAGAACTTCATCTCCTGATCCGGGGTTCACAGCCAGGGCCAACTGGTCTAATGCTCTGCAAGTTAGAACCAGGCAGGCTGGGATCCCTCTCACTCTAGTAAAGTGCTCTGAGATCTGGTGTGAGCCACAGATGTACATTTCATAAAGCACCCAAGATGCCATATAAGTGGAAGAAGTAAGTAAGTAGTGCGGGATCGCAGAGCTTTTCCTGAACACTCTGAGATCTTTTTCTCCTCTCCTTCATCCCATTCTCTCTCCAGTCCCTTCAGCACTTGAATCAAGCCATTCTCCTCTTAGTCCCCAATCCCCGGCGGGGAGTGACCCAGTCTGGCCATTTATACTTCATCCAGTAAAGGAGTGAGCTGCTCATCTTGGTCTCACTACGGATGCGAGTGATGGTAACAAAAGGTTGCTCCAGAGAGTGACTTGGATACTTGTCTGTACAAGTTTAAATCCATCCCGCAGTGGCCATTCCACTTCTGCTCTGACTGGGAGGTGAGACGCTTTCCAGGATTATTAGGCGGCATCCTTCACCTCTTGGCTTCTCTGAACCTTCTTGCCATCTCTTTCACTCGCGGATGTTCAGGCACATAAGTGACATGAGTTTGTGAGGTCTTGGTCCAGTTCTTAAAAGGTAAGGAAATAACAGATGCTCCTATTAGGGTGAGGGGCACAGGCCATTGAGAGTACAGGGAGGCATGTGGCTCAGCCTTGGCAGACCCACTTGCCCCAGAACTGCTCCACCATCTGTCTTCTACTGCTGCACTCCAGTCCAGACCCTTATCCCAAAGAAAAGGGCTAAGGTGAGCCTGAAAGGAAGGTTAGCAGCCTGTGAGTTTCCATGGTGGGAGGATTGCTGCGAAAAGAAGTTCCGCTCTCCTGTGTTGCTCCGAAGAGCCTATGCTCTGTGGGGCTGTGTCTACACAGCAGCGTTATTTCAGAACTGACATCATTTCGAAATAACATAGTCCTTGTCTACACAACAAGCCGTTATTTTGACATAATGTCGAGCTGGAGGGTTTCTTACTCCAACTCCTGTAACTCTCATTGTACATGGAGTGAGGGAAGTTGGAGAAAGAGTGCTCTTTCTCGGGCTCCCTGCTGTGTAGGCAGCGCCAAAAGCCGAATTAAGCTATTTCGACTCAAGCTACGCAGTTGACGTAGCTGAAGTTGCATTGCTTAATTCGACATTAGCCCTGCTGTGTAGATGTGGCCTGCAAGGAGAAGGCAGGGCTGTGCGCGGAAGCAGCCAGAGCTATCGACTACGCAGACGCAGCTTGGGCTAGAGGAAAATCTCCTTGAAGATGAGACGGTGACAGGCCTGGTCACTACAAGTCCTTTGCAATGGACGTAGGTGTACCATCATCACAACTGCAGCTAGCAGCTTAGAGACACTCGAGAGCAGTGTTTCTGAAAGTGCTCCGTGAAACCACTTTGAGAAACACGTTAGCTGGCCGCCCTGGTTTGTTTATTTACTGGCACTGTGGCCTCGGGGCTCCCATTGGCTCCGTTTTGCTTTTTGCAGCCAAGCGGAGCAGCGGGAAGCCCATGCCACTCTCCACGGCTCGCCACAAAGGACGAAATGGAGCCAATGGGAGCCACGAGGCTCTGTGGCTGCGGTGTCAGTAAATAAACAAACCAAGCCGGCCAGTCAATGGGTTTCTCAAAGTGGTTTCGCGGAGTCCTTTCAGAAACACTGCTCTAGCATGCACACACTCGAGCGTAGGCCCTGGAGTGATGGAGAATGGGATGAATTGCAAGAGAGAGGCGCATGCAGCAGGATGTCTGTAAAATCCATTCACCAGCTCTCCAGTAGCCTCCATACACTGTCCCCAACCTACCCACCCTTTGTTTCAGATTCTACACCTATGACAGGGAGGACCAGACAAGCAGCATATGTGGCCTGGAATTGCCACGTCCCGTCAATGATGCACTAACAATGGAATGAAAATCCCTCTGCAGGGCCTGCAGCAGCAGTGTGGTATGCGTTCTAGGCACCCAGCATTGAAATCCAACAGAGTTACAGCCAAAACGGCTCACCCCTTCTCAAAACCAAAGTCAGAGGAAAATCCCTAGACCCATCAGATTGAAAGGGAGGAGACTGCTAAATCAGATTGCCTTATCTGCAGATAAATGTCGCCTCCTCCCAGTCTCCAGACAATTGCTGGGGAGGTATAGGGGTGGGGAGTGGCGAGCAGGCCTGCAGACAGCAGTCAGACTTCAGCATCATCCAGCATCATCTCATCGCTGGAGAGGTCTGAAGATGTCAGCCAACTCTGCTAGCAACAGGAGATGCACCAACGGATTCCTGCAAAATGAGAGCATTGGGAGTGGGGCCTCCGGATGGATAGAGCCCAGTCCACGTGCCAGCTCAGAGCCCGGATGGAAGAAATAAGCTGCAGCTTCAATTGCTGTGCAAACCGTGATTTATTTAACAATGATAATAAAAGAGAATCCTATTGGCCAAACCCTGCCTCCCAGAGGGTCCCAGTTTATTACACACTCGTGCATTGGCTTCGGATTTCCAGAAAGCTTCTTTCTTAGAGATGTAGTGTCTCTAATCAGACACAATCTGAGCTGTTTCCTTTGTATCCAAAGGCACTTTGAAACAATCTGCGAGGGCTGTAAGTTGGCTTTCTCTAGCAGCTTTCATGCCCAAGGGATCCTGAGGCATGTTAGCCCTGATCCAAAGTCCATTGAAATCCATAGGAAGCCTTCCATTGGTTTTGGAGGGGGCCTTTTTGAGTTATAGCTACGATGAATATCCCAACAGGAGCCCACATCTCCACAGGTCCACCAAATGGGCTTGGATTTTCATTGCATCAACCTCCAGCTGAGCCCAACATGTGCCACTCGGTTGGGATACGTCTGCCCCAGTTTTCCAGCAGTGATGGAAGTTCACATGTGCTAGTCACAGCACTTGCCAGGACTCATGTCGCCAGGACTGTGTGAACATCGGCATCATGTACCTTAGCAAGGGGCGTGTTAACTGGGAGGCAGGTGAGCACAGATAAGGAACATAAAGGTTGCAGAGTAAGGCAGGGTTAAAACAAAGCACTATGCCCTGTGACAGAATCAGGAGACCTTTAAAGCTTGGTACACACAGGACACAGGCTGCAATTCAGTAAAACATCCTTCCTTTAACATTTAAGCAACATTTAAGCATGTGATTAACTCTTAAGCATGTGCTTTGTGTGTTTGAACATGAAGCACGTGTTGAAATGCTATCCTGAACCAGAAGGAACTGAAGCATATGCTTAAATACCTTCCCATATAAGGGCCTCGACCCTTTGGGATTAAGGGGAAAGCCACGGATTAAAGTTAACCTGCTCGTAATTACGTTCTTCCTAGATAATAGTATCTCATGTTCAAAGTTTTTTTTCTCTTATCTCTGCTATGGAAAGAGTTACCTACTTAAAAAGTATCTGTGGTGCCCTTCCCTCATCAATCAATCAATAAATAAATAAATAATCCCGAGCCATTAAATTGCTAATCAAGTTCTGAAGGAGAAGAAGAGAGGATTAAAAATACTCACATGAATGTATTCTTATAAATCCCTTAATTATTATTATTAATTGTTGAGCACTGATGAATATTTATAGGGCCCCAGAGGGGTCTTCACGGCACTTTGCATACTCTCCAGTGACACCGCCCCTTCTATCTGTAATGTAATTCTTCAGTAGAAATTTGATATGTGGGATAAGAGTTCAAATATGTAATGGTGAGAAGGCAACATTGGCATGATGGAAATCAGTGATGGGACCCTGCCTAAGGGCCCCTCGCTTGCGTCATCAATGGCGTTTGAAACCTGGAGGTTTAGTGCTAAAAGCATGAGCCTCCCTCATGAGCTAAAGGAATAACCTCCCAGGGTATGTCTACACTGCTGCCCTCGTTCGAACTAGGGTGGTTAATGTAGGCATTTGAAGTTGCAAACGAAGCCCAGGATTTAAATATCCCGGGCTTCATTTGCATCTTGCCGGATGCCGCCATTTTTAAATCCCCATTAGTGCGGACTCCGTGCCCGTGGCTACACGCGGCACGGAGTAGGTAGTTCGAATTACGCTCTCTAATTCGAACTACTGTTACTCCTCAAGGAATCTTTAAAAGTTCCACTATTTCGTGGAACGAGGAGTAATGGTAGTTCGAATTAGAAACTACCTACTCCATGCCGTGTGTAGCCGCGGGCACGGAGTCCGCACTAACGGGGATTTAAAAATGGCGGCGCCTGGCAAGATGCAAATGAAGCCCGGGATATTTAAATCCCGGGCTTCATTTGCAACTTCGAATGCCTACATTAGCCACCCTAGTTCGAACTAGGGTGGCAGTGTAGACATACCCCAAACTACTACCGGTTGTAGACTCTTAGGACACATCTAGACTTCACTCTGAAATCGAAATAAGATATGCAATTTGTGCAACGCAAATTGCGTATTTTATTTTGAAATGAAGCACTATTTCGAGACATCCCATATTCCTCATGGAATGAGGTTTACAGGGATGCCGAAATAGCGCGTCTGTTATTTTGAAAGTTATTTCAAAATAGCGGACACGTTCCTTGGACGCGGGGTAGCTATTTCGGGATCCTAAAATAGCCTTGCAGTCTAGACGTATCCTAATTATCCTCTTCGGTGGAATAGCCACAAAAGTAGACGGTGACATAACATAAAAGAGATGGGTTTTCGGGAGGGAAAAGGAGCTAGAAATCAGCATCTGTTTTAAGCATAAAAGCAACCCCAAAAGAAAAAATGAAATAGAGACTTGGGGGAAAACAAAAAGCCACACTCTGCATGTACTTACCATTGTGAGTAGCCAACAGAAATGCTGTGTCAACATATCTGCTCACGGGAGTAAAGTTACTCACAACAGTAAATACATTCAGGGTGTGGCCTTTTGTTTTCCCTCAAGCAGAGGAATGAGTGGAGTTACTCAGTTTTGGGCCCAAAGAGAGGAGTTAGGAGGCAGGATTGGGATAGGGCAGAGATAAGAGGCCTTGAAGATGTGGGTGAGGATCTGGGACTTGATGTGGTAGAAGACAGGAAGCCAGAATGAGTAAACGCAGCTCAGGGTTGTCATTACACTGGATAAGCTTTGAAATATGACCTACTAGTTATAGGCAGGCTAATATTCTAAACAAGGAGAACATATCTACTGCTGCTCTGAAGTGCATCCAAGACCTTTAAAAGTGTCATATAAGGAAAGCATCTGTCATGTCACATGTTTGAAATTCCTATTATTTGTTCATCACTATACTGTGAGATGCATGCTCCTTACCAAGCAGCTCATAAACGTGCTAGAGGCATTAACTGAAGACTTTCTGCCCTCTCTAAATAAGCAGAATAAAGCCAAAATTAAAGATGGAACACGAGCCTCGAAGATGTGTTAGCACTGTGACTGTGGAATTGTCGTGCTTTTTGTTTTCTGCGTACACATCTTTAAAATTCTGGGCAGAGCTTAGCAATTTGTGATGTTCTGAGAGTTGCTAAAGACAGAGAAGATGCAAATGCCATGTTCTTTCTTGGAAACTTTGTTTTTTCTTATAATTTCCGTTAGTCTGAAATGAAGGACATTTCTCACTGAAAGTGCATATTTTGCTTTTTTGTGTATGGACGTATTATAAGGATAAGGAGTGGTACAGCTTTTATAGAGGAATTACTGTCATGATTTTTTGGGGGTGGCTCTTAACTTTGCATAGGCAGATTGAGGCGGAGTTTCCTTCTTGTAACTGCACCCACATAAACTTCAGAAATCACATTTGCAGCCTGCAAGATGCCTTCTTCCCAGCTCTTGAGACTGAGCTCCGTGCTAATTACAATATTATCATTTTTATTAATTGTATTCTGTATTTGTTTAAGGTAGCACCTGATGATCCCAACTCACACTGGGGCCCTATTCTGCTAGGCCCTGTACAAACAGAGAGTCAGAGACAGTCCCTGCCCTGGAAAATAAAGGGAACGGGATATAACATACAAGCAGAATGGCCTATGGGTGGTTTGCAGAGAACAGGTTGATGCCGGGAATATTTTGGCTCGTTTTGGCTGGCTTTCCGTTTTGTTTTGAGTGGGGTTTAATTCCACTGGGGACAGTTGAGCAGAGGACAAAAGGAGGAAGCAAGCAGAGGGAAGGAATGTAAGTGGAGAAGAGAAATGAAGGGCAGAGTGTAACATGGAAGACAGCAGGAATTCGCCTAAGGTGAAGGAATGCTGGAGGGTTGGAACACACCACAAGATAGCAGATGGGAATGTTCCTAGAAAGGACTTGTGTGATGCTACATAGGCACCATGCTGTCCCATTGCTGAGGTCAGGGGGATCCAGAACAGGTTAAAGATTAAAGGCTTGGAAAAGAGTCCTTTAGCTGTTCAGATTCTCCTCGGGGTCCAAACTCCCCCTCATTCTAGGAACATTTGGACTTAGTTTGGTCCCATGATACAGACGGGAACCCAGCCCAAGTTGCAGTGAATTCAGACCTTGTCTCTCTGCTTGCTCTCTCTCTCAAGCATAATGCCAGCTGTAGAACTGTGTGTACCAGCATGTATGTTTGCTCCATTTTGTGGACTATTCCATGAATTCTTGGCAATATTGAAGAGAAAGAGCCCTTGACTGACCCACAGTCTGACTGATCCATAGGTGCCTCCCAGAAAAAACCCTGCCACCATCAGTACTTTCTATGCTGTACCTGCCTGTTTCCTCCTTGACCCTGTAAATGGCCTGACGTTTGGGTTGTTAGCAAGCTAAGCAGGGTCAGGCTGGATCAGGACCTGGGTGGGAAACCTGCGGGAAATGTTTTGGAAAAGGGTGGTCACTCAGTAGGTGACACTCTTCCTTTTCAGACAGCAATGAACCCAATGTCCACTGGGATTGTGAGCGTGTTGTAGGGAGCTTGTGCCAAACTGTTCTGTAGTGTTATTGAGGGCTATTAAGCAGCTGCTGCCTTCCACTCCAGAGGTGGCTGCACTTCAGTGATGAGAGAAACCTTCTATATATAGCTTGTAAAGCACTGTGCCTTCCTTTGGGATTAGCAGAGCACTAAAAATGGAAGGGATTATTTTGGTGCAATTGTGTTCTTTGCAAATCTCTTCTTTGGTTCCTCCTTCAAAATATCTAATCTAATCTATTGCCATTCACACTCATTATCCATCCATCCATCCATCCATCCATCCATCGGGTACCAAATGTCCCCCCCATCCCTTTGCTAGAACCAACCCTGCAGCAATGACCTTTGGGGGGGAGGAGAGGGCTGGGGATATTTCAGTGCAGCCCTTTGAATCTGACCCTTGTGAGACAAGGAAGAGTCAGCAAGGAAAAGCCTGCTTGTGTCCCACAGCTGCCTCACTATCAGAGTCAGGGATCTGATTTCATCCCTGAAAGGTCCCATTGTCTCCAGGAAGGACTGTGAAATAGCTACTTGCCGAGTGACAGTGAATGGAAGGGCAGCTGGACAAGCGGGATGGTTCTCGCCTGGACCCTCGCACAGCTGCGCACTGGAACAGCAGATGTCAGGATTTGATGCCCCCCCCCCCAGAGGAGAATAACAGGAGGCAGGGCTCTTCTGCTGTCAGCTTAGACAGGACCCTGCATGGCAAATCCTGCTCCAAATGCAGAGCTGATCAGCCACTTTCTGCATCTTCCTCGCCATGTAAAGAATATGACGCCACCAGCTGCTCTACCACACGTGCCCTTCCCCCAGCACAATCCCCCTCTCAGCCTTACAGTATGAAGGTCCCTATGGGATATATTTCGGCACTAACAGTGAGAAATAGTGGCTGGGGCTGTGTGCAAGTGCCTGGCTGAGCATATACCTTAACTTGCCTTTGGGAGGTACTTTTCCTTGGCCCCGGGAACTGTGTTCTGAATGCTGGGTCGTCTTTTGCAAGGACAACTCACATGCATGGACATGAGTTTTCTACCCTTTGTTAATTTGCACCTAGTGAGCCAAGTGTCAGGGCTTCCCCATGTCAACTAGGAAATTATTCCAGTGTCCCACAGATAGCACTTTGCCCAGTATTCAGGTTAGTTTTCCGATTGCTCTGTTTCATCCGCTTGCTTCCAGTTGCCACCTCATGTATCTTCATAAGCAATTCCTCCACTTCTTTAGTCTTTGCCCCCTTCAGCTGCTTGCAAGCTGTGGTCACAGTTCTCCCAACCTCCTCCTTGTTTGCATGAATAATGAGCCAAAAGTTGTCTAGCAAAAGAGCAGCTCGTAATATCGACAAGGGGCCACATGCACCCTTTTGGTATGGAGAGTTGAAGGTAGCGCATTGGAGGTCAAACCTGCAGTGGGGGGAGACAGAGCAAGCAGCTGTTTTGCTCCATTACCCTGCCCAACCTCTGGGCACCTCTTAGGCCATGTATGGGTTTAGGAGGTGAAGTAGCATTCCAGTTCTGTAGCAAAAGAAGACAATTCAAATGAATTTCAGGCGTGGAAACTTGGAAAGTGCCTCCTGTGCAGGTTTTTGTACACAGCAGGAACATGGAGCGGGTGGATGTGCTTAGACCATGATGTGGCTGTGGTGTAGATGAAAAGGGATTCAGTGTTTCCCAACAGCTGGACTGCGGACTGACACCGATCCCTGAAATCTCCCTGACAGTTTAGGAAGGCAGCAAGCCAGTCCCTGGTATCCAAAGGTTGAGAAACACTGGTCTACTCTAGCACATAGGACAGTGGATACTGATTCTGGAGATTGGGGGGAGGAGGTGTCTGTTCTTGTGTCTGCCACAGATGCCTTCTGTGAACTGGGGCATATCACTTCTCTTGCTCTGTGCCTCAATTTCCCACCAGTAAAGTGGGGATAATCCTTCCCGACTTCACAGATGTGTTGGGAGGATAAACCCCAGACCCATCCATGCGGTGTGTGTGCAAAGGGTGCAAAAGCCCCCCACCCCCTGATCTCTCAAGTAAGCATGCCCCACTGGCCAGGGGAAGGCAGAAGTGGCACACTGCCCAAGCCTCCCTCCCCCATGCTCTGGCCAGCCGGGGAAAGGCTGGGGCTGATTTCTCTGCTCTTTTGGGGGGCCCATTGGGGGTGTATTCACACCTTTGCAGTCCATATTTACAAAAAAAGCGAACACACCCAGAAATTCCTGCATATGGGCCTGCACCCGATAGTAACTGTGAGACACTCACATATTACAGTGCCCAGGGTGTATCACTGTAGTTCCAAGTAAAAGGCAGCACGTCCCGGGGCATTCAGGAAAATGGACTGGGAACCAGAACAGCTCTAGGAGCAGTTTTCACCAGTGCCTGCAAGGCAGAGGGTAAAGCTGGAGAGGAGCAAATAGGATGAGCAGCATTGAAATAAACCTGCTGAGAGAGGAGACTTTCTGGTTCCTTCAAAGGTTCTACAAATCTGCCAGGGTTATTATGAGCCCAGGGCGAGCTTAATTAATGTTATTAGCAGCAGTGGCGGTTTTTAATTGATTGGCACCCACGGGCCTCTCAATGCCTTCACAAAATGTACATAAAGCACAATTATAAATACAAGGCAGTGTGCCATGGTATCTAACCCAAACAGCAGCTGAGCAAAAGAAACAATATGTCTTTCATTATCCACCACACCCCGCCGCACACACGCAACCTGCAGCATGCAATGGAG